>NC_137773.1:36232623-36832623 GCF_963455305.1 Plecotus auritus
CTCTTGATAGCCAGGAACTGGCTGAGTTTCCCAGGCACCGAGTGTTTGCTGAGACTCTGAGTATTGTCAGCAAGCCTGCGGCAGAGCCTGTGTCTGCCCCGCAACCCGCTAAGACAACTTATTTGCTGCTGCCCTGGCTGCTTTCACTCACATATTTGCTAGGAATGTGCTGATGGTGAGTCAGTTACCTCTTAAAGGACCTCTGCAGAGCAGCAAGTCCTGGCCATTTCTAGTTTGAGTTGCTGCAAAACGGAAATTAAATTAGACTTCACTTTCGGTGTTCCCAGAGTCAGCCGTTGCACACACAGCTAGCCACCCTCCGGACGAACCGGAAGTGGTGAGGTTCGGTTGCATGGGAATCGGCGCCATTAGCTGCCCATGAAGGGCTCCCTCCTGCCTCCTCTGTGAGTCTCCAGGCAGATAGTTCTTTAGCACCTGCTCCCAAGAGCCGGCTGTGAACGTGCGCTCTGGCTCCATTCTTATTCCAAAGCGCGTGCTACGTAAGAGGACCGTGTTCCTCCTGCGGGGCTGCTGCGGGGTCCCCTCTGTGGCCAGAGACAAACTCTTGATGCTCTGGAATGTCTGACAAATAGGTTGTGGTTGTTTTTTCTGGGTAGAGAAGTGGCACTATCTGAGGCAGTCACATTTCATTTTTATACCAAAATTCACAGCTACTATCCAGGGTAATATAAATGTATTGAAATCCTTGACAAAGAGATAAAAACAAGAGAGGAGCCAGGAAAGTTCTTTGGGTGAAGGTAGCCTGCAAATCATCCCGAAGTGAGAGTTAGCCTGAATTCAAAGCATCTTCCTACAGCAATAAGAATTGTTACTTAATAAATACAAGCTGTTTGCATGCAGGGAGCTCTAGCCATCACACTCAGGACCTCAATTTATCCTGATGACAAGCATGTGAAGTAAGACGGGGACATCCCCACTTTACAGAGAGGGACACAGGGCCTCATGCTGACAGCAGCTGGGAATAGATTCGAAATGTCCCGAATGCCGGCACCAGGCTCTTGTCACTGCGTTCTCACGTAAGAGACAGTAGACAGTGTCACTGAGCAGTGTCTGGGAAGAGCCACCTCGAGGTGCAGATAAAGCAGTGGAGGTCTGGGTAGCAGAGGTGGTTCTCCTTCTGGGCCCGCAGAGGGTGGGAATTCTCAGGTGAGCTGTTCTAAGCCTTTCACGAAGCATGCTTTTCTTTGACACGTGATGGTTCTCATCAACGTAGAACAGAGTTCCCCTCACATATAAGCTAGTGGGTGTCTTCTCTTCCCTTCTTGGTTAGTGAAGAAACAGGAATTTTAATTATTTCTAGTTTTGTTTTTTTTTTAGCCCAATTTGTGCAGTGGAAGTGGCCTTTCTTCCAGTGTTGTCTTCAAAGTTCTATGCAAGGAGGCCTGTGAGAGAAACACCCTTCTCAGAAAGCAGTCTTCTTCCTACATTTCAAGTCTCTGCAGAGAGGGGGCTCAGAGTGCGTGATACATCACTTCCGCTGCTGACTTTCATTCACTTCAAGAGTCCATGCCTGGGAGATAAAGAAATTGCCCAGGTTGCTATGCAGCAGAGAAGGTGCCACACCCAGGGGACAGAGGACCTGCATGGACCTACTACCTGGGCAGAGGTTCATCTGGGAGAGGGTGGACAGGGGGCAAGGGACAGCAGAGCCTGGTTGGCTGGAGAGTGATGGATGCTGGGAATTTGGAGTGGGGATAAGGGGGGCGAGGGGCCAAAGGGAAATAATGGGAGTGGACATTCTTGCTGGGAGGCCTAGCAGGCTGCAGGGAGAAGCTGGAGGTGGTGGAAACTGCAGCAGCACCTCTAGTTCAGATGGTTTGGGACACTCGCCTGGGAGAGGGCTAAGGAGGCGTCCTGTGGGCTGTGTGGCAGGATTGACAGCAGAAAAGGGTTTCATCTTCTGCTGACCGCCCTCCCCACCCCTCCCCCGGCCCCGTCTGCCTCTGCCTAGAGGCTCCCACCTGCCCTGGAGCCTACTGGCCTCCCACCACCACGCCCTGCAGGCACCTTGCTGAACCATGAAACCTGGTGGTGAGAAGCTCTGTGAGGAAGTGGCACCACAAGGGAAAGGCTGGCTGGTGAACTGGCCTTCGCCTGTAAGCTAAGTAATGAGACCTGTCCGGGGCCAGGGTCACGGGGGTCTGGTCCATGATGAGGACGGCTAGCCCATCCATAGGTGACTCAGATGGTCTTAGAAGGTCTGGCTTTAGGAGAGAGTCCAGTCATAGCCCCAGCCAACATATACCAGCCTTTTTGTTGGGGTGGGCTCTAAGCGAGGGCTCTCTGTGGGGTGCACATGTGTGGAGGCGTGTGTACACACCCTTTGCCGGCTGCTTGGCTTTCTCTGAAGATGGCGTGTCCATGAGAGCCCTCAGGTCTCTGTGCAGCCCCGGTGGGTTACCTGCTTGGGGCCAGAGGGGCTGCATTCCCAGGGCACACAGCCCCAGGTGGGCCTACTCTGAGCCTCCCTCCTTTTGACAAATTGAAGCTGACCCTTACACTGACTGAGGGACCCCCAAACCTCTGCCCTTCAAGGGAGGCCTTGGGACCGCCTACCCTCACACAAACCATCTTCTCCTCCCCTCCCGACCCTCCTACCTGTGTGCTATGGTGGGGAAGCCCCCTTGCTCCTGCTCACTCTCTTGACAGCTGGGCCTATAAATCTGTGTTCCCACTTGGACTGCAGGGCCCTGCTCTGGGCAGCCAGCTGGTTGCCTGGCAGGAAGTGATGGGCACCAATGGGGAAGGCAGGGGGTCAGCCTGTGTTAGCCCCTGCAGCGTGCTCTGGAAGCCGGCCACTCCTGTGGCTTCCTCAGGGCCTGTGACAATCAGGGCTGAGCCAGACTGACCCCTGCGCAGCCCCCACCCTCGCCGGCGATGTTTCCCGGGAGCCTGGCCATTGTTAACGGTCTCCCTCCCGCGCTGTCCTCAGTAGCGTGCCGTGCTGTCAGTGTCGCTCCACAGGCCGAGCTGGAGCAGTGCCAGCCAGAAGCCTGGATCTGAGCTTGCGTCTCTTGGCATTGCAGTCTGGCTCCCTTGTTCTTTTTCAAACAAACAACTCACGTGGCATTTTTTCCTTCATCGATTAGCATTCGTTTTTAGTGAAACTGGGACTGCGTGTGCAGCGGACTGCCTGGCTGTGGTCCTGCTCATCTCTCTCAGATGTCTTCCCTTTCCACCTGGAGTCAGCTGCCTCCCTCCCTCCCCCCTCCCTCCCTCTCTTCCTTGCTCTCCAGACCCATTATCCCCAGGAGCTGGGATCCAGTTCTCTCTGCCCACGCTCGTGGTTTGTTGCTGTAGGGGTGCCCTCCTAGGTGCCGAGGACAGGAGTCAGAAGTTTACAGCCCCCCCATCCTCCCTGAGTTAGGCTGCTGTCCTGGGAGTGGAACGTTCCCTCCTCATGGTGGGTCAATTCTGGATCACTCCCTGCTTGTAGGGACTGTGTCTGGCCTTTCACCCTTGCAAATCCAGGCAGTGACACAGAGCCTGGCCCACAGCGGGCATTCACAAACATTTGCTGAATGAATGAACAAAGAAAATGTTCTTTTGAGCTGAGAGGCTTAGCACCTGTGATGAGTCCTTCCACAGCAGTGCTTGGAGGCTCAGAACCAAAACCTAGGCCCTGCTGGGTGGCTCAGTTGGTTGGAGCATCGTCCTGTATACCAAAAGGTTGTGGGTTTGATTATTGGTCAGGACACACACATAGGCTGCAGGTTCAATCTCCAGTCAGGGTGCCTATGGGAGGTAACTGATTGATACTTCTCTCTCTTCCTCTCTCTCTAAAAATCAATAAAAATGTATCCGCTGGTGAGGGAGGAAGGAAGGAAGGAAGGAAGGAAGGAAGGAAGGAAGGAAGGAAGGAAGGAAGGAAGGAAGGAAGGAAGGAAGGAAGGAAGGAAACCGACAACCCAAACCCCAAGCAGGGATTAAACATCCCAAGGCCCAAATACCTGGACCCCACGCTCGTTGCTTGTGCAGGCACCAGACATAGGCCTGCTCTCAGAATGTGCTCAGCAAACATTGAGGCCCCAGCCACCCCGGGCTGGCTCATTAAGCTTTTTAGGCAATGGCCACTGTCCCTGCAGCCTGGACTTCGGGGGCATCTGGGATTGCCGGGACTGCGTCTGTGTCATGGGCTGTGTCCTGGGAGTGGAACGTTCCCTCCTCATGGTGGGTCAATTCTGGACCACTCCCTGCTTGTAGGGACTGTGTCTGGCCTTTCACCCTTGCAAATCCAGGCAGTGACACAGAGCCTGGCCCACAGCGGGCATTCACAAACATTTGCTGAATGAATGAACAAAGAAAATGTTCTTTTGAGCTGAGAGGCTTAGCACCTGTGATGAGTCCTTCCACAGCAGTGCTTGGAGGCTCAGAACCAAAACCTAGGCCCTGCTGGGTGGCTTAGTTGGTTGGAGCATCGTCCTGTATACCAAAAGGTTGTGGGTTTGATTATTGGTCAGGACACACACATAGGCTGCAGGTTCAATCTCCAGTCAGGGTGCCTATGGGAGGTAACTGATTGATACTTCTCTCTCTTCCTCTCTCTCTAAAAATCAATAAAAATGTATCCGCTGGTGAGGGAGGAAGGAAGGAAGGAAGGAAGGAAGGAAGGAAGGAAGGAAGGAAGGAAGGAAGGAAGGAAACCGACAACCCAAACCCCAAGCAGGGATTAAACATCCCAAGGCCCAAATACCTGGACCCCACGCTCGTTGCTTGTGCAGGCACCAGACATAGGCCTGCTCTCAGAATGTGCTCAGCAAACATTGAGGCCCCAGCCACCCCGGGCTGGCTCATTAAGCTTTTTAGGCAATGGCCACTGTCCCTGCAGCCTGGACTTCGGGGGCATCTGGGATTGCCGGGACTGCGTCTGTGTCATGGGCTGGCTCGTCGTCCCCCTCCCCCCAGGTCTCAACTGAGATGTGCATGGCCTGCTGCTCAGTCAGGGGTAAAACCTTCGGGAGAGAAATCTCATTTAGTGTATGTGTTGCCGAAGCGAACAAAGGAAGTAAACATCGAGTTTTTCTTCCCGGGAAAAGAGAGGCTCATCATCTAACAAAGCATTTTTTCAGGGTCGTGTGGAAGGTCATCTGAGAGCAGAGGCTTAAGGATTAGATGTGAGATTCTAAGAGAGGCATCACTGGAGAAAA
The DNA here is from genome assembly GCF_963455305.1 of Plecotus auritus. Lineage (NCBI taxonomy): Eukaryota > Metazoa > Chordata > Mammalia > Chiroptera > Vespertilionidae > Plecotus > Plecotus auritus. The sequence continues at coordinate 36,237,792 of NC_137773.1, forward strand.
CACGGCAGAAATACTGGGACAGAGACGCTGGCCCCTAGCACTCACACACACAGGCCCTCTCACCTGCTATCCAGGAGCTGTGGCTACTGGTAGACATGGATTTAAGTTGACCCAAGGTTAACTTGAGCCAAGCCAGGCATTATCAGGGCAAGGGGGTGGCTCAGGTCAAATCAGAGCATGCCTCCCAAAGCAAACCTTGGTGAATCTGAAAGCTCTTTACTTTCCCAGCCTCACTTGGAGCGATGTTCTGGCCGTTGGTGCAGTAAGATGGCTGTGCGAGCACTTTGGTGGCATTTGGCTTTTCAGTCTCAATGAGAAACTCAAATAGTAGTAATGGCAAACGCAGGGCGGGGCAAAGGTAGGTTTACAGTTGTTTGTATAGGAAATAATACAATGATTGATAAATAATAATACAAGAATAAACTCTGTTTCCCATACTCACAACTGTAAGCCTACTTTTGCCCCACCTGTATTTATACAGGGCTTACTCTGCGCCAGGTTCAGATTGGAGACAATGAGGTCGATATTAAAATTCCCATTTTACAGATGAGGAAACTGAGGCTTACAGAGGTGAAGCCATTTGCCCAAGATCCTGGGGCCAGTAGATGGCAGAGCTTAGCTTCAAACCCAGGCATCGAGCTCCAGCATCTGTGTCCCCCCCCCCCCCCCCCGCACTGAGGGGGGGGGAGGGGGGGAGGAAGGGGAGGGGGACGGAGGGGGAAGCAGGTGTGGTCAGCAGTGCCGGCATTCCATCAGATGCACACCAGCTTTTTCTTGCTTATGTGTCAAACGCTTTGATAAACATTGTCCCATTTGATCCTCGTGGAGAAGGAGGGAAGAGTGTCACCTTCTTTGTTCAAAACCATTTTTGAGTCTCGTATGTAGTTTATTTTGTTTAAGGAGATGAAAGGCATAGTAGCTACACCTGTATGCATTTCCCAAAGACCACAGACAGAACTCATGGCACACAGGTAGTCTTTCATTTTTTTCAGGCATCTGAGTCTGTTTGTTTTTTTATTTTTTTGAAAATGGTGTGTTAACTTTAATAACAAAAAGGTCACTAGGTGGTCACATCCTCTCCTGGTCATTCATACCCTCCACCCCTCAAATCCTCAATGTTGGTTTTATAAAGGATTCAAAAGCAGCCCCTAGGGACCATTATCTCTCAAACATGGATTAGGATTCAAAAAGAGACACAAAACTCAGCTCCTCTTTTATTTAAAAAATAAAGTGGAGAAACGTTTAGGTTAAAAATGCACACACATAAAATATTCTCATAGCTGCCTCGGGAGTGGACCTTAATCCTTCCACCTGGAGAGATGCCTTCATATCTGCAGGAGGCCATGGACTAAAGCCAAACTGAGCCCATTCCTCATTCTCCCTCCGGCTCTTTGGTGGCTTTTCTTAAGCCTTCCAAGAGATTTTGAGTGGCCCCATGCCTGCGACTGTGGTGATGACCCAGGGACTTGGAACAGGATGCTGCCATGCCCTCTTGGACTCCGGCTCTGATGGTTCTCTCAGTGAAGGGGGTGGTGAGGGGAGGGGCGGGCTCCTCCTTCTCCTACAGCACAGTGTGGGAGAACAGCGGGGCTGGTCCAAGTCTCAGCAGCTTCTCTGGTGGTGATCAGGTAATGGTACCCTGTCCAATTTCTCCTCCTCTTCACTGGATTCCAGGTCATCCATGTCCTTGTCTAGAGCGCTAACCCGAGGCTTCACTCGCTCGGCTTGCTCAGACACACGGTGTTCCTGTGGCCAAGCCAGAATGATATCAGACTCTCTCACTGTGAGTAGTTCATCAATGAACTCATCTACGTGCACCAATTCAAACTTCCCACTTTGGTTCTGGCTCTTAATTCTTCTACAGTCGTTGTACAGAGGCTCCAAGTACTTGTAGTGGCTCCAATCAATTGCAGTGCCTGTTGGCCTCATGTAAAGTGCTCCCAACATGTGGATATACTTGAAGTCTTCATTTTTTATAAACTCAACAATGAGATCCTTCTCCAGTGGAATCTGAAGCATCCTCAAGGTCAAACACAGAAAGGGAGCTGGCTTTATGTTGCCACCATAGACGCCTCCCACAAACCTGAACTCCATGGCTTTATTGACTACAAGTTCAGCCGTAAGTCCAAAGCACTCCTCTTTCCAGTACTTGGGCTCCTACATTCGCGCCCGAATGATCCCATCCACCAGATATCAAGGGCGGGTACTGTGGATGCTGTGAGCATCCTGGACCCTGCGGTTTGTCATTTTAGAACGCCTTCAGTTCTATTTCTGTCAGGTCCTTTAGTGTGTCATGTCCAGATTAAAAAATAAATAAAAAACCCAGTGAGAAAAGGAGAAAGGTGGAGGAAGTCTCATTTACATAGCTCAGGGGACCATCTTGAAATTGGAAATGTTGCACAGGTTCCTTTCAAAGACGGTGCCGTGATGCTGATAGAATCCTGATTCTGTTTAACTCAATGGCTGGTGTTTTCTCTCTGGTGAAACCAATCCACTGGAAGCCTGTGGGTGCAGGGTGCAAGCCATGGTAGCCAGAGGTTACCCAACTCAAGCAGTGTCTTCTTACCCACCTCCCACATAGAGCCATGATCATGAGACTCGTGACTGAAGCTTGTGACCAGCTCTTAAGGCCTTTACTCTGGAGGTCTCAGGGGAGGGTCTCAATAGAATATTCATCAGCTTTCCAGGTGTGTCTCCTCAGGGTTGTGGTCTCTGCGGATTGGTTGGCGTCAGGGCAGGGGCTTATTCGTCATCGTAGCTGGTCCTGGTGTCAGCCATGGCATTGTCCTACCTGGCCTTGCTGCTTTCTGGGTCTGGAGGTGAAACACAACTGAGGCCTAGATGTTATCTCTAGTTTGACCAAAACTTTGTCTGTGTGGTCAATAGACTTGAGGCTTTGTTCCTATGATTATTTGATGCAGGAGTATTTCATTTTTTTAAACACCTTTATTGAGATAAATTTACATACCATAAAATTCATCCGTGTTTACTGTACAATTCAATGGTTTTATTATATTTACAGAACTGTGCAACTATTACTGCAATCTAATTTTAGAAGGTTTCCATCACCCCCAAAAGAAACCTCATGCCCATTTGTAGACACTAATCCACTTTCTGTCTATAGATCTGCCTCTTCTAGACATTTCATATAAATGGACTAAAAATAAATCTGTGGCCTAGTGGGTCTGGCTTCTTTCACTGAGCAAACATTCTTAAAGTTCTTCTGTGTATCAGAACCTCATTCCTTTTCATTGCTGAATCCTACAGCATCCTATGTACCACATTTTGTTCAACCATCCACTAGTTGAGGAAGATCTGGGTTGTTTCCATTTATTGGCTATAGTATCATTCTCTTTGGATGGAAATAAAGTGGGCCTCAGAGACGTCTTGTACCGTTACAGTTAAGTCATCAGTGGAGACAGGCTAGACTCAGGCTGGTGACTCCCAATTCATTCACTGACCCAAACAAACACTTATTTTGCTCCTTCTGCGTGCCTGGCACTGGTCTGAACCCTGGGAGCCTGCAATGAGCAAGACACAGAAGGCCCCTGTCTCCACGGGACCATCATTGCAGTGGAGGGAGACAATTAGCAAGTGAACAAACTTAAAAGTGTTAGGTACTGATAAGTGTACTATGAAGGAAATAACATGAGACAATATAAGAACATGTAACAAGGAGTTCAGAATTTTTTTCAACCTTTCTATTTTATTTAAACTTCTCTAGATGCTTTCCCCAGCATTTGACATTTTTGTTTTACTTAAAGCATTATCCAAATAGTTTCACTTCACGTGGAAAATGTTCAAAGATTTGAGACAGAAGGAATGACTTTTATCTGTATACTTTCAAGATTCACCCATGGGCTGCCTTGTGGGTGGGATATGGCCGGTCTCCATGCTATGTGTACATCCCTCCCCTATCTCCCCCCCCCCAATATCCCCCCCACACACACACTCCACCTGAGAAGGCAGTGTCCTTTCCATTCCACAATTGAGGGCAGCTCAGTGGCCTCGGGAGCCTCCAGCTGAAACTGCATTATTGTGTGTGAGCCGATTACCCCAGTTATCTGGCCATGTAAAAAGCCACAGTTTCACTCTTCATGAAAAATTAAAATCTTGTCCTGATCTGATGGAAGGAAACGGATGAGGCAATGTGGGTGAACTCAGCCATTGTTGATCAGGCAGATGATAAACTACTCATTTTCTTGACTCAGGGGATCAATGGAGAATCTTAAAGAGAAAATCACGGAAGAAATTAAGATTAAATTTGCAGGCCTCTAATATTGGGAATGCATCCTAAAATGGCAACAAAATAAGGCTCTCTCCTGAAAATGCATTATTTACCCCCTGCCTATTACCGCAGTTACAGATGCTCACGCCTGTGGTTCAAACCCGAGTCGCTGATAGAAGCAGACCAGGCGACTTGTATCTCACCAGGAAACTTAGAATTTCAGATGAGCAGTCATGGTATTTTTAGACTGCTTGTGTGTACAGTCACATCATAAATCGTGAGGATGAAGGTAGCTGTGTGCATCTAAGTCCATCTGGGGCCACAGCATACATTTTAAGAGAGGAAAAAAAATCATGAAATTGGTTACCTAGTTAAATCCCACCTATTTTTCATCAGTAAAATCTTGGAGGAATATGGAAAGTGGCTTGGGGTTCAATGGGGCCTCCAATGGAAGAACATAATTTGCTCCCTAATGAAATCCGCTCCTACAATCATATTTACCAGCGTAAGACTGGGAAAGAGAAAATTGTCCCACTGGTGTTAATGGATTGGCATCTGCCTCAGATGCCATCGCTGATGAAGTCACATAAGCTGGACAATGGAAACTTTTCAGTAATTGAAGCACAAAGTAATATGAAATGTCTGCAGTGAGAGGTGTGCTTTAGTACCCGCATTATCAGGTATCTGGGCAAATTTCTCTCTGAATTCTCTGGGAAAGTGGCACTTTTCAGCAAAGAAAGAAAAAGGATCTTGCAGCGTTTTGAAGATAAAGTTTAAAGAAGATGCTTTCAGTAAAGTTGTCGCCCGAGCCAATTAAAATGCAGCTGGTTGTTCTCTCAGAGAAGAGAAGCAGACAAACCATTAAGGGGTCACGTCTGCCACCCTGTACCTTCCTGAAGAGAGAAATACTGGAAACTGGGGAAAAGCAGGAACCCCACAAAGCAGTTTGTTTCCCAGCTCTGAAGCCACATCTGTTCTCCAGCCTCGGTTTCCTCATCTGCAAGGTGGGGACTTATAAGCCCCGTCTCCACAGGTTTGCTAGGAGGATTCAATGAGAAGTATGAAAACCACTGAGCAGAGTAGTCAGCATAAAGTAGATGCCCCACAGAGTGGCAATCTAGCGGATAGGCAGGGAAGGAGTGGAATTTGTTAGAATATCAGGTAGAACCAGAGAGAAAATGGTGGAACTGCTTATTGGTCATTTGTGAGAAATTTGACTCGCTCTCCTGAGAAATCAGAGCAATATTTTTATAAGCCAGTTACACTATAGCAGATTTAAGGAATGTATTTAACTCTCCCCTCCCTTTTCCTTCTTTCCTCCCTTCCTCCTAGCCTCCCTCCCTGATGTTAAGATTTAAAAAAAAAATAAATTGTGAAATTGTTACATGGTTTATTCTCAGGGACAATTAGTGAGTCATTTGAACAGTTATTTTAAACAGACTGAAACATAGTGGGTAAACATTTGCATATCAATGGCATTAGTCTGTTGGCTCCTTGAGCAGAGTGGTGATGGCAGAACATGCAAAAATCTTCACTAACGCAAATGGTTTACAAAGCACCCACTGTGCCAGGCTCAGCCCGAGATGTTAAGACACTTTGCCAAAGAGGCCAAGGTCATGGTTATAACCTTCAGGTAGGTCAATTGGGTTTATGCTGATCCACCTGAAGGATCCCATGGCCCCAGCCCCAGGCACTGAGTGTATCTGTCCCAGACTTCGCTTGGTTCCTGACCTCATCCAGCCATTTCCTGGGGTTCACACTGTGACATGAGAAGGAACTTACAAATCAGTCTTCCAATTCTAGTTATAATACATGTATATACATCTAACGATCACTCATGGGTTTCCACAGACATGGGGTCAGTGAGGTCCATTCTCCACAGAAAAGACAACCTCTGGCTCCTGAATAGAGAAACTGTGACGGGTGAGGGAAGGGGACTCGGGAAAACACGGCGGAAACGTTGGTGGGACAGAGACCTCTCTCTCCTCAGAAAATGGGCGTCTGGCCCTAGCTGGCTTGGCTCAGTGGTTAGAGCGTCGGCCTGCAGACTGAAGTGTCGCGGGTTTGATTCCAGACAAGGGCACATGCCTGGGTTGCAGGCTCGATCCCCAGTGTGCAGGAGGCAGCTGATCAACAATTCTCTCTCATCATTGATGTTTCTATCTCTCTCTCCCTCTCCCTTTCTCTCTGCAATCAATACAAATATATTTTTTAAAAAAAAAAAGAAAATGAGCATCCATTGGTGAGGATGGCATCCATTGGTGATGTACTGTTTTCTGTTAAGAGTAATGGCTGGGTTATAAAAATTTCACAGAATCATTTTCTCTACTACAACTTCTCTCTAGCTAGCTTTCCTATCACTCATGAATATTTATGCCTTGTCTGCTTAAAATGCTTGGAGGGGGGAAAAACAAACTTAGTTCTCAATCTCAAGTTATTCTGCGAGGTCTAAGAGCATTGGTATAAGATAGTAACAGTGTACTTTAGCTAAACCAAGTGCTTAGACCAATATTCATTTAGAGCCCACATGGGCTGCATATTAACACCGAATGTAATAAGGTCCACAGGAGATAAGGAAATTGAGGGGCTCTCCACAGGGTGCCGAACGGGCCTGCACGGCTATGCGCTTCCTTCATGGTTTTGTAATTTCACACAACTTACTTGAAGCTCAGGGACAGGCTTCGGAAGGTTTGGGGATTGATTCCATTTGGTTCAGATAGGCCCATCAAGACTCTTGTTTGGGTGCTGTGGCCTTTGCTTTTGCCCCCTGCACTTATCTTCTCCCACCTCCCTGCTAACCTCAAGCACCTTGGTTTGTGCCTCTACTCCTTGCCTTTTCTCTGCCCCTCCTTCTTCCCTGAACTCTGCCCCTGCCCCCTCCCCCCCCCCCCCCCCCCCCAGCTGCTGCACTGTCCAGAGCTCCATGAGGGCGATCCCACCGGCCCACACTCTTCTTGAAGCCGGATACAGAAGGCAGTTCCTCCGCTCAGAGTTTCCGAAGGGTGGGAACCATCACTGCCCAGGGCAGAACTGGCGGGGAATGTAGAGTCACTCTCAGGCAGGCCTCTGAAGTGAGGGGGGCGGGAGCTGATTATGCAGACCACTCCAAATGCAATCTCCTGCTTTATGTTTATCGCTAGAGCCGGTGATGGAAGCACTGCCCGTTAATTCAGACTCGCCCATTACTTATTCTCTATCTAGAGGAAATAAAGAGAAACAATTACCTTGGTGTGACATTCTGCCAGCTCTACCGAGCCACCTACCTGCACCTGGACTTTGCTAGCAGCAGAAAGAACGAGTTAGATGCTAAATATTTCAGAGAGAAGAGAGTAAGCAGGGCTATTGAAAATAAATTTAAAAGACCTTCATGTATTCTGGTCATATATCCCTGGCATAAAACTTCCCCAGAGATAAAATAGCTTTCTGACAGGAGGGCTGAGGGGAGGGGGGGGGGGGGAAGGGAGGGGAGGGGAGGGGAAACACTGGGAAACCCTCGACCTCCCTCTCAGACGCCGGCGCCTCCTTTGTGAAGGCATCTTCGAAATGATTGAAGGTGGCCTATTACCACGGAGCCCTTTTCAATAAAGAATTTTAAATTATAAATGACATTTTGTTGTGTGCTCTTCTCTCCCACCTGTTGGTAGTTAATGGGGAAAATCAATACAGTTGTTGTCTAAACCAGTGCTCTGCAAACTCATTAGTCAACAGAGCCAAATATCAACAGTACAATGATTGAAATTTCTTTTGAGAGCCAGATTTTTTAAGCTTAAACTTCTTCTAACGCCACTTCTTCAAAATAGACTCACCCAGGCTGTGGTATTTTGTGGAAGAGCCCCACTCAAGGGGCCAAAGAGCCGCATGTGGCTCGCGAGCCGCAGTTTGCTGATCACGGGTCTAAAGGGAGCAGGCATCTCAGGACGTGAAGCCTGGAGCTTAGTTTCAATTCTCAACTAAGATGCTCCCAACCCTCCCTGATGTACATCTGCGAAGGCCATGGCCTGGGACTGGCCTGGCCTGGACCTGAGGCGCACAGCCCCCTTGAGGCACGCAAACATTCCCTTTCCGTCTCTGGCCCGGTGGGAGCTGAACATTGGGACGACTTGGGACCGTGGGTGACTTCGGCTGCCTGGGGACCCTGTGCGCTGTCTTCCTCCCACGGGTGGTGGGAGTGAACATCATCAATTAAAATTACAGGACTATCTCAATGAGACAATTACGAAACTACAAAGAAGTTGCTGTTTGTTTACGGCCCTTGGAGAAGCTGCTAAGACGGAGGAGAGACCATTTAGGAGAAATCATGGGTGCACCAGCCCTTTCCACTGACCCTGGCATTCAGAATTTTCTCTCCTTGCCTCAACCATTCTTGGCAATTAGGTGTGCTTTCCTTATTAATGCCAGGGTAGGGAAGCAGAAAATGAAGGCCCTTCTTCGCAAATAGCTGCTTAATGTTGCAATGCTAGCCTATAAGTCATGAAAGCCAGGGAGGTTTGCCCATCCCTGAGCACGGAACACCCTCGATGAACTGCTGAATGGAACTATTCGCACAGACAGGCGGAGCCTGACATTTGCCGCTGGCCTGTGCCCTCCTGCTGCATGGGTGGGGCTGGGCACGCTCCTTCAGGGGCTGGAGTGGAAGGGCCTGGTCCCCACAGAATCTGAGTCTGCCTTCCAGAGGTGCCTTGTTCTCCAGCTGGGCCCCGCACACCCGCTGCTTCTCCGCAAATACTTGGTCCCTTCTGCCCCCGTCCTTTCTCCTCAGGCAATGTGATTGGAGCTGCTGGGCACTGGGAGGGAGGGGATGCAGGGGCCATAGAGAGGCTGTGCGTATGTTTGTGTGTCCCGTTCTGTAGTCATTAGTCGTCACTTATTGTTACCTGTGCGTACGATGCTGCCCTAGATGCTACACACCCAGGTCTCAGTTTCCAGATGTGACGTGGCTAGCACTGAAGATGGGGCTAGCTCCCCTGAGCCTCGCTGGACCTAGAATGGGAAGAAAGTTCAGCAAAAAGAGGCGAGGTGAGACCTGTAGTCTGCCTTTTTTCCTGTGGAGTCCATCACGCCCTGCCTGCAGTGAGTTTCTCTAGAAGACGTCTCCCATGAAGCATGTCTAGGCAGCAACATTGGTCTGGATGCAGAGGACTGGTCTGGATGCAGAGGACTGGCCCGGCTGACCTCTTGACCCCATGACCAGTTGGACAGCCGTCACCTCAGGCTGCCAAAGGTGTCCTTACCCAAGCGTGCCTGGTCAGTTCTGATCTCAGACCCAGAGAGGCCATGGGAGGGACACATTGCACACAGCCAGGAGCACTCTGTCCAGTCCGTCAGAGAGCCCTGCAGACCCGGAAGTGTGGGGCTGCCTGCCTGGCACACTGCTGAGTGGCTAATGTGCCTTGACGTATCACTGCACAAAGCACACCACTGATACTTTTCTCTTTTCAAATTCATGCCTCTCGCATAGCATCCAAAAACTATAGGAACAGAGCACTGGATCAGAACACATTGGACGGGCCAGGCCCTCTTCTCCAGAGAGGAAATAGCTGCTCCTACTGGAAGGAAAGGTGTCTAAAGAAGCAGATGGGGGAAGGCTTGTCAGAACTGGAACTGGAAGACAAACTCCGCAGAAGTCAGAGCAGCCCTTGCTGAGAAGGCAGGACCACAGCGGGAGCTCCCCGCCCCAGCATGGTAGTAGTGAGCCAGGTGGGCAGTGGGAGAGACAGGGCCCAGGAGGGCAGGCATGCAGGAGCCACAGGCACTCTTCGCAGTCTGAGGGACCTTGGGAAAACCACATTCCTGTTCCAGTTCTAGTTTATTCATCTTTAAAGGCTGGGTTGGACTCAGTGACCCTGCCCTGCCAGCATTTGGATGGCCTCCCATCATTGATCTATAAGCTGACTCTGAAAGTTGAGGACAAATAAATTACATTTATATTATTGTGACTATAAAAGTGTCCTCTGGCAAGTCAAATTACGTCCTAATATTTCACTTCATTCTCTGTGCATCCAGCATACTGACCCCTTGTTTCATGCAATGAAGGCTTTTTCCTGGCATCAATTTCAGATAGATTCTCCTTTTTACTCTCCATTAATTGCCTTTCACATATCCTCGCATTCATTCAAGTTACCTCTTCAGTCATCAGCTGTCTCTTTAGCCTGAAGTCCTCTCTCTTGGAGCCTGTTTCTTGACCTACTCTAGAACATTCTTTTAGGTTGTACCACTGTTTCAGGATATCCTGACTTTTCCTTTCTTGGCTGTTCACCAATGAATGTTCTTTCAGAAATGTCTGTAAATCCCTTGCTCAGTGAGGGTAGCTCTCCCATTCTCCGTTTTTATGTGATTTATTCTTCTAATGCCATTTTCATTGAGACTCAGGAGGAGGAAAAAATGCATGTGTCTACCCTGTCAGTTTGAACCCTCCTCTTCTGTCCAACCTGCTTGGAAGATCTAGCCTTCTGGTGTTAGCCCTTGGCATCTCAGGCGTCAAATGCCCAGAGTAAAACTGTTCTGTCCTCTCTGCCAGCCCCCAGACGTAGCTACTTCTCCTCCCGGCCATGCCCGGCTCAGGGAACAGCACTAAAATCCACCCACTTGCCAAGTCGGAAAACCGAGTCATCTGCCATCCCTCCCTTTTCCACCTCCAGCATCAAGTCCACTTGGCTGCACCTTCTGTATTTGCATCTGAAATCTGTCCACATCTCCACCCCCCACTGCCACCAACTTAGCCCAGCCATCCGCCTCTCACCTGAATGACCCTCATCCCCTCGCACTGGTTTCCCTCCTGCCAGTCTTACCCCCACAAACCATTCTCTCCATGGCAGAGTGAGCCACCTAAAAGGTAATTCCAGCTCCCCTCTCCATCGCCCTTTCAAGTCCCCACCAGGCCCTTCTGCGTGAGCTAGCCCCTTCCTACCTCCCAAATCTCAGCGTGTCCCCACTCTCTCCTTTGCCTCTAGACTCCAGCCACTCTGGCCTCCTCCAATGACTATGCTCCCCTTCCCCCAACTCTGCATAGCACCCTCTTTCTCATTCTCGGGCACTGAGTAAAAGTCCACTCACTCTACGTGGGTTTCGCCCAGCCATTTCTTCCTTATGCCCGTGCCTGTGCATTTCCTCCACAGCCCTTATCCCAATTTGTATGCGCGCATGCAAACAGCTCGGATCATGATGTGTTTACTGGTTTATTGTTGGGTTGGGCACTGGACCCCCGGCTCCCAGAGACAGGAATCAGACTGGCTCTCTCCTTCAGCGGGTTCTCAGCCCTTCCTGGTGCCTGGGCAGGTGTGCCCAGCAGAGGCCCAGTGTGGGTGGTCTCAGCCAGCCTTTGGTCATGGGCTGGGTGATGTCTTCTCCTGGATGGAACTCTGGCAGATTCCTGACGCCATTGCATCTCTGACCACTGCAGCTCACCCTCCTCGGAACTGGAGATGCTGGCTTCCCCCAGAACACAAAGGAGAACAGGCACTGGTGTGTCATTCTGCCACTTCACAGACTGTTCCCAGCTGTCTTTCCCACCTTATTTCCCTCTGCTTTGCCGCTGGCCCTCTACCCTCTGCCCTCTGCCCCTACCAGCCACCCGCAGGCATGTCTTCTGCCCTCACACATCCGTGCACTTGTTCAGCTTACGACGCCCTCTCTTCCATGCCTGCCTTTCACATCCTGCCCGTGCGTTAGGGCCGGGATGGAATGCCACCTCCTTGGGAGGTCTCCTGAACCCCCGCACTTGTACAGACTCTCTCAGCTCTTCCCTTGTGCATCTCGTTATAACTCATGGGTCATCCTGCCCGGCACCTGCGTGTTGGTTGGGAAGGTGTGCTACCCACACTGAGCTGTAAGGTCTGAGAGATGACGTTGGTCATGGCTGGCCTGCCCACCGGGAGCCCCTTGGTGGACATTGCACCACAGGAGCAGATGCGGGGAGCTTGCCCAGTGCTGGCGCCCAAGCATCTCAGGGGGCTGGCACCTGGACATTAGGCCTGGGGTGTGGCCTACTGAATAGTGAAGCTGGTGTGCCGTGTTATGACTCTAATGTGGTTCCCCTGTAACAGGCGGGGAGTCCACAGCGCTGTGCCCTCTGCCGGAGCAGGCGACTTGAGTAAGGCTCTCTGAGAAGCTTCAGTGAGCCTCAGCGAAAAACTCTCCAGCGTCCTTCTCTCAGAGCTCTCCCTCGCCCTCTTATTCACTGCCTCAGGATGAGCCAAGGTGCAGTCGTCTTTCCCAGCCGTGCTGGCCTGGTGGTCCCCGGGGACTGGTCCTGCTCAAAAAGACGGAGTCATCTGCAATCCGTGCGAGACACCCGGGGGATGACTCCCATGGCACACGGGCAAGGCCTGCTGTGTCCTTGTCGGTGTAGAGCTCGTGTGCTGGGCGCTGAGCTGGTGGGAAGCATCTCTCTCTTATTTCATCCTCTCTGCAGGAGGAGCCGGGCAGGGGCTGCGCCATGAGCACCTGGCCCCTGCACCCCCGTCTCTTGCCGAGACACCTGCCTGTGACAGGACAGGCAGAATGCTCCAGACACGGTGAACCTGGAAGGAGTCTGCCAGGCCCTCCTGCGCGGTGTTGTGGCTGTTCCCTGTGAGTGCCCCATTCTGAAGGCAATTAGTCTAATTGCTTTTGTTATTTCAGAAAACAAATTAAACCACCCGAGTGTTTCGGGGCAGAAAAGCGTCTGCAGTGCAGCGTAAGAAACATTTCAGGAGCGTTTAGTTCACAGCCAGCAGTGCCTGAGCAACAGGCAGAAAGCAGGCGGAGGGGCGGGCACAGGAGGCCAGCAGCCTGTGCGGTGAGCCGCATGCCTGTGGGGGGTGGGTTTGGGGGAAGTCTGTGCTCCTGGCTGTCCTGCCTGCGAGGTCTGTGGATTCCTTGTCCCCCTGCCCACGCCGCCCATCACTGACTGGGCTCAGGCTCGTCCTCTGTGGCGAGGATCAGTAGAGCAGCCACCAGCTGGGCTCCCTGTCCTCCCTGCGCCCTCCTCACGGTCCCCACAGGGGCTGCCTGAAACACAAGTAGCACAAACGGGGACCTACTTCACTTCTGAACAGCCGTGGCTTCCTGTAGGCTACCGGGCAGCCCTTCGCACAGGCAGCCAGAGGCCCAGCCTGCCCGCACGCAGGCCTCGCAAAACCTTCTCCTTTCCCCATTTTTGCTCTGTGCTTCCTGCTGCTGAGCCTTTGTCCCAGTGGGAGGGGGTGCACCACACCCACCCACACCCACCCACCCACCCACCCACACACACACACACACACACCTACCTGTCACCCTAGACTGCTCCCTCAGCCTGCAGGCCAGGCACCCTGGCCTTGTGTACCTGCCCTGCTGCGGTGGGAGGAGTTAGGCACTTTCTTCTTTGTGCCCTGGGCCTAGGACTGATCTCACATTCATGCTGTGTTGCATCCATTTGTCTCTCTGGGACCTTACCAGACTGTGAGCAATTGAGAGAGGAGGGGCCTCACCTTGTTCGCTGTGGTCCTAGCGTGTGGCAAAGGATCTGTACTCAGAGTTCAGTACCCGCTGGCTGAGGAAATGGGCAGGTGGGCGGATGGATGGACAGTGGGTGAATGAGCAGCCCTGGTGATGGGTAAATGCTCTTGTCCCAAGGAATTCTTTACTTCAACCTTCTCAAAATCAGGGACTACCCCAGGGAAGAGAGGGATGGGGTGGGTCACTAGGACTCTGGGCGGTCACCTGGCACCACCCTTTCCTGTGTGGGAGGCAGATGTGGTGAAAACCTTGTTCAAAGAGTGTGTGAGCAGTTTGATGACAGAGGCCAAGTCCTCCTTCCTCCCCATGTGAGGCTCACAAGTTAGCCTTTCTCCCTGTTCCATCGCCTGAAAGCGTGCAAATCCAATTCAGCCTCTCCCTGAAGCGCTGGAATCTGGTTGGCAAAGGGTGGGGGTCGGGTCTCTTGGACAAGCCAGCCACCCCGTTGTGTCCCCATAAGAGGACCCTGCAACACAGAAACACCCATCTTTTTAAAATTGCCCTTGATGATGTGTTGAAAAAAAAAAACAGAGGAAGGTGTAGCCAGAAGGTCTGCTCTGTTCCCAGGACCCAGGACATAGACCAGTCCCAGAGCCACTGGGAAGGCTTCTTACGTCAGCCTTGGGCCCCACCCAGTCCGGCGGAATCAGAATCTCTGGGTGGGGTCCAGATGGGTATTTTAAGCTAGCACCCCTGGACTTTCTTATGCAAGGGAAGGGCAAGACTCATTGCCTGGGAGATTCCACAGGTGGAAAGAATTCAAAATGACAGAAACCTGAATGCAGGCATCCCCCTCCATCTGGGACGCCCCAGCCTGGCCCTTGGAAACCCACCCAGGGTCAGCAGCCTTCGCCCCTGCTCTTTGATCTACTTCTCCTGCCTCAGCAGAAACGCATCCTGCTCCCCACATCCTCCAAACTACCTTGCGTCTTCAACCATCGATATAATTACTTGGAAACGCTGCGTCCTGGTTGGAATTTATTTTAGTCACGCTTGTCTGCATGCCAGTTTGTCAGACGCGTCGTTAAGGTTTTTCCTTCCCACCTTCAGCGGGCTGCATTGTCCGTCCATCCAGGTTCACGCAGCTGCTGTCACGCGGGCCAGCCTGTGGCCCAGGTCCCATGCCAGGCTCGGCTGGAGATGACATGCCCCTCAAGTGGCAGGGGGCACTTTCCTCCACACAGCTGGGCCGGCCCATGGGCTTCCCTGTGAGAGGTAGGCCAGGGGGGTGATCTTGCGAGCCCCTTCCCTGAGCGGCGGGGGTGGGGGTAGGGGACACTGTTCTGGGTCACTTGTGCCTGGAAATTCAGGCTCTCTGCTGTGCTAGTCTGCCTCCCCCCCTAATTCCCCCACTGCCCCATATGCTTCAGCCCCCACTGTGGCTCAGTCCCTGCTGGGGGCTTGGGGATGTGTGGTGCAGGACCTGCCCTTGGGGCCTGCACTCTCTATTTGGGGAAAACGCAGCACAGGGAGTGACAATGAGTAAAACAGGGCAGCACGAGGAGCATTATTCATTCCCCCACATTTAAGTGGAACAGAATTATGGCCTCAAGGAGCTCAGAGGAGATATGTGGGCAGAGCCAGGTAGGAAGGGCATTGACAGGCGAGGTGGAAAGTGGAGTGAGTGCTCAGCTGGCAGTAATGATGGCAGAGGAGGGAGTGGGCATGGCCTGGGCACAGGCCAGGGGACGCCAACGTGGGGGTACCTTTCAGGGACTGACAGTGAGAGGCCAGACTGCCCTGTGGGCAAATGATCATTTCCCCAGGTGGTGGAGAAATGCCCAGGGGTGTGGTTTACTGCACAGACGGTCCAAATTAAGGCAGGTCATCAAAAGGCTTGATTTAAATTTCTTGATCCATCAGCTACGCTTTGTAGGAAAACATAAAACATAAGAAAATGAGCTCTTCTTTCACATAACCTTTGAGGATTTCTCCCTCAAACTTGGCAGGTGGGTTGACCTTTTCCCCGGCTCCTGGCCCTGAAGTCCCAGTCTCCCCCCGCCGCCCCCCGCCCTTTCTGCACAGCAGCTCCTGTCTCTCCTGATGCACACCAGGTCCCTAGGTGGAGGGGAGCTGGAGGGAAGGGGGAGGGGAGCTGGAGGGGAGGGGTAAATGAGGGGGAGGGAGGGGAAAAGGAGGGGAAGGGAGGGGGAGGGGAGCTGGAAGGGAGGAGGAGGGGAGCTGGAGGGGAGGGGTAAATGAGGGGGAGGGAGGGGAAAAGGAGGGGGAGGGGAGGGGGAAGGGAGCTGGATGGGGGGATGGGGAGGGGCTGTGGGCCAGTGAAGGCTAGGCAGGGGCCCTGGTGCTTCCGCCACAGCAGTCACATGAGCTGGCCCCACAAGACTGGAGCCCCCAGTGATGCTTTATTGTAAAACTAGTAAATGATTTTCTTTTGTGAAAGAGAGAGCCTGGGTTACAGTTCAGTTTAGGGTATTCCGGGGTGGAAGGACTGTCTTTCTCACTATTTAACCAGAAAAACCTGTCTGTGGGGTCAGTGGGGAAGAATGGTTCTGTCATTGGAGAACCGTAGCTGCCTTAATCGGTGATGTGGGCTGTTCCAGAGACCCCGACCCTGGCCTGGCCTGGTAGATTCACCTCAGGCAGCAGAGGCAGGCACCGTGCTGCGGGCTTTTGTGTGGATGCAGGAGAGGGGGCACTTCCACATCCCCATGCAAGTATGGGGAGCAGAGAAGCCAGGGAGACCCGGGGGCTGTGAGACGGTTGCCATGTGTCTGTGAACACACACTGCACGTTCAGTGGCTGTCCCGGTGGGAATGATTGGAACTGAATCAGAACAAGGGATCAATGCAGACCTGGTGGAATCATTTGGACCATGAAGGCTTGGGACTGCCCTGCAGCTAATGGGTAATGCAGGTAGGGAGGTCAGTGCTTGCCTCGCCAACCTCCGCCTGCCTTTTCTGGTCTTTCTACCCTTACCTGCCTTCAGGTGCTCAATACCTAAGCAGATATCACTGGCTGCCTAGTTCCTGTGAGGACTGTGTCTGCCTTTCCCATGCCATAGCCCCTGACTTGGGTGGTGGCATCTGTGCATGTCGCGGGACCAGGCCAGATGGTTTGTGAATGGTGGAGACCATCGTTTGCTCTTCATAAGGGGGTTGTGTGCTTGGTGGGACCCTCCCTGTAACCCCACAGAGGCTCAGAGCTGGCCTCATCCTGGTTGGGATGTGTGCTCATGAGAATGTGTAATTATTTTCTAATTTTAATACCCTAGGTCATTGGATCTTTTCTTTTTAAATGAGTTGGGGAGGGGTTCTCAAAAGAAGGAAATGTATGAGATTTATTACCCACACTGATCAAAAGGCATAACAAATCATCTAAATGGTATGACATGCTTAGATATGCATAGCGTAATAGTGAATAGGATTGAGCACCCGACCCATCTCCCAGAGCACTGGTGTGAAATACACAAACCAGTGTATTGTCTGGTCCATCATCAGCAGGGTTTGTAACCACAGAATTTCTTTGGAAATTTGTATTGATTGATTGATTGATTGATTGATTTGGGGTTTGAGGGAAACCAAATCTGCATTCATCTCAAGATGTTTTAAGGACATATTTGTAGCAACAAATGTTGGTGAACTAAAACTGGGAGATTACACTGTGGAGTTGATATGTGGAGCAGGAATTGGTCAATGCCCCAGTAATCTACTTAAAGAATTGAATTAAGTCCCCTGCAAGCACTCAAACTGCTGAGGATGTGAGAATCGCCCCGTTGTTCTTGAAGAACCAGCGCTGTGATGACAGGGAGGATGGCTGGCAGGGTCCAATATTGAGACACGGTATTAAAACCCACACTAGTATGGCATTTCCCTCTGGATTAGAAATTTTAATAGCAGAGCAGCGTTGACAGGTGAACGTATAGATAAATGGATGCTTGTGAATAAGTGATTTGTGCAAGCCATCCACAATTCTCGAGAGGGTTTTGTTCCCAGCAGGCTGTCGTCTGTGGAGAGGCCGTTTTGTGGATCTTGGGAAACTAAAATGCAGTTTTCCACAGGCATGTTCCCAAGAATGGGGGTTGATTGATAGGCGAGCCTCCAAAACTTTATGTAAGCCTTAATGTAGTTAAAAAATACTCCACACAGCCCTGGCCAGCGTTGCTCAGTGGTTAGAGCGTTGGCCTGCTCACCGGAGGGTCACGGGTTCCAGGCCTGCTCAAGGGCACATACCTAGGTTGCAGGTTTGATTCCTGGCCCGTGCGGGAGGCAACCAATGGGAAAAAAATAGCCTCACTCCTTGCATGAGGATTTAAAAAAAAAAAAATACTTCACAAGAGTGGTTAATATCAGAGAACTCATAAAGTAAAACAGTAACATTGAAAAGGAAATCGTGTTTTTGTGGGTTTTTTGATTGGTGTAACCCTCAGGGAGTTGAGAGGCTAACCTCAGAGCATGCAAGACTGGGAGGGATTTGAGTGATAGTTGAGTTCAAGCCTCTATTTGCCAAATGAGGAAACTGCGTTTCAGAGAGGCACAGAATCTGGCCGGCGGTCACACAGCCAGCCAGTGTGACTGGAACCCAGGCCTGCCCCGACCCAGGGGATAATGCCTGTGGCAAGTTTCCCAAGAGACTGTCAGATACAGTTAGGGTCCTCCAGGTTGTGTTGAGCCCTATTGGATGTCTCCTATTCCCAGGTTCACTGTAAAACATGTCCTGTTCCTTCTTTCTAAAATGGAGATGGGCCTAGGACTACTATTAGGCTCTCGAGAAATACAGCCCACAGGCAAAATGAAATGTGTCTTCATGTGGGAAACAACAACCAGGTGTAAGTAACCCAGCTGTGAGAAGGTTGGTCCCCACAGGCGGAGCAGGGCTTTGCCTCTGAGAGCCACAGAGGGCAGGCAGACCTCCCCACCAGGGGGCGCTGTCACCTCCACTCAGCCTTGTTGCAGCCCTTGTTGGAAAGAGCACTGGCATAAGACCATGTGTCCGTGATGGGAAGGGGGAGAGTGTCACATGAGTCCTCAAAGGAAAGGGGCGATGGTCATCCAAAAACATAGTTCACTAATCAAGGGGGTATAACCCAGAGCACATCGAGGCCAAAACAAGAAATAAAAGCCAAAGTATTTCGTGTCGCTAAACTTAACGCTGACATTCAGCCTGAACCTGGCCCACTCATGACCTCACGGTGCCCTCTGTCCCAGAGACAACCTCAGATGCCAGAAACCCACCTGAGTCTTTCCTCTTCGTATGACCCATCACCTCAGAATAGCCACTGCTTGAGGACAAGGACTGTCTTGTTTTCTTTTTAACTCTCTTTGATTCACTCATCAGATGTTTGATGATATCTATTAATTGAATTTCCTCAAGTTTAAGGTAGATTTCTCAGAACAAAACAATATTTTAGAATAACAAAATTTGGTATTTAGACTTTCAATTTTAGACAATGTTTATTTTTATATTTCCATCCCTGCTTTCCTTTGGTAACCATCAGCTTGTTCTCCGTATCTGTGTATTTGTTTCTATTTTTTTGTTTGTTTATTTATTTATATTTTAGGTTCCACATATAAATGAGATCATATAGTATATGTCTCTCTCTGACTTATTTCACTTAACATAATACCCTCTAGATCCATTCATGTTGTCACAAGTTTTTGTTCTTTTTATGGCTGAGTTATATTTCATCATAAATAAGTACCACTTCTTTATCCATTTGTCTGTTGATGGACATCTAGGTGCTTCCATAGCTTGGCTATTGTAAATAATGCTGCAATGAACACAGGGGTGCATATATCTTTTTGAATTAGTCTCTTTGTTTTCTTTGGATAAAGGAAGCACATGCTTCTTTAAGATCTAGAATTTATGATCTATTCATAATCACATTTGGTTGTACCGCGTATTGAGTGGCTCTTGCTGTGGTATCAGTTCCACGTGCAGGTCTTGGCAAGGTGGGTACTGATACCCCAAGGAAACGGGGGGGAAAAACAGTGGAAAAGCCTCAGTTTCTGGAAGCCTGCCAGCTGAAAGAACCCCGGAAGGGTTCAGCCCCCTGCACCCCCTCGTTGGAAGTGGTTGGGGTCTGTTGGGGGACAGGGAGGTGACAATGCCATTCCCCTTAGAGAGGCAGAAACCTGAGCTGTCCATCAGCACCAGCTCCACTTTTGACTTGAAGGCATCAGAAGCTGGATATCGACATTCCCCTCTGATTCACCTGCCCGCCCCGTCTAGCATATGTGAAACCGACCTCCACACTTCATGTCCTTTCGTGTCCTTCCCAGGAGGCTGGCCAAGGCCTAAGCACACACCAGGTTGTTCAAAAACACTCGCTGAAACATCTAAAGAGCTGCAGGTTTCAAAGCATTGGACTCTTCCCTCCCCCACTCCCACTGTGTGTTTGATGATAACACCCCTGCTGATAACAGCAGTCCGCGACAGCCCCCACGACTGGCCAGCAGTCGCCCATCGCCTTGGGCACACCCCGCAGGCCTGGTCACGCCCACTTCACAGGGCACAGACTCGGAGGACAAATGTTTTGCCAGATGTGGAAAGGCCAGGATTCCAACCCCAGGGCACCTCTCCGGAGTCCCATAAAGGAAAGCCCAGGCTCCCGTGTGAAATATATGGGGAAGGACACCGCCTTGGCCAATGTCAAGTCTCACTTCAAGCTGGGGTGGAGACAGGCGGGAACGGGAGGCATGGAGGGGCTGTCTCTACCCGGGAAGCCTGGCTAATGACATCTGTGTTTCCTCTGGAGTGTCCTGGCTGGGATTGTAAAGCCCAAGGCGGATGCTTCCAGGCTTCCATTACTCAGTTCTTAAGGACGAAAATCATTCTTTTCTATTTATACATAAATAACTGTTTTCTTGAGCAGGCTCAAAGAAATGAAACACAGATTGAAATAATGTTGAAAATGTTTACCTATTTCCTCTCTGAGGACATCAGATTAGCCCTTTCTGTGGGCGGAATATGTAATCTTCGGGGAGACAATATCATCCTTTTGATCTTGCAATACATTTTTCATATCTTTGCCGCAAAGGCTGATTTGTATCGTGACATTTTTAAACAATGACTGTTCGCTGTGCAGAATGGGGAGGGAGAGCCGAGCTGAACGTATAGATAAATGGCTGCTTGTCGAAGGCCAGGCTGTGGGAATGAATTTTCCTGTGTTTCTGTTGCTCGGTGACATTGGCATTAACCCCTTCATCCCAGGACGCAGTCTTGTGCACTAATTGGAATCTGATGCTCGGCTGTACGAGTTGGCTTCTCCTCACTCTTATGCGGAGAACCCTTGATTAATGGCCTCCTCCACTCCTTCCAAGGTCGCAGTGCCCCTTTTTCTTCTGGAAGTTAAAGGACCCTTGATTAAATGGCAGGAGCAGATTGAATGGGCACAAGTGTGAGGAAGGGCTTTTACAAACTGTGCAGGGCCACGCAGCCTGGAGATGCTGATGATTCCTTTGTGATGGCGCCCATCGGCAAACGACACAGGCGGCCACTCAGCATTTGATTGGCCGGCTGCCCTGGCTCGCTAACATGGAAACTGACATTTCCAAAAGGCTCCTTCGCACAGCCACAGCGCTCGCCTCCCTTCAGAGCTTTGCAGCATTTCAAAGGGAAGGCATCAGATAAAGGAGAAAGCATCAGAAGCGGGAAGGACACAGATTGCAAATGTTTTGTTTCATTTTGGCTCCAGAGAGTTTTGTTTGTGTGGGGGGAGAGGGCCAGGTTCTCTGTGGGCTGGGGGCACCCACCTCCAGGAGGCCTGTGATGTCCTGCCCAGTTGCTGAGAACAACCAACTGCCAGGCCAGGTAGCAGCAGCGGGAGGGCTGGCTGCTACCAGCAAAGGGAAGATTAAGGCTGCCGAGCTGTTGCAGCTCCGTGGCACGCGGCTCCTGCACCAGGCCATCCTGCAGCAGGATTAAAATTCCCTGCAGCCACAGGGGGAACAGATACATCATGAATACATTTGAAATTATATTTCCTTCTCTTAGCTTTCTTTCTTTCTGTCTTTCTTCTTGATCCTTCTCTACCTCCCCACCCTGGGAACAACGTTACAGAAAATTATAAGTTGTAAATTCCGACCCAGTGCATTTACTCTGTCCTTGCTAAGCTGCCTGTGAATGCATTTGCCCCAGTCATATGTCAGGAGGCCTGTCCGCGAGTTCACGCACCACGCAGGGATCTGAAGAGCAAACACAGGAAGTCGCCAGGCCAGAAGTGGAGCCACAGGTGGGCAGAGTGCAGGGCAGCCGGGGCAGAGGGTTCCCCGCTCTGTGAGCAGCCAGGCTGTGTGCTCTGGTGCATCGCAATGTACAATGGAGGCTCGAGTCGCAGGCCCTTTGTTCCCTATGTAGTGCCAAAGCTGCCTGAAGGAGATCTCAGGCTTACATAGCTCTTGGCTTTATTGATACTGTGCTCTGACCCCTGACAAGTGTTTCTAGGGAAAAAGAGAGGTAGAGAGAGCTTCCCACTCTTGGGGCCTGACCCAGTCTCCGTGACCAGCAAGGGTGGTCTTTTCGCTGGTGGAAACAGAGCTTTGCCATGGAGCCACGAGAAATGCATTTTGGAGACCTAGGCGTGAGAGGACGAGGTAAGGCTTGTTAAAGTAAAACCGAAGGTCTGTCCCCAGGTGCCTGGTGTCTCACCCACGACCGGGTGCTAGCTCTGTCCGGCTGTGGAGGAAGCCCAGCCTGGTGTCCACCAAGCCCAGAAGAAGGGCCAGGGCCCAGAGGTGTGCCACTACCCGGCATCAGCAGGGCGTCCGACGCTGCCATCGTTCAGTTCAGTCCATGCCAAAGTGTAGTGCCGCTCTCTGCCTTGGCCTTTCCGCTTCTCTCCCGAGACCTCGAGTGTCGTCTTCTGCTGTGGAAACCTCCTTGAGTGTGGTCTCCACCGACATAAGGCCTCCCCAGGGTCTCCCTCTGCTCTCTCCCTCTCGACGTTTCCCTCTTGCAGGCCTCCTTCCAAGACCCTGTGCCCTTGGCCTCCCCCAGTGAAGTCTGCAGGCCACACCCCTTCTAAAAGGCCCAGTTCATTTGAAAAGACAATCAACATAGGTCAAGAAATATAGTCAGTAAGGAGCATGTGCATACATGTTTGAAAAACAAATGTCTCATCTTTTGCTGTGTGAGCAGTAGCAGCTGCAGGGTACCTGTCACCTTCAACCAGAGGTCGCGGGTCCAACGTCCCCGCCCCCCCCCCCCCCCCTTCATTCCTTTGGGTTAAGCATTTCCTGCCTGTTATTTTCTTGTGAAATAAAAATACCTCTCGAGACAATATGCCTGGCACTTTCACAGGATGAGTTGATCTGCAGCAGGGAAACTGGGAAATATAAAGGTGAGGAGCCTGGGAAGGTGAGGGAGTTAAGAGGAAGGAAAGCCCACAGGGAGACCGCTGAGTATTCGACCTGCCCCTTTCTCTCTCCCTTCCCCTTTCTCTCTCCCTTCCCCCGCAACCGTGCTGCGCGCTGTTAGCTTCTCGAGGCAGGGGCCCTCTCTTGCTCATCCCCCTGCCCTCCTCCCTTGGTCTGGAGCCTGTCACGTATTTAATCAGCTCATTGAGTGAGGGCTACCAGGTGCCAAGCCCTGTGCAGGGGGTGGGACACCCAATCAAACTAGACCCAGTCCTGCCCTCGTGGTGCTCCAGCCTGTGAGGAGATGGGCCACAGAGAAAATTATAGAATAAAATGCCACAAGGAGAGCCTCATGATAGGACAGACTGCTTTGGGAGCCCCCACATCTTTGGGTTCTCAACCAGTGCAGGCTCAGTGTGGTTGCTGAGGGACCCCTCACACCCCAGCGGTGACTGGCAGGCCCTGGGTGGTATCATAACAACCCAAGTGCAGGTCAACAGAATTCGGAGGGCAGCCTGAACGGGGTGCGCAGCCGTCTTGCCCCCAGGATACCTGTAATTCCACAGCGAGAAACACCGCGTTTGAGGGCAGAGATATCCCACTTTCTTGTCAAATGGTTCCGGTGTCCCGGCAGCCACCTACCGTCTGTGTAAGATTGTGAACTCCAGGAGTTTCTGCTGCAAGTTCAGGTTCAGGGTTGAGTCTGCGTCACAGAGCTGGGTGTGGGGGAAGGGTTTCATTGATTCAAAGAGGAGGAAAAATCCAGCACCCTTTCAGCGAGAGCTTGCCCAGGCCCTCCTTGCCAGTCTCATTTTTAAAAGCTCTGCAACTTCGCTTAGATGTATGTGTTTTCGCTTTGTAATCACATTTTCACCACACTGATATATCATTAAACCTTTGTTTTTACAATACATGCTTTATTGCAAAACCAATTTCAACAAAGTATTGCAGATGCAATGTAATTTTTATGTCTTAGTTGTTGTTTTATTTTTTTTCCCTTTTTTGGTTGCTAGGGTACCAAACACTTTTGAAAAAGTAGCTTGATCATATCTATAATATGGTGGTTTTCTGGATAAGAGATTGCATTATCCCCATGTAATATATTTGGGCAGACTGTATCCATCATGGCTCGGCTAGATAAATAAATTAAAACCCGCTGATTGAGGAAGAAATGTGATATTTCTGTTGCCAAGAACGGTTTATGCTTCTCTTCTGACAGCTGCTGTGTGGCTGGTGTGCCTCATCCCTGCCCAACTGAGTCATTCCCGCTTCTGTGAAAGGTTAGAATGCAGCGGTTCTCCAAGCTGAGGAAACACTGCCCCCCCACCCCACCGCCTCTCCGGCCCCTGCGCCTGGCCCCTCTGCCTAATGAATCATGAGATGAACCTCAGGGTCCCTGCCACAAGGAGAGCTCCACACGGTGGTCCCTCCTGGGGACCCCACCCTTGCCTGGGTGTATGCTGTGACTCCCAGCCATGGATCAGCTCAGGGGACCTCTGAGAAGGTGGCTTGTTCTTTTATCTCCTTCCCCAAGGTGGCAGCCTGGCTGAGCAGGAGTCAGAGCCAGCCCCAGGGTCTGAGCTAGGTCAAGGCTCACCGCCAGCCGCCAGGCCTGGGCCCAGGAGGGCCTCGTCGTGAGCAGCTAAGAGGAGCCAGAGCACAGTCTCCTCTGGGAGGCTCCTGCACCCGGTGCGGCAGGTGCTGCGCCCAGGGAAGGGTGCCGTGGCCCAGGGTGGGAGCAGGCACTCAAGAGCCCATCGAGTCTCAATGCAAGAACTTGGAAAGCTGTGATCCAGTCACTGAACAGCCAGGATATTGCTGTACGGAGGCCATGGGGATGCTGATGATAATGATGGACTAGAGACTGTAGGAGAGGTGGCACCAGTTAAGTTTCTAATGAGTATCCACTGCTGGTCTCACATCACCTCCAGCCCTCCCTCCCATGCATGCAGCCCTGCAGGAGAGAGAAAGAATCATGTATCCTGCTCTGCCTCTCACTGCCTGTGTTGTCTGTCATTGGATGTAGAAGAATAGCATAGGAAATGCAGTATAGCATGCTGAGGTGAGCTCACGTCTGGTCTGGGATCACAATTAGTTCGTTCATTCATTCACTCATTCATTTGCTCATTCATTCATTCGTTTTGAGTACGTATGGGCTTCAGGCACTGTCCTGGGCACGATAGGAATCAAAGTCACGAGGCACTGTTTGTATTGCCTCCAACCAGTCCCTTCACCTCTGTGCCTCGGTTGCCCCAGGGTTGTTGGGAGGACTGAGTGAGGAAAGGACGAGACACAGAGTGAGGCTGTAATAGAGAAGATTTTGGCCACCGCTGTGCCTGTGGTATTTCGCTGTGGTCTGAGGGCGGCAGAGCTGCACTTCGTGCAGTCACTCTGGGCAGGGATGGCACCAGCGCACCCCACTCAGCTGCCCGCCACCCTGCTTTCCCAGCGAAAGACGACTCACCCCTTGCTTGTGCAGCAGAAGGACTCCGAGGATTTGGAAAGGCAACGCGTCTCCACTCTTCCCCTTCGGAAAAGTCCCTCTCTGAATCCTTTCTGAGATGGACTCCCAAAACAAATTATCTTGAGGTCTGTTAAAACTAACTAAATCCCTGCAGACCAGCTGTAGAGGCCATTGGAACTGTGAGCAGTTCTTACGAAAGTTAATTGAATGCTTTCATGATAGACCATGTGCCCTCCATGACACATTCGTGGTTAAGATGATGGATTCTGGACCCCGACTGCCCAAGTTCAAGTCCAGGCTCTGCTACTTACAAGCCCAGTGATCTTGGGCTCATTGCTTAATCTCTCTGAGCCTCCTTCCCCTCACCTGTAAGTCACAGATGTAAGGCAGCTGTGAGGGTTAAATGAGTTAATACACACAAAGCCCTCGGAACAGCGCGCAGCATTTGGTAAAGCCCTGGACGTGTTAGCTGTTGTTGTTAGTGTTTCAGGAGGAATTTCCATTTAAATGAGAAATGTCTATAGAAATTGCCTGCATGGAAATCTCTTAACTCAGGAAAATTTCCTAGCTGCAGTACCTGCTAAGTATTCCTCTGTTGTTTTCCTTTCTTTGCTCGGTACAGCACAAATACCTTTGTCATGTCTTAAAAATTCCATTATTTGGTATGGTACTTGAGAGATATGAGCAAAGGATGATGCAGCAAGAACGGTCTGTGTCTCTCCGACAAGCTTCTTCCCAGGTATTCAGACAGGCAAGAGTGACACCCAGCAGGGCAGCCAGAGTGTTCATGCTCCCAAGGCGCGGGGCCAAGCAGCCGTCCCCTGGACTGCTGACTTCTTCTCCTGACAGCCTTGGTGTGCGAGGGCCACAGCCTGCGCATCTGCAGACAGGCTCCCGGCCACAGCTCCTGCCCCCATGGTTTTGTACACTCACAGGCTGCACCCGGGCAGTAGTCACTCAGGTGGCTCCCAAGTGGGCTAATAGGAGACTGGCCTGGCCCCTGGGACGCAGGGTGTATTGTCAGGGGCCTCCTTTGACCTTTACGATAACCACTCACTCCTCCCTGCAAGGTCAGGGGCCCCGCCCTCTGCTCCTGCAGCCTGTGCATGGAGCCCAGGGAAGCCCAGGGCTCTGCAGGCCCAGCTCCCCAGCTGGGTGTGGGCTCCCGGAGAAAGGGAGAAAGGGACCGTGTCCTTTCTGTCTGCACTGCAGTGCCTCCTGGCACAGGGGACGGTACAAGGCAGGCAGACGCGGGACAATGACCCTTCTCTCTCAGCTGTGGCCTCCTATCTGCGCATGGCTCATGGTGACCTCAGTGCCCTATTTCTTCGTAAAGAGTCATGGCAATTTCACTGCCAGTGAAACAGAAAAGCCCAATTCTTCTGCCTGACTCGGACAATTCTGCTTCCTTGTGAAATGCCCGGGGCCTTGCAGAAATCCCCTCCCCTTCTAGGCCTCGGTTTCTCGCCTGTAAGGTGAGACTGCTCTGCACCCTGCCCGGCACTCCACTGACCCTGGCGGGCGGCTATGTCCACGGGGTGTTGGGTGGAGTTCCAGCCCTGTTGCCTTTCACTGCTGTTGACATTCTCAAGCTTTCCTTGTGTATATAATGGGGCCCCCAAAGATTTCTCAATTGGAATGGAAACCTTGCCCATTAGCCAATGCAGGTGGAACTAATCAATATGTACAGTCCCTGCCCACCCAGGTCAATTCAACCTGTCCTTGGGGGACTTCACCAAGATGGGGGGAGGGCGTCCTTCTCCAGGTTCTCAGATCCAGGGTTCCCTCCACTTTTCATGTTCCCCACCCTCCCTTTGCTCCTGCTCCCTACAAATCCTCCTTCTCCTTATCCCCCCCCCCCCACTTATCCCTCTCTTCCTACCTCTGTTCTTCACCTCTCCTTCCTTTCTACTGCCTCTCCCTCCATCCCTCCCTCTCTTTTTCTCCCATTCTGTTGTGCAGAAGTGTGACAAGCTAGGCATCTGGAATACCTGGAGCAAGGTCATGCCCCCATGAGTGCTAGCAGGTTTGGTTGGCCTCTCTCCCAATGGGTCTGCAGCCCTGGTCTCCCCAGCTCCGTGATAGATCCGATCTGAAAGGGCACCGGGGAGACTCCCGCATCAAGTCAGCTGCTATGGTGCTGAGATGACAGGTGCGATGTTTTCCTGGGGATGCTGATCTGGGAAAAGCACAATCTCCTGCCGTAATGGAGCTAATGGTGCTCCGCTCAGGACAGCTGCACTTACATCTGGTGTTAAGGCGCCGTGATTTAACTTTATGATGGGAGAGGATGCCAGCACGTCCACTCGCAGGATATAAATTACGGCGATTGCTCATGCACTTTTTTTAACCCTGATTCTCCTGAATTATGAAAGATGGACAAGACTGTCGATGGTTCTCAGGGCTCCCCTGGGCCCTGTGGGCTTTGAGTGCGTGAGAAGCCCTAGCTCGCGGTGTGCAGATGGCTCGGAGGCGGGCCATTAAGGCGCAGTCCTGGCGGAGCCCCCAGCCCTGAGGGGTCCATCACTCTGGCTCCGCAGGTTCACCGTCAGGTGACCTCCTGGCCACCTCCTCGTGGGGAGCTCCAGACTGTGTGTCATAGGCACCATGGGTGGTACAGCCGGCCCGCTCGCCATGCTCTCCCCGGGCAGAAGCAGGCTCGTGGGTGTACATTTGCATCCTGGGTTTTTCTCAGGGCACAGACATAGAGCAAAGGCTGGTTTCCGTGTTTGGAGAAGAACCTGGAGACAGCTCTAAGCAGAAAGAACCTTTCTGTCCAAGCCGGTTGGTAAGTGGCTGCACCAAAGCCACTTGTGCAGTGGCTGCCAAACACAGAAGATCTTTCCCACTTCTGAGTGGAAGTTGGCCTGACCCTGGAAGGGGAGCCTGGGTTGTGGACAGCTGACCACAGGGCCCCAGTAAGGGCCTGTGGAACCCAGGAGCAGAGGGCCTGACCCACGGCCGTAGACCTCCACTCAGGAGGAGAGCCAGTTGGCCTCGGTTTCCTTGCCTTTGAATTTCCCACATTCGCCAGTACTTCAAAGACCTCCAGGAAAATGAATGGCTCAGTGACACTGGAGGGAGGCGGGTGGAAGGAGAAAGTCAGCCGTCTCAGAAAGAAACCTGGGACCCATTTATGTAGCCCTTGAAATACCGAAGAGAAGGCCGTGACTGGGGGTTACCCCTCCACCTGTAGTGATGCTGGGAAGGCTCCCCCAGGACCCCGCCCTCTCAGATGAGGTGTGTCCCAGGTTTTCCTCATGCAGAGATCACTCCTGGGCACGTCACTGGCTCACAGACTCCAGACTTGTTTCCTGACCCCACCCCCCTGGACCGAGCCCCAGAACCTGCCTCTTCCAGGAGGCTTTGAGAGAGGCCCACGTGTCCTAGGCTCTTGGCGGCAGTTTGCCTTGGCTTTGCTGTGTTTCTCCAGCCCCATGGTGTCATGCCTGCCTCTCTCTGAAGGCCTCTATGTGGTACCTAATTCCATGGGCCTCTACAATCCGGGGGTGGGGTGGCCGGCATTCTGCAGGGTCATCTGAGTCCAGGGTAGGGTGAAGCACGGAGGTGCAGAGAGAGCTGACACAGCCTCCCTGTTCCCCAGGGCTGCCGGGAGCCTCCGCGAGGGGGCACCAGGTGTGTGTCTGCAGGAGAGCTCAGAGGAGAGGTGGGGTTTGGGAATGCCCCCTTCCCTTTTCTGTGGTTGTCTGTGTGCCTAAAGGCCACCACCAAAATGTAAATGTTATCTGGAAGGGAAACCCATTAAACCATTGTCAGAATTCCCTCCCCAGTATAAGTTAGTCAATCCACCTCAAACATCTGGGTATGAATTAGTCACTTGATTACCTGAAACATTGGTGGCAGCTGTGGTTTAAAGACACTGGCTGTGGGGACCTGAATTTAGATCCCTGTCATCTCTGCCAGGGGGAAGACAGGACACTCAGAGTCCCCTCCCCAGGATCCCAAATCAGGAGGCTGTTTTGTAACAAGTGCTGCAGGAGACCGAGGCCACCCCTTTGAGAAACACTGAAGAAAGTAATACCTTGGCAGTTGTCAAGAAGCTCTTGTGACCTCAGCCTGACTCTAACGTGGGGTGTTCATGTGCTCCAGCCCGTGTCGTTGAGAGGAGGTGTTTTCCGATGGTCTTAGGCTCTACAGCAGCGGTTCTCAACCTGTGGGTCGCGACCCACAGGTTGAGAACCACTAAGAGGGTCGCCTAAGACCATCAGAAAACACAGATATTTACATTACGATTCATAACAGTAGCAAAATTACAGTTATGAAGTAGCAACGAAAATAATTTTATGGTTGGGGGTCACCACAACATGAGGAACTGTATTAAAGGGTCGCGGCATTAGAAAGGTTGAGAACCACTGCCCTAGACGCTTCTCCCCTTCTGACAGGGTGGATGCTGGCCCTGTGCCCTCCCAGGTCACTGAGGAAGGTCACAGGGCCTGGGAGGATAGAGGGTGTGAAGAAAGCTGGAGGCCATGACTCTATTGCAGAGTCGACAGAAACCCTTCAGAAGGGCAGCTGGGGAAGGGGGCCGCATATGGCCTCATCTGGGGCCAAATTAGTGGAATGTATCTCCCACTAATTCAGGTCACTGTTTACTGACAGTGCTTAATTTAAATGTCTTCTCGGCATCTCAAGTGTGAGCAAAGACTAAACACAGCCACTTCCCTGCTAATGTGCGACGCCTCTCACAGCAAACAAAGAAGGAAATAACACATTTCTCTCAGATGGCAAACGTCTCACCTCCTGGTCCAAGAAAGAAAACAAGGAAAGTTCTGTTGAAAAATTAGGAAGTTTCCACCAGACTGGCTGGGTTATGGAGCTCGCACTGAGATAGCAGTCCCCTGCTCTGCCGCCCGCTGTGTCTCTGTGAGCTTGATCCAGTCGGAGCTGCAGGAACCTGACCCTGGATCTCGCCCAGCATATTGTCCTTTCCTGTATCTGCCAGGTGCTGCTCTCAAGTGCTGGCTTTGGAAATTTCCGGAGGTGCATTTCATATGCTTTGAAAGGTAGAATGGCACAGTGGTTTAGAGAGAAACTTGGGGGTCAGGTGACCCATATGGCCTGGGCTGGTCCTTCCCTTGCTCCATGCCTTGGTTTTCCTAAATGCAACGTGGGCTGGTAATAATGCTGGCCTCGTCATTGAGGTTTGTCATGTGCCCGGCACACAAGTCCTCCTTAGACGTTGACCACCACTGCTCTTCCCATGACCTCTGCCTGTCCCCTGCTGCTGTAGCACATGCCACACGGTACCTCCGTGGCACAGGTAGGGAGCCCAGAAAGAACAGTGTTGTTGCGTCTTGAAAAGTTAAAAGGATGTGGGACTTTTGTAATAGGAGCCCTCTTTCCCCTCCAACCGACACGAGCAGCTTCATTTTCTTGACCCGAATGCTCTAGATCTGTGCTCTCACCTGCGTGCCTCCTGGTCCCCCTCTGCTCTAGGACTGAATCACTGGTGGTCAGAGCACCCAGGGACTGAGGTCCAGGGAGGGGGCAGGATGGGAGCTAGAGAGAACCAGGGCCAGGCCTGGAACATGGACTCACCCAGAGGGAGGGGCCATGAGGAGCAGAGACATCCCACGGGGCCTGCTCCAGAAACAGCACCTTCATGGAGGACACTGGGTTGGGCAGTCAGTGGCGATAATGAGAGACAGTGGAGGTTGAATGGGGACTACAGACAATCAAGTATCTACCCTCTTCCCTGGGGCCCAAAATAGGAGGCTGGAAGGAGGATGCTGTGGGCTCAGTGGAGCAGGTGAAGGGGCTGTAGGAGACCTCGCACCTGTGCAGCCCCTGCCCCAAGGGCCCTGCAGAGGCCGCTGCTTCACCTTCACTCCTGCCCTGCTCCTAGAGCACACAGGCTATCTAGGGTGGAGCCAGGCCCCGGAGCTGCAGCCTGCTGTTCATGCCTGGCCAGGGTGTAGTAGCAAGCAGTGGGAGCAAACAATGATCTAGCACCGCGGTCGCCAACCTTTCGGACCTCATGGACCACCAGTGCTCCGTGGACCACCGGTTGGCAACCGCTGAGCTAGCAAGGGAGAGGAAATACAAGGCACAGAGTGCACCTTCTTGGTTGCCCAGTGTGGGCAGAGAGTGAGCTGAGTCTGAGCACAAAGGTGTCTGGGCAAGAGTGGGAGCAGGACACCAGTGTGCCCCAGAGAGGGAGACCAGGCTGCAGCTCCTGGGCCTTTGTTTGTGGTGGGCCTTGGCCCAGCTTTGCTCAGCACTTCTAACTGCCCTGGCCACCCTCCTGTGGGAGCTGTCTCCATCAGTTTGGGTTGCTAGAACAAAATACCACAGACGGGGTGGCTTTTAAATAACAAATATCTGTTTCTCAGAGCTCTGGAGGCTGAAGTATGAGAGCAGGCTGTTGGCGAGGCAGGTTCTCATGAGGGCCCTTTTCCAGGTTGCAACTTCCCGCTGTGTCCTCACCTGGTGGAAGGAGCTAGGAGGCTCTCTGGGGTCTGTCTCTCTTATAAGGTGCTAACCCATTCATGGGCTTCCACTCTCATGACTTAATCACCTCCCTAAGGCCCAAGTCCTAATATCATCACCTTGGGAGTTAGGTTTCAACATATCAATTCTGGGAGGACACATTAAAACCACAGGATGGGTCTGGAGGGTTAGCTTCCCACCTGGTTTTAAGAAGATACAATAGCAAAAGGGGTTGGGGTCCTCCCAAAACCACGAATGAGTTGCCCAACACCAAAAAGTATGGGAATTCTGTTCAAATTTGGATGTTTAGAACACTTTGGATTTTCCATTCCCAGATGGGAATCCCTAAATGTTTCTATTTCTTCCTTAAGGCACCTTAGAAGAAGTGAGCTCCCTTATCACTTTCTTACACCTGGAAGAATCTCAGCTAGGAACGATTGGATGTTTTTGGACCTTGAGTGAAATTAAACTCCACATTTAGACTCCACCACCCATGTTTGATTTCTAATTAGAATATCACACTTGCCTTATGAACACAGGGTGTTGCGCAGAAGACCTTCTGTGAACGAGGTTGGAGATGGGTGGAAATAAAGGTGGGCCATATGGAAAAGAATGATATTTCTGCAGCTATATTTTGAGGTAGCAATTTTCTGATAAACTGAATCTTTAAAAAAAATTTTTTTAAACCACCAGACTGCCCTGGCCAGTGTGGCTCTATTGGTTGGAGCATCCTCCCATACACTGAAAGATGGTGGGTTCAATTCCTGGTTAGGGCACATACCTAGGATGCAGATTCTGTCCTGGTTGTAGTGTATACAAGAGGCAACCATTCAATGCTTCTTTCTTTCTCACATCAATGTTTCTCTCTCTCTCCCTCTCGCCTCACTCTATAATCAATAAGCATATCCTAGGGTGAGAATAAGAAAAACACCCACCAGATTGACTTAATGTGACTTGTCCATATTTAGTAAGATATACAGGGTACCTGTTGTTTCTTTAAAGAAGGTACAGCCCTGGCAGGTGTGGCTCAGTTGGTGGAGCATTATCGGTACACTGACAGGTCACTGGTCCAACCTGAGGTCAAGGCACATGCCCAGATTGGGGGTTTGGTCCTCAATCGGGGTGTATATGGGAGGCAACCGATAGATGTTTCTCTCTCACAGCGATGTTTCTCTGTCTTTTTGCCTCTCCCTTCTCTCTCTATCTAAAATCAATAAAAACATTTTTATAAAAGAAGGTACAAAGTGCCATTGCACATGACAAGAAATGAAATGGTGCATAACATCTGGAGATTCTGATAGTGTTTGGTCAATGGTAAAATGAGACTTAATCAGTGACTGGTTTTGTCTTGGTGACTGTGAAAGTCTGATTGAGCCTGTCTGATTCAGGAGAAGGGAAGACATGAATTTGGGGGTCCTGTGACTCTTTGTGGGTCATCACACAGATGCTGCTCTGTCTTTTCTTCTGGTTTCCATCAGAGTTCAAGATGACACACCACTATGTGGAAGCTCTTTAAGTAGTACATCAAAGACTGACACCCCTGCTGTATTGGATTGGTTTTGCTGAACATGTTCTTATTGACTCTGCCCAAAAAGAGATGTGGATTATTTTTTCCTTTATCTTGAAAAAAAGATAAAAACATCAACATCACATCTCTCAAGAAAAGCTGCAGAAGAGGATGTTCAATAAAAATGGATCTGACTCCATGATAGCATAGACTTATTAGCATCTTCATCTCATTCTAATGACTGAATGGTGAAATATCACAACTGTCCACTTAGCAACAAAGAGAAATGGTTGGGAGCTGAAAGGGATGCCTGTGCCATCCATTTGCAGTCTGGCCATATCTTCTTGTAGCCAAACAGAGGGAAAAAGAGAGCTGGGATCATGTTACCCCTTGGCATGGACATATAGCTGTTCTAAGCCAATCAGCCATCAGGAGGTTATTGATGCCTCAGATCATCAAATCAGACTGTGCCTGGAGACGCCTCCTCATTGCCCCAGGAGGAGGATGTCTGGCCCACCTCTGATGTGCACGTATGGTACACTTGTTAGAAGCTCAGATCCAGGGAATGAGACCCCTGTGGGCTCCGTGTGAGAGAGGGGAAGCAGGTCTCTGCCCCAACTAGTCATGCTTCTGGCCATCGGGGGAGATGCCGGCAGCTCACTGATTGACAGACATGGCTGCCCACACCCACTCAGATACATGACACTCCACCCCGAGCGTCCATCTATACCAGGCCCTCAACCGGGCCTGAATCCCTGCACAAGTGAAGCTTGGCTCACCAGGTAGACAGTGACCTTTACCAATGATGCTATCAGTGTGTGACCAGTATCAGCCATTGGCCACATTGGAAATTGCCTGTGGGAGGTGAGAGGCTACATTGAGTGTGGGAGTCACAGACCTGGGTTCCCTGTCCTAACCTTGCCATCAGCCATCTCTGTGTACTAATACAAGTAACCAATTTCCCTGGACCCTTTCCAGGGTACAGTAGCCCTGTGTGTCACTGATGCTGGCCTTAGGCCTCTGTTCAAGTCTCCACCCCTTGCCCTGCCCTCTGTGGGGAAGGATTGGCCACATGTGATCCTCTTTCTCTGAAATCTTGACTCAATAGTTCTTGCCACTGGCAGATGCCACCCCTGAGGGCATCTACCACTGCTGTCTGCCTCGCCTTGGGCCTTTCCCTGGGTGCTGGGACAGACTTGGTCAGTGCACCCAGCAGGCCAGAAATGCTGGGAAATTAATGTCCTCAGAGCAGCCATTAACCAACAATGAATGAGAGCTGATGGATAAGCCACAGCTCTGCACCCTCAGGTGGACAGGGAGGCAGGCTCTACCTCCATCGCCCAGAAGTGTCTGCTCAGCAGGTTTGAGTCCTAGTTGCCCGTGGCAATAACCTGCTCATTAATGTCCCCTGTGTCAGCTTCTGTCACTTCCTTGTTTCACTTAATCGTCTCTTATCAGTGCATGCTGGGATCACCTCCCAATAAACTACTTGCACTCAAGTCCTTGACTCGGGATCTACTTCTGGGAACTGCACTCAGGCAGGTCCCCGTTATACCGACCCCTGTGCTGTGCAGGCCCTGACAGAGTCTTTTCTTCCTTTTCCTTGCCATCTTCAGGAACAGGGCCCATCCTGTCACAGAGACGGGAGGCCCAGTCCAGGAGGGAGTGTCAACTGTGTGTGCGTGTAGGCCTCCCCTCTGCGGTGCCATGAGGGGCCCAGCAGAGGTGTGGTGAAACCATGAGGGTGGCTGGGCTTTGGTCTGCTGCTGTGCCGGAAACCCCTTTTCTGTTCCTGGCCTTGGCTGGGCCCTCTGCGATCTCCACTGTCTTCCCCTCCCTGGCCTCTCAGAGGTTGTGTCTGCCAGTGGGATGAGTCAGGCCAGTGCCCTGATGCTGCGCCTCCAAAGAGGTGACCCAGCTGCTTGGAGAACCGGTACACTTTTTGGCATATTCGTCTGGAGCTGCCAGTGCTCTGCAGGCAGCAACCTTCCCTGATGCAATTGATGTTTCGGGTCAAACCCTGGACATGACCACGAGCAGCTTTGCCAGCCAGGCAATGGAAGTGCTCAGTGCACCCCGGCCACTGTGGGTTGGTTGATTAGACCTGGACCTGGGCCTGCCATGGGCAGACTTTGATCCTCTCCATAAGTAAGTGCCTTGATGTCCAAACCCCTCCCTAAAACAGGCCTGGTGAGACATCTTACAGGCACCCTTGAGCTGCCCACAGCCACCAAAATGGACAGAGCTGTTTTTGTGTCCCCACCTCACCCTCGGGTCCCTTCTTTCTCGCCAGCACCCAGGGGTGATTCAGTGAGTGGGTGTGTCCCAGATGTCCAGAGCTGTCTCCTGGGCCACCTGCCCAGCTGGACCCTCCATTCTGCTGTGGCCAGGGCCTGTGCTACAAGTTTGCTCTTCCTTTCCTCCACCCCTCCTCCATCCTCCTCCCCTATCCTATCCCCCATCCAGGGAGCTCTGCTCTCCAAGAACTGTCCTCAGAGGGAGTGAACAAGTCATCTGTCTGCACTCAGAATGGAGAAATCAACACCCAGCTCCTCCAGGTGTCTGTGCCCTAATGAGAACAGGCTTGCAGCCAAGGGAGTGAATTCCTAATGAAGAACCCTACCACTGAGGTGCTGGCCCAGGGATGGGCGGAGATGGGCTGAGCTCATGACACCTGGGCCTGTCCCCTCCATCAGCTGGGAGCGCCTCTCATTCTCAGTTCTGGTTTCAGAGACAAGGAGAGACAGCCCCAAGAGGAAGGGCTTCCCCAAGGTGTCCCGTGAGTTGGCCCTTGAAGTTTCCCGAGGCCGGAGAGAAGGCATGGTGTTCAGCTTACTCTCACGTTTCTAACACCCGGCAACCCTGAGCTATTTCCTTTTAGTGATGGAAAGGACAGTCTGACAATCACAGGATGAACATTCTAACATGTGGTATCAGTCCTCAGTCTCACCTAGAGACCCAAAATAGCTTTTGTATGGATTTAAGACAGAAACTCAGGTCACTAAATACTGGCAGAATTGGGCCTGGTCATGTCAAAAGGCCTCTTTTAAAAATGTTTTACATAAATGACAAAGGTGATCGAAAGGGCTTACAGAGTTCTAGGGGGAAACTCTCCTAGCCATGCCTTTTCTACTCTGATCATCCTCCTATCCCTACCCCAGGAGGCCCAAACCTCCCGATACTAGCAGAGGCTGGGAGAAGCATCGGTCAACGCATCCGTCAAAGCATCGCTGGGCTCCCAGGCCCCCGGGGAACACATCATGCTGTTTCCCGTTCCAGTTTCCTTCCAGGCAGTGTTACCAGTCGGTGGAGTAAGAGAGACAGTGTCACCTCCCAGAGACATGATTTACTGACTCCACTGACTTCCACAGAGTGAGCAGGAGAAGGAAAATAGATATGTGGACTCCAGCTGCCCTGGGCTCCGAGCTCATCCTGACCCTTTCATGTATGGGGTGGGGCAAAAGTAGGCTTACAGTTGTGAGCACGCAAGGCAGAGTTTACACTTGTATTATTATTTATTTATTATTGTATTATTTATTATTGTTAACCTATGTTCGCCCACCCCTGAATAATGTGGCTCGATTCTCACAAAATTGCATTCTTTGCCTGCAGCCCAAATGCTTCCCTAACTCTCAGACCTTTGCCAAAGGTGGAGCTACTAGACCACTTCTGTTCCTCTTCTATTCACCTAATGTATTCAATTCTCATGTGGGTTTTTCCTCATTAAAATGTCATTCTCATGAGGTGTGAGTCCCATTGTCAGACAGTCAGGGTGGTGCATTTGCGGTTCTGCCTTCCCAGAAATCTTTCCTGAGTCAAACTCTCTCTGTCTTCCTTGCGTGTCCTGTGTTTGTGAGCATGGGAATTCAGAGACCTCTCTCCCCTACCCGTATCCATTTCTCCACATCTCACTGACCTGTACAGTGTCCCTGACTTCAGGGCCATCACAGAACCTTTTCTGTTTACAACCCCCAATATATTTCTTTCCACCAATAAAATATAAAATACCTTTTATAATATATAAATAAAATACCTCCTTCTGGTCAATTCTGCCCAATCCATAGACATATCTTGAAAAAGGTTTCGAAATTCACGCACAAAAGTTGTAGCATCCTGGGGGGAAAAAAGCAAATCAATGTGTGACTTCTTGTCTATAAATATCGAGTGCAAGAAGATACTGGAGCATTAGTTAGAGAGTATTGAGAACAAAAGATTATGATCCAAGAATTCTGTACCCTGTTTTGGTATCATTCATGTGTGAAGGCAAGAGAAAGTCATTCTCAGATATGCAAGTGTTCAAATACATATGACATCTTCCTGCTTTTTCTTATTAAAAAAAAAAATACTTTGTCATACCCCCCCCCATTGATAAATAAATCAGAATAAATTTGTGTCATAAAAGAATGGGCCATGAGATTCCAAATGCATTAATTATAGAGTTAAGTATATATAATTTAAGTAACATATTAAAATCTACAATAATGAAAGTGTAATATGCTAATTAGACCAGAAGTCCTTCTGGATGACCTCTGGACGAAGCCAGGGCTGCGAGGGAAGCCCGGGTCCTGGGTGCCAGAGGGAAGCTGGTGCCGGCAGCCAGGGGAAGGAAGGCCTACTCCTGCATGAATTTCGTGCATTGGGCCTCTAGTTCATTAATAATAAGGGAGAGGGAGAGAGAGGAAGAGAAGGAAGGAAGGAAGGAAGGAAGGGAGGAAGGAAGGAAGGAAGGAAGGAAGGGAGGGAGGGAGGGAGGGAAGGAGGGAGGGAAGGAGGGAGGGAGGGAAAAGAAAAGATAAGAGAAGAAGAGGAAAACTTGGCCCATGAAACTGAAGGTGAAAATATAATACCAATAAAAGAAAAGGACAAAGC
This sequence comes from Plecotus auritus, assembly GCF_963455305.1. NCBI lineage: Eukaryota > Metazoa > Chordata > Mammalia > Chiroptera > Vespertilionidae > Plecotus > Plecotus auritus. Next base: position 36,276,098 of record NC_137773.1, read on the forward strand.
AAGGAAACATTAATAACAGAAATAATCAAGAAAATATTTAAAGAAAGTTAAAAAAAACAACTTCTTAATAAGAGGCAAACCCTCCCCTATAGACTCAAAGCAAAATAAACCCACTGCCTATTTGCATTAATGTTGGCTGGCCAATGTTCTTTCCCCAGGCTCTAATCTTAGAGATTTACTCTTTGATGGACTTCTCTTCTGACTCTGATTCTCTATGCTCAGGTTACCTCATCCATGCCCAGAATTTCAAGTGCCCCCAACGGCTGTGACTCTCACATGTGAAGCCCTACTTAGGCTTCTGCTCTGATAGTCACGCCCATACGTCCAACTTCCTACTTGGCACATGTACTTGAGTGTCTCATAGGCCACTCAAACTCATAATATCCAAATCTAAACTCATGGTCTTTTCCCATCACCAACCCTCCTGCCCAAACAAAAACAAAGTGCTCCTCAACCCACATTTATATCTGTGATAATCACTGTCCAACCATTTACCCAGCCCAAGATCAGGGACCCGTCCTGATCACCTTTCCCCTGTAGCCACCCTATTCAGTCCATCCCCACGTAAATCTTTTTGGCTTCACATCCTATACATGTCTCAAAATCAGCCACTTCTCTCCATCTGCACTACAGTCACTCTAATTGAAGGTAAAGTTATTTCTCAACCAGGCTGTCATAGTCAGATCCTAACCAATTTCCCTGCATCGGTTTCCCACCCAGATACCAGAGTGATTTCTTTTCAAAATGCAATCTGTGATTATGTCAATCAGTGATGTGCAGGTAAATGTTTAACAACTGGCTCTCCAAGGCGGGAAAAATGCCCTGATAAGTAGCATTTGCCAATGTCCATGGTGTAAATCCCTCCATGGGTGATTTCAAGTGACCAGTTCAGTGATGTCACTGGACACAGAGTTGGGAAGACATGTGCACAGCTCTGTTCTTGTGTGCAGAAGTCTCCAGCACATCCCTGCTTGTAAGCCCTCCACTCAAAACCCTTTAATGATTTTTCATTGCTCCTGGAATAAAGGCTCAAATCCTCAGCAAGACCTGCATGGTCTGACTCCACTGACTTTTAATAAACCTAAACCTCAACCTCAACTCACACCTCACTCTCCTGGTTCTCTGCACCTAGCAAGCTCCTTTCTGCCACAAGCTTATCCTCTGTCTGCAATGCTCCTACTGGCCCCCATCACCAACCTGGTTAACAAACACCTCCTTAAGAGCTGAGCTTAAATGTCTGTTTCTCAGGAAAGCCTTTTCCTGAACACTCTCCCAAACTAAATGAAGCCATTCCATTATAAACCTTTGTAGCACTTAGTGGCTCATCATGCCATACCATAAAACATATACCACCTTTGTAATTTTACATATTTTTAGGAAATTATTGATTAATGACTGTCTTTCATGCTGCACTTTAATTTCTATAAGGGTAAGCACCATATTTGTTTTCTGATCACCATTGTATTCCCCAGTGCCTAGCACTCAGCACGTAGGATATACTCAATACACCCGTGATGAATGAGAGATGAAAAGACATACACTTAGAATCAAATGGCACAAGGACATTAAAGGAAAAAGAGGGAGCCAAAATCTATTAGTCAAAAGCACACACAACAAAAAGGCAAAGGTAGCAATTTTAGAGGCAAAGTATAATTCAAGGTAAAAACATCAAATGAGGTAATTTTATGGTGATAAAATCCATAAAGAAGATGTGATGGTCGAGAAGTTTTATGTACCAAACAACATCAGCCGGTACTGTCAGGATTAGAAGGCAAAATAAGAGCACAAGTTGTAGTGTGAGGCTTTTTCAGACCAACACAACTGAACAGGAAGGCCAGAAACTAACTTTAGGACACAGAATACTCACATAAAGATGGCATTTCAGAATGTAAGAAAGAGATCAATCATTTTCAAATGGTGCTTGGGCAAATGATTGTTTGTTTAAAAAAAAAAAGTGGGGTTGTTCCATGATTCTAGTTGGATAAAATGGCTCTTCTAAAGTGCTAGACATTAATAATCATAACAGGAAAACGGTCCTGTAATCACGTAAGTCTGGGAAGCACTATGTTAAGTCAAGGTAAGCAGATTTCTTTATTGCAAAATTTTCAGAATCTTTGTTGCTACCATGCACTACTCATTTCAAGGGAGAACTACAGTACATATTGTTCCCAGAATTACTTGACCACAGACTATTTCACGAGACTGATGCTTTATGTTTGGCAGAAATCGCTTGGGGAAATGTGGCTTCCAAAGTAAATAAAATCATAAAAGACCTCAAATAAACATACACAGTTATTTATATGCTTTTATCCAAGTGAGTGAGACTCTCCTCAGCCAAACAAAAAAGGAAGACACAGTTTGGGAAATGGTTGAATTTGATGACATAAAATCTTTAGGTTTCTGAATATCATAAAGCAAATGAAAAACTGGAGGGAAAAAGTAGTTGGAGTTAGGAATGACTTTGCTATGTATGAGCTTTTCACAATCAATAAAAAGATTACTATTCAAATAGAAAAGTTGGTGAAGAGCATAAATGGAGAATGCATACCAGTACACACACACACACACTCACACACACTCACACACACACACACACACACACACACACACACTTCCATCCACCAAATATGCATGATGATTAAATATTAGCAAGATTGCTAACCTCACTAATAAACAAAAGAAGGCAAATTAAAACAGTAGAATAATATGCTTTGGGGCTATTAAATTGGCCATGTTTAATGATAACTTTTAGTTTGAGCAAGATAAAGGGGAATAAGAACTATCAATTACAGCCAATGGGAATATAACATGGTACCACCTCTCCCGCCAGTAATTTGGCAGTACCTATTTATCAAGTCTCTTTTTTAAAAATGCCTTTGATTCAGTAATTCCACTTCAGGCAATTTATAGCATGGGAGGAAAAAACGGGACTGCCTAAAGATTTATGGACAGGGATATTTACTGTAACCTTGTTTATAATAGCAGAAATATTGGAAGCAGCCCAAATGTCAAGCAGTGATTGGTTAAAGAAATTATGGTATGCTCTATATCAGTGGTCGGCAAACTGCGGCTCGCAAGCCACATGCGGCTCGCGAGCCATGGTTTGCCTCTCTGTTGACTAATGAGTTTGCCAACCACTGCTCTATATGATGAGCTATTACACAGCCTTTAAAAATTATGACTTGTAGAAATATTCACACTAAGGGGGTTAAGATAAAAAAAAAAAACATGATGTAAAACTATCCAGATTCCAATTATATAAAAATACATATTTATGTTTATGTAACTGGAAAACACTCTGATGAAATATACCAGGATGTTAAGTTATTCTCTCTGAAAAACATTCTATGCATTTTTCTAACCATCCCCCACTCCTCTACATCTAATCCGTAAAGTCTTATCAACTCTATTTCAAAGTGTACCCTAAGTCTTTCGGACTTCCCTCCATCCCCACCCCTGCGCACTAGTCACAGCCACCTTCATCTTTCACCTTGACAAACGGAAGCCTCTCATTGGTCTCCCTCTATCCGCTTTTGCCCTGTTACAGGCCAGTCTCCATGCAAAGGCAGAGTAATCTGTATTGAATGTAAATCAGATCACATGACCTCCTGCTTAAAGCCTTCTAGGCTTTCCCAGCACACCTTGAATAACATCCCGAGTTCTTTCCTTTGCCAGGACCCTGAAGGCCCTCATAATCCCAGCTGCCTGTCTGACTCATCTTGAGCCCCTCTCTCCTGCCACTGTGCTGCACCTCTCAGCCTCCCTGGTCCCTTCTCTGCCCCTTCCCTGTCCCACCTTGGCCTGCCACTAGCTCTCTCCCTGCCAGCTCCTTCCTTCTGGGTCTCAGCTTCAATGTCACCTCCTCTGGGAGCACACCTGATCAAATCATTGTATTTTCATTCTCTGCAGAACACTCAACTGCCATCTGATTCTTTCTTGTGTCTACCTCTTTGTGGATTATTTAAACTTCACCCCACAGAATATACACTCCATCACAGCCTGCTCTGTCCACTAAGAACCCTGCCTTAGTAGGCAATAAATGCTAGCTGAATGCACGAACTAGAAGATGAAACTGAAAATGTTTCATCAAAACTGGAAAAGTTAAATCATGAGCACCAATCTCCAAAAACTAAAGTCCTCTGGAGAGTCTGCAGGCTTGCAGGGGTGTCGCACCCTGGCACAAGGTGGGTAATCCTTGCCCTCTCGAACCTCCCCCTCCCCTCTCGAACCTCCCAGACCGGAAAATGACATTAATGTGGAGGGGCAGGTGGAATGGATTTGCGGTGTCCCCTGCTTCAGAAACAAATCGCACTATTAGGCTTTTGCAGGTCTCTGGGGAACTGGACCAGGTTTCGGTGAATTCCAATGAGCTCTGGTTTTAAACAAGCACGATTTCCTCTCAGGCTTTTCACTCACTGAAAAAGTACAGCTTAGATGTACTCACCACTCCAGGAATTCCTCTTTCCCAACATGACAGCTTGAGAAGCCAGAGGTAGAGCTCTTAGTAAAGCCTGATGACCTTGAATGGGATGGGACCCAAGAAGCCTTCTGCTCTCTTTATGAGCCACTTGTGGGACTGCTTACAAGAAACGGGCCGTAACCTCACACCATAAGGCACAATAGCACATCACAAAGTTGCCAGTCTTAGTGTTTGTGGTCTTGAATGTACTTAAAGGTCCCCAAAGGACACTGATTGGTCACACTGCTGAAGAACCTTCCACTGGACACTGGAATATAAGATCTATAAGAAGCAGATATTTACCTATTTTGTTCACTGCTGAAACCCTGGTGCCAAAATCAGTACATGCACATAGCAGATGCTTAATAGTTAATGTCTCATGAGTTAATAAGTGACTGATAACATTTGCCCCCCTTGCTGAGCACCCAGTGTGTGCCTACCCTGGCTCAGTAACCCCAGCAACCTGAACTCTTAGTCCTCACACCACCCCCACGAGGAGAACCAGAAAAGTTAGGTGCTACACATTTCATGCAGCTCATGTCTATTTGAACGTTAGATTTCATCTCCTTTATAAGGATTTTGTCTGGTCCTCGGTGTTGAGTAGATATTGTGGGAGAGGCAGGAACGTCATGGTGAGGAGAACCCCTCTCAAATGGCTAATGTATTTAGAGAGGCAGTGTGATATATAGAAAACCAGTGGGGCAGGGAGTTACCATATCTGGCTTCATATTCCATCTCCTTCACTAACCAGTATGAACTTGGACAAATCACAGCCTCTCTGAGCCTCAGTTTCCTCATCTGCTAAAAAAAAAAACCACACACACACACAAAAGATAATGAAACCACCCTTGCCCAGCTCATGGGGGGTATAGTGAGGTGCAAATGAGAGGAAAGATGTGATTGGATAACTGTCAAATCCTATGTTAAATTGTTGAGGTAGGCCCATCAGTGTTTGACCCATTACATTGGGCTTTGGTATCTATCCTCTTACCTGGTGGCCCATGGCTCTAAGAGTGAGTGTTCCAAGATGCCCTTGTGAAAGATTCAAGGCTTCTTAGCTGCAGAAGTCCCAGTTATGTCTGGCACATTCTATTGGTCAAGCAAGTCGACCTCTCTCCATCAACAGTTCACTCTAATTGCATTTAACTATTGTCTACTGGAGTTTTATAGGAAATTGTATTGTTCACACCACTTTGCAGGAAATGTGGGGCCTTAGATCTGTGCTGGTGACTCCCATCTTTATCAGATGCCCTTTTCCTCTAAGCCTTGTCCATGGAAGACTTTGCCAACCACCCTCTACAGCTTTGCCAAGGCAGAATTAAGCAAGGCCACCCAGGCATACCTACATCCATTTATGGGTGTGACCGTCAATGAATAATCAGTGAAAAACACAAAGGCTTGTTTACCTCATATGCTACCAAGTGGACTCACATTAAAATGCACATCAGGAATTTGCGGGAGGAAGGGAGGAAGGAGGGAACAAGCCAACCTGCTTATTATTTTGGAAAGCCATATTTTACTCTTTTGTTCTGTAGAATAAGACTTTGATATAATGAGTTTGGCTAAAGTGACACACGCAGTGAGATAAGGCATGCCTGGACAGTGATTCCTCCACTTCCATTGCTAGTTCATGAAGGTCTCTGTAACCAAACTTGTAAGGACTCTGACTTGTCCATTCCTCTCCTAAGTCCTGCTGAGATGACACTGATGAACTGGAAATTTTATATTCGTTTCCATGGCAACCAACATCACTAGCCTAGGGCCACTCCTGAAACCTTTGCAAATGCCACTTTTCCATTAAGTCTCAGCCCTGGGAGATATTGGAGCGGATGCAGAAGCACATACCCAGCCCACAGGGCCACTGTGGCTGCAGCAACACTAGGCTTCAAAAGGAAGTCTGGCTCCACGTCCACACAAACAGCAGGTGAAACAAAGACAACCAAATTGGTTTTTCTCCGATTGTTCCTTCTCTTGTAAAGTTTACCCTTAGTGTGAAAACTCTCACTTCCAACCCACATCCCACACCCAGGCAGCTTTCTATTTAGAGTTTGGAAATTGCCCGGATGAGGAAAAATTGTGCTTGTTTTTCCCAAGTGCTTTGTGTATCTGTAGCTCTCGGACCTTTCTCAAGTGCTAATTATGAGCATTTATTTACAGCGCACGTCTCCAAGGCTGGTGGTATGCTGTGTTTGTCTGTAACCAATGACTTGCCATTAATCAATAGTCAAAGATCCAAAAACAAGAATCTGTGAACTACGGTCCAGACCTAATTAAAATAAAATAGGAGCAAAGGGCCTTTATCCTCTAATTGAGTTGCATTGTGGTGTGGAGTGTGCTCAGGCATTCTGTGAGGCAGCTGAGCTACCATGACTTCATGCTGAGAGTAGCTGCCTCACAGACTGGCTTCCTAAGCTTAGCATGCTCTGAGCCCCTTTCTGCAGGCATCCAGGGAGTCCAGAATCCCATCCTATCTAATAAAAGAGTAATATGCAAATTGACTATCACTCCAACACACAAGATGGCTGTCCCCATGTGGTCAAAGATGACTGCCCCCATGTGGACACAAGATGGCCACCACAAGATGGCCAGCAGGGGAGGGCAGTTGGGAGGGACCGGGCCAGCAGGGGAGGGCTGTTGGGAGGGACCAGGCCTGCAAGGGAGGGCAGTTGGGGGCAATCAAGCCTGCAAGGGAGGGCAGTTAGGGGTGGCCAGGCCTGCGGGGAAGGGCAGTTAGGGGCAATCAGGCTGGTAGGGGAGCAGTTAGGTATCAATCAGGCTGGCAGGGGAGTGGTTAGGGGGTGATTAGGCTGGCAGGCAGAAGTGGTTAGGGGCAATCAGGAAGGCAGGCAGGCGAGCAGTTGGGAGCCAGCAGTCCTGGATTGTGAAAGGGATGTCCGACTGCCCGTTTAGGCCCGATCCTAAATGGGCAGTTGGACATCCCTAGAGGGGTCCCAGATTGGAGAGGGTGCAGGGTTGGCTGAGGGACACACACCCACCCCCCCCCCCATGCACGAATTTCGTGCACCAGGCCTCTAGTAATACAATGAACTCCGAGGGCCTAGAAATGGCTTTAAGTTTAGGAGCTTGGAAATCCACACTCAAAGGACAGGCCTGATTTTAAACAAGGAAGGTTCTGGAAGAATAAGGAGTTTGGCCTCAGCCCCTATCTTTGACATCTCTCAGCTTGACTATTATCACAACGAACACTGTTTCTTCCCATTGTCCCCTGGGTGGTGGTCATGAGCACAAGATCTGGTTCCAGGGAGTCCTGGGGCAGAGTCCTCCCTCTGCCTGTCTTCTCACCTCTAACACAGTAAAGAGCCAGCCCCCATCAGTGCGCTCAGCACCGTCATCCTCACTGTCCTCAGCCTTATGGTCGCCATCCTTGCCATCGTCTGAGTTGAGGTCGGGGCAGCCCCTTGGTGCCAGCGACTCTACTGGTAGTTATCTGTGCTCTGTGCTGTAGAATGAGGCCCAGAGAGGTTGTGTGACTGGTCCAAGGCCACACAGCTGGTAAAGGCAGAAGCATGATTGTAGCCCAGGGCTGGCTGACTCCCTGCTGGTGACCCTGCTGGGATGATGTGGAAGAGACAGTGTGAGCTAGTCCATAAAAATGAACATTGGGGTATTTTCAGATGTGATTAAACCAAATTTCCTTCCCCTGGGCCTTCAGACATCTGAGAGACCGGACACTGAGAATGTGGCAGGGCACCTGAGAAGAAGGGGTCATTTTAGAACTTGAAATATCGACTTGCTGCTTCCAAAACTGATGCTGACTTTGGGAGGAGAAGCTGTTTTAGCCTGGCTTCAGCTCTTGCCTGGTGGGGGCAGTGGTGTTTGCTAAGCTAAAGGAGGGACTCGGAGGTTGTGTGGATGTGTTGTGAAAGCAGGCATCAATCGGCAGGTTTTCCTCCTGGGGGTTGGGGAGCAACAAGACTGAGAATCACACCTCCTCCCCAGCCCCACCTGTCACCACTGCCACTTCATCCCCTCTGCCTGGCCACCCACTGACCCGCCCCTCCAGGAGGAACAAAGCCAGAATCGATCTTCCCGACCAGTGGTGCCGTGGAGCTGTGCTGCGAGTAATCAGAATTGTTAGTTCTTCCCTAATGATCTCTGTCAGGACCACCTCCGGGACATTCTGCAATTAGGAGCCGAGGAGCCAGCAGGACAGCACTGCTCATCGGCCCGGCGCCCCTGTGCAGTGCCAAGAGCTCCTTAGGCAGGAGACCCAGATCCACTGGTCCTGCAGGACAGCCCAGCCCAGGAGGGAGGGAGGCCGGTCCTCTCTCACCCTCGGGCTCCCAGCTGCTCTGCCCTCCCTCCCTTCGTGGGGAAGCCCCCCTTGCTCAGGCCTAAGGGACACTCACTATTCCCATTGCACAGTCGGTGTTGTAAGAATTTACAACAGAGCATACAGATGTCATACATGAAGTTGTACACTTGAAATTTATATGTTTTTACCAATGTTACCCCAATACATTTAATTTTTTTAAAAAAGAAAATAATTTCTAGCTTGGAAAGGTGGCTTCTTTTGCAATCAGAGGCCCACTCTCAGGGACAGTGGCCAAGCAGGGGAGAGCTGCGGGGAGGTCAGAATAGCCAGTTTTGCTTCCCCCTGCACAGAAGAGGAGGGGGCTGTCAGGGAGGGGAGGTCTTGCCCACTAGGGTCCTCAACACTAGGACAGGAGCCCACCGGAGTCATTCCTGCTTGTGGGCCGGGAGGAGACCTCGCCACACCAACAGGCTGTGGAAACATCAGGAGACAGACATGGCCCTGTGACTCTGTCCAGGCCCGTCTCCCCGGCCCAGCGCCAGCTCCAGAGCCTCTGTGAGTCAGAAAAAAAGCACCCCGGTGGGCAATGGGGCTTTGTGGGTTCTTGACTTGACAAGTGGATGGTATTTTTGTGCAAAGAAACTAGTGTTCTTTCATCCGGGCAAATTCAGCCCCAGACCAGGGTCCGTAGCTGGGCAAGTAGAGTCATGTGGGATTTTACCCCTCACTGGCCACCTCTGTGCCGTGCACACCTGCACAGCTGTGCGTGGTAGCCATGAACTGGACCATAAGCCGTGAGGGCCGGGGCCCCATCTGTCTTGGTCTCTGCTGCATCCCCAGACCTAGTGCCTTGCCCATGGTGAGAACACAAAATTACTCAGTGAGTGAATTAATTAATTAATTAATGCTTTCATTTAAAGTTCAAGTTTATACTTTCAGAGAGGAGCCCAGAAGGGCTATTCAAGGAAATGAATCTCCAACAGTGGAAATTCAGATGTCAAGAGAGTCTTGGGAGGTCAGTTTGACCTTAAATCTTTCCTCACAGGAGTCTGCTGATTATGATCTGAACTCAACTTCAAAATACCTTCCCCTACGTCTCTCTCTTAATACCTCAGCACAACTCCTACTGTGGAGAGTTGTTAAAGCCCAGGCCTGGAGGGGCTGGCAGTGTCTGCTAGGGGCCTCCTCCCCCGGAAGGGCCCTGTCCTGTGAGTGCCCGAGCTGATGCCCTGCTCTGCGTCTCCTGCTGAAGGCGAGACCAGTTGGGACGGGCCATCCGAATAGCTTGAGAACAGCTTCTGTAGCAAATCTTAGGCTTTAGCTGACACTCAATTATTTTTTTTCAGTAACTTTAATGAAATTTTAATATTAAAAAGATACACAAACTAAAAACTATGTAGTAAGGTATCTTTTAAAGTTGGTAACAAATCAACCATTTTCAGTACCTGGAACATAGTTAATGCTCAATATTTGTGACCCCATAGATCTTGTACATCAATATTCACTTGAAATAGATTAATCTACAGTCTAAAATTTGGACATAATTTGGTACAGAAGAGAATTTTTGCTTTACAAAGGATTTTTTTTTTTTTTTGCAGATTTCCATGGAGTTATCTTTTTGTTGGGAAGGGCGGTCAGCGCTAGCATTTTTCTGGCACCTGCGTGGGCCAGAGGTTGGGTGAGGTGCCTATGCTCATTACTGCGAATTTTTCTCTGCTGGCCTCAAGGGAAGGTTTATTCTGCCATTTTTCCAGGTGTCGAGCTCAAGACTGGGGGACCCCAAAGCGGCATACTCTCCCTTCTGTGGGGGTTAGCAGTGAGCCCAGGTATGGGAAAGTTAGTTCCACAGTGAACTTTGAGCTGAAACTGCCCATGGTGACCACGTGGTCACTGCCAGCTTCCCTGTCCAGGCCAGCCTTCCCTTGGCCTGAACAGGGATGCCCTCCCGAGGACACAGTCACCTCACCTGTTAGTATATCAGCATCACCAACAGGGAGGCAGGTGGGCCAGCAAACCGAGGGGAGCTGTAGGGAACCAGGTGACCTCTGGACGTTCTAAATACCGTAACCGGAGCCACGGAAAATGCAGAGCTCGTCAAAATATGCCATTTTCTTGTCTCTATTGTGTTGAATAAAAGCATCATCTCTTCTACCCTGGCCAGATGGCTCAGTTGACTGGAGTGGTGTCCCATACACCAAAAGGTTGCTGGTTCAATCGCCTATTGGGAGCATATAGGAGGCAACTAATGGATGTTTCTCTATCACATTGATGTTTCGCTCTCCCTCTCCCTTCCTCTCTCTCTGAAAATCAATGAAAATATATCCTTGGGTGACGATTTAAAAAAACAACACATCATCTCTTCTATTCCCCATCTCCCAGACTGTCCTGTCAGGTTGCATATTTCTTGGGTTCTCTGTAACCCTGCTGAATTCCCAGCTGGTGCCAGGAGCATGTTTTCCTCACCCTGAAGTGACTATCCCACGAGGTTCCTGACATGGCCGCCTGCACTGCCCCGGGTCTCCACCCGTAAGTAACCACGTGGGTGGAATGCCTGTGCTCTGACTTTCTGAACTGCTAGGAAGTTCAGGGGTGCCTGCTGTCCGACACAGGTCCTGAAATCAGGGGACAGGTGCATATCCTGATGGTGTCAGACAGAACGCCCGTTCTCCGCGGGGAGCCGTCCTGGTTCCATGGCCCTGTTTATCTGTGGGTGCCCTTGCCCTTGGGCGAGCAGTGACATCTGCTGGTGGAACCACAGCGCCGTTCCTCAGTGCTCTGTTGGCCTCAGGGCTTGGTCGCCCAGCCTTCGTGTACCTGCAAAGTATTGTGTTGTGAAAAGTTTCTACTCAGTCATATCTGTCTTCTTCCTGCCCTCTGCAGGGTCCCATGGCTCGGTCATGAGTCACTGGGATGGACTTTTTCTTGGAGGAGAAGGAAATGGGCTGTGTCTCTAACCACCTTTATCCCCGCCGCCGCACCCTCCCTCACCGCCATGGTTACCCCCTTTGCATCGCCACCATCACCCCACCACCTTCACCACTGTCACTGCCCCATCCCACCCCACCTTCCCATTCCACTCCCCACTCAGTCTTCCCCTCCACCTCCCTCTTTCCCCATCACCACCACCTCCCTCCCATCACAGATCTTTGTAAGCTCCTGTTTGCATGCGGCAGGGACTTAGCTGCTTATGTTGCAGCAGAATAGGGAGCTCCCCTGCTCTGAGGTCCCAGGACATCTCCCCTGCAGGGACCACTGTGTGTAGTACCTTAGCAGGGATGTGGGGTCACCTGGGGTAGCAGGGCGGGGCCTCCCAGCGGAGAGGAAGGTGTGCATGTCCCAGCTCCTAAAATGCAAGCAAGGCAGCAGGAGATGTCACCTGGGCGGGCTTAGGACTGACGCTTCTGCTGAGGTAAAGGAATGCAGGTCCTCGCTGCCTCTGCCTCCATGGAGAGCAGTGCTGAGTCGTCAAACAGGAATCCAGATGCAGCCGGCAAACAAGTCACATTAATTTGTGAAGTTCGAGAACAAAGCCAGTGTGCCAGCTCCAACCTGTGGTGGCAGAAATGCCAGGGGACCTTTTCTTTCTCCTTCGTTGTCCCCACACAGCCACTGTAAAAGGAGACCACAGCTGGAGCCAGGTGGGGGGCGCCCACGCAGCCCTGCTCCGCCCCCCTTCACTTGAGCTCCTGCTCTCAGGGCGCCAGGCCAGGAGCCTGGGCACTGGGACCATCTCCCCGGTCCCGGGGGCTTGTAGCTCGGAGAACAAAAAGAAAATAAATTTGTCAAGAGTTCCTTTAAAAGTAGGCTGAGTGACCTCATTAAACATGTCACTTCCAAATCAAACACAGATTTCCTAATGCAGCGGTAGAATTGTTAAATTTTACAAATTGCCACATTTGAGAATTATCTAAGAATGGCTTTTTAGGATAACACTCTTTTCTCCTTCATCTGCACTCACTCCCTGGGAGATGTCGTCTAATCCCGTGACTTTACAATCTTGCAAATCTCTGTCTCCAGCCCGCACCTCTCTCCTGAACTCCAGGCTCACACAGACAGCTGCCCTCGGTTTTCTCCACGTGGACACTTAATAGGCATCTCAATCTTACTGTGGTTGGGACAAATCTGATTTATTCGCCCAGACCTGATCATCCCCGATTCTCCCCATCTAGGTGAATTAAAGCAGCTCATTCCTGACCCATCTTTCCCTCACCTCATCGTGGGCTATATCAGCAAGCCCTACTGATCAGACCACCAGCATGGCAGGCTTCGGTGATTCCAATAGCTTCCTACAGTGGTCTCCCTGCTTCTCCGTTCGCCACCCAGGAGCCAGAATCCATTTTAAAAATATAAATCATGTCATATAACTGTCCTGCTCAGAGGCATCAGCTGCCTGTCTTCACACTTAGGGTGTAGTCAGAGCTCCCACAGGGCCCGCAGGCTGCCCACCTCACCTCCCGATCTCTCCTTCATGCCACTCACGCTTCCTGTTCTTCCTGAAAACACTGGATTGGTTCCCACTGCAGGGACTTGGCATTTGGTCGGTCCTCAGATCCTCTCTGGCTTGATCCCTCACTTCATGGATGTCCTTGCTGAAAGGTCACCTCCTCCAAGAGGCCTTCCCTGACCACCTTTTCTAAGTCACCCTCACCCCTTCATTCCTCATCCGCTTTCCCAGCTTCTTTTCTTCAAGGCTTTGATCACTTCCTGTCCATCACTTCCACTCAGATTTAAGCTCCATGAGGGCAGGGATTCTTATATATTTAGTCCACTGCTATATCTCCAATACATGGAGTAGGGCCTGGCGCACAATAGTGCTCCATCGGCATTTGAGTGAATGAATGAATGAATGAATGATTGAAACTAATGCCCACCCAATGTGTTGCTCCCTTCTCCCCAGATTTGTGTCCTGAGCTGTCCAGAAAGGTGGCCAGTAAGGCTCACTGTGATCCCCCCAGAGCAGCACTTAGGGGTCATTTCTGAAGAGAATGTATAAGGTGTCAGAAATGTCTCTGCTTCCAGGGCCCCCCTGCCATCCCATCATCACCCACACCAGGGCCATGGGAGGCCTGCCCACAGGGCAGATGGAGAGCTGGGCAGACTGGGAAACTGGGCATGCTACGCGCACAGCCGCCTGGCCCGGAGTCATGCAGCAGGCGGGGGAGTTCAGGACCGGCTACAGAATGTGTAGGGCCCACGGAAAAACGAAAACGTAGGACCCCACACAGTGGCATGGAAGTTAGTCTCACCCTCCATGGGCCCACTGCCCCACCCCACTGTAGGCGGGGCTCCCTGGGAGCTTGAAAAACCCTGCACCGGGAGGTGTTCAGACTTGATGAGCAAGGACCCCCTCAATATTTGCACCATGGTGCCGTCAGCCTGGGGCAGGGGCAGCTGCCATCAGGCCCTACCCTCAGATGCCTGGTGGTGGGGGTACAAATATTACTCTGCCCACACCCCCACCCAGCCCCTGGCAGGGGTGGAAGGCAACAACAGAATGCAGCGGCCTCTCCCAGTGTGACCCCTTCACTGCCTGGTGGAGGGCAGCAGCAGGGTGCGTAGGGGAGGCCAGCCAGGCACAGGGAGTGGGAAGCAGGCAGCAGAGAGCCATCCCGGGAGGGGCTGAGGCTGCAGCGTGAGTCAGGACAGCGCCAAGGCACCAAGCCCCAGGCACACCCTCCACTCTCCCATCAGATTCCTTTTACAAAACACATACTCAAAAGTAATTACTAAGACTTTCAAGACAACACCCCCAGAGCTTTCATTCCTAAGCACAGGGTCCTTGAATGTGTGTGTATGGGGGTGTGGGGGAAGTGGGGGAAGGGACTATACCAGTCACGTGCCCGTGAAGCCAGCACTGGTTGTAGTTGCAGAGCTGAGGGACAGCCAGGGTTGCTGCGACCCTCTTTGGCTTTGGAAGCACCTCCGAGGCATGAGCAACCCTGAGTCACTGTCAGACTCTCGTTTTCTTTGCTGTCGCTGCTGTGGTGGCACCATCATATGACATCATCCAATTCCACCAGGGAGTCTGCACAGGAGCTGTGTCGAGGGCCGCACCAAACCTCCCCCTTCCCTGGCACACACAGAACCTAGTGTATGGTGGAAAGCCCTGGATTACTAGGTAAGATCCCAGAGGAATAGAGAAGATTTCTTAAGTTTTCATTGATCATTTAATCTCAAGTGTTGCCCTGGGGGAAAAAAAGTAAAACTGGAATGTGAATATTTTTAATTGACATATAATCTGCATGCAATGACGTGCACAAATCTTTGTCCATGATTTCTGACAAATGCATAACCATCACTGAAATCAAGACCTAAAGCATTCCATCAGCCTAGAAAATGACCTCAAGTGCCTTGCCAGTCCTCCCTCCCACACAGGCAGTCTCTGTTCCTATCACCGTAGATTAGTTTTGGCTATTCTTGAACTTCAGGTGAGTGCACCTATACACCACGCGGGAAAGACTCTTGTGTCTGGCTTCTTTCACTCCACACAGCACTTCTGCGTTTTCTCTGTGTGGCTGGCGAGTCTGCTCCTCTTTGTTGAGCGGTATTTCACGGCATGACTGTGTCGCAGTTTGCCAGTTATTCCCGTTGATGCACGTTAAGTTTGTTTCCACTTGGGGACTATTATGAATGAAGCTCCTATGAATAGTTTGGTACATGTCCTTTTGTGGGCATAGGGTTTCGTTTTCCTCGGGTGAATACTTATGGATGGCAAACGTCATTAGGAAATACAGATTAAAACCACAGTGATATGCCACGACACACCCGTTAGAATGGCTAAAATTTAAAAGGCTGACCATAGCAAGTGTTGGCAAGGATCTGGGGAACCAGAACACTCATATAGGAGTGTTTTCTGCTTTGGTGATTTCTTCTATTAGCTTTTGCTTCCTTCTACTTCTCTTTGGTATTTTTTCTTCTTTTTCTTTCTTATTGAAGTGGAAGTTTAGTTCATTGTCTCTTCCATTTTTTCTTATGAGAAGTGAAACATTATTATTATTATCGGTTTCCTTAAAGCAGATGTATCTTTTTTTCCTCTGGATGCTTTTTACATTTTCTTGTTTTCTTTAGTTTTCAGTAGTTTGATGACGGTTTGCCTTTGTGGTTTTCTGTGTATTTACTTGAAGTCACTGACCTCCCGAGATGTTGAGTTGATGTCTTTCATCAGCTTTGTAAATTTTAGCCAGCATCTTTCTGTGTATTTCTTCTGCCTTTTCTCCTCTCCTTCTCAAACTCCAATTACAGGTACGTTAGTCATATTCAGATCATCCCACAGTTCTTTAATGATCTCTTCTTTTTTATTATTATTTTTATTTTCTCCTCCGTGCTTCAGTCTGGGCCTTTTTTATTATTGACATGTCTTTGAATTCATTGATCCTGTTTCCTGCTATGTCCCATTAGCTCTCATTCTTACTAAAGACCATTTAATAAATACTGTATTTCAGATATTTTATATTTGAGCCCTATTAAAGGCTCGTCCTCTGAATTCGTTCACTTGTATATGTATTTCTTTATTACTATCCCATGACAGTTAAAAAGTTATGAATTTTAGTTTTTCTGGTGTTTTCTTGATGCTATCATGGGAACAACAGTCTTTTGCAAACCTCTCTATCCTAGCCAGAAGTAGAAATCTGCCTATGAAATTTTAGGTGCTATGTTTTGTTTTTTTTCCAATATCTTCCATATTACTGGAAAATTGCAAGAATAGTACAATGAATTCCAATATAGTCTTCACCCAAGGACTCCATTCCGGTTTTGCAAACCATCCTCAGAATGTGTCTATAGAAAGAGAATGTAAGCCAGGTCCCCCATTGCACTTAGTTGCCATCTCTCCTCAGTCGGCGTCAATTCAGAGCAGTTCTTCAGTCCTTCCCTGCCCCCATATCCTTAATATTTTAAAGTTGATAGGCCAGTGGTTTTAATAATGTCTCTCCATTTGGATTGGTCTGATGTTTCCTCATGACTACACTGAGATTATGAGTTTGGGGCAAGAATGTAACTGAAGTTATGCCGAGCTTTCCTCCCGGCATCCCATCAAGTTAGGGATTGATGTCAACTTGTCCCATCACTGGTAGTGTTAGCTTTGATCACGAGCACAGTGATATCTGCTTGCTTTCTCCTCTATAAAGTTGCTATTTTTCTTTAATATTAACAAGTTTTATGCTGAGATACTTTGAAATCATGTAAATATCCTGTTATTCTCCTAACTTTCACCCACTAATTTTACTATTTGCTGATATTTTTATTCCTGAGTTAATTAGTACATCATGATGGCCAAATGAAATTTTTCTAGTTCCATCATTTCTTCTACATTTATTAGTTGACATTCTATAACAAAGAGTTTTTTTTCTTTTCCCATTTATTTGCTCACCTTTTAAAAATCTGTGTGGATTTGTGGATTTTTGTTTATGTGATAGGTTATTATCAAATACTATCATTGCTTATTTTTGCACTCCAATCTCCCAGGTTTGGCCAATGGGCACTTCTTCCAACTGGCTTCTGTGTCCTTTTGACATGTCCCGTGTCTATTTTTTTTAATATATTTTTTTAAAATATATTTTATTGATTTTTTACAGAGAGGAAAGGAGAGTTATAGAGAGTTAGAAACATCGATGAGAGAGAAACATCAATTCAGCTGCCTCTTGCACACTCCCTACTGGGGATGTGCCCGCAACCAAGGTACATGCCCTTGACCGGAATCGGACCTGGGACCCTTCAGTCCGCAGGCCGACGCTCTATCCACTGAGCCAACCACTTAGGGCTTTTCCATGTCTTGAAGTGCTTCCTTGCTTCCTGGCCCAGCAAGATGTTCTGGACTATTCTTATGCTTTCCCTGCCTCGTCCCTGGAATAAGCCACTTCTTCAAAAAGCATTGGTTCCCTTTTAGTGCATTTAGAAACCAGACATGAGAATTAAATGTGCTCCTTGCTACTGGGGTTTTGCTGCTCTCAAATCCTCTCAGAGAAGAGATGTAAGACACACACATATGTACATGCATATGCACACACATGGCTCTTGAGAAGCATGCACTCACATCAATACCTCCAGTGCCAGTCCAAGCAACCACGGGGTTTGCTCTAGCTTCCCCTGTTTGCATGTCTGTAACTCTCTTCTTCAGTGAGAAAACTAGCTCCTACTTTCCTCAATATATTTATTTGTTGCTAGATTCCCCCATATATAAATCATCTCCTCACCCCACGGGGCTGCTGCCGCACTCAGCCACCTTCTTGTGTGGGTCCTAATCTCACGGTGCCATCACCCAACTTGGCTGCCTACCAGAACCAACTGGGCCACCATCCCTTTGGTCCCTTTCCTTGTGAGGCCTGACCCCCATTGGCCACCACCGTGCTCTGCTGCCTTCCTCTTAACTGTGACTTTTTTGAAGATTAAAAAAAATATTGTTATTCTCTGTTTGGAATGAAAGAGTAGATGTCATTCTGACCTGTTTAGGGTTGTGGTAATAAGTCTGCTTGTTGTCACGAATAAAAGATAAATTTGTTTTGGTTAATATGACCTGCTTAGAAGGATTTCTTTTCTTTTTAATGTTGTCTAATATTGCCACTCTAAGTCCGATTGAGCCAATACTGACTACAGAATGACTTCTGCCTGGGGTTTAGGAAGAAATATGTCAATGAGAGTAAAGCCCCACTTTCTGATGCTACTGCCTCAGGAGTGCAGGACCAGTCACAGCTTGTTCTGACCCAAATCAGCTAGAGATCAGATGACATTATTGGTTGGACCCACACTGTGTGGGGCCTGCCTGAAGCAAGGCATTGCTGGCTAGAAGGTGCTTCAAACTCTACTCGGTCTTTTTTATTTCTCTTACTGGAAGTGGAACAAAAGGGGTCGGTCGCTGACCTGGCATTTGTCCCTAGCCGCCTTCAGGAAAGCACTGTTCCTCAGAGGCCCCCACTCTGGGTTTGGAGGTGGCAGGTAGAAGCACAGGTAATTAGTGGCACCTGTCCTCTTCTTTCTTTTCTCCATGGCACCCCGTTCATAAACTTCTCTTTATTGTTTAAGTTCCTGGTGATAGAAGAGTTTAAATTTGCTTTACACACGCAGGAAAATTAAGATAGGTGACCTTGCCCTGACCCTGCCCTTCCTGAGCTTCCCCTGCCACAGGAACTATTCTCATCCACTCGCCAAAGGGCCAAGTGGTGGTGTGTTGAAGATAATATCCCTGTATTTATCTCAAAGTGCTTTTTAATTGTTGGACCGATTTTTTAAAGTCATCATCTGACTTCTGCCTCTGGCAACATGGCAGATAAATATGTTTTAAATCCTTTTAAGCATCGATGTGCTAGTAAGAAAAGTACTAAGTACTTCAGAGGCTAAAAAAGCAAGTGAAATCGGAACCCAGAGAAGTAAAGTAACTCTGACGCTGTCTTGACCTTGAGGCCTTTTGTCCAACTGGGTGAGCTTCATCTTTGCTTTGCATGCCCTGCATGATCCAGGATCGCAAGGACAAGTCCCAAAGCCCTCTGAAGGTGGAAGTATTTGGAAAACTTCCCCCACTCCCCATATAAACCTGGGACCCCAAAGGGTTATATCTACAATGGCAGGGTTATGAATAGAAAAAAAGATGAAGTATTCAGAATAAGGAAACAAAAGAAAGAGAACCATAGGAAAAGGCAATAAACAATTTAATGTAAACCAAATAAATATTAATAATATGTGCACGCAATGGGCACTGTAAGTGAAAATGAATGAATCACAGGTATACGCAAAGATGCAGATGAAACAAAATAGTATAAGAGCAAATGAAGTAAGTCTCCATACAAACAGTATGATTCCTTCATATTTATCTAATGTTCAAAACAGGGGTCCTCAAACTTTTTAAACAGGGGGCCAGTTCACTGTCCCTCAGACCGTTGGAGGGCCGGACTATAGTTTAAAAAAAAAAAACTATGAACAAATTCCTATGCGCACTGCGGGCCCAGGACGAGTCGGCTGCTAAGCAGGACAGGCAGCGGCACCCGGCGGGCCGGATAAATGTCCTCGGCGGGCCGCATGTGGCCCACGGGCCATAGTCTGAGGACTCCTGTAAAAACATGTAAACCAAGCAATATATTGTGTAGAAATACAAAGATGAGCTAAAATTGCAAAGAAAAGCAAATGAATAATAAACACAGAATTCGGGATAGTGGTTACCTCTGAGTGGAAATGAGGGAATGGAATTGGAAACAGGAACATTTGAAAACTAATAAAATGATTCTTTTTCTTTAAATTGGAGCTGCATGAGTCCATAGTTGTTCCTTGTACCACAATGCTGATGCTGTCCACAAAGTGTATAATATTCTTTTATAGCTACTCATTATTTAACAAGAATAATTGATAGTTATTTGAATTTTATGTTTATGTGGTGTGAAATGGGGTTTCAATGTCATTTAATGCCAGGTGGATAGCTCATCGTTTACCAAACGACTCATTTCCCCATGCAGTGGTGCTTGGCATACCTCCACTTTTCATATGTAGTGGGATTTGCTTCTGGGCCCTCTCTTTTGTCTGTCGGGTTTACATTGACTTGTCTATTTCTAGGTCAATACCGCAGTGAGTGAACACAGCAGCTTTCTGGTCTGATGTTCTGATGTCTGGTACGGCACATCTCCCGTCACTATCCTCCCTCTTATTTGTCTTGGTTATCTGGGGCACTTACTCTTCTAAATGATCTTCTTAAGGTCATTTTATCCAATTCCAAAAGGATTTCCTTAGATATATAAATTTATGGTAGCATCTTCCCACCCAAGGTAAGAAGTGTCTTTGCATTTGTTCAAGTCTTATTTTATGACCTTCAATAAGGTTTTATAGTCTTTTTCATATCAGTCCTGTGGCTTCCTTGTTAAATTTATTCATAAATATTTTATGGGTTTTGGCCATTATTATGAGTAGGATATTTTACCTTTTCCATTTTGAAATGTTTATTGCTAATGAAGAGAAGAATGATTAATTTTGGCATATTTATCATCTGTCCACCACTTCATCATAATTCTCTTCCAATTTTAACATTTTTCACTAGTCTCTTGGTGTTCTAAGTATACAGACACACAACTAGTAAAAAGAGGTAGTTGCTACTTGCCTTTTCTGAATTTTTACCCATTATTTCATTTTCATGTGTTATTAGCCTTAGCTTTTCAAGTAAAAAATGGTGAGGACAGATATCCCTGTCTGGCTCCTACGTTCATTAGAACAGTGGTTGGCCATTCACAATGACATGTTTAAGGAGTTTCCCATCTTTCCTTTTTCCTCAATGCTTTCATTTGGGATGACTACTGTACTTTCGGGCTCTGTATTTCTGTTTGGCTCTGGGTTTTGATATATGTCCTCTGCTTAATCTTGGAGGCCACTAATGTGACCCTCAGTAGGGACCATTCTCTCCTTAAATTCCTTAGTTTTATTTTTGGTTCAAATGCATGGTTTTCTTGGGAACCCTTTTTTAAAAATATTTTTTTAATTGGTTTCGGAGAGGAAAAGAGAGGAAGAGAGAGAAACACCAATGATGAGAGAATCATTGATCAGCTACCTCCCACACGTCCCCTGCTGGGGAATGAGCCTGCAACCTGGGCATGTGCCCTCACCAGGAATCCAACCGTGACCTCCTGAGCCACGCCAGCAGTCAGAAACCCTCTTTTTGCTACACTCACTTATAGAGTTTTGATACTTTGTTGTCTCAGTTGATGTTGTCACCCTCCTTCTGCAGCAGCTCCAATTCTGGTCATTCTTCCCTCTCCAGAGGCTGGGCCCCTGGTGTAGATGGTTATTTTCTACGCCTGCTCCATGGGGCTCAAGTTCAGACACTGAAGTAACAGGAGGAAGTAGAGGTCCCACAGGTGGTGCCTGAGAGGAGGACCTCTGTCTGGGAGTAGACAGGTTGTCAGGCCCCTATGGAGACACTTGGAAAAAGCCTCCTACTGTCTGGTCAGCACGCGCTCTCCTGGTCTCAGAGGTCGAGCAGACACAGCCCACCCAAAAAAGCCAGCCTCCCCTGAGCCTGGGCCCACCTGCCAGAGCGATTTGGCTCAGGCGAGCCAGAGGGCGGGAGCCGAGAAGAGAAGAGAAAAAATGAAATTATCTACTTGATACTGTGACTAAGCTTTGTTTTGATATTCTCCAGTGCATATTTTTGTGGCTGCTAATCTCACTGAGAGATAAAGGCAGATCATGGAGAGGAGAAATTGACACCCTTCTGGTTAGAAAAATGCTAAATTTTTCTGTGCTAACATTAGATATTGTAATTGAGCTCCGTCTTTTCTTCTTTGAAAGAAAATAAAAAAGAGCGTGTTATTGTCTCTGGTTGTGAGATACATCTGAGACAAGAGGCCTGCGGTGTTGACCTCCGAACAACACTTGTGCAGCAGGTAAAGCGCCCTGGAAGGGGGGCGCATCCCCTCAGTGCTCGTAAGTCTGGAGTAGAAAGTGCGGGGAGCATCACCGTGCTTACCCTGAGTGTCTCCACAATAACCCTGAAAATAATTGGAGGCAGCCCGAGGTGTCGTGGCCTGGAATCATTAGTTGGTGGAGAAGCAGGAAAGAACCCACATAATGAGGCATCAGCGGGAGAGTGAAGACCCATTGAGAGAGCAACATCTGGCCCTCAGCTGGAAGCCGGAGATGCAGGGAGCCCTGAGGAGCGAGAGTGACAAGGGAGCTTGGTGCCAGGAGGAAAAATGAGGGCTCTGGTGACAGAGGATAAGACAGATGCAGACTGAAGAGGCTTTAGGCAAAGAACAGGAACTTGGGGATAGGAATGTGTTTGGAGGAAGTGCTCTAAAACAAAACCATTTTGTAAGAGACTCTCCCAGAGGCAAAAATCCTATTGTGCTTCCCATTTTTATGCAGCTTTTCTTCCCAAGAAAGTCTCAGAAATAACCTGTCAAAAGTCAGTGAAGCCCTAGCGGGTTTGGCGCAGTGGATAGAGCATCGGCCACCGACTGAAGGGTCCTGGGTTGGATTCCGATCAAGAGCACGTATCTCGGTTGCAGGCTCGATCCCCGGCCCCGGTTGGGGGCACGTGGGAGGCAACCAATCGATGTATCTCTCTCACATCCATGTCTCTCCCTCCCTGTCCCTTCTTTCCACTCTCTCTAAAACTCAATGGAAAAATATCCTTAGGTGAGGATTATCAAAAAAATAATAAATAAAAGAAGCCAGTGAGATAACCTAATGGGCAAATACAGGTAACAAGGAACAGAAGAGATTATTGTCATTTTAGTCTAACCAGAAGGCATGCCAGCTAGAGCACAGGCTTTTATATACATCCTAAATTCACAGGTGTGAGGTTATTTTTCCAACTCAAGGAATCTCTATACAACCCCCTCATGTCTGATAAGGAAATGGAGGCTCACATGTGAGTGAGACCTGCATTGGTAGAACCCTGGTCTGTGGTCTCTCACCCAATGCTTTCCACAACCTCCACCCTTACTGCTCAGCATGTCACCCTGCCTGTTCCTTTAAAACCATTCATTTCTGATTACTCAGACCCCCAGCCTTCAATCTGTGGTCTCTGCAGTGTCTTCCCCAGATTCACTTTCACCCGGCATCTTCCGCAGCCTGCTCTGTGCCAGGCCCTGTGCTGAGCTCTGAACGTAAGAAGTAGAACCTGGTCCTTGTCCTTAAAACCACAGAGACCACCTGTCCGCGGCTCCGAGCACGGAGTGACTGTGAGGCTGGGCTGCTGCGGGCCCTGCCCCAGGGCCTGCCGTTCTGTCTGAGGAGCCCACGGAGCTTTGCGGTGACAAGTGCCGAGTGCTGGCGAGCATGCGGGGAAACCTCCAGGCCATCAGCCTGGGAGCTCGGATTAAGTGGAGAATGCCTGTGGGAGGCCTTGGGGAGAAAGCTCTAGAAGTCGTGTGTCAGGTGGCGGTACTGTCATCACACAGCGTGGAGGGGGGAATGGCACAGCAGAGCCGAGGGCACCAGAAGGAAGAGAAACACCAGACCTGACTGTGTAAGTGGGCCCGAGGCTTCTGTGGTTCTGGGGCCGTGTGTGGGCTGCCTGTGAAACCCAGCCCAGGCTCACCTGGCAGCTCAGGCCCGGCTCACTGCCTGGCACCACCCGAGGTGTCCAGTGGAACCTGCGGAGTTTGGGCTACGGGTCAGTTCTGGTCACTTTCAGACGCCCTCAACTCAGAAGCTGGGCAGAGTCTACCCGGTCAAGCAATGCCTAAAGTAGGAAACTTGCAAGGGAAGCATTTCCTTGAGATATTTTGAAACGTGCTATTTCAAGTCTGCCTTTTAAAACCAGTCCATGCTTCCAGTGTAAACATGCTCACCTTTTCATTAAGTCAGGCTTGAACACGGACCCGCCCACGGTGTATGCGCATCAGTAAAACCAAATGACTTCTTAGCTTTCAGTCCTAGGTAGTCAACCCAGCACCCACTGAGCACTTACTGTGTACCAGCTCCTGACGTGAATTCTCTTGTTTAATCCTCAAAACAATCCTGTGAGCAGCAAACCATTGATCTTCTCATTTTCAATTAGAGGGGAAAGAGGGTAGAGGACTGGCCTGGGTCACAAAGCTAATGAGGGCCAGGGTCCGTTCCGAGGTTTAACCGAGTGTTACTTGAAACTCAGCTGCACGTGTGCAAGCCCTGGAGGAGTTCAGACGCAGCTCGCACGATGGTGACACAGTCCTGCGTCATCCGCTCACGCACGGGCCGACTCCATCACGTGCCTCTGATACATGAGAGTTCTTATCCGTCTCAGCAAAGCTGAGCTTGGTGTTTGGGGCCTCATTGCCTCCCTTCTGGGGTCTTTTTGTACTCGGCTGGGGGCTCCAAAGGAAGGAGGCGCCCCGGGTAAGGGAAAGGATGACAGTCCTTGGCAGCCCACTCAGGTGCCACGTGTCACTGTAGGCACTATATGTATTGGGGAAATTATCAGAAACTTGGGGATAAGGCAAAGGGTTGGTGTGGTGAGTCCTCCCAGTGTCATACTGGAGCATCGCTGCACAGACCCACCAAGGATCATGTACAGTCTGGGCTAGGGGGTTTGTTCAATCAGCTTACTGCTGGTTAAAGGCCCAGACTATGCAGTTACACATTAACTTGTAGATTTGTTTCCAGTAAAGATGCAAACTCTTCCTTTCTGATAGAAAAATGACCCCAGCCCTAACTGGTTTGGCTCAGTGGATAGAGCATCGGCCTACAGACTGAAGGGTCCCAGGTTCGAGTCTGGTCAAGGGCATGTACCTTGGTTGTGGGCACATCCCCAGTGGGAGGTGTGCAGGAGGCAGCTGATCGATGTTTCTCTCCCCGTCGATGTTTCTAACTCTCTATCCCTCTCCCTTCCTCTCTGTAAAAAATCAATAAAATATATTAAAAAGAAAAGAAAAATGACCCCAAAGGTTATGGTGTTCTTGCCCTGTAGGTCATTAACCAATTATGTGTCTCATCTAACCACCTCCTCCACCCCCATAGATCACCTTCACTTCTCCTGCCCGTCCCCTCATTAACGAGTCTAAATCTTTAACTCAGGCTCGCTTTATATTTCCCTGAGAGTCGTGATTTTAAGTATTTATGTGTATACTAGAGACCCGGTGCATGAAAATTCATGCACTGGAGGGGGCGTCCCTCAGCCCAGCATGCCCCCTCTCACAGTCCGGGAGCCCTCAGGGGCAGAAGGCAACCTGGTGATCAGGGGAAGGTGATGCCCCCATCACACCTCTGCTGCTGCCACTGCCAGCAGCACAAGCCTTGGCCAGCCCTGGTTACCTGTACCTCAGGTGGCCCTGGGTGGCTGGAGGGCTGAGGGCGCATCCGGCCACAATGTGCACCTGCCACCCCCCCCCCAACCCCGACAGCTGGGCTGAAAGGACTGGGGGACTGTGGCAGGGCTGAGGGGACTGGGCCCCACCATCTTGTGGCTACGGGTGCCACCATCTTTGTGATGGTGTGACAGTCAATTTGCATATTCCCTCTTTATTAGATAGGATTTGGCACTTGTATTAGCCTGCAGTTGGAAATCACCGCCTCCAAAAGCCCTGCCCAGGGAGTCCGCTGCCTGCAGGAGCCTTGTCTGTGCTCCCATTGATCCAGAGTTGGTTGGGTACAGACTCCCGAGGCAGAACTGAGAGCCCACCTCAGATGAAAGGGCTCCCTTCCCTCCCGACGTTTCAGGCATCTCTAACTCTGGATTGGTGGTTAGTTTGGAAGCCAGTGTGTCAGCCTGCAGTTTAGGACCTGTGAGCAATGCACAAGACAAGTTACGTTCCCACCAGTGATGGGTAACCATGTGTTTCTGTTAAGCTTTGGGCACTAAAGAACTTGGTCAGGACTTTCAGAGCTGGTCAAAATTCTGCTTTGGCAAAGCACACGATTGCCTTGGTCTGGGCTCTGCTCTGTGGTCACCGGGAAGATACCACATCTGCCCAGCAGTCACCGAACAATTTCAGGGGAAAAGGTAGGGGAGGGGCAGGGAGACACTGAAGCTGAGAGACATGATAATGGAGGGCAGGTGGCCAGGTGTCTGTGCATGACAAGGAGTGGGTTTGGATGTGGGATGTTCAAAGATCCAAGCACAGCTTCCTCCTGTCACACTGTACACCACCAGCCTTCAGAAGTAGCTTAATTGCCCTCCCAGCTGCACATTCTCGAGGTGTGTGAGAGCAGAGATCCAATAGCCAGGCGTGCTGATGTTGGAGAATTTGGTCAGGACTTTCAGAGCTCATCAAAATTCTGCTTTCATAAAGCACACGATTGGAGACCCTCAAACTATGGGCATCTGGACCCTCCTGGCATGAGTTCCTTCAGATAGGGACCCTGTCCCCAGCTGAGCAGATGATCCCAAGTCTGAGCAATTTGGAGTGAGACTGATTCAAATCTAGACTCTACACATCTACAGCCTACTTACTGTCTGACCATAAGCAAGTCACTTCTTAACTCATTTCTTAATCTGTAAAATAGGCATGTATACATGCCTCAGAGTGAGGCCTGTGTGTTTACTTCCAGAGCTATAAATGAAGATCAGATGAACCTACATATGTATCTAAGTGTTGGCATAATGCCTGGCCTGACATGCCTCAGTGCACAGCAGTTACTGTAAGCTTTGCCCTCTCTGTCTGGGTGCTAGGAATGCACTTCCCCTGTGAGGAACTACACATTTTCTTCCTAATACTTGAGTGTGAATGACTTTACAGGACAGATTGGACCTGAAGCAGCCCCAGCACCCAGGGCACCCAGAGGGTGTGAAGGTTCCCACCAAGGTGACCAGGGGTGAGAGCCCAAGAGGGCTGCTCTCCTCCCACCTGCAGCCTGGGCGGTGCCAATGCCAAGAGCCTTGTGACTTACAGGAGTATCTGAGGACTGGCCTTTCCAGCCAGGACTAGAGACAGGACCTCCCCACAACACTCAGTTCCCAGGGGCCAAGAAAGGCTTCCAGGGAACCAGAGTCACCCCACTTTCTCAAGGGTACAGTGAGGCAAGGTGGTAACTTTGCCTCTGCAGTCACGGCTCCCTACAGACTGGGTCAGCCGGGCAGGGTCTGCTCTGAACAGGACCGTGTGAGCCAGGCCTCTTCCTGGGCCAACCCCTGGCTCTGCCCATGAGCTCCAGGGCCCCAGGCTGCTCCACCCCTCACTTTCAGGTCTCAGGTCAAATCTCACCTCTTCCACGAGGTTTCTCTGACCTCCAGATGAGCGCTGGCCCGGTCAGCCACCTGTTTATCTCCTTCCTGGCATTTATTACAACCCACATGTCTTTATTGACTTGTTTCCCTCTTCACACTCTATCTGTCTTCCTACGCTGCCATGGAAGTGTCCTGAGGACAATGCCCTCGTCTGCTTTGTGTCCCAGCACCTAGAGTCAGGTCTGGCACATAGGCGGGGCTCCAAAATATATGTCGGATGAGTCAGTGGATGGAGAGCTGTCAGGCAGGCCCTTCTGAAGTGCCTCCTTGTCACCACCCATCCACATGGCCATAGAAGCTACACTGACTGGCTTGCTGGGTCTCCGCCTGGCTCTCACACAAACCCAAATTCTGCCACCACATCTCAGGCACTTGGGTGGTCTCTGCAATGAGGGAGTCGAAGTTGACCACATATTCTGTCTGAGGACCACCTTGGGCATGTCTGAGAGCATAAATTGTCTTGGGAGGGTGGGGGAAGGGTGCTGAGACCATTACCTGCAGCTCCCGGATGGCACACCCCACATGTCTAAACACCTCTGTATACACACTGCTCTTCGAAAGGCAGGTCCTCAGCTTTGGGTCTTTAGAAAACCTGACCCCGACCCAGGCTATGGGCTACAGCCCCTGGTGAGTGTATATGATGCACAGAAAAGAAAGCCTGTAATCCAGCTGTGTCTGCTGATGGTGGGCACGTGGTTCCTGTGCAAGTGCCTTCTGTCTGCAGAAGGTGGAGCCTGTTGCTGTGCCAGGCTGGGGTTCAGGACAGGCAGCGCGGAAGGTGGCTGGCTCTGGGCGCTGCGCATGCCTCTGCACCCATGTCCCACCGTTCTCACCTGTGTTGGGCCTTGCTCAGTATGCGGCCACCTTAGAGCCAAGAAGTCACCTCACTGTGGCTTTATGGTATGTGGGGCAGAGCGGGGGGGGGGGGGGGGGGGGAGGGACGAGGGGGAGGGGCGGTGAGGCAGTCCTCTGCTGGGGTCTGAGGGCCTACAGGAGGAGGCCCAGGCAGTACTGCTGAGGAGACCTGGAGAGGGGACCTTGCATAGGTTTACTCTGTGCCAAGGAACCGGTTACGAATTGTCTGTGCTCTGGTGCACTCAGTGTGAGAGAGGCTTCCTGCTTGGGTGAAGGAATAGAACCCCCTACCTGTGTGTGGTCCCGCCACTGGGATCGCACAGACGTGACCTGGACAGGCTAACCTCCACCGCCTCTGCCTACGCTCTGAGTTGGCAGTCCCAGGTCTGTGATGCTCGAATGGAGAATCTTTACCTGAACCACAGAGGAAGTCTTTAGCGCTGACTGGTACAAATGGACTTGTTTCTCCTCCTGTCATAACTTTCATGTAACAATTCCCATTTCTGATCGTGTCGGTACGTTTAATCAGTGTTGAAAAGCAGCTTTTTGGTACGATGATCAGTTTCTGACATGGGTAAATGACTTCCTTGACGACTATAAATTAAACAGGTTATGTCTTTTGCATGCATTGTGGTTGTCCTCGCCAACCCTGGGGCAGTTGCGGGCGGTCTCACTCGGTTACCTTTCCCACTACTGTTTTATCGCCATCCTGGTAGAGTGGGAATTCATCCTGTTTTAGTAACAAGGAGGCAGTGGTGACGGGGGCTTGTTTAATGAGGAAGCCACGGCTTGTTGGCGTCTCTGTGGCAGACGGGATCCCAGGCCCGTCCCTGTGTGGGGTGTTCCTAGCTTGGCGCAGGCCTGTTGTCTGCAGGCCGGGAGGTGAAGCGGCAGGGGCAAGGCTTTAAAGCTACTTTTACCTTAACTGCAAATATTAGGAATCAGTTGTTTGCTGACTCCACGTCAGAGAGAACCTGAGTGTTCTGACCACTTCCACGAGCCCCGGTGGGCACGTTTTCTGAACACGATGGCCTCAAACGTGGGCATTGGCAGCACCACACGCAATGCTGCTCTTCCGAGGTATTCACTGTGGTTGCGCCTGCAGGTGATTCTAAGGAGAAAGGGTCAGGAGAGGGGTTCTCCCTGTCCAGAGCGAGCTGGCTTTGGTGGTCTCTGAAGTCCCTCCCTGTGCTGCCACTCCAGACTCTGGTGCCCTTGCCCCAGAAGGCCCACCTTCAAGGACACCTGTCTCCTTTATGCCACCATCTTTCCAGCTTCCCTCCTGCCCCCTTGGAAGAGGCCAGGGGAGATGCACCCCTCAAAAAATCACTGCATGGGTGACCCTCCCCACCCTCGCCATCTCAGCCTCTAGCCTGGGGTTTGAGCAGTGGCAACATCTGCGTTAAGGAGCTCAGCTTTTAAAACTGTTGTGTTTCTTAAAACCTGAGTGTACACCCCTAACTGGTTTGGCTCAGTGGATAGAGCGTCGGCCTGCGGACTGAAGGGTCCCAGGTTCGATTCCGGTCAGGGGGCATGTACCTTGGTTGCGGGCACATCCCCAGTGGGGCGTGTGCAGGAGGCAGCTGATCGATGTTTCTAACTTTCTATCCCTCTCCCTTCCTCTCTGTAAAAAATCAATAAAAACCTGAGTGTACAGGGGCCATGTGAGGACAAAGGCCCTGCCCCTGCGGGGTCTCCTGAGGCCAGAGAGTGCGGCAGACACGATGCGGCAGGAGGATTCAGAGAGGGGCACATGGATATGAAATGGCAGGAAAGGGACCCCAGGTGTGAGTTGGAGCTGATTTAGTGGTGGGCAGCACAGCGGAAGCAAAAAGAGACCACGGACTCGGAAACCTTGACTCTGGTTTTTTTCCAAATGGAGCAATTAGTGGGTGCCCTTCCCATCACACACGACAGCTTATTAAAACGGCGATGCAGTGGCAATGCGCTGAGTCCTGGCACTGTGTGGAGGAAGAAAGAAATGCTGACCTTTGCACAGCTGTTAGTTTCTTCTAGTAGCCGCCAGCGCTTTCCGGGGTAACCCATTTTCCAGGAATCAGGCTCATCAAACACACTTTGTGGCAAAGCAGCCATAAGCACGGGGGTGGGGCCTCCAGCCCAGAGCCACCCTCCCTCTGCCCGTCAGCCTTGACAGGAAACTGTGCACTGCGGCTGCTGAAGGCCACGGTGACACGAGAGCAATTAGCAGAGTGGGTAAAG
Source organism: Plecotus auritus (assembly GCF_963455305.1). Lineage (NCBI taxonomy): Eukaryota > Metazoa > Chordata > Mammalia > Chiroptera > Vespertilionidae > Plecotus > Plecotus auritus. The sequence continues at coordinate 36,306,527 of NC_137773.1, forward strand.
GACATTCCCGCGCCCGCGTAGGATCCGCACTTTTACACTGCTTGGAGATATTTTGACCTTCTAGTTTATTATGATTCAAGAAAAAGTCAATATTTCTTAGCTTGCCAAGGCCGGAGGAATTTAAATGAGTTATTGAATCAAGCACTTAATCTACTGATAACTGATTCTTTTCCTTTCAAATCTATAATGATGAAAAGCAGGCTTAACCAAAAACAAGAAAAGGAAGGTTCTTTTTTTTCCCCCGCAGACAATTTTAGCCCATGGGATAGGAGCTGAGGCTGGAAGTGCAGGCTTGAGTGCCAGGGCCATTCTGTTTTGCGGAGTATTTTGAAGGTTTCATTAAAACTTAAAAGCAAAACTTCTGTGGCCATGGAATCTGCATTCATGTTTTAACTTGATATCCCTTTATAATTCTCAACTTCCTGTCTGTTGCCATCAACGCCACGTGCAGTCAGCCAGTTTCCTGGGCTCCTGTGGCCGTGTGTGACGCTGTGGGAGATGCTTGCTTGGCCTTTTACTAAGTGGACCCGGTTCAGCATGAACCAGTCTCCCCTCCTCCTGCCCGCTTGGCCCTCTGAGCTCTGGGCACCACTGCCTGAGATCATCATGGGCATGTGTTGGGTGCAGGTTCTCAACCTTCTTGCGAGGCTGCAGCACTGTGCTGGAGGGACTAGGCCGTGGAGAAAGGCTGCTGCCGCCAGGGCAGATGGTGCGCGTCCGGGGAGCTCGGGCCTCCCTGCCCTGAATGCCCTCCCTCCCCATCCTGACACCACTTCCTCCTCACTCTATGCTTCCTCCCTAGATTCCGCAGCAGCTCCCCAGGGTCTAACATATGGGACCGAAATTCTTCTGCCTGGCTCTCTCAGCCCCCTGGAACCACACCTGCTCCCCTTTACTGACCCACTCCTCGGCCCCTGCACAAAGCTCCTCCCCACCTCAGGTCTCCTCCCTGCAGTGTGTTATGGGAGCTTGACTCAAGCCTCTGCATCTCTCAGGAAGCCTCCTGCTTTCAGTCGGCAGGGCCCATGGGCACTTTGCCACCTCCATGCAGCCCCGTCTACCTCTCCCTTCCAGATGGGCAGGGCTCCTGTCTGAGATGTTTGGTGTGGGCCATAAAAACCAGGCTCTCCACTCCAGGACACTGCTCTTGGCACCCACAGCCACCTCCTGTTGGAGGGCAGGGACTCCCTCAGGCACCCAAGCCCCCAGGCCCCGGCCTCACAGGCAAATGGAGCCTCTGCTTGCCAGGACTTGAAAGAGCCACCAAGGAAGCGCAGGACCCCACCCGAGTGCCTGCAGCTGACCTCTGTGTTTGTATGCCTGGCAGGGCTCTCCAACTATGACTGGCTGCGGTCCTCCTGCGGGAAGAAGCTGTGCGGCCGCGGGAGCAGGTGCACGCTCAGCCGGGAGACCGGGGAGCCCGAATGCCGGTGCCTGGAGGCCTGCAAGCCCAGCTACGTTCCCGTGTGCGGCTCCGATGGGAGGTTTTATGAAAACCACTGTGAGCTCTACCGCGCCGCGTGCCTGCTGGAGAAGAAGATCGTCATCGCCCACAGCAAGGGCTGTTTCCTGAAAGGTAGGAAGGTGGTTTCGTGCCCCTATGATTTGGGCTTTGGGGGTGGTTCTTCTAATGCCCTTCTGACCACTGACCCGGTGCACTGAGTTTATAGGTTAAAGTGTGAAGGCAATAGAGAAAGAGGAAGGCTGGGGCCTTCACAGCGTGGCAGCGGTGGCATTTTGGAGATGCAGGTTCTGTTGTGGCCACCTGCCCTCAAAGAGCAGGATCCAGGGAGGCCCAGTGATACCCTGGCTGCCATGGGACACAGAGGAACCAGGCCACGAGGTGGTGCCCAGGCCTCTCACTCACATCGGGGTGCTGATAGGGCCTGCACATAACCCCCGGACAGAGTCTCATGAATCAGGACCATCTGTGCATAGCATGTGTCAGGTGGACACCAGCACAGTGAATCCCAGCATGTCAGGCTCTCGAACTGTGGCCTGGAGTAGTCGCTAGTGGAACAGCACTTCATGCCTGGCCTGGCCTGGCCAGAACACCCTGAGCAAGACAGGGAGGCTCTGAGTGGACATCAGAACATGTCCATGGAGTCGGGGCCAAGGGGTTTGTGCTCCGTGCTAGGGTTGAGTCAGAAGAGAAGGGCAGTGGCAGTTACTGCTGGAGGGATAGAGCCTCGGGCAGGGCCTAGGGCTCTTCACACCTGATCCATTCTCAGCACCTGGCACAGTGCCTTGCGCCAAGGAGGCACTCAGTGGCTCACAGATGCCGGAAGGTGTGAGAGTTAGAATGCAAATTCCCGTGTTGATGTGGCCCCAATGAATGGTACATGGTACATGGTACACAGTGTGACAGGCGTGTTTCAGCAGTGGAGCACAGGCCTGTGGTTCCTGCAGCTTTTGCCCATGCCACTTGCACTCACATGAAGGGGCTCCCCACCTCGGCTGTGGGCTGTGGCAGCAGGGAGCCCGGGAGCACTTGGGCTCTGGAAAGCCAAGTTTATCCCTGATGGGAATGGTCTTGGGCACTTTCATGGCTGTGCTTATGATGCTAATGCTGAGGTGCTCCAGAAATCACAAGGCACATTATGGAAATGAGGCCAAAATGAGCCCAAGAAAAATGTCCCTGGTCCGGGAGCACTGCCCGGCCACGTGCCTGCGGAGTCCCCAGCAGCGGTGAGCTCTAAAACACTTGACTGGTTGCTCTGGCTGTATTGGCCGTGTTGAATCTTATAGACTGATGTTCCATTCTCCAGTTTCCAATATCCTCCAAATTGCATCTTTCTGAAGGTTTTCATTTCTGCCTCAGAGTATGCACAGCCTCCCTCCCCATCAGTTAATCAAGCATCATTTCTCATGTCATGCGAGGGAAACACAGCCACCACAAAACCCAGGAGGGATGAGGCGCGGGGCAAGCAGATTCGGGTTCTGTTTCATGCTGATTGACTTTACCCACAAAATCCTCCTGATTTGTTGAGTTTTGCACAGATTTTGTGAGTCCCCACCCAGGCAGTATGGCAGGGCCACTGGCCTAAAGGTCCCTGTCAGTGGAGAACAGGACTTGTGAGGCCCCCAGAGGTTGCAGCTCAGCTCTGCCACGTCCCAGCTGTGTGGTCTTGGGTGCATCACTCCGCCTCTCTGGGCCTTTTCTCAGATGTAAAATCAAGGCTACCAGCAGTACCCGCCTACTCTGTGGAGAAAAGTACATGAGATGCTCACAGAAACCACTGAACATGTGTGGGCAGTTACAGGTGTTGGTATTAATGACACCTGCTGTCATCCGGCATCTAATCCAGTGTGGCCTCAGGCCTAGAGCAGGGAGATGCATAACCTGTGCAGGGTCCTCAGAGGCATCAGCAAGGCTCTGCCCAGCAGGGCTTCGCAACGTGTCTGGGCCCAGGTGGCTTGTGGTAGTTGGAAAGTGGGTGTGGAAGGCACCGAGTCGGCCTGAGATGCCCATGTCCCGGAGATGCCCTTCCTGCAGGCCTGGCCCGTGGGTCGGGCCCTACGGAGAAGCCTTCCCAGCCTCAGGCTCAGGGTCAGCGCCAGGCCTGGCAGGTGGGGGCGGGGGTGTCTCAGAAGAAAGGAGGGTGTAAAGGACAACTTCCCGCAGTGCTGCCCCCACGATGGCAGGGCAGTAGTTAATACCATCTTGAGCTCCTTGATGATCATTTAGCTTTTGTCCCAAATCACCAGGGAGTTATTAATACAGGAAACTTAAAAACATCTTTTTCCCCCCTGCAAATAAAAATTCTAAAATCATCTGTTGCATTCTCTAGTCGTACCAGACTTTACAAAGAGAAGCTATGACTTCATTCTCTAGGTTTTATCTGTCTCCAGAAGTCCTTATGGGGAGGGGGCGGGGTTCACACCCCATGGGGACACAGGGCCTTGCCACTCAGCAACCTTCTCAGCCCCATTTACAAGAGAATTTCTGGTATCATATTCCAGTTGCCATGTCAATGGGGTGCCTTGTGAACTCAAATATCACATCATTTAGGGATCATTAGCATGTGAGAAATCAAAACTGAACTCCGAATCAAATCCTTGCTTCAGCTGGCCTTTGCAGCCAGGGCACCAGCTCTCCGGAAGTCCCAAGCAGGGTCTCTTGCCGAAAATCGGGGGTTCAGAGGATATAGGATGTGGTATCTCTTTCTTCTGGTGGCAAAATTAGAGTCATAGTTGTTCTCAGCCCCAAAGACTGCCAGCGAATACCAAGATGGTGGGTGGGATTCTCTGTAACTTTCACTGTTTATGGTGTTTTAAAAGTTGTCTTGTGACATGGGTTCCTTTTGTGTACTAGTTGGCACTTTTTAAACTATTTTCCTGACTTGGTTTTGAATTCACACTTTATCTCCTACGCTGTTCGAGAAGACATTGCCTTTCAGCAGTCACTCACCACGCCAGGGCTGTATTAGCCCAGATGATACAATGTCATAGTAGGGCAGTTTTCCAAACAAACCATGAAATTATGGAAAAAGGAGCCTCTTAGGAGTTCAGTCGTAAATGGACCTCAAGCTTCTCATCCCACATGCTATTATAGGTGCTTTGGGGGGGTGGGGGGGCGGGGGACTCATGAAATCAGAGGAAATAATTTTCATTTTTGACAAAAACATTTACTATAGGCTCACCAACAAATCTTTTGTGGTTACTAAACACAGGAATAAAAACCCAACCTTTTGTTGCATTAGCAGAACAGCAAGATCTTACTGCTAAAGAGACCTCTTTTTTCTTGTTGTTACTCTGAGTCTTGTTGCTTTAGGAACGTAAATTTAGCCCCAGGCCTGCAGGGCATTTCCACACTTCCCGCCAGTTACCTCTCCAGCTGCAGACCCAGCTCCCCAAGGTGTGTGAGATCCTGGCACAGGGCCCTGTCTGGGCAGAGTCATAGGGGTTGGGTTTCACTCTGTTGGAGCGAGTTCCTACCGCAGGGAGGTGCTGGGGCCTGCGGGAGCATCATGGGGGCTGAGGGGGCAACAGGCACAGACTCAAGGGCACCGGCTTTAGATCCATCATGGAGCCATACCACACCTTTGTGGATGAGGCATGTAAGCTCTCTGCGCCTCACTTGCCTCATCTGTAAAATGGGATGATAATTCTACCTACCTCAAGGAGCAGTGCCCACACAGAGTGATCACTCTTCTCTAAGTGGAATCGACAGCAGTCAGGTTGATGGTGATGTCGTTGCAAACCTCAAAGCACATTTGAGGGACGGATACAAGAGGCCAAAAGACCCCTGCCCGCACATGCAATGTGGGTACTCCAGTGAGCCAGGAAGATGAGAGAAGAATGCTGGTCCTCATTTATTTAATGGATGACTAGAATTTGACCTGCAAATGATCAAACTTAAACCACCTTCTCCAACTGCCTTGCTTTTTGAAAGAGATGTAATGAGTCATCCAAGCTCACCTAGCAAGTTATGAGAGAAAGAAGGGGAGAATTAAGATTCCTGATTCCGGGTCTAGAGCAGGTTTCTGGAATGAATGAAAGGCTCTCAGGAACTGTCAGCTGAGCCTGAGGGAGGGGTTGTGTGCCTGACCTGAGAAGGGGAACGTCTAGGGAAGGAGCTGGAGAAGAGACATTCGAGGCGCATCTCGAAGGGTGAGAGCGGGCATCCTAGATGCAGGCAGGAAGTGCCTGCAGACCAGGGGAGAGCCAGTGGTTAGAAGGCAGGTCCCATAGGGGAGTGCAGCTGGGGATACACGCGGACAGGCGGGTAAGGGAGAGCTGAGAAGGCCTATGTGCCAAGCCTACCAGGTGTCAGGTAAGCTACTCCAGCTTCCCCATTCGCCAGACAGGCACCTCGAGGCCCGGAGAACACTAAGCAGTCCCTGCCCATGTCCCACAGGCCCTGTCACTGCAGCCCGCCCTTCGCAGACACCCGCAGCTGTGGGGCTATCTGTCCAGCAGGCACATTCACAGCACATGCGATGGCCTCGTCCTGTTCCCCAGGAGGCTTCCTGGTGAGGAGGGAGAGCTCCGAGCCATGGTGGCTTCGAGGCGCTGGGCTGGGGTCCCAGCAAGAAGCCCAGCCGGGGCTTCTCCTGGAAAGGGGGCTGTCATCCCAAACGCACAGGCCTCCAGACATCAGAGCACCGGGCCACGCTGTCCTCTAGGGAAAGAGCTGCGGGAGGAGCCCAGGACAAAGCAGCAGTGATCCCTCACACGGGGCCTGGCTTCCTGGCACTGGCCGCCACCCTCCAACCCTTTCTCCTGTTTCCATTTTCTTCCAATTGTCCTTCCCCCCCGGCCCCACCCACATTCTGTCCTGAAGCCACTGCTGCCCTGCAGCCACAGCCACTGCAAAGGAATCTGTCTGCACCCAGTGTCCTTCCTGACCTTCACTTTCAGCTCTGCAAAAAGGGTCTGGCCACTTCACCAAGCCACCAGCTTCACAGCCGTTATTGACTGTCCGCCGGGGACCGAGGCTGTGCAGGGCCCGAGGATACAGTATGATCAGGATGCTGGGCCGACCTGGTGGAATTGGCCAGTCCCAGCACCCCCACTCTCTGGGCCATCATGTGGGAGCTGCTCTAGCCAGAGACACCACCGAGACCTCAAGGGCCACTGGGAATCTTCATGGACTGTCTCCTGTCTTGCCGCCTCCCCTGTAGGTTCAGCTGGCACCAATGCAGACAGCTATGAGCCACGGAACTGAAAGTTTACCAACAGCCCCCCTCCCGCCTCTCCCTCCCCGCCCCCCAACACAGCAGCCTCAGAACTCAGTCCTCCCATTTATAGTATCTGCTTCCAGGATCAAGAAACACAACTTAAAACAAACATGTGTATTCTTTGGATATTTCCCTCCAGGTTTCATGCAACAAAATGTCTTGGTGTGAGCACCCTGCAAATGTGGGAGAATGTTATCAGCTCAGTATGTGTGATGTGCTTCACAGAACCGCTATACTTGGGATGAATTAATTACATCCCAGTAATTAAAAAGTGCTAATAAGTTATTGAGCTGAGGAAGTCTCGCACTGCATTGATTTCACTTATGGAAACAAGCCGCAGCCTCCAAGTCACCCCCGACACACACACACATACAGTGTCTCCTGTTCTTCCCTGACACCTCCTCATCATCATCTCCAACTCCTCTGGCAGGCTCAGGCTCTCTCATCCTAAGCCTTGTCCCAGCATCCCACTAGGTGCCATTCCATCTCTTCCCTTCTTTCCCAGACACCCTAAGTCTCACCTGCCCTGGCTGTCTTCACTTCCCCAGCTCCCTCTGCACACTGTCCACTAGGGTCTGCGGCTGCCTGCTGTCCCCATTAAGATCACGGTCTCCTTCCCAATGTCAAGTCCAGGTGGAACTTTCCAGCCCTGGTCTTACTGTATCCCTCCTGCAGTGGCACCTGTCAATCTTCTGGCAGCCCCCTCCATGGCTTCCATGGTTTAGCCCCCTCCTCTGACTCTTCACAGGCTCTTCCTTCCCCAGGAGCTTTATGTTTTTACTAGAGGCCCAGTGCATGAAATTCATGCACTCGGGGGTCCCTCAGCCCGGCCTGTGCCCTCTCGCAGTCCGGGAGCCCTTGGGAGTGGGCCTACGCCATCAGTCGGAAATCCTTAGCACTGCTGCGGAGGCGGGAGAGGCTCCCGCCACTGACACCATGCTCGCCATCCATGAGCCGGGCTTCTGGCTGAGTGGCGCTCTCCCCATGGGAGCACACTGACCACCAGGGGGCAGCTCCTGTGTTGAGCGCCTGCCCCCTGGTGGTCAGTGTGCGTCATAGCAACCAGTCGTTCGCCGTTCGGTTGATTTGCATATTAGCTTTTATTATACAGGATTGTTTTATTACAGTGCAGTTGGCATACAGTACTATATTAGTTTCAGGTGTACAACATAGTGATTTGACATTCAATGCCTTATGGAGTGATCACCACACTAAGTCTAGTACCCACCTGTCACCGTGCAAAGTTCCAACAGCATTGTTGACTGGATTCCCTGTGCTGTGCACCGCGTCTCCATGGCTTATTCATTTTCTGTATGGAGGCTTGTACTTTTTACGCCCTGTGCCTTTTTCACCCATCCCTCCACACCTTCTGGCAATCATCAGTTTGTTCCCTGCTTCTATGAGTCTGTTTACGTTTTGTATTTTTAGACTCCTCATACAAGTGAAATCATACAGTATTTGTCTTTCTCTGTCTGACTTCTATTACTCACCAGTAGCTTTCTACATGTGGATTCTCCTGGGGGTCCTCCTTGGCTCTCTTCTCTTTCCATTCCACCCCCACCCATGGTTCCAGCCATGCCTCACATGCCAATAAGACCCAACTGTACCTTCATCCCTAGCCTCCCCTCCATATTCCCAGCTGCCTGCCTGGACCCACCCTCAAAGGCCCACAGGCACCTCAAATTCAGTGTGTCCAAATGAACTCACCATCTCCCTGATCCCTCTGTCCTGACATAGCTCTTCTTCCTCACACAGCATCTGCCTCAGTAATGGCAGCAACCCTCTGACACCCCAAGAAACTGGCATCTTATTGCTTACTCCTTGCATCTGAGCCCCTACTCCAAAACCCTGCCATCATTTCTTCATCCCTCCCCTCTCTTCTCTACCTCTTCTGCTGCCACATACATCCATCCCACCACCATCTCTCACCTGGATGACCTCTATGTCCCCCAAGCTATCCTCTCAGCTCCTGGTCAGATAGTTCTTCAAATCATCCTTGCATATGGCTTTAGGAGTGAGCTTTCCAAGACATAACTTTGACCATGACACTCCCCTGCTTGAACCCTCTGTCTGTCACTCAGCAAACATATACCTCCTGTGAGCCAGGTCTATCCCGGGCGCCGGAGATACAGCAATGTACAGAACAGACTTCCTGCCCTCACAGCATGTGTCGTCTATGGGAGAGACCAAGCAAGAGGAAAGTGCGCTAGGTGGTAACAGATGCCATGGGGAGGAATAAAGTCAGGAAAGGGGTTAGTGAGAGCTTCTTGTAGTTGTTGTTTTGCTTTAATTTAATTTAATTACAGTTTACATTCAGTATTATTCTGTATTAGTTTAAGATGTACAGCATAGTGGTTAGACAATCATATTCTTTACAAAATGATTTCTGCCCCCCCCTCCAATATTTCAAGTACTCACTTGGCCCCATACATAGGTATTATAATAGTATTGACTACACTCCCTATGCTGTAATCTATATCTCTGTGACCATTCTGTAACTACCAATCTGTACTTCTTAATCCTTTTACCTTTTTTACCCAGTCCCCCACCCTTTCCCCTCTGTCAACTGTCAGTCTATTTCTGTATCTATGAGTCCATTTTTATTTTGTTTATTTATTTTGTTCTTTAGATTTCACCTATAAGTGAAATCATATAGTATTTGTCTTTCTCTGACTGACTTATTTCACTTAGCATAATACCCTCTAGGTCTAACCATGCTATCACAAAAGATAAGATTTCATTCTTTTTTGCAGCCTTGTAGTAGTCCATTTTGTATATGTACCACAGCTTTTTTATCTACTCGCCTATTGATGGGCCAGTAAGAGCTTCTAATATGAGAAGTGACATTTGAGCAAAGACCTGAAGGATGCTGAGAGGGTACTGAGCGAGGCATTTACGTCTCTGGGAGAAAAACATCCCAGCAGGTGCAAAGCCCCTGAGGTGAGAGCTTGCCTGGCGTGTTTGGGGATCAACAAGAAGGCAGGGTTCCTAGAGCAGAGCAAGGCAGAGGAGAGGTCCAAGGGAAGTTAGAGGGGTGTTGGGATAGATCCTCCACATAGGGCCGTGTTGGTAAGTGGAAGCCCAGACTCGTAGCCACTGTGCTATATTGTCATTTAATTATTCCACAGTGCCCACCAAGGGATTGCCTTGAGGGGACCAGCCGAGGAGCTGTGAGGATCCGCCATGGCTGGAAGAGAAGACCTGTCCAGGAGCTCAGGGCCGAGCATCTCTAGGTTCATTCTTTATCTGAGATAAACCCTCAGGGCCCAGGGGATTTCCTCTGTCAGCCCCAAGCCAACCAAGGTGCTATCAGAACTACTACCGAGAGGAGGGTCCCCTTCTGTTACAACCTCCTATCAGCTTGCCAGTGGGGAACTGTGATTTCTCTTTCATCCCTAGCTCACCAAAGATGTTCCACTCATCTTCAAAGGAATGCACAAATTGATGGTTATTTACTAAACAGGACAGATGCAGTCCCTCAGAGGTCCCAAGTGAGAGCATGAGAAGCCCTAGTCAGAGATCCTCCATGCAGTATGAGGCAGGGGGTCCCAGCAAAACTGATGGTAGATTCATAAGAAGGACCCTGCTTGGAGGACTTGGTGGATTCTCTGTGGTGGGGGGCCATCGAGTGTGTTGAGGGGAAATGAGAAAGGAAAGGGACAGAAGGGGGCAAGGGAGGGGGCTACTTGGAGATTCTCCCCAGGAGGCTGCTTGAAGAAGATGCTGCATGGGGACAAGGGGTGCCCTGGGCTCAGACTGCTGAGAACCACCTAGTGGAGCCCATGGCCAACACTTGGGAGGCTTTGAGTGATGGTCATGAGTGAAATGTTTAATTACTGGAGCGAGGAGAAGTTGATTTGGGACTTCTTTAAGGTTTTCCCTTGTTGCACCTTCAATTAAGATCAAGGTCCCCGTGCAGCAGCCGCTAAATGACACTGCACATTGAATCACCGTGCTCAAGCGGTTTATCTAATTACCTGCGTGACAAACTCCCCAGCTGTCACATCAGCCACAACTCAAGTATGTTGACTCTGGGTCCCTGCCTGGAAGTTGTTCTGTGTTAATAACGGGCCAAGGAAAGGACTCCCATATCCGTTTGTACACATAGAATCCCTTTGAGGTTCTCCTGTTGCCTGCTAGAGATTTGAGGAGTCGAAGGGGCCAGCAGTAGGGAGGACAGTGGGTGCAGGAGGTGAGCAGAGGCCTGAAGGTCAGCCTGTTTTTGGGTCTCGAGCCACCCCTGCCCCTTCACCCCCAGCACCTGCAGAGGGTATGGCTGTCCAGCCTCTCTACCTGCATTTTTGGACAGTGAGCAGTGTGTTTGAACCATCTTTTTTCCCCCCCAAAAAATAAAGGGAGGAACACTTACCACTGTGTCAAACTAACTGAAATAAATCAGGGGAGTTAGGGATACAGACCCACCAGTGTTCCAGGGAGAGGTAGGTGACTGCTAACCTCCACCAGCAGAGTGTCTGCGTGGGGAACATCCCCGCAGAGCAGGCTCGCCAAACGCACAGGTAACAAGACCACACCCAACAGTCTGTGGTGTTGAGGACTCAGCCAGGAGAGCCCAGCCCTCTCCTGCATCCAGGGGTGTGGGGAACCCCCTGTGGTTCCTTATTGTGGGTGAACTTATGCCAAGTCCTGTGCCAGGTGCCACAGAGAACCGGGTCCAGAACACGGAGTGTTCTCGAAGCCAGTGAGGGGAGGCAGAGCTGCACTGCCACCAGCGTGGGCTCCTCGTCCTGTGAGCCCTGCCCTCTGCCTGCCTTCTTGCTGTGTGCACTTCTGCTTTGATGCACCTTGATCACTCATTAATGAAGGTAATCGGAGTGAAACTACTTTCAAAAAGCTGCTCCAAATGCAAGCAGTAAAATCACTTTGCTTGCAGGCAATTAAAATCCCCAGAGACAGTGAACTCCGACCACTCATTATAAGCAGGAGGGCTGAGTGTGCTTTTGTCCTTGTAGCTGGAAGGAAGGGCTCATCGAGCAAGCGACCTCGAAGGCTTGTCTGTTTACTTGTCTCCCTTGGGGAACTTCTGTTTCTTCATCCACTGCTTGTCTTTTAGGCCACCCCCACCCACTCTGATTGGCTGGCATGTGACCCGCAGGCCTGGTGTCCAGTGGTCCAGCAAGTGCCTCTCTGAGCCCAACCTGCCCCACTCTGCCCAGCTGAATTCTCTTCCTCCCCACCTCCCATTCTCTCCCTCTCTCTCTCTCTCTCTCTCTCTCTCTCTCTCTCTCTCTCTCTCTCTCCCCCCTCTCTCCCCCCTTCTCTCTCTCTCTCTCTCCTTCTCTCTCTCTCTCTCATTCTCTCTCTCCCTCCCACCCTCCCTCTCTGATGACATGTTCCATTGAAATATAACAAATCTAGGCTTTCAACTGATTGGATGAGGCCCACCCACATTGTAGAAGGCAACTGCTTTATTCAAAGTCCACCGATTTAAAGGTTAATGGCATACAACAACACCATCACAGAAACACCCAGCGTAGTGTTTGATCACATGTCTGGTTCCTGTGGCCCAGCCAAGTTGATGCATAAAGTTAACCACCATACCCACTCGCTGCAGGCTTGTTCTAAGTGCCTCCCTTGTCCAACCAGAGGCACAGGCCATTGTGAGGGAGGCCTGCATGAAGTCCTTCGATCGACAGGAGCCAAGCGTCCCATCTGGGCCAGGCCCTGAACAGCGGACACGCTGGCACTTGGTCAGGGGCACACCCCATTGCCACCCCACCAGAGCGAGATGCTGACTCGGAAAGGAAATACCGTGGCAGGCAGGGCTGTGCTCCCTTGCCCTGGGGCTGTCGATGGAGTGTCAAGCCCTTAGGGTCATTGCCCCTTCCTCCCCGTTGCAACCCACCCCACCCCCTGCCCAGCACCCAGAAATTACACAGGAAGGGCGTTGCTCTGGACCCCATCAGCAGTCATCTTCCTTCACCCACCACCCTTAGGGGTGTCTTCTGCCAATGGCTATTTTTCCAGTGAAGTTATTTTTCTTCCACCAGCTTAATAGTTTAAACAGTAACGGTTGGAAATTATACTTAAACACTCAAATGATATAAGATGCAAATGTGAGGGGAGAAAAATCAAAGGGGAATGAAGGCGGGAGGTTCTGAGGTTTCTCAGAACACGGGAACGGTGCACCAATGGTGGTACGCAGGCCACAAAGGCTGCCGGTTAGATCCGAATGCGACTCTGTTCCACGGATACCTTTGTCTGAAAACCCCACACCTCGCCTGCCAGCTGCCAGGTTCAGAGAAGCAGGAATCAAAGTATTTATCAACCGCCTGGTTGGCAGGAGCGTGAGGGGAGCGGGACTGGGCAGTCCCTCCTGGAAATAGGGAATGAAGGTGCAGCGGGGGGCCCGCCTCTTAATAAGGCAGCAGCCAATTAACAGAGCAAATGTTTGAGGTGTCCCCACTGAGTGATGGGATCTCTGGTCTTCTCCCAGAGTCCCTGGGGCCTGTCAGTCAGACAGGCAGGTACAGGGCTTGTTAATTGGAGAGAATCTCCTTCCAGGGAGGTGAGCCCTGGCTTGTCATTTGATGGGACCGAGGTTTGTTTTTGACAAGGCTCTTTGCCTGACCCATAAAAGGACACATCCTTCAGATAGGCTGCCCTCTCCCACAGCCCCTCTCCTCGGACACTCTTTGTTTGGGAATTTCTCACCAGGGGAACCCAGAGCTGGAGGCCAAGGCTGGGAATCTGAGAACCAGGAGAAGTTCAGCAGAAGGGAGCTGCGCCGACCCAACCTGGTCCCTGGTCAGTGAGAGGGCAGCTGTCCTCCCCAGCAGGGGGTGTCCGGGGAGCCCCTGCTAGGAGCCCATCACCCTGTTAGGAAGGCATGCAGGATTGGGCCACAGGAGAGGCTGTGACGGGGCGACATCTGAAGCTCCAAGTAGGGCAAAGTCAGGGTCAGCTGGGCTTGCGCTGGTGGGGAAGAGGTGGCCTAGCAAGGGAGAGGTTCATTTCCAAATGGCCCGGTGTGATGGGTCAGTAAAGGCTGTGTGGGCACGTGGGGCCAGGTCCAGAGTTGGGGAAGCTGATTTAATACCTGCCAGGCAGTGGTTGTCTCTTCCTCTCTCCATTCCCCACCACCCTCTCCCCCTCGTCTTCTCATGTCCCCGATTCCACTGTCCCACCCCACCCCTTTCCCCAAGAAGACTGGCTGTGTGCCCACACATCTCTGAAACAAGTGGCTGAAGATAGCATGTTTCTCAGTAAGCTGGGTATTCACCACAAGACACAAGCTACTAGCTTAGACTTTTTAGCAACGTAAGCAGTTTTACCAGAATTGTCCAGGCCCTTCTGAACATCGTCACCCGGGGAACCCAGGGGTGGGACCTCTGCCATCTGACGCCTCGGGTGGTCAGCTCCTTCTGAGCCCGCAAATTTGTCTTTGGTTGGAGGAATCCCTCTCTCCAATTTTTCAGTCACCGTCTGGATTGTAACTAAGTGAGCTATTTCTCAGTGTCCTTGCTCCAGGTTTAAGTGGGAGGAGCAGGAGGGGCGATGGAAGCAAACAGTCCTGGGGTGGGTGATCGTTATTCTCCCACTGTGAAAAGGCGCCCGAGGTCCAGAGGTGCGTTGGATTTGCTCGGAAACAAATCCCAGGACCCCACCGAAGGGCTGACTCACACCACGCCTCCAGCATGAGTCAGCGGAGGCTGGGCCCAGCAATGTCACTTCCACACCAGCATCCATAGTCATCGCTGATGGGGAACAGGAGGTGGAGAGTGGGGAGAGCTCTGGCTCACCCTTCTCTGGGGTTCCCACTCACACTTCAGTCAAAGTCACGTGTGAGACCACGTATATGATGGTACATACACTTCCATCGGACACGTTCCCAGGTGGGAGTGTGCTGGAGAAGCAGGAATCCACATTCCCATCATGTCTAGGCCCCTCTCTAGTGCTGAGGAAAACCCCCAGGGAGGCTGTAAATCCGGAAAACAAGAGCGAATGGGTTTAAGGCTAAAACTCAGGTCTGTGCTTCAGAAGAAAATCTCCTCCTGTTATTAGATCTGCATTTAACATTGTGCCCACCAGACATCCTCAATATGCCAACGGGAATGATGAAGCCTCAAAAAGAAGCTGTTCTTTGAAATTTCCTATCAGAGCAATTTGAAGTTTTTAGCATAACAAAAGCAATTACATCAATCTTAACACAAATTGCTTCTTAATGATCAAATGTTCATCCCTGAAGCCTCCAAGTGTTTAGGAATATTCACAAAATTAATATTTTATACGCAAGACTAAAAGAATTTACATTTCCCCCCAAGGTTTCTGCACTGGGCCCAGGTATGGGCCTGGGTTAATAAGCATGTGTGCACAGAATCCTCCGTTTTCTTCTATGTCCTGCAGGACAGTCGTAATCAAGTAATTGAAAGATAAAGGCAACACCTCCCTCCACTGAACTGCAGGTTCCAGGTCTGCCTTGCTCACGGCAGTGGGCCTGGCACAGGGCGGGCGTGGAGGAAGCCTGTGGTAAGCATGTGCTCAGGAGAGGGAGGGCTGGTGAGGAAGGGAAGGAAGCAAGCCTGTTTTCACCGTGGTCCGTGGAGCAGCAGTTGCTTGCAGGCTGAGAAGGGACTGAGAAAACCTCAACAGGGCCCCCCTCTGTTGCTCAGCTGCCAGGTCACCTGTCGCATTTCGCTCCCACAGCCTCCCTCTTCCTCCAAGGTCAGGCCCTGACCTGGGTGCCCCCACCTGCCGCGCTGGCCCACGGCACATCCGTACGATTGGAAAGGAGGCCACTTATTGAACACAGAATCTTTTTCTTCATTTTTTATTATGAAACATGACAGACAGAAGGGATACAAAATGTATATGTATGACTGAAAGAATAATCACTGAGAGAAGAGCCATGTGTTAGGCATTAGGCTGTGCTTTAGAAGCACCCTTGCCCTTCTGTGCCTCGTCCCCACTCTCATCCTCCTCCCTGCCCTGGGGCGACCTCTGTCCTTTCTGACACCTGTGGTCATCATGTTGTGGCGTGTGTTTTTTTAGTAGACGTCTCACCGAAATATGTGTGGAGACATGGTTTGCTTCCTCCTACTTTTGAACATCATATAAATGGAGCTGTGCTGTGGGTGTTCTCTTTTGATTTGCCGCTTTCACTCCACGCCGCATTTGTAAGACTCACCCAGGCGGAGTATAGCTGGAACTTCCCCGTTTTGTTACTGAAAATCCCCTTACATGAATATCCCAAAATGGACCCGTTCTGTGGGCACATCAGTTCCCGGGCGGGGCTGTTCCAAGCGATGCCGCTAGAATCCCACTCGTCCCTGTGGGTCCCTGTGCCAGTCCCAGTGCCGATGCGCACAAGTCCCTCCAGTGTGCATCCCTAGGCACTGTGCTCTTAGCCTTACTTTGTTTTCCAAACTCATTGGCCAGTTTACCTCAGAACAGCAGCGTGTGAGAGTCCCCACACTTCCCTTACTAACACTAATGACAGCTAACCATTTTTCATTTTTGCTGGCCCGGTGGGTGTGGGATGGTATCTCGTTGTGGTTTTAATTGATAGTTTCCTGATTACTAAGAAGACTAAGCATCATTTTACTTGTTTATTGACCATTTCGATTTCCTCTTCTCTGCAGTACCTGCCCAAGTGTTTGACACATTTTTCTATTCAGTTGTCTGTCGTTTCTGTGTTGATTGGTAGGCGTTCTTTATGTATTTTGGATACTTAGTCTTTGTTGATTACATTTATTATAAACATATTCTTCTAATGATAGCTTGACTTTTCGCTTTCGGTTTCATTTTAAGGATACAACTTCTTAATTTTAATGTAATTGAATTTATCAAATGTTTTCCTCACATTGCAACATATAAGTGTATCAACGCAACACGTACACCTTAAACTTACACAATGCTATGTGCCAATTATCTCAATTTTTAAAAATATCTTATCCCTCATGGTTAGTAGATTTTGTGTTTTTTAAAATAAATCTTCCCATCCCCCAAAGCCCTACAGCTTGTACTTTATAATGTTGCTTTTTACGTTTAGTTTTTCTTAATATAATAGCTTTCTTGAGACATAATTTATGTTTTCATTCAATTAACCCATTTAAACTGTACAATTCAAGTTTTTAATATATCCACAGAGTTGTGCAATCATCTCTATAAACAATATTAAAACATCTTCATCACCGCCACAAAGAAACCCTGCCCCCATTAACCGTCACTCTCCACTTCTCCCCCTCCACTCCCCCCAACCCCAGCCGCCACTGCCCCAGCCCTAGGCAAACACTAATCTACTGTCTCTATAGGTTTGCCTATCCAGACACTTTGGACAATATGTGGTCTTTTGTGATTGGTTTCTCTCACTTAGCATAACGTCTTCAAGATTCATCCATGTTGTAGCCTGTATTGTACCTTATTCCTTTTTATTTGCAAATACAACTTCATTGCTTGGATATACCAAAGTTTATCCACTCATCAGCTGGCAGACATTTGAGTCATTCCCACTTTGGGGCTATTATAAAGTTATTGCTACAAACACTTACGTACAAGTTTTTGAGTGAACGTATCATTTCTCTTGGATAATAATTAGGAATAGAATTGCATATGTTAACTCTATTTTCAACCTTTTGAGGAACTGCCAAACTGTTTACAAAGTGACTGCACCATTTTACATTCCCACCAGCAATGTATGAGGGTTCCAGTTTCTCCATATCTTTGCCAACACTTGTTATTATCTGTCTTTTTAATTTCAATCAGCCAAAAAGGTGTGAAGTGGTATCTCATGTGATTTTAATTGGCGTTTTCTTGGTGAGTAACGATATTGAATGTGATTATTGGTTATTCGCATATCTTCTTTGAAGGACTGTTTATATGCTTTACTTATTTTTAATTGGGCAATTTGTTTATTATTGAGTTGCAAGGGTTCTTTATATATCCTGGACCCATGTCTCTTATTAAATACATGCTTTGCAAATATTTTCTTCCATTTCCTGGGTACTCTTCACTTTTTTTGTTATCCTTTGAAGCACAAAAGTTTTTTTAATTTTGATGAAATCCAATTTATTTTTTTCTTTTGTCAGTTATGCTTTTGGTGTCATATTTAAGAAGGCTTTGCCTAGCCCAAGGTCACAAAGATTTGCTCCTTTTTTTTTCTAACACTCTTATAGTTTTAGTGTTAACATTTAGATCTTACATTAACTTAAGTCCATTTTGAGTTAATGTTTATTGTGACACAAGGGACCAATATCATAATTTTACATGTGTCCCAGCACCATGTTCTTTTGCAAGATAGTTTTGGCTATTCTGAGTCCATATGAAATTTTGGATCAGCTTGCTAATTTCTGCAAAGCAATCAGCTGGGATTTTGAGGGGTATTGCATTGAATGAGTAGATCAGTTTGGAAAGTACAGTATTGCCATCTTATTAGTATTAAGTCTTCTGATACATAACCATGGGATGTCTTTCCATTTATTTTTATTTTCTTTAATTCTTTTAACATATTTTTTGTTGTATGTGGAGTATACTGGTAAGTTGTGTACCTCCTTAGTTAAATTTATCCTGAAGTATTTTTTTCTGTTTGAATCTGTTATAAATGAAATTGTTTTCGTATTCTCAGAATGCTTACTGTTAATGTATAGAAACACAACTGATTTTTGTATATTGATCTTGTACCCTGAAAACTTGCCAAAGTCATTTATTAGTTCTAATAGTTTTTTATTGGCTGATTTAGGATTATCTACTTAAAAATAATGAATGAAATAAAGATAGTTTTGCCTCTTCCTTTCTGATCTAGTTGCCTTATATTTCATCTTCTTGACTAATTGCCTGGCCAAAACCTCCAGTGAAAGCAGACATCCTTGTCATGTTCCTGATCTTAGCACTCGGTTTTTCACCATTAAGTATGATGTTAGCAATGGGTTTTCTGTAGGTGTCCTATATCAAGTTGAAGAGTCCCCTTCTTCTACTTTGTTGAGGTTTTTTTTTTTTTTAATCAAAAAAGAGTGATAAATTTTGTCAAATGCTTTTTCTTCAACTATAGAGATGAATATGTGGTTTTGTTCTTTTTTTCTATTGATATTATATATTACATTAATTGATTTTCATATATTAAACCAACCTTGCATTCCTTTGGGTAAATTCCATTTGGTCATAGTGTATAATCTTTTTAATATGTTGCTGGATTTGGTTTGTTAGTATTTTGTCAAAGGGTGTTTTTTTGGTATCTATAATCATAAGAGATATTGGTCAGAGGTTTTATTTTCTTATAATGTCTCATTTTGGTCAGGGGGATACTGGTCTCATAGAATGAGTTGGGAAGTATTCCTTTCTCTTCTATTTTATGGATGAGTTTATGAAGAATTGGTATTAATTATTTTAAAATGTTTGGTAGACTTCACTAGTGAATCCTTTAGATCCTGTGCCTCCCTCCCTCCCTGGGTAAAGTCTCTAAGCCAATACTCCGGAGCTTGGAGCAGGGATAGTGGCCCAACTTTTTCAGAGTGACACCCTAGTTTATGAGTGGAGTGCTGGATGGGGATGGTAGCCTCCAGTCTTCTCATCTTGCCTCTCCCAGCATGGAATCTCTATCTTATGAGTGGGCTGGGTTGAAGGCATTTGGGGTCCCAGTAGCCTTGGCCTGCCTTGCCAGCAGTAGAGCTTCCATCCTGTGAGTCAGGGCTTTATGTAATAAGGGAGCCTCAGATCCCTCAGCTGCACTTGCTTGGAATTTAGCCTATGCAACAGGAGCTAGACTCTGAGGGATGAGAAATGCCGGTGTCCTACCCCCGCAAGGAGATATTATAGACCTGAGTGTGAGCTTGGAGAGAAGGAGCTCTGTCTCCTGGGCCACTCCCATTTACAGTGGGCCTTCCCTCACACTTAGCTGGCAGGGAACAGGGAGTCAGCAGGCCATGGCTCAAGTAAGATTCACTGTTCCTACTAAGATTTAGTGGATTTTCCTGGAAAAAATGATGCTTTATGTGTTGCATACCCTTAGGACAATTTCCAGGCACTTTAAATGGTTCGTGTTTGGTTTCTTTAATCATTTTATCAGTTATGGTCACTTTGGGAAGCAGGACATGTCATTACAGAAGTGGAATCCCATGTTCACCTTTAAGTCTACCCAGAAGTAATTTTTGTGACTGGTGTAAAGTAAAGACCAAGTTTTTTGGTGTCTTGGTTGTTGTTGTTTTTTTTACCTGGATGCCAATTTGTGTTAGCATCGTTTACTAAAAGTCCTTCTATTCCTCCGGGGATCTACAATAACACCTTAGTCTAGCAGCAAATGCTCACTCATATTTTCAGTGGCCTATTGTGGGGCCCTCTCTTCTCTTCAATTGATCTGTTCCTATACCAATACCACACTTTCTTAATTACCAGAACTTTATAATAAGTTTTGGTATCTCATAGGGCAAGCCCTTGTTTTATCTCCTTGAGAGCACCGGGGCTGTCCTCAGCCCTTTGCACCTATCTGTAAATTGTAGAATCTGCTTGTCAAGTGTGTGTACACACACGTGCATGCATGCATGTACACACACCCTGGTGGAAATTTCATTTTTATTGTATTAAACCTATGGGTTATGTTTATTTTTTAGCCTACCTGGAAGTAAATTTTTTGTGAATGGTATAAAGTGCAGACCTAGCTTTATTTTTTTTTACATGGATCCAAACTTGTGCTAGGCATCATTTATTAAAAGATCTATCTGTTCCCTCAGTGATCTATAATAACACCTCTGTTTTGTAGCAAATCCTTATATTTTCAGAAGAATGGACGTTTTCCATAACTGTGTCCTTTAATCCACAAACAGTATATCTCTCCACTGTTTACATGTGAATATCAATTTATGTAAGTAGTATGCCTGTCTCTAGGCCACAGATCTTTCAGAAACTTATGACATTTTCTGCTGTCTCCACTCCTTTCTCATTTGGTCTCACTTCAAATGTGTCAACGTGAGAAAAACAAATTACCTGAGAGTCTATTGGTGACCGAAAGCCAGACTTCCAGACAGGTGGACATTTTAGGTAGCTGCCTCTGCGGGATTCACCATACCCAGCGGGAGCAAGAATAGAGGAAGGTATGTTTTTGTCACAAAGGAGCATTTGCTTTGAAGCTCCTCCGCCACCTTTTACTAGCTGGTGTGCTTCCTTTTATGCTTTCCCCAACCTTCCAGCTATTTTCTGATAATGGAGAACTAGCATGAGGCTGTGCTATTTCAATCAAAGCAGGAAGACCTTGATTGGGGGCTTTGAAGAGTAGATACTGTTGCTTTCTTTTTATTGCTGTTGTTTTTCTGATTACAAAGGTATTACGTGCTATTTGCAGGAAGCTTAGGAAATACAGAAAAGCACAAAAGAGAAAAATAACACTCATTTACCATCAGAGAGAACAATGGATAATATTTTGGTATATGGCTTTAGAGTGGTTTATACACACACACACCTATGCACACATTTCCCCCCCTCCCCCCCCCCCCCCCCCCGCCAGAATCGTACTTTATAACCTGGTCTATTCACTCAACAATAAGTGAAACCATCACTTTCTTGGGAAAAGGGCCGGCAGCCCCAGCACGGCAGGTGGTGGGTGCTGAGGCGTTCATGGCAGGTTAGGTCGGCAGAGAATTCCTTCAGGAGAGGCAGGGGTGCTGGAATGAAACAGCCCCTGCATTTCTGCTGCCTACAAACATTTCTAAATCGTGTGTTTGGTTAGGTTGTGTGCCAGTTCACCATGGAATTCAGCCCACTCATTTTGAGATGGTTGGCTTTGTGATTCCTTCCAACTCTAAAATGTTAGGGTTCTAAGATCTTCCACTCACTCTGTGGCCCCTTGCCACCCGCACTGTCACCGGCCTGAATTGCTGATCTGAGGATGTTTTACTTAACTTCCCACCAAGACCATGATCAGAAGGGTCCACGTTTAACCAGGACGGTAGCACTGTCACTATTTCTATTGAGTAGGGGACCTATGACAGGCCATTCCATCTGCACAACTTCACAGAGAAGAGATGATGAACTCAGAACTGTCTCTGCAGATGTCTGTGCCCTGGACCCAGTCGTGGGGACCCTACCTTCCTCTCTTCAGCTCCACCTCTGAAATGAGCCCTCCTCTGAAAGGATCTTAGTGGGAATAAAGTGCTCTCCATGACTGCATAGAAGACAGTTACACAACTGCATGACTTATAAAATAAACTCCCCTGTCACCAGGCCAGCCTATGTGGGGCAGCTGGGGGAGGGTGGGAGCAGAGCCTTGAAATCACCCTTTCTAAGCGGCCGCCCAGGAGTGGGCGCAGGGTTCCCTTGCCCAGGATCCTCCATTTCAGGTCCAGCAGAGGCGACAAGGCGCCCTCTATCTGTGCTGCTGGGTATGCTCACCGCAGGAGGGAGGCAGAGCCCTAGGGGTGAGGCTTCCCAGCCTCTGGAAGTGTGGGGATAATTGTGAGGCTCTGCCACCTGCTCTGTTTAAGCCATCAGAGAAGAGCAGTGTGCCATAGGTAGAGCCAGACAGTGTTTCATGCTGAGATTTGGGGGGGGGGGGGGCATCTGCTGCTTGGGTGCTTGTGCAGAACACCCACCTTAATGCCCCAGGGGGATCAAGGGGCATTGTGGCCCCATCCAGACTGCATGGCCTAGGTTGTGACCAGGGCATCCCAAGAAGAGAGGGTAGGAGTTGTGGGCTCTGCACCAAGTGGTGGCTCAATGTGGGGCCAGCACCCCGGACTCATGCCCAACCTGCCTAAGGACCATTCCAACCTGAGCAAGGTCATTAAGGCCAGGGGGTGTTTATCCCTCATGAGACTCAGACAGCTCTCAGCCTCTCCATGGAAACAGGAGGGGATGGGTGGGGGAGCCCATGCGCTGGGCTGTTTGTGCCTGTCGGCTTGTTCCCATAAGCAGAATTTCCAGCTCCCACACATGCTCATGTGGGTGCTGCTACTTATTCACACTGTCTCCCTCTCATGTGGGCACACAGTGGGCTTCTTATTCTACAGACAGCTGGTTGCACAACCTTGTTACTCATCACATTACCACCCTTGCTATGTGTTTCAAGGAGGAGTTACCTACAGGAACAAACCCTCGGATCCCATCACTTCCCAAAGCCCAGGATTCAAGGTGCAGACAGCTCCCTGGGTGACCCTTCAATGCAGGGGGCAGGGGGCTCTTCCTTCGACCCGAGTTCCTTCCTGAAAAGTCAGCCACACTATTTCTGCGAGGGGGCAGCTGGAGCCTGAAACACAGCATGTCCCTCTGGGCACATGTAGAGAGGACGCCCTGCTGTCAGGGTGCGTCCCATTCTCGCTCCGAAGCCCAGTTTCCACGGTGAAACACCCTGTGAAATGCAGATCCCTGGGAGAGGGTGATGTTCTGACGCATCCCAATCTGTTCTGGGTGAGTAAGGTTAACATGGCAGCACCCGATTTCATTCGGCTCATTATTGTTCCCACTCTGAGTGTTACTCGGAACTGGTCCAGAGCAAAGTGGAATCTCTGGCTTGCTCTCTCATTGGCTTTTTCCCCACCTGTTCTTCCCAGGGCAGCCTGGAGGTCGGGTCCTGCTGGCTCCTGATGGAGGGACTGCTGACTCCTGGTGGGGAGGAGTCCTGCTGGCTCCAGGAGAGGTTGTGGGAAGGCCTGGCTGATGGTAACCCAGTCCTCAGAGGGCCCTTGAGGGATGGAGGGGACCCCACTGAGCACCAGCTGAGCCAAGCTGAGTCAGATCTCCTGTCCTTGGCATCATGTGCTTAGAGGGATTCTGATAAGCAGGTGGCCTCCAGGACAGGAAGGAGTAGAAGAGCACGTGGTATGGAAACTTCATCCGTGGGACAGTGAAAAACAATAGTAGATTTTCCCTGATGGTCCCCAAAAGCTCAGCATGAACTAGGTCCAAATGTGAGGGCTTCCCCTGGAAATGTGAGGCTATAGTTTGGGCACCACAGCAGGTGGGTGGGTGGCAAGAGGCAGATTTCTAATGGCCTGCTTGTCAGTGTCATGAATCTCGCTTCTCCTCAGGAAGTAGTTCCTATCATACAATGGTGGGCCTGTGACAGCTGGCGCTGTCCATGTGACAGGGAGCAGTGACCAGCAGAGCCTGGAGGCTGCGTGTGTCAGGGAGGAGGGCAGGACTTTCTGGCCAGGAAGGGAGGCTGATGCACCTGGAGGGGCCTCTAGCCTGGAGCCTGGGTGTCTGCTCCAATAGATGCTGCTGGATCTCAGTATATTTCAAGCCCAGATCAGCTTATTTAAATGATGCTCCTATAACTAACAATGCCTGGTGATGGGTGATGGTGTGACTACCTTTTTCCATGACACTTCAAAGGGTCTGAGAACAAAGGGAAAATGGCATTTCCTTGTCTCCCAGCTGATGTTTATGCACATGAATCAGCTGCCTCTGTCGATATTATTCTGTGGTTCTTCAATCGGACAGGAGGCCCCCCTCGCCCCAGAGTCCTTGCCCTGCCTGAGGGACATCCAGGCAGCATCTCGCCCCAGACAGGCCTCAACTTGCCACCAGGGGTCCCACACTTTCCCCAGACTTCTTCAGTCATCTTGCTTCATGAGTCTTTAGGGACACTTACTACCCCCCGCCCCCCCCCCCCGCCCCCGCTTTAAATTTCAAGGGAATCCTATAGGCGAATGTCCTCAGAATGCCAGCAGGGCCACCTGCTGTGAGGCAGTGAGAAAGGACAGCCACTGGCAGCCCTGAAATGTGGGCAGGACTTACCTGGTGCCAAGGTCCAGGTGAGCTGACCTCATCACTAAGCCCCACTTCTCTGAGTGCCTCGGAGCTGCCACACTGGCCTCCTCCCTCCATGGGCCCAGCTTGCCAACAATGAGGCTCCCCAGAGCCCCAGGAGCCAGGCCTGGTGCCAGGCCAGGGGAGCAGCCCCCGCCTCTCTCATCACAGGCCAGATGTCAAAGCTCCCATTTGCACTGGGGACCCAGTTTATACCCAGTTATTGAACTAAGACAGGTCAGGCTCTTACCCTTGGATTGACTCTGCACCCCAGCCTCCTCTCAGCTGCCCTGACCTGTTGCTCCTTGTCACTCTGTGGAGCCAGTCGCCTCAGACTCCGATGGGTCTTCCTTGGAACTCTGCATCCGTTTCTTCTCCCCTTCCCAAAGCCATCGCCACACCTTCTGTGGTCCCGTCTCTCCCATGCCCCACAACACGGCTTTCTCTCATTCCCCCATTTTGCAGGGTGAACTGTAGAGTCCAAACCCTGTTGCTACCATACACCAGCTTTCCTAGGACCCCCCTGGCTTGCCTTGTCCTGTCTCTCTTCAGGGTTGGAACCAGCCCTCTCTTCCTTTGGATACCCTCCACCAGGCTTCCTGCCCGCCCATGGCTAATTGTTTTAAAAATGATCCAGATTATTCACTCTAGTGGGACTGGCCTGAGGGCAGATGCCAAGTGATGGGCCCATCTCTAGCCAAGAGACAGGCCTGGGACAGTCAGTCTCAGGGCCTGTCTCACTGCCCACTGCCCTGCCTGCCAACCATGCTGCATTGTCCAAGTTACCTTGCCATCCCTTCGGCCACAAGCTGAGAATCCTGGCAGCAACCAGCTCCCTCCTCTGCATGGGTGACAGAAAATAATGAGGGCACGATGCAGGGCAGTGCTCGCCAGGGGAGGCTGTGGGGCTCTAACCACACAGGGCGGGATTTCAAAGGAGATGGAGTGGCGAGCCCTGGGGGCACTGGGGAGGCTTCCCAGAGGAGGTGGGATTGGAACCCAGCAGGATGGTCTTGGGTCAGAGAGGCAGGACCAGTCTCAACAAAGGGGACTGACCAGCAGGGCCTCGCTGTCACCTGGGGAGGGAAGTGCTGCTCTTCCATCTGTATCAAAACTTAGCTGTTCTGTGTCCTCATCACCAGGGCTTTGCCCTCAGCTCTGAAGACTTGGGGGAAGGGGGGGCGCGGGATGGATCTAATGGGTTCACTAAGCCCTGCTGCTGCTGCTGCTGCTGCTGCCAGGTGACCAGGTGACTAGGAGTTCACCCAGGATATAAAATAACACAAATGCCAGTTAGCGGTGCCATTTCAGGCCCAGCGTGCCAGTTGGTGTCTCTGATATCTCTCTGTATAGAAGGTGCCCCCCTGTCAGAACCAGGCCCTGGGCTGAGCTGTTGAGGAGAATGAGCAAGCAGGCACCCGGGTGGTGGGCAGGGCTGGGCTGGGTGCCAGGGCCTGGAGTTCCAGCCTCATAGGGTCATGGCCTTGAACCAACCTGGTCTTCCCCCTCCCCCGTCCCCTGGCAGGTGGCCTCACTTTCTCCTTCTGTACAATGAGCTGTTGGCCTGCCTGTTCTCTCTGTCCCCTTCCCACCATGACATGCTGTGGCTCTTCTGTGAGTGGTATTACATGTCTGAGTGTTGGTCTCGGCCCAGGACCTGCTGAGGAGCCCCAGGGGAGAGGACCCCCAGGGAGGGGACTGGCGGAGGGACGGTGCTTGCTGCACATTAGCAAGATGCCAGTCGCCAAATGCAACAACTTGCATAATAGGCTTCTTGTTTTATTAAAAGGCATGCTTCTCTCCAGCCAATTCTCAAATGCCAGATGGGCAGTGAGCTTTGGAAGATATAAAGAGATTAACATTAACAAGAAAAGGGCAAACTTGGGTAACTTGGAAGCTGGTGGCATTCAGCAGGCCACGTGCAGGTGTGCCTGCCAGAAGCCCCTGGGGGGCCCAAGTCAGCCTGGAACCAGTGTCTGCAGCTTCTCCATTTATTGGGGTAGTCACCTCTCTTTGGCTCAACATTGGCTTGTCCCACTGTAAGAAAAACTCAATCCCTGAAGCGCCGTCTGCTGGAAAATCCTCTTTTACAGAAAAAGCCAGTTGGCACCAGGGAAAATCCTGGTCTGCCAACCGATCTTCACTCGGTGAAATAAAATGATTAGATTGGGCCCGATGACAAGCCAACAACGTGTCCACAGTTGGGCAGATGGAAAGGACCTAGTAGATTTTGGCTTGGAAGGCCCAGGTGAGCAGACAGCAAGCCAAGAACACAGGTGCCCATGGGCAGGGGCTCCCGCTCTGTGGTTCTATTCTGGCGTTTGTTTCTGGCCGAGGCATCTGCATGTGATACGCCTCCTGGTACTTGGGAACGGCACTGGGCATCAGGTGGCCCGAGTTCTCTCCTTGCTCTGCCTCCTGCTCTCTGGACCTCAGTTTCTGCACTTAGCTAATCCCCAAGATCTCCCTAACTTCTGATACTGCCTGCAAGTTTAGGAGTCCTCAAGACCACCCTTATGGTTGATAATTTGCTACAGGGGCTCACAGATACTCACAGTTATGGTTTATTACAGCAAATGGATACAGGTTAAAATCAGCAGAGGGAAGAGGCACATGGGGCAGGGTCCAGGAGGGTTCCAGGCGCAAAGCTTCCGACTGTCCTCTCCCAGGGGAGTTCTGTGCGTGGCACTTGCTTCTCCCAGCAATGCTGAGTGACGGTACACATGGAGGGTTGTCGACCAGAGAAACCCACCCGAGCCCCGGTGTCCAAAGACTTTATTATGACTCCATCACATACACAAGGTTGACTTGCCCCTGTGGCTGACCTTAGCCTTCAGCCCTCTCAGAGGCTGAGCTGACACCGGGTGACTCATGGCTCCCGCTATATATTGCATTGTTATAGACTAACGTTCGCAGGTCAACAAAAATACTTGTCAGGCAGGACATTCCAAGAGCAGAGATCTCCTCCTCCCAGGAGCCAGGGTGGGGGAAGGCCAGTCTTTCCTTGGACAACGTTAACTCTTTACTGTAGTCTCGTGGCTCCTTCAAGGTCCCAGGCTTGGAGTGTAGAGTCTTGATCCTGCCTGTTGGGCCTGGGTTTATAAACAACAGGCCAGGAGAACAAACTCTCAGCCAACCAGCAAAATTAGGTTTCCATTCGGGTACATCCATGTCATCTGTGCAATTGTGTTTGATTGGTTTTCTCCCACGGGTCATGGCTGGCCAGCCCATTGACACCATTCGCTTTAATTTCCTTTTCTGCTCCCCTGCTCTTTGATTCCAAATTCCTGGCTTGGCTGCTGCAGAGACCCAGGGCGGAGGGAACCTCTTCCCGCTCTTCCTAAAGTCTTTCACTGTCAAGGTGAGGGAGCGCCGGGAGACAGGGCTAGGCTTAGCCTTAGCTGTTCACATGCCTTGGCTTGTGGACACGGTCACAGAAAAATGCCACACACGGTGGAGGTGAGCCTCTTCACTGCGCAAGCCTAGCGCCCAGGGTCTGATTGGAATGGAGTTAGAGCAACACAGACCTGTCAGTGAGGCTTTGCTTGGATTCCTAAAACACTTCCTAGAGTAAAACGAGCCAGCGGCTGTTGCTTTGTTTACCTGAGGACGGAAGGGAGACATTCCAGGCCGAAATCTTCCACCTTGTTTCAGGGACAGCCCCTGCAAGCCCACGCGTTTTTAGGTAGTGCTAAAAGCAGTCTCGCCGCGCGCTGGGGATGCAGACACTATCTCAGGTTCTGGCATTGCCATTGCTGGCTGAATTGCGTCTTCACTCGCTGTAGGGCACCTGGTTCTGGGGTCGGCATCCTCCTCCCTTGCTGCCTTAAGCAGGTGTGCAGACGGGTCTGCTCCCCGTCGCAGCCCAGAGCTGAGCTCTTCCAGGAAAGGAGGATGGCTGTTCTCCAAAAGGGCACAGTGGCCCTCAGGACAGGCCTTCAAGGGGAGGATGTTCAGTCGCAAGAGTGGGGCCCTTTCCTCCTGACAGTGTTTAGCTTCAACACTTCAGTACAAATCCAAGTTTAAACGTACCAGTGAACAGCATTAGAGTACCCTGCACCCAAAATTTAAGCAAAGGGAATTTGTGAGATTTTTTAATTATTATTATGGTTTTTGTTTTTGTTGTGTTCCTGATTGTTTGTTTGTTTGTTTTGGCATTTCACGTTCTCATGTTTCTTATGAGGTCACTAATGCCTCATGACCTAATTATCTCCCAAATGCCCCACCTTCAAATGCTGTCACATTGGGCTTCGGATTTGAACATAGGGATGGGGAATACAAACACTTAGTCCATAACAGTCAACAAGCATTTATTGAAGACCTGCTGTGTGCTTGTGACTGTGCCAAGCACTGGGGAAATAGCAGTGACCATGACAGACAGCATCCGTGCCCTTGGGTTGTTTATATTTGAGTAGTATGTTATATTAGATTGAGATGGAGAATAAACACATGAACAGACAAGTATGATAAGTGATAAAGACTCTAAAGGAATGTGAATAGGGTGATGTTTCAGTAGGGGGCTTCATGGTTGGGATATCGTGGGAAGGCCTCTGTGAGGAGATGGTATTTGAATTGAGAACTGAATGTTGAGAAGGAGGCAGCCATGCAAAAAATCTGGAGAAAGGGCAATCCAAGCCGGAGCTCAGCATGTGCAAAGGCCCTGAGACTGGAAGGAGCTTGGCATCCTCAAGGACAATAAGGTCACCATGGCTGGAGCTTTGGAAGTGAAGTGAAGGGTGGTGGGAGATGAGGTCAGAGAAGTAGCCAGGAGCTAGGCAGACTGGGCCAGTAGACCATGGTCTGGGTTGCCCATGAAGGTGAAGTAAGAGTGAGAAGAGAGGTCCCTGTCTGCTAGGGGTAGGAGAGGATCTGAGGGCTCAGCCTCATCCATTCATCTGGTTTCACCCGAGTCTGTGGGTCATGAGCTTTGCAGGCTACACATGCTAATGCAGACAGTGACTGTTAATACCCACAGCCCCACAGCCCTGGTTCGACCTTTTCAGCATTGGGTGTTCTGATTAACTGGCCCGTCTCCCTCCTCAGCACATGTGGAAGACACTTTGTTCAGGAGGAAGTTGAAATGGCCAGCCCATCTAATAACAGAATATTGAAAAGGTCACAGCACTACAGCCGAGTCCTCCAACCTACAAATCACAGAGAACGTCTGCTCAGATAACTCATTCTCCTCGCAAATCAAGAAGCAAGGCCTGAAGCCTGCACAGCCGATTAGGCTCATCAGAAATCAGAGAGCCAGGGAGAAATCGATGGAAGAACACCGCTTCCCCATTCAAGGGGTCAGGGCAGGAGGGGTGCTGATTAGCAAAGCAGCAGGTGGTGGGTTTGCTGTCCCCTAGTGGCCACTGAAAAGACAGCAATGTCAGAGTTGAGCTTGAAGTCCCAAGGCATGCTGGTACTTGTCCTGGCCTGGGGGAGGGAGACCAAGTCTTGGTCAGTAGTTCAGCCAGAAGCCTTTTCTGGTTTTCCCCAGAAGTGTTAATAAGCACCTTTTCCTGAATCAGGGCTGAATAAAACACTTGCCATTAAAATCCCTGAGGTTCTATTTTTTTCCACTAAGGATTTTTCAGAAATTAGCTTTTGCCATGACCAGTCTTTGGAAAAAGGGTGAGCAAGAACGTGGAAAACCCAGACTCCTCATAAAATGAGGACACATTTATGGCTTCATTTATTACAGGGTTCCACAAACAGTGTTCAAGAAAAATTACTGATTTAATTAAAGACCGGGCAATTAACCTTCTGTGTGCTCAATCAGAGGCCTTCGCGAGGCTTTGCACGGAAGCCTGTCTTCATCTATGAGGCAGCGGCCGCAGAGAATCTTAATAGATCAGCCAAGCCCGGTTGAAATGGAAAGCTCACCTTAAAAAGAAATCTAAGAAGATTAAGAGAGGGATGAACATCAGAAATGACTGATAAAACCATGATACGGAACGAGAGAACTGAAAGGGAGAAACAGGATACGCAGAATATATTTTTTCAATCGTAAGCACAAAGATTTCAGTGGGCTTCAGAGATAAGGGGGCTTGACATTTTGAGAACAGTTGATTAAAAGCTTTTTCAGCACAAATGCTCGTTTTCACTGGGGGTTGAGTGCAAAAATCCATGGTGTAAATTGAAATTCTAAATGCTTAGAAAAGACTAAAAGATTTACTGCCACAGATTCAATTAAGTGGCTAAAAAAAAGTCCCATCTCCTTCAGGACTCATTTAGATGCCTGCCTCATAACTGCACCATTTCCCCAACGCTGTCCGCTAATGTGCGTCGGCGGGATGGGGCCTGCGGGATGGGGCCTGCGGGAGGCCCCGGAGGCTTGGTTACAGGACCTGCCATCGAGACTCTGCAGGAGCTGGAGGCCCAGGCACAGGACAGCCCTGCCACGTCCTCCTTCCGAGGCCCGTCTGCCACCAGGACGGGAGGTCTCTTGTCCACGGGAAGCTCGCTGGTGTTCCCTCAGGGGTCACAGGCCTCGAGACAGGAGGCTTCCTCAGTGACCCCCGCTGCCAACAGAACCTGGCTTAGAGGTTAAGAGCAGTCCGGGACCGGTACTCTCAGAGACAGAGCCTAGCTCACTATGCACACTGGCTTCCTTGTTTCTGAGCTGCCAATCTGTCTGCTGGGGCCGGAATGTGGTGGGTGTGCGCGCCTTAGCCAAGCAGTTCAGTCGGAAGAGGTGATTTAAAGATCAGTTCCTAACAGCACATTGAAGGCCCAGAGGTTGGCCTGGAATCAGCAGGGATGCCGGTGAGTTATTGCAAAGTGGCAAGTGTTCGTTTAATGCCTTCTGTCTATGAATTAACCCAGCCACAGAAAACAATCGCTGGCTCGGTGCGAGGCGGTCTCGGTGGTGAGGGCCTGCACAGAGCTGTGGGCACTGATGGAAAGGTGGGGAGTGGAGCAGGTGTGGGCAGCCCTCGTTTTGTGCAACCCTTGGTGTGTGAAATTGCAGCTGAACCAGGCTAGGGACGGGAGCTCATTCCTGTGGGCTGTGGCCTCCCCCAGTTCTGAAAGGCCCCTCGGCCCACAGCCCAAGGGTCATCCTAGCTACAGCGCCCCGTAAACTGGCTGGAGGTCCAGAAACAACCTTGCTTGGCCTCCTACGTGGATACTAAAGGCTGTTGTTTTAAAAGAAAGAGCAAAGGAGGTGAAATGGAAACGTAGTTAATATAGTTAAAGACTTTGGTACATTGGCGGTCGGCATTGAGGGCTGCCAGGTGCCTGCTGGCTACTGTGGTCACAGACAACTTCCCTGGGGCCCAAGCTCAGGCGAAGGTGTGGTGATGGGGAGGGGGCAGAAGGGATGTCATCTAGGGTGTGAATCTCCAGGGTTTCTGGGGAAAGCAAGGGATTAGAGAGGCTGATCCCCACTGCCTTCTGTGCCCCAAAGGAGAAGGAGGGCTAGAGCTGGAAGTCAGGGGCAGTACACCCCACCCTATATCACACCCCACCGCACAGAAGACTGCCTCCTCGGGAGCACCCGTCACGGCCGTCCCCAACCACAGCGCTGAACCGTGAGGTTATTGTTCCACCTGTTTTGCCCCCCTCTGTAGATCATCTAGTTTATTTGGAAGGAGAAAAAATAAAAAGGGGTAATTTTTCTTGAAGAATGATAGAACAGACATAAAACCCTAACATGGAAGTAAAATGGGAGTAAGTTAGAAGAGAGGAGAATCAATGAAGTAGAAGAGGTTTAAAAAGCTGACAGCTACAGAAGAAGGAGAAAAGGAATCGGAAGATTAGAATTTAAATCCAGGTATGAAGCATGAGATAAAATAGTGATGAAAGGAATAAAATAAAAAACAAAATGAATTTCACAATTAAGTATTTAAAAAGAAATAGCTTAAAAGTGTGAGATAGAGTTAAGAAACAGCTACAGAGAGGTCCTGGCAGGGTAGTTTAGTTGGTTAGAGCATCATCCTAATAGGCCAAGGTTGTGGGTTCGATCCCTGTCAGGGCACATACAAGAGTCAACCAATGAATCCATAAATTCTCACTCGACTCTCGCTCTTTCTCTCAAATCAATCAACCAATCAATGTTTCTAAAAAAGAAATAGCCGCTGAGAAAAAGAGAGAAGAGGGAGTGGCTGAAGAGGAAGAGGCTGAGGTGTCCTGGGAAAGCACGTAAAAGCGGTCCCATCACAGATGTCACACCACCTCCGGTGCCAGCTTCCTAGGCCCATCTTGTCCTTTTCTCCTACACCCGAGGGCCCGCATTTTCCAACCTTGGAGGAAAAGGTCGTCCCTCTTTCACGCATGAGCACACAGCAGACCCAGAAGCCTCAGCACCTGGGCCCATCCGAGAAACTCGGAAGGCATAGATGGTGATCCCCTCGTGCCCACCTACAAGGCACCCAGGCAATGTGTGTTGGGTAAGTGAGAACTAACAAATACTCAAGTGAACAAACAAAGTCATCCCACAGCCAAGCCTTCAAGCTCTGCTCCTCAATCTTTCATCCAAGGCCCAATTTTTTTGTAACAAATTACTTGTAATACCCCCTTTGTAAACCTAAAGTGAAAATGATAGATAATATAATCTACTTACAACATAATTTCAAAGTAGGATGCCCTAAATTGAAATATAAATGAGAAACACAAGGAAAGTAATTTGTAGTAAAACATTACTAGTATGTATCTCAATATGTGGGTGCTCAGGCAAGACCTGACAGAGCTCACATGAGGAAGCCAGATGGTGACATGAAAGCAACCGTGACCAAGGCAACTGATTCAGGTGTCAGGTGCACTGAATTGGCAACGCATACCACAAATAATGCATTGCCATTGGCAGTGAACTCACGGGGAATGGCTTTTGATAAAGTTCTGAATAAAACAATGTATAATCTTCCCTTGGTTTTCATAGTAATTGCTGGTATCCCAAATCCCCAATATATAAAAACCATGCACAAGATATGTTGAAAATATATATAATCAGAGTAAGGTTCTAGGCCAGCCTTGGGCAAACTACGGCCTGCGGGCCAGATCTGGCTGTTCTATCCGGTTCTCTTGCTCTCCCCTCCGCTCCTTTACTTTGAATTTATATTAGTTCACACAAACGCTCCATCCATGCTTTTGTTCCGGCCCTCCGGTCCAGTTTAAGAACCCATTGTGGCCCTCGAGTCAAAAAGTTTGCCCACCCCTGTTCTAGGCTCAAGTAATTATAAAGATGTTTTCAACCTAAATGGCTATCCAATGAGACATGCAAAGAAATGGGGACCGCTGACAATTCATTGTTGTGAAGAACTATGTACAATGCAGAATGCCTGGCATCCCAGGTCCTCCCCATTCAATGCAAACAGCCACTTTGGTCCACACACCACACCCCCAGTGACAACAGAAACTGCTCCAGTAATTTCCAGAAAAACCACTCGGAAGCAGTTCTGCCCCACTTAGAACCAGTGTCAGCAAGAGAAACTTGGCGTTTGACAGCCCCCATGGATCACCTCCTGGCCATCTGGTACACATCCCAAGCCTCCAAAGTTGCAGGGAACATGTTTGTGGTGAAAGAAGATGTTTAGGAGCAAGAGCAGGAGACCCTATGAGAGAGACCGATGCGTTTTGGCCCAGATGGGTGGGTCTGGTGCTCTGTAGGTCCTTGGGCAGAGAACAGTGAAATGAGTCTCTTGGAGCCTGAAGACAGCAGGTGGAAAAGAGGAAAGAGAAGTGAGCTCAAGCAGGAGCAAAGGACCCTGGGAGTGCCCCCTGCTGTTGTGGAAGGGACAGCAGATGACAGAAGAGAGGATGCTTATCAGTTAGAGGAGTAAATCAATAGGCATAATTGTAATAAACTGTTCAAACTCCTGGTGACAGATAAAGGGTCGGAGGTGAGGGACTCCCATTCCCAGCATGGTTTTCGTGTAGACCAATGCTTCCCTCAGGCTTTTAGAAAGCTCTGGAAAGAAGCCAGCGCTGCACGACTGGAGTGTGAACCCCACCTTGGAAAATTTATTAGAGCAAGAAGAGGTCAGGAGTTAGGTTTCAGACTCGTTCTCAGTTGCAAGGGCACAGAAAAAGTTAATCTGATGTTCTCCTTACCCTGAGTCACTTAACTCATTTCTAAAATTGGTTTCTTGCTCGGAGCAAGAATTTTGAGCTTTATAAACTCCAAGGAGAGAAAAAAGTTAATACACAATTGTGTTATTGTGATTGAACAGTTTTATTCTCAGAGATTTAATTCCCCAAATTTTGCTTTAGGAAAAAAAAATACTACACAAGTTAAGACGGCAATTAAACTGCCTGTGTTCGGGGGAATTACTCATGGCGATAATCGGGAAATGTGACAGAGAACGGGCACGCCATCTCAGAAGACACGAACTCTTTCCAGTTATTCCGGAGCTCTATATATTATTTTTGAGGGTAAATGCATTGCAGCTCTTAACTGCCTGAAATTAAAGTGGAATTTGAAAACATCTTCTCTCCTTGGTGCTTCTTTTATTTTTACCGAGCATAATTGGATGATGGAAAGAGACGCTTACTTTTTAAATGTGTCATCTCTTATTTCCCTCCAGCTGTGATCACGTGGACAGGGACTTCCCCTCTGGGATTTTATTGCTTTGTCTGGTTCCCTTCTCCGGCCTATCAGACTTGGCGGGTTTAAAGGGTGTTCACAAAGAAGGAAAGCCAGGTTATTGCAAAAAGTTCGTATTGCCTGAAAAATAAACTCTAAGAGGCATTAATAGTCATGTTTATGTTTTTTAATCTTAGATTGAAAGAGAGAATATTTTCAGATTTAGATTCTACAAAAGGATCGTTGGACCAAAACACATTTCCATGTGTTAAGGTCAGAGCTTGGAGCCAGCTTTGCATTAACAATGGGTTCTTTCTTCCCATAAAACAGGTTTTAAAAGGTCAGGAAACAGCGAGGTGCTGGTCGGGGAGAAGTCACCCTAAGTTTTCCTTCATATTTGGGGGGAAAAGTTAAGAGAGTATTATACTTGGAGTGTGCAATGTAGGTGAATGATTGGGGATAAAGAGCAGGGGGAGTGTGTGTTGCCCTGAGGCCCTGGACCCGGTGGAGGGTGGGAACCCCAGCCTCAGTGCACCGCTGGGACCAGTTGTCCCCTGGGCAGCCTGTAGGAAATCTGCTTTGCCAGTGCTGATTCTAAGTTTGCCCTCGCACCTGGCATGCCTCCTGAACCCACAGAATGATTCCGTCATATTTCATTTAGTTCTATGCTAAGTGTTGCTTATTTTCTCCAAAACTGGTGAGCCATCTGGGCATATCTGCTCACTGGACTGCTCAGGCATCTAGAACACCCACCGGCTCCCTCAAGTGTTCTGGTAGCAAGTCTCCGCAGGCTGCCACCCCTGTGACTGTGTATTGTGTACTTATTTCCACCCTTTCCACATGCACACTACTTACTCTCAGCTGCTCGGGACCAGTGAAGCCTACACCAGCCAGAGACGGCTGCTGAGGTGGGGCTTCCCAATTCTGTCAGCGGTAGACAGAGAGTGACAGGAGCCAGTGGGCACAGAGCAGGCCTGAGGCCCACGCCGCCGGCGTGGCAGTGGCATTTCCCACCCCCACCGCCACACGCACAGTGCTACCATTGCTTGGCTGCCATCAGCCTGTTCACCCTTTGGTGGAGAATCAGTGCTCCTGGGGCTGCAGGTTTGATGTAGGGAACATGGGATCTGACTGGGCACAGCCTGTGCAGGGGAAGCTTGTCACAAAGCCATCAGCTAGTGCCACGCCCACTTAGTCAGCAGTGTCTATGAGTGGTCTCGTTGACCACCTGCCCAGTGCCCAGCCCCTGCTGGCCCACTGACTGGGGTCCTTCTCAGGCTACAAGAGGCCTGAGTCCAGTCTTGTGCACAGGAGTGTACGTGGCCTCACGGGGGAGGTAAAGATTTCATTCCCCGCGGTAGTCGGCAGGGGCAAACACTGGGTGACAGAAGGCAGAGACCTGGGCCGGGCCCCCCAGGCGCTCCATGACTTCCTCTCCATCTCAAATGTCAGCGCACACTCAGCCGTGAGGGCTGAGCTGGGGTACTCCCAGGTCTCCCCGGCAGTCCCCATCCTGCTCTGAAACAGGGAAATGTTCTCAGAGGGTGGCCCTACAAACTTCCCACATGTTTTACTCCTCTCCTATCGTTTGTCTCCATCCTTAGGATAGTGCTGCCTCCAGGCGTCATTTTAGGGATGGCCAGCTTAGTTCTGAGAGGAGGTGGGACCTGCCTAAGGCCACACACAGGAGCAGAGCCCAGCCTCCCCAGGGCAGAACGGCCACCTGTTTTCCTCCTGGTCTTCGGTTGGCCATTAGCTCTGGCCTGTCCTCAGCAGGTGGGGGGGGGGCGGGGGCGGGGTGGGCGCAAGCAGGAGAGTGCCGCCTACATCGCCCAGTGTGTTTCTGGTTCCGGCTGCTGCATAAAGAACTGAACTTCAAGGAGTACCATGTAAAACCCGAGGCCCTGTGGGGAACAACGTCCCAGCAGGCAGCGTGCTCCCTCCTGCTTTTGCAGTTGTTATTTAAGACATGTGCACGCGTGTGCGGCTCCTCACAGTCTCCACTGTCAGGCAGCAATTAAAAAAAAAAAAAAAAGTTCCAGAAAGTGTTGATCTATCATTTCATGGCTCCACTTGCCCCCCACCCCACTCCACTGAGCACTGGTCCCTCGGGATATCTGTGCAACACTCTCATTCTCACTCTAAATCGTTGAATTTGAGAAATGACACCCCACACACACTCCCACCAATCCAGGGAGCAGGGGGAGAGCCTCGCCGCCTTTTGGTGGGGAAGGGACCTGTCATGCACGCACCCCTCAGCCTGAGAGGCAATCTGGCTTCAGCCCGGCTGCAGACCTTTGCCTTCTCCTCTGCAGAGGGTTTGTCACCAAAAATTATCTCCAGGGTGACAAAAAAGTTCCTGATGGCTCCTCCCACAGACCAGGGTTTACTCAGGGGGACACCTCATGGTTTGGCTATGAATAGCAGTTATAAAGCCTAAGACCATAAACACGGAACACTGAGCTCATCAGAATACAATATAGCCTTTCACCGGGCGTGGCGGGAGGGTAGACAGGAGTGTGCTTGTTTATAGTGTGGAAGGGGAGGCAGAATTGTGCAAAAAAGAGCAAAATTCTCATCTTTCTTACTGGGATGTTAATAAACAATGACTAGCACTTAAAAAAACAAGAAATAGAATTTTTGTGGTTAATTTCAATGTAACCAAGTAAAAGGGCTGAAAGGGATTGTCACTAGAGAAGAGAAATGGGAGGAAGGACAAAGGCTTGCTGTTTTTCACTAAAAGCCCCAATTGGACTTTAAATTAAATTATGGGCTTTAAATTCTTTAAATTATGGGCTTATGTAGCTTTGTTTAAAATATAACTTTTAAAATTATGTTAAATATTTAAAGATATAAGGAAGAATAGAAATCATCTTGAAAGAACTAAACACTCTAAAAAAGAGCCAAATGAAATTTATAGGAAAAAATGTAATTGCCATGGTAATTAAGAATTCAAAATGTAGATTAGATAGCTGAGGAGAGAATTAATTAATTGAAAGACAGCTAAAGAAACAACCCAGAATGTAGCATTGAGAAATAAAGAAAAAGAAAATGGGAAACAAGCCGCTAAAATATGGATGACAAAATGAGAAGATCCAACATACATTTAATAGGAGTCATAGATGGTGAAAATAACACGAATGAAAGAGAGGCAAAGTTTGAAGACAATGACTTGGAATTTTCCAGGATTGAAGAAGTACTTTCAGGTTGAGAAAGCACAATAAGTTCCAGGCAAGATGATAAAAGCAGATTCAAGATTAGACAAATAATGGTAAAACTGTAAAATATCAAAGGCATTTAG
This sequence comes from Plecotus auritus, assembly GCF_963455305.1. Taxonomy (NCBI): domain Eukaryota; kingdom Metazoa; phylum Chordata; class Mammalia; order Chiroptera; family Vespertilionidae; genus Plecotus; species Plecotus auritus. Next base: position 36,344,715 of record NC_137773.1, read on the forward strand.
AAAAGTTTAAAAACTACCAGAGACTTAAAAAAAAAGACATATTACCTACAAAGGACCAATACTCAGACTGTCAGAAGAATCAAGAACAGATGATAGGACAAATGGAATCATGGTGGTGGCTCCCGATGGAGGTAGTGTTGCCAAAATGAAAAGTTTACATTGGGCAGGTACTGCTTGCTGCTTTCCAATATCCATCTCCCCACCACTCTCTTTAATGACAAAATCTCTAAGTTATCTAAACACTTTGCCATTCAGACAAAATTCTACATTCCCCAGCCTTCCTAAGTTGGCCTTACACTATGTCTGGCCAGCGAGATGAAGCAGAAGTGTATGTGAGAGTTCTAGAAAGTCGCCTTACAGAAGAGGGGCATGCCCACCTCCTTCCCTTCCTCCATGTTGCTGCCTGGAGGGAGGCTGTTTTGGCTGGAGCTCTAGCTCTGTCCTGGACCATGAGGCCACTGCAGGCCACACCCAGGGGATGGCGGAATGGTGAACTGGGAGGACCCCGAGTTTATGGCAAGTGAGTGGAGACACCAGTTCAGGCCAGCTCTGAACTTCCTCCTTCCAGATTCTTACACGTGAAAAAGATAGCAACACCTTAGAACTTGTTTAAGTCACCCTTTTGAGGTGCCTGTCGCAGAAAATTTAATTTAAATGATGCTGAAGAGCTTTTGACTGCAGGAATGTAAACAGGAAGCCAAACCTTGGGAGAAACCTTCAGAAGGAAGAGCGTAAGAGGCGTGGCCGGGCCTGAGAACCTGGGGCTGGAGGGACGAGCTGCCCATGATCACAGAACCTGGACCCTTCCTGCAGCTGCGAGTCCTCAAGTCCTAGGGCAGGAGGCAAAGGCCAGCAGGCTCCAGCTCCAGCACAGCAGCATGGGCTCCCGAGGGTCCCACCTCAATGCCTCTAGTAACTGTCACCCTGGGCAGGTACGTGACACTCCCTGAGAGAGAGGAAAGATCAGTCCACCCCATGGGTTCTGTGTGGTGTGACAGCTCCGGGTCATCATCGCAGCATTCCATTTCAAAGTGCAAGGCTGCGCTGGCTGTGCTGTTAGCTTCTCTTGTGCAGTGGGGTTGTGTCCTGTAGGTCAGTGGCTTCTGCACTGTTTGGGGCTCCTCGGAGAACTGGGGCTGCAGGGAGGAGGAGGGCACACAGAGAAACACACACACACACACACACACACACACACACACACACACACACACGTGCACACAGGCTCCCAAGAGGGGGAGCAGCCTTGCACTAACTTTTCTAGCAATTAGAAGAGTGTTGTGGTTTTTTCCTCGGGACCACCCACGGCTCCTCTCTGAGTTTGTGACTCTCTCCCTTGGAGGCAGGAGTCACACCCAGCCCTCCCTCTGCTGTCATAAGATGTGTTTCCTTTTTTAGCCTGTGAACTTGAGAAAACTATTCTGAGATCTCACTCGATGTGATAACAAACCCCACAAGCCCTTGCATCCTGCTCTAACTAGCAGTTATTGAAAAGATGACTTAGATGTTTTAATTAGCCTGCATGCAGGAGTACCCTGGTTCTGCTTAGTTGAGTTGATTTCAAAGCCAGTGTGTCGTTGTTAGCAATGGTAATAAGAGCCACATTGTTCAGACAGTTTCTCTGTGGCAGGCTCCATGCTAAGGACTTTCCATACATCTTCCACTTAATCCTCGTAACTACTCAGTGAGGCAAGTTCTATTAGTATCCCCATTTTTCAGATGGAGACACTGAGGCACAGATAAGTAACTAGCCCACAGTCCCTGCACAAGGAAGTGGAGGAGGCAGACCATGGGTGAGTTCAGATCTGTTGGACTCAGTCATGGGAAGCAAGGTGGAGGACACACAGCTGAGGTCTCGCTCCTGTGCACAGACTCACCATCATGGACTCCCTCCGCTCTTTCCACCCTCCAGCTCCCACACCCGGCTAGATTCAGGGCCTCTCTCATCTAGAAAGCTTACAGCCCTTCTCCTATGGCACAGGCCTCCTCTCTTCTGGGACCCCCACCAACTTTTATGGGATTTAGATCGTCTCCTCCAAGGAAAAGGCCATAAAAGCTCCTTCTGGAAGAGGGACCCCAAGGCTTGCCTTTGCAGTTCTCATCTCCCAATTCCTCTCCCCACCTCTCCCAGCCATGTGACCTGATCTCCTATGGGAGGGAAGACAAGTTTATAAATTCCCATACATCCTCCCCAGCTTAGCTGCAAATGCTCTGAACTTTATGGACTCCATCTCTTTATTTCTTGCTATTAAAAGTCAAGATTATAGAGCTTGAGAAATAAATCATTTTTCTAAAAGCCTATCACCTACAAATTGAATGCCTTCGTTTCCAGAAAATTGTCTCTGCTATGAGTTTCAAGAGCCAAGAAGTTGATACCTTTGTGCTCTGTGTACCATATTCTCCCCTGAGCCTCATGTCTGGTTTTAGTGGCAAAAGAATTTAGGAGAAAAAATAATTCGCTGAAAATGAAAAACCACCAGCCATCATTTTGAAATACAGGTACTCCTCGACTTACGATGGGGTTACGTGCCAATAAGCCCATCGTAAGTTGAAAATATCGTAAATCAAAAATGCATTTAATACTTAACCTGACCTACCAAACCCCATAGCTTAGCCTCACCTACCTTAAACGTGCTCAGAACGCTTACATTAGCCTGCAGTTGAGTTTCATCTCAAGAGTAATTACCTCTTCTTCTCACCAGAAGCAGGAGACACAGACGGGCGTTTTGTAGACATGATGAGATGTAAAACACAATATCCAAAACACGCAAGCAACACTGTACACTGTAGGGTATGTATGGGTTGTTTACCTTCGTGATCACACAGCTAATTGGGAGTTGCGCTCACTGCCACTTCTCAGTCACGAGAGAGCATCGTACCGCATATCACTAGCCCAGAAGAAGATCAAACTTTGAAGTCGTTTCTATTGAATGCGTATTGCTTTTGCATCGTCATAGAGTCAATCAAACTTAAGTCGAACCATCGTAAGTCAGGGGCTGTCTGTACTGTCCTGCTCACCTGGCTATGGCTTGGATAAGACTGGGCCTTGGTTTCTTTGTCTTTTGCATGAAGAATTGAACTTGCTGGTCCCTCAGACCTCATGGGCTGTGACGACCCATGATTCTGACATTCCAGCAGGAATGCTGATGCCCTTTCATAATGGACATGGGTGAGGAAGGGTCTCTCTCCCCTGCAGTTTGAGGCAATTTGGGAAACCCAGGCTCAGTCTGAGCCTTCCACACTGCACGCACCAGATTAGCCTAAGACAAATGGTCCTGCCTGACGCCAGCCATCTCCATCTGCGGGGATGGGGAATCGGGGTTGTTATGGGCCTGATTTGTGAACTTGAATGAGGGCTTCTAGAAAGCTATTTGTAAAATTCATTGCTGTCACTGGCTGCAGCTAACACATTCCATCTTCTCAGAATAAGTAATTCCACATTCCACGCATTCATAAAATATAGTGGACTGTGGGGTGGGAGTGGGAAGGGCTGGGTGAAGGGGTGGGGCAGGCTGGGGAGGGTGGGCATGGGAAGAGTGCCACTGGGCAGAAGAGCCACAGGTGCCTCACTGCTGATAGGAATGTGGTTACAGGGAGCTTCCCGTTAGCCTCCCACTGCCTAGCACCAGGGTCTGCTCTTGCCTGCTTTCTCTTGGGGAGGTCCTCGGAGGGGTTTCTGCACACCCGGGGGAGAGGGCTACCCCATTTGCAGAATGTATGCACTCAGTCTCTAGGCCTGGTCAGGCAATCCAAGTCCTGTGAGCAGGAAGTGCTGGGAAGAAGCCTGGAGTCTAGCCTGGAACAACGGGTGGGTCAGTGCAGGCCCCGGCACATTTTGAAGGAGTCGAAGCCATCTGAGATCTCCCCAGAACAAGGTTTTATCTATCAAATAACTATTGTACTTCTGATGGCACCTAAGGCAGGTTTATCTAGATCAAATTGTAATTTAAATTTAAAAATTGAATTAGTGAAGAAAATTAATTTCCTAAGCTACTCTTTTATGGCCTTGCACGCATTTGGCTACGGTAATATACTCTCTCCCAAACCTGTTTGGTTATCTGTAAGGTGAGGGTAACGCCCCACACCCTACTTGGGGAAAGGCAGCTGTGATTCTGAGTCAATGCATGAACTGGTTTAAGGATATTCACAGCTGCAGAGGGAGAAAGGGCGCTCCCTGCTGACCACAGGGGTTGTGTGTAGCAGCTCTACATCTGTGTTAAGCCCACCAGGCCCTCTTTTTGGTTTGTTGCATTAACTTCTTGGTCCACAAGGTGCTCTGTGTTTGTTGCTGACCAGGAAATCCCTGGAACCACAGCCTGCAAGTGTCACAGCAGAGCTGGGGTCTGCAGGGTTTGGCCCTGGTTGGAGTGAGGGCCGGCTGCTCTGGGTGTGTTTTGGCCTCTTAATGGCTCATGTTCTTCAGAAGCTCCAGCGCCTTTGACCAAAGAGCAGAATCAGGCCTCTCTGAGCCAGGACGTCTGCAGGAGGCATTGCCACTGCCGATGTTGCTAATGAAGGCTCTGACCTGGGTCATTGAGCAAGACCAGCTGTGTGTGCCATGCAGTGGGTATTTGCCCTCACAAGTCCATGGGGGTCGATAGGCCTGGCTCTGAAGCCCAGAGTGCTGTTTGTGAGGGCTCATGGGAGGGACTCAGTTCTTCCCAGTCAGGTGTTCCTTGGGAGCTCTTGCCGAACCAGAACACCGGGTTAACCAGGACGCCTACCTCCCTGCGGTGTTACAGCGGAGGCTTTGCTACCGGGCTGCACGTCCAAAGAGGAGGCTGTTTCTGCTCAAATCAGACTGAGATCGTACAGCACATCTTTCTCTGAGCTGTGAATTTGTGAAGCGCACAGCACAGAGGTGAGGGGCGGTTTGTTATGACTGTGGATTCCTGGAAGTAACGATGGTTGGTCTTTGTGGGCTCCAAGAACAGGGTTCTTCTGGCTCATGTGAACTTGAGCAGATGTCTTAGATTCTTTGAATCTGTTTCCTTGTCTCTTGAACAAAAAATAGGGCTGTTTGGGGAATTAAGTAAGACAAATGGAAATAAATCAGCTATCAAAACCAGGCTCAGAGTAGACCCTTAATGGACAGTAAGGGTTGATTGCTTGTGTGCTTTTTTTTTTTCTATTTTTCTAAATCTTATAGCTTATATCTCCTCAGGAAGGCACAGCACGATGAGTGCCTATTACATCCCATGGAGAACTTCAATCTTAGGTCACTGCGTTAAGAGCTCCTGGTTTGGGTTCCATAAGCTCTCTTTGAAATGACCTCTTTGTTTTGTTTTTATTAGTTAATAGTTGTCTTGTTCAGGGTCCTCTTGAGAACTAATTTGAGGAAGCTATATGGTACTGATCTGACCTCAGGGAATTGAAAGTCCAGGAGGACTGGACGGGAGAGCCTGTCTGCCTGCCCCCGCTCTACCTGTGTACCCTCAAGTGCGCTGCTGGGTGCCGCACCTCCCCACCTGCGGGACCGCTCCTCCAAGGAGAGAGCCCTACACAACCACAGAGGAAACTGGAGGTGGCTAACTGTGCTAATGAACCTAATCATAGACAGGTGGACTGGACTCGGGGATCATGAGACATTTGAGAAAACCAAGAGCATAAAAGAGAAGAACCAAGATGAACAAAAAGAATGACTCTGGAGGATATGGAACAAAAGAAAAAATTTTTAATTCCAACAAAAACACTTAGAAAGAGTTGAGAAGATAACATTTCCATAATATAAGAAAGGGCTGCTATGAAAAGAAGAACAGAGCAAGAAATATTCCTTGGAAATTAAAAATACAATGGCTAAAATTTAAAATTCAATATGAGAATAAAAATAAAGTTGCAGTATCTCATAACATAGATTTAAAAAGAGATGGAGAAGGTGGCAGGCATAGAAATCAATCTAAAGGTGTCAATGTACATCTACTCAGACTCGTCCACTCAGAAAAAGGGAACAAAGACATTTGGGAAGAGGAAATTATTAAGGAATGACAGAAGAAAACTGACCAGAGCTGAAGCGAGTTATAGGTCCTCAGATGGAAAGACCCACTGATAACTGCACAGGGGGATGAAAGAAGGTCTACAGCTGAATGTCCTCTTGAAATTTTAGAACATCAAAGGTAAAGAGAAGATGCTAGAAGCTTTTAGAGAGAAAAGATGGCTGTCAACGAAGAATCAGGAGTCATTTTTATCAGATAGGTGGTATCAACACTGGCAGGCAGTGAAGTAATTGCCTTCAAGTTTCTGAAGGAAAACAATTTTGTATTCCAAATAAAGGCATTTTCAGACTTGCAAGGGCACAGAAAACTACCTTCTTTCTGGCCAAAAAAAAAAAAAAAAGGTAAGGGGGGAGGGTACGGGGGGGGGGGAGCTGGTATAACCCAATTAAACAGGAAAAGAATCTAAAAAGAAGAGCTGTGTAAAAAAAAAAAAAAAAAGTAGAAGGTGAGAAACAAAAATGAAAGCATAGGTAAACACCTGAACTTGCTGCCTTGCACAACCATTTCAAAACTACAACTAAAAGACAAAACGGACATCATCCAGAACCACAGGAAGGCTGGCTGAGTGGAAATTCTACAACTAGAAGGAAAGAGAAAAGCACACTGAGACTCAGAGGAAGTGCAGAAGTAAAGTGCAGAGGTACAGAGGCGCGTGCAGAGAGGGCTGGCAACTGAGGACACTGCTGGCTTTTCCAAGTGGGCGGGAGACACAAGCTCCCGACTACTCTGAACTCCAGTTCCGGGTGAGACTCTGGGGACCCAGACTCATACGGGGAGAAACTGGACTGTCTGGCAGTGGGCGGAACTCAAGGGCGCTTTCTCTCAGAGGTGCTTGCAGCAATTACCGCGGGAGAGACCCTGAGACCCGGGGCCTCTTAGAGCAGGGCTGACAGGAAGCCATTGCTGTTTGCTCCACCCTGAGACACCACCCCACCCAAGGTGTGCACAGAGGCTTTTGCATATGAATGGCCTGGTCCTTTGAAATCTAAACCTACCTAACAAACTGCAGCTGAGTCAAAGAAACCCAGAACATCCAAAAGAAGGCCCAAAACCCCACAGCAGCCTGCATTGCTTCACAGCTGGGCCTCATCTGGGCACCTCCAAACCCCAAACAAAGAGGAGGAATCTGCAGTTCTCTCTGTAGCTCCTGCTGGGTGACCTCAAGCAGAGGCTAAATTAGCACCTCCTTGGAGATCCAAGAGCCAGTGTACCCAGTTTTCAGAGTGGGACCATCCAGATTACAACTCCTCAGATCCATAAGGGACACACTCAGGGGGCAGACTCAGTGAGCACCAAAGCCCCACTGAAGCAAGTCTTGCCTCATAAGGGTGTCTCCAGCACAGAAGTTCTCCCATCGTAGATACAACTGATCCTCACAGCCAATTGGCCTGGAGGTCATTTCCTCCCAGTGATACCAACAACAATCAAGGCTTAACTACAACAAGACTGTGCACACAGCCCACAAAGGGATGCACCAAGAGTGTCCACCTCAGGTAACTGGGGAGGCTGAGCCACTGGGTCCTATAGGACACCTAGCGCACAAAGCCACTCTATCAACACAGGGAAGCAGCCAAAATGTGCAGACAAAGAAACAGGTCACAAATGAAAGAAATGGAGGAAAGCAAACTACAGGATATAGAGTTCAAAATCACAGTTATAAGGTTTTTCAAGAATTTTCTAGACCGCCGATAAATTTAGCGAGACCCTCGAGGATATGAAAAAGGACCAACTAGAAATTAAGCATACACTGACTGAAATAAAAAATAAAATACAGAGATCCAACAGCAGACTAGAGGATCGCAAGAATCAAGTCAAAGATTTGAAATACAAAGAAGCAAAAAACACCCAACTGGAAAAGCAAAAAGAAAAAAGAATCCAAAAATATGAAGACAGTGTAAGGAGCCTCTGGGACAACTTCAAGCGTACCAACATCCAAATTATGGGGGTGCCAGAAGAAGAGAGAGAGCAAGATATTAAAAACCTATTTGAAGAAATAATGACCGAAAACTTCCCCACCTGGTGAAAGAAATAGATTTACAAGACCATGAAGCGCACAGAACCCCAAACAAAGGAATCCAAAGAGGACCACACCAAGACACATCATAATTAAAATGCCAAGAGGAAAAAAGACAAAGAGAGAATATTAAAAGCAGCAAGAGAAAAACAGTTAGTTACCTACGAGGGAACTGTCAGCTGATTTCTCAACCCATACGACTGTCAGCTGATTTCTCAACAGAAACTATGCAGGCCAGACGGGAGTGGCAAGAAATATTCAAAGTGATGAATAGCAAGAACCTACAACCAAGATTACTCTACCCAGCAAAGCTATCATTCAGAATTGAAGGTCAGATAAAGAGCTTCACAGATAAGAAAAAGCTAAAGGAGTTCATCACCACCAAACCAGTATTATATGAAATGCTGAAAGATATTCTTGAAGAAGAAGAAGAAGAAGAAGAAGAAGAAGAAGAAGAAGAAGAAGAAGAAGAAGAAGAAGAAAATTATGAACACCAAATACATATCTACCAACAAGTGACTCTAAAAATCAAGTGAATAAAAAATCTGATGAACAGAATAATCTGGTGAATATAATAGAATCAGGGGCATAGAAAGGGAGTGGACTGACAATCCTTGGGCGGAAATGGGTGTGGGGGGTGCAGGAAGAGACTGGACAAAAATCATACACCTATGGATGAGGGCAGTGGGGGGGTGGTAAGGGCATGGGATGGGGTGGGAACCCGGTGGAGGGGAGCTATGGGGGTGAAAAAGAGGAACAACTGTGATAATCTGAACAATAAAGATTTATTTAAAAAAAAAAAAAAAGTAGAAGGTAATACATTCAAGTTAGAAAAGGAAGTCAGAGGAGAAACTGGAGGATTTCATTTCTTACAAAAATCAAATTAAGCCCAGTCGGCATGGCTCAGTGGTTGAGTTTCGACCTATGAACCAGGAGGTCATGGTTTGATTCCCAGTCAGGGCACATGCCCAGGTTGTGGGCTCGGTCCCCAGTATGAGACGTGCAGGAGACAGTCTATCAATGATTCTCTCTCATTGTTGATGTTTCTATCTCTCTCCCCATCTCCCTTCCTCTCTGAAATCAATAAAAATATATAATAAATAAATAAAATGTTTTTTAATCAAATTAAGAAGCTCAAAACTTTAATCATATGATAAAGGAAGAACGAAATATTTGAATACATTTTTAAGTGGCAGTTAAAGTTATGGAAAAAAACAAATTGCTAAATAAGAAAGACATAGTAAAATGTTAAGCAAACTAAAATATGTCATGATGTTGAGAAATTGCAGGAAGGTTAAGAAAGAGAACTATTTGTGAGACCTGAAACAATCCCCTTCAGACAGCATAGGGGAGTCCCTGAGGTGAGGTTCCACGTGGCTTTCTTTGGATGTTATGGGTATTGTCATCAGAATATTGGTAATGCTTTTCATTCATTTTCACTTTGAGAGTCAATGAATAGAAACTTACACTTATTACCTATAGTAACAGAATGTAGCAAGGTAAAATTAACATTATAGATCATTTAAGTCAGAAGTAACAGGGAAAGATCAGGGATTGGATTTCTTCTACCTCAAAGGGCAAGAAAGACTGCCTAATTGATCTTTCTTTTCTTTTTTAAAAAAAAATTGTATTGCCCTAACTGGTTTGGCTCAGTGGATAGAGCGTCGGCCTGCGGACTCAAGGCTCCCAGGTTCGATTCCGGTCAAGGGCATGTACCTTGGTTGCGGGCACATACCCGGTGGGGAGTGTGCAGGAGGCAGCTGATCGATGTTTCTCTCTCATCGATGTTTCTAACTCTCTATCCCTCTCCCTTCCTCTCTGTAAAAAATCAATAAAATATATTTTTAAAAAATTGTATTAATTTTTTAAATCATTTACTACTTTACAATTACAGTTAACGTCCAATATTATATTAGTTTCTGGTGTACATCTCAGTGATTAGACATGTAACTTACTAAGTGACAATCCTGATAAATCTCATACTCATTTGACACCGTACATAGTTATTAGAATAATTTACTATATTCCCTATGCTATATTTTACTTCCCCGTGACTTTTCTGTAACAGCCAATTTGGACTTAATCCCTTCACCTTTTTCACCCATATCCCCAACCCCCTCCCATCCAGCAACCATCAAAATGTTCCCTGTATCCATGAGTCTGTTCTGTACTGCTTGTTCATTTATTTTGTTTTTTAGATTCAATTGTTGATAGATACATATTTATTGCCATTTTATTGTTAATATTTTTAATCTTTTTTTCCTTTTTCTTAAAGAAGACCCTTAACATTTTATATAATACTAGTTTGATGGTGGTGAACTCCTTTAGCTTTTCTTTGTCTGGGAAGCTCGTTATTTTTTTTTTAAATATATTTTATTGATATTTCACAGAGAGGAAGGGAGAGGGATAGAGAGCTAGAAACATCGATGAGAGAGAAACATCGACCAGCTGCCTCCTGCACACCTCCCACTGGGGATGTGCCCGCAACCAAGGTACATGCCCTTGACCGGAATCGAACCCGGGACCTTTCAGTCCGCAGGCCGACGCTCTATCCACTGAGCCAAACCGGTTTCGGCTGGGAAGCTCGTTATTTGTCCTCAGATTCTAAATAATAGCTTTGCTGGGTAGAGTAATCTTGGTTGTAGGTCCTTGCTTTTCATCACTTTGAATATTTCTTACCACTCCCTCTGGTCTACAAAGTTTCTGTTGAGAAATCAGTTGACACTCTTCTGGGCGCTCCCTTCTAGATAACTAACTGCTTTCCTCGTGCTGATTTTAAGATTCTGTCTTTGTCTTTAACCTTTTGCATTTTTTTTTTTAGTTCTTCCTTTTTTTTTTATTGAAGTATTACAAATAGTAGTACATATGTCTCCTTTTTTTTTTCCCCATTGACCTCCCCCCGGCCTCCCCTACCCCCCAGTACATGCCTTTACCTGCCCCCCCGCCCAGTGTCTTGTATCCATTGGTTATGCTTATATGCATGCGTACAAGTCCTTCGGTTGATCTCTTACGCCCCCCCCCCCCCCCCCCCCGCAACCTTCCCTGCCTTCCCGCTGTACTTTGACAGTTTGTTTAATGCTTCTTTGCCTCTGTATCTACTTTTTCCCCCATTTCTTTCCTTTAAAAAAATCTTGCCTCTGCAATTTAGAAAAAAACATATAATAACAAAAAATGTTTGAGTCCCAATTTCAATGTCCAACAGTTCTGTGTCCCCATTTCAATGTCAAACAGTTCCTTATGTGTACATGTCAGCAATGATATCTGGATGGTGGGCACATGGTGGCAATGCAGGTCCGACCCTCTCTGGTTTGGTCCTAGGCAACCTGCTGCGACACACAGCTGCTGACTGCTAGCGTGGCAAGGCGTCGTAAGCGTCTTCCATCTCTGGACTGTTTCTCCTCTTGTCTTCGTGGTTGGAGCAGATCTGTCAATTCCTCTCTGTTGCAGGAATCCACATGGTCTTGGAGTTGTTTTCTGAAAATATACAAACATATTCTCGACCAAAAGTTAATAAAGGAATCTTTTCTATATAATTGATTTGGGATCCTTTTTATTTTTGCCCAAATGATTTCCCTTTGTCTTATTTAGACACCATGTGTGTTTTTCATGGGTGTCTTGCTGTTAGCATTACAAATGAAAGTTAATTTTCTAAAGTAAAAATTTTCTAGATGTAATTTACTTATAGGCTATTTTTCCTTACATGATATTACCCTACTATCCCCCCTTTTTTTGATTAATGAAGGCTTTTGTAAATTTTATAATGCAGTCTTGATAACTTTAAATTTTAATTTTTGGCACAAAAATATGACTGCTTTAGGTTCATTGCATGTTCAGGAATTTTACCATGAGATGAACTACCAATAGAAATTTTAGTGACTACTTTAGGAACAGCTTTTTGTCCTGTACAATTAAATTTTCTTGAATATTCACTTATTTCAATTAGCCTATTTAAATTAATCTGAAAACTTGATTATTATTTTACTGTCAAATTTAATACTCTACCAACAATCTTAGTTTACCCTGTAAATATTAGTGGAAAGGATTATTTGCATTCTTGAGTAGGCCCTGAGCATTCCTGGTGCTAGGCTAGATTTAGATATAGGGCAGCTGCTGTCGGCCAAGTCTCTGTCTGTTACCTGGGTCCCAATCTGATCTGGGCCAAGTCATTGTCTGTCACCTGTGTCCCGATCTGAGCTGAGCGTGGGAAGCAAAGCAGCCATGGGGCAGGAGACCTCCCTCAGACAGGGTGAGGGTTCAGGCCCCTGCAAGGTTGGGGGGGTGAGGGTCTGTGCCCCACCTCTGTTGACCCCCAAGTTCTCTCCTGATGGCCCCTCTGCGACTGTGCCTGTCTTAGGTTGTTCCTTCCCTGAGGAATCTTACCCATCTCTGGCTAACCAGTCATCCTCCGGGGCCAAGCAGGGTGATGTGAGGTTCAGTTCTGTCTCCTTGGTAGCCTATGCCCCCGTGGCCTCCACGCCCAGCACCTGCCTTGGGATCCCCTGGCCTGCTGGCGGGGCCCCAGCACTGATCACATATCTCGGGGAACTCAGGTTTCTTCTCCAGGGAGGGCCCAGCTCACACGATTGGGCGAGAGACAGATCCATGGTACCAGCCACCACGAGGCTTCAAGCTCAGCATGAACAGAAAGCTCAGGCAACAGCTGAGGGCAATTGGGTTGTGAGAAGAGGGTCCCTCTTGGCACAAAAGGCAAGAGGGGCCAATATAGAATGCTCAAGTGCCTTCCCAGTGCCTTAATTCCTTCTGAAAGGGATTAAATCCTTTCATGTCCTTTTTTTTAAATTGCTGCCAAACATTCAAAGAATTAGTTTGTAAGTTTGTTTGGGATAATTGTACAATATGCTGTTGTAAAATATCTAAAGTTAAAATGACATTGTAGAATAATACCATGTAAGGATATTCTTTGCTCTAGGCCATGGCAATTAAATTTCAAACTGGCTGTCAATTTCTTTTTGTAACTTTATATAAACTTTGTCAGGGAGGCAAAAACACAAATTACTTACTTTAGTTCAAGAGGCCAAATATATTGACTTTCAATTACAATCCTTACGATTTTTGAAGGAAACTTCTCTTTGTTTCCTTCCATAACCTTTTGCATTTTAATTATGATGTGTCTTGGTCTGGGCCTCTTTGGGTTCATCTTGTTTGGGACTCTCTGCCTCCTGGACTTGTATGTCTATTTCCTTACCTGGGTTAGGGAAATTTTCAGTCACTGTTTTTTAACTAGATTTTTGGTTTCTTGCTCTCTTTCTTCTTCGTATGGCCCCACCATGATGCAAATGTTGATATGTTTGAAGTTTTCCCAGAGCCTCCTTACACTATCTTCACTTGTTTTAAGTGGGGGTTTTTTCCTGTTCTGAGTGGGTGTTTTTTGCTTTCTTATATTCCAAATTGCTAATTTGATTCTTGGCTTCATCTACATTACTGTTGATTCCCTGTAAATTATACATTTTAGTTAGTATATTCTTAATTTCTGGTTCTTTTTTATGGTTTCTACTAGAGGCCCGGTGCACGAAAATTCGTGCACGGGGGGGTGTGTCCCTCAGCCCAGCCTGCACCCTCTCCAATCTGGGACCCCTCGAGGGATGTCCAACTGCCCATTTAGGCCCAATCCTAGTAGGATCGGGCCTAAACGGGCAGTCGGACATTCCTCTCACAATCCAGGACTGCTGGCTCCCAACTGCTCACCTGCCTGCCTTCCTGATTGCCCCTAACTGCTTCTGCCTGCCAGCCTGATCACCCCCTAACCACTCCCCTGCCAGCCTGATTGATGCCTAACTGCTCCACTGCCAGCCTGTTTGCCCCTAACTGCCCTCCCCTGCAGGCCTGTTTGCCCCTAACTGCCCTCCCCTGCAGGCCTGGTCACCCCCAACTGCTCTCCCCTGCAGGCCTGGGTCCCCCTCAGCTGCCCTTCCCTGCAGGCCCAGTCACCCCCAACTTCCCTCCTCTGCCGGCCGGGTCACCCCTAACTGCCCTCCCCTGCAGGCTTGATCACCCCCAACTGCCCTCCCTTGCAGGCCTGGTCCCTCCCAACTGCCCTCCCCTGCTGGCCATCTTGTGGTGGCCATCTTGTGTGTTGGAGAGATGGTCAATTTGCATATTACTCTTTTATTAGATAGGTTAGAGTCCTGGTGCATGGGTGGGGGTCAGCTGGTTTGCCCTGAAGGGTGTCCCGGATCAGGGTGGGGGTTCCCTTGGGGCATGGGGCAGCCTGGGCGAGGGGCCTGTGGTGGTTTGCAGGCTGGCCACACCCCCTGGTGACCCAAGCAGAGGCCCTGGTATCTGGGATTAATTTATCTTCTATAATTGAAACTTTGTAGCTTTGAGCGGAGCCAAGCCTCCTGCTTGCTCCGTGGCCGCAGCCATTTTTGTTGGGATTTATTTATCTTCTATAATTGAAACTATGTAGCCTTGAGCGGAGGCTAAGGCAGGCCAGGGTTGCAGAAGCTTGGCTTCCTCCATCACTGGGGCAACTCAAGCCTCCTTCTCTCTCCAGCTCCGTGGCTACCACCATTTTTGTTGGGATTTATTTATCTTCTATAATTGAAACTTTGTAGCCATGAGTGGAGGCCTGGGCCGGCCAGGGTGTGTGGAAAGCTTGGCTTCCTCCATTGCCAGGGAAACGCAAGCCTCCTGCTCGCTCCGTGGCTGCAGCCATCTTGGTTGGGTTAATTTGCATACTCATTCCTGATTGGCTGGTGGACATGGCTTGTGGGTGTAGCGGAGTAATGGTTAATTTGCATATTACTCTTTTATTAGTTAGGATATCCTTTTTCATGCCGTTGAAGTTCTCACAAAGTTCCTTGAGCATCCTTATAACCATTGTTTTGAATTCTGCATCTGGCAGTTTCTTGCCTCTATTTCATTTAGTTCTTTTTCTGGAGATTTCTCTTGTTCTTTCATTTTGGACCTCTTTCATTGTTTCCACATTCTGGCTGCTTCCATGTGGTTGTTTCTATGTATTAGGTAGAGCTGCTACATCTCCCAGACCTTGTAGAGTGGCCTTCTGCAGTAGGTGTCTGTAGGGCACAGCCGCCTGAACTGGGCACTCTAGGTGCACTCCTGTGTGGTCTGTGCACTGTCCTGTTGTCATTAAGCCTTGGTTGCTGTTGGCATGTCACTGGGAGGGATTGATCCCCAGGCTGACCTACTGTGAAGACTGGCTGCAATCCAGTGGAGGAGCTACTGGGCAGGAGTCAACCCTATGAAGCAGGACTTGCTTCAGTGGGGCTTTGGTGCTTACCAAGTCTTACCCTTCAGTGTGTCACTCATGGAGGTGGTTATAATCCAGCATGGTCTGAAGCTGTCCACCAGGTGCCCGGCTCTGGGGCCTCCCAGGAGATGCAAGGTCAGCCACCACCTGTGCCCAGCCTGGATCCACCTTGAGCTACAGAGCCATCTGCACATGGCTGCTTCTTATGCTGGGCTTGGAGGTGTCCAGAAGTGGCCAAGCTGTGAACCAAGGCCATCTGTCACTAGTGCCAGGCCTGTAGCCACTTAGCCAGAGGTACAGGGTACGCAGAGGCCAGATGCTGCTTGTTTGAGAGACTTTAGGAAAGTCTGAAGCATGAGGCAAGAGAAGCTAGTTGTATATGGAAAAGCCACTGGAAATGGCCCGCAAGTTGGGTGGGGTATGGTCTCAGGGAGTCACCAGAATGGGGTAACAGTGTGAGCCAGGTTGATAGAGTCTCAGATATGGTGCCTGCCTGCTGGCTCTGTGAGGGGAAGGCTCAGAAAAGGAACAATGGCTGAAAGCTGTTCCCTAGCTCTCACCCTAATGTCAGACAATTCAGTTCCTCTCCATATGTCCCTGGTTCCTTTCGAGCTACTGCCCCAACGCTGGAGCTCAGAAGGAGTGAATCCAAGTAAGTCCTTGCACAGATCCTTTAAGAGGAATGCCTGGGACTCTGGCAGCCCTTCGCCTCACTCAGCCTCAGTCCTCCCTGTTTTTTACAGCCAGAAGTTATGTGGACTACTCTTCCTGGCTCTGGAACTCTGGGCTGGGAGGCCTGGTTTGTGGCTGGGATCCCTTGCTCTCCAGGGGGACTTCTGAAGTCAAATTGTTATTGATTCATTTGAGAGAGAAAAAGGAAGAGGGGGAAGACGGGGGGGGGGGGGGGACATTGATTTGTTGTTCCACTTATTTATGCATTCATTGGTTGATTCTTATTTGTGCCGTGACCTGGGATCAAACCTGAAACCTTGGCATATTCAAACAATGCTCTAACCAACTGAGCTATCTGGCCAGGGCCCTCCCAATTTTTATCTGCCAGATGTGAGTATGGCACCAGCCTGTTCCCCATCTCTGCCCCTCCTGCCAGTCTCGATGTGGCTTCTTCTTTAAATCCCTAGTTGTAAAACTTTTATTCAGCCAGATTTCAGGTGGTTCTGAATGATAGTTTTTCTGTAGTTTACTTGTAATTTGATGTGGTTGTGGGAGGATTTGAGAGCTGCATTTACCTACACTGCCATCTTGACAGGAAGCCCTGTCTAATTGATGCATTATTTAAAGTTTTATTTTTTTGTTTTTCTGGTATGCATATTTTACTTTCAAAACTTAAAAAAAAAAAAAAATAGGCCACATCAAACATCTGAAGAGTTTCTACCCAACTATTTTTCACAGGCTATCATGCTTTTAAAAATCCACAGCCTTTTCTGTTTGGTGCCTTTTGCTGTATTTTTATTTATTTACTGTTCTCCAAAGATTGCAATTTTGAATTGCTCGATACATTTTCCCAGCTAGAGATGTCAATGTATTTATGTAATGAAAGTGCCAATATGTATGTACATATCTGGGATTAGCATAGAGATGATGAAGGCAGTTCAGCTGTTGATCAATAATCGTATTTGACGTGGGCTTTTTACTCTGCTGCTCTCAACCATCTTGTACTTTGATATGTATTACCACCCACTGAGATTCTGGCCTTGACTAAATAGAAGTTGCTGGAGGAAATTCACAATCTAGCAATGGAATTCAAGTGGCATTGCTTTCAGAATGACAATGCAGAATTAGGTCTTGCAGAGTAAATAGAAACCCGGTAAATGGGAAGTGTGCCCTTAAAAAATGTCTCTTACTGCCTTGAACACAACAAAACAAACATCACTATACTGCAGCCTCCAGTAATAAACACTTCGTGTTTCAACTGTAGGGTCAGAGTCATCCTTCAATCAAATGTGTAAGCAGTTTGACCAAAAAGTATATTTTTGACACATAGGGTATTAGGAGATCTGAGATGGTCAAAAGCCAGCGTTGAGAAGACTGGCACAGTGTTTTGAAAAGTCCCCTGTATTCCATAGCCTGGGAAGCTCCAGGCTGCTCGTGTGTTCCTGGGACAGAGAGGTAGCTCTGGGCCGGCCTCCCATGGAGCCCAGGTGCTGACCAGCCTCGGGCGGTCTCCACATCTGTGCTGAGCATCCAGCCCTCTGTTGGCCCAGCTCGTGGCCTGGAGGAGACAGTCCACGTCAGAGCCAGACTCAGCCCCTTCAGTCCTCCTCACAGAAGATTCAGAGGATAAGTCCAAACACTTTCTCTTTTTTTCCAGAGTTGCTAAGGAAATCTGTGCCCTGCTTTACTCCTTGCTGATTGAAATAAAATGGATTTTTCTAGGATGGGTGGCCTGAGCCCTCATTATAATACATAATAATGACCCATATGACACAAGCAGCTTTCATCTTGATGGCTGCCAGGGTGCTCTCTGACCTGTTCCTCCTCAGAAGAAAGGAAAGGCCCTAACCACCCCCAACCCCCAGTCAGCAGGATAATGACAGGCACTGGGGTTTTCCAGGGCTGGTGGGAAGCAGCTCACCTGGTACCGTGAGGACCATGAGCAGTTGGAAGCAGCATCTTCTGGGAGACTGTTAAAAGGCCAAACTCGGGGTGCCACGTGTGCTGTGATTGCCGTACGCAAAAACACGCAGCTCCAAGGAAAGAGACACAAGGGGATACGCAGAAATACAGGTGGCCTTGTTGCTAGAGTTTCAAAAATTACTGGCGATTATTTTTTCTTTTGCCAAATTTTTTCATAATCTTCTTGAAAGGGGGGACTCTGGGTGCTACAAATTAGTTACAGTAGAACCCCTTTATCAGCAGTTTGACTTTCCATTATTTCAGTTACCTGAGGTCAACGACAGTCTGAAAATACAAAATGGAAAATTCCAGCAATAAAAAATGTCTAAAGTTTTAAATAGTGCACCTTTCTGAGTAGCATGATGAAGTTTTATAACGTCCTGCTCTGTCCCACTCAGTGTACATCACCCCTGTATCAGGTCCTGCTGCCCCACTCAGTGTACATCACCCCTGTGTCAGGTCCTGCTCTGTCCCACTCAGTGTGCATCATCCCTGTGTCAGGTCCTGCTCTGTCCCACTCAGTGTGCATCATCCCTGTGTCAGGTCCTGCTCTGTCCCACTCAGTGTGCATCATCCCTGTGTCAGGTCCTGCTCTGTCCCACCCAGTGTACATCATCCCTATGTACAGGTCCTGCTCTGTCTCACCCAGTGTACATCATCCCTATGTACAGGTCCTGCTCTGTCCCACTCAGTGTACATCATCCCTGTGTCAGGTCCTACTCTGTCCCACCCAGTGTACATCATCCCTATGTACAGGTCCTGCTCTGTCCCACTCAGTGTACATCATCCCTATGTACAGGTCCTGCTCTGTCCCACTCAGTGTACATCATCCCTGTGTCAGGTCCTACTCTGTCCCACCCAGTGTACATCATCCCTATGTACAGGTCCTGCTCTGTCCCACTCAGTGTACATCATCCCTGTGTCAGGTCCTACTCTGTCCCACTCAGTGTACATCATCCCTATGTACAGGTCCTGCTCTGTCCCACTCAGTGTACATCATCCCTGTGCCAGGTCCTGCTCTGTCCCACTCAGTGTGCATCATCCCTGTGCCAGGTCATGCTCTGTCCCACCCAGTGTGCATCATCCCTGTGCCAGGTCCTGCTCTGTCCCACCCAGTGTGCATCATCCCTGTGCCAGGTCCTGCTCTGTCCCACCCAGTGTGCATCATCCCTGTGCCAGGTCCTGCTCTGTCCCACTCAGTGTGCATCATCCCTGTGCCAGGTCATGCTCTGTCCCACCCAGTGTGCATCATCCCTGTGCCAGGTCCTGCTCTGTCCCACTCAGTGTACATCATCCCTGTGCCAGGTCCTGCTCTGTCCCACTCAGTGTACATCATCCCTATGTACAGGTCCTGCTCTGTCCCACTCAGTGTACATCATCCCTATGTACAGGTCCTGCTCTGTCCCACTCAGTGTACATCATCCCTATGTACAGGTCCTGCTCTGTCCCACCCAGTGTGCATCATCCCTATGTACAGGTCCTGCTCTGTCCCACCCAGTGTGCATCATCCCTATGTACAGGTCCTGCTCTGTCCCACCCAGTGTGCATCATCCCTATGTACAGGTCCTGCTCTGTCCCACCCAGTGTGCATCATCTCTGTGTCCAGCTTATTCACGCGTAGGTGCTCCCCACCTGTTAGTCACTTAGTTGTGTCTCAGTGATCAGATCAGCTGCTGCGATATCACAGTGCCTGTGTTCAAGCCACCCTTACTGTACTTAGTAATTCCATATTCACATAACTTTTATTAGAGTATATTATAATTGTTCTGTTTTATTATTGTTGTTCTTAATCTCTCACCGTGCCTAATTTATAAATTAAACTCTGTCACAGGTATGTAGGTATAGGAAAAAACATAGTATATACAGGGTTTGGTACCATCTTTGGATTCAGACATCCACTGGGGTCATGGATAAGGGGAGGACAATGTAAATGAACTTAATGGAAGTTTTCATTATCATTTTATAACTAAATGAGCCACAGGACCGCCACACGGCCTGGGTTTGGACCCTTCTCTCTCTGGGGAGAACACCCAACTACCAACAAATTCAGCTCCACAGAAAGACCACTTTCCCTCCTTTGTGCAAGAGAATGAGCCCCCAGACACCGTAGGGGCTTCAGTCAGTCGCATGCAGGTCTCCCAACCTGACCAGGCTGGCGTCCATCAGGTAACAGGTCTGGGAGCCTGGGGCCTCATCAGCTGCGCGGCCCGGCCCCTGAGCAGCCCTACCTGTCTCATCGCTCTACCTGCTCTCAGGCCAGGGCTGCAGGAGAGCAGCCCACCCCCTTCCCACCTGCCCCGGGGCACGTGTTACCCCTGTATCACTGCCTTGGCATCCTGTGAGCGTGTACGCACAAGCTGCGTCAGCATAGAGGCCCCGTGGTGGTCGGGCCGGGCGTCCACAGCATAACAGAGATTCGTGGGCAGCTCTTGGTTGGGGTGTTCCTGAGCCTGAACCCAGAGACGCACAGCCGCTGCCAGAGCCAGCAGGCAGAAGCTGACTCCAAATGTTTTTTTCTTTCTTGGGTGTTTGGGGTAAAAATGTAGCAAGTCGACAGCTTGCCTCCTCACCGAGGTATTGTAAGTGGAAGACGAACCATGCTGTTCATTCGGGGGTGAATCACATAAGAGTGCCACACTTTGCATGCCAGTGTGCTTTGCTTTATAGCAAAGGTGCCATCTTGTTTTCTCTTTGCTTTGATTGTGAATTCCTGCTTCTGCCCCTCTCTGCACCCTTTGACCCTCACAGGCCTCTCCCCGAATTCCACCTGCTGCCTCTGGCCACATAGGGTTCAGCACCTTGTCCCTCCAGTTCCAAGCCTGCCATTCCCTGAGCTTCAGGCGGTGCTACCAGAGACTCGTCAGATCTGCCTTCCCCTGTGGGCAGTCCTTGCCGCCCTCCTTCCTGCCCACTTGTCACCTGGTCCCATCTCCCTGCCAATTCCTGGGACTCCTGAGGTCACCCCTCTGTCAGAGTGCTATGCAAACTGCCCAAGCCAGCGATGAGGTGGCCGAGGTCCCGAGAAGCCACACAGGAAGCCGTGGGTACCTGAGAGGAAGCTGGAGTAGGTGCTCGGCATTCTCACAGACCTGGTGCAATGGGTAGATGCAATGCACTGGAGACCGCTGACAGATCAGTGAGATAAGTAGGTATTCTTACTGTTCTTGCTCCATGGACGGGGTTCAGAGAGGTTAAGTGGCTTACTGGAGGCTGCACAGCTTGTAAGTGCTATATCCAGGGTTCATACCTAACGTTTCCTAGAGGAAGAATGCTTCATGGTGGGCCTGGAAGGACAGAGGGGATGTGGACACGCAGAGAGCAGGGCATGGTGTGGTGGTACACAGAGGTGACAGGAGTGTGTGTATTGGTAGCAGGGCGCGCTCCACTGGCAGGTAAGAACAGGAGACAGGTTTCCTCTCTGAAAGGTCTCCATGCTGCCTGTCTCAGCCTCTGCTCCTCCACACACACTCACACTCACACACACACTCACACACACACACACACACACACTCACACACACACGCACGTCGGCTTGGCAGGGAGTCCTGTGACCACATGCGAGTGAAGTGCTGGAAGAGGAGGTGAGCATTCTGTGTGCACTGGGGTGTGAGACCAGCTGGCTAACATCGGTAGGAAGCCTGCCTGTGGTTGAGGGTAGTCACCTTGGCCTTGTCTTAGGCCTGCGGCAGTTAAAGCAAATGTCATTGAATTCTGCACACATTCTTCCTGTCTTCTCTAGTGGTTGAGGAGAGAGGCCTGGCTGAGGAAGCTGTCCAGGGTCTCTCTCCCTGGCTCTGCGACAGGAGCATGAATGGGCTGGTAGTTCCCTGGACAGTAACTTCAGAGGACCTTCAGGTGTCACATGCCTGGACCCTGGCAGTGGTCCACAAGCCTGCCTACCCTTCCACGGGCTTGCAGAATAGAGGCCTGGGCCCCATCTCAAGGGGCTGGGAAGACTGAGACCCAAGCAACCCTTGCTTGCTTCTCTCTCTCTCAGGGGCAGACTATACAGTTTTGCTAAGTTATCCGAGTGAATTACTTTATTCCTCTTTTATGTCCCAAGAAAACCCACATGGTCATTTTATTAGTGTTTTTGCAATTAACTCGTAATGATTTCCGGTTTAGTGTGGTTGGTGGTACAGAGACGCTTCATCGAATATCTGCATGATGGGCCTGCAAGTTCTCTGGGGCCAGAAGCTTTTCCCATCAATTAAGCTTCAAAGAGATGAGTTTCAGGCTCATCTGCAACCATATTTTTATGTTTCTTTTAGGGCTTTCCTGCCTTCTCCTGTTGTCTTAGAGAGACTGGGAAATGTGGTATGGGGCTGAGGTGTTCACTAGTGGGTGCAGAGAATAGGTTTAGGTCATTCATTACTGAATATTAACGTGCTGCTTGGAAGTAGGATGACTTATATTTCCATTACATTCACTCCTGGGTGTCTCCCCACCCCCACCCCAGTGCCTCCAGGGAGAGGGTTGTATATCCTGGGCCCTGGGATCAAGGCCCGGGAAGATTGAATTCCCCGAACCTTCCATGGACCTCACACTCACCCACCACTCCAGAGATCTTGGGATTTGGACACATTAAAATACAAAGAGGCCCTAGCTGGTTTTGCTCAGTGGATAGAGCGTTGGCCTGCAGACTGAAGGGTCCCAGGTTCGATTCCAATCAAGGGCATATGCCCGGGTTGTGGGCTCGATATCCAGTGGGGGGCATGCAGGAGGCAGCCGATCAATGATTCTCTCTCATCATTGATGTTTCTATCTCTCTCTTCCTCTCCCTTCCTCTCTGAAATCAATTAAAAAATATATTTAAAAAAATAAAATGCAAAGAGGATTTCCCTGCCATCCAGAGTGCTCCTCCTCTGTGCCAGGTGAGGTGCCATCCTGGGCCATCGAGTCTGACAACAACTCTGGGGACAGAGGCTGTGGGTCCCCGTGTACAGATGGGAAAATGAGGCTCAGGGAGAGAAGACCAGGGTTTCTAGCACTCGGCACAGCTCTGCTCACACACTTCCAGAACACAAGTGCATGGGAGAGGCGGACACACCCAGCCTCTGGCCCATCCTGGGAACACACATGAGGGAAAATTAAAAGTACAAAGGAAATATTGTATGCTTGCCAAGATTTGGAAGCAGCCCGAGTGCCCTTCCGTAGATGAGTGGATAAAAAAGCTGTGGTACATTTACACAATGGAATACTACTCAGCTGTATAAAAGAAGGCAATCTTACCTTTTGCAACAGCATGGATAGACCTGTAGAGCATTATGCTAAGTGAAATAAGCCAGTCAGAGAAAGACAAGTATCATATGATCTCACTCATATGTGGAATCTAATGAACAAACTGAACTACCAAGCAAAATAGAGATGGACTCGTAGATAGAACAGACTGACAGCTGTCAGGGGCAAGGGGTGTGGTTTGACAGGTGGAGGGATTAAGCAAGAAGAAAAAAAACTCATAGACACAGATAACAGTATGTGATTATCTGAGGGAAAGGGGGTGGAGGCAGGTAGAAGAGGGTAAAGGGGGGGAAAGACTTGATTTGGGGTGATGAACACACAATGCAGTATACTACAGATGGTGATTTACAGAATTATACACTTTACACCTGTATAATTTTATTAACCAATGTCACCCCAATAAATTCAATTAAAAATTATTTTTAAAAAGTGAAAAGAGTCCTGACTGGTGTGGCTCTGTTGGTTGGGCATCATCCTGTGCACCAAAAGGTCTCTGGTTCGATTCCTGGTCAGGGCTCATGCCGGGTTGCAGGCTCCATTCCCAATGGGGGGCGTGCAAGAAGCAGTCCATCAGTGTTTCTAATGGATATTTCTGGCATTGATATTCTCTCTCTCTCTCTCTCTCTCTCTCTCTCTCTCTCTCTCTCTCTCTCTCTCCATTTCTCTCTCTAAAATCAATAAAAAAAAAACACTATCTTTTTAAAAAAGTAAAAAGATAACTGATTCCAGGCCCCATACTTTTATGCACTGAGCAGGGTTCCCTCCCCCATCAGTGAGAAATTTGGACACGTGCGCCGGGAAAAGAATCTCCCAAGACATGGGTGCCATTTTAAACATAATTATTGTAGCAGCCCCACTTTCAGCCAGCAGACTCCCTCATTTTATATTTACTTTTAGTCCCACTCTATTTTCTGTGACCCATTATCTCTACTAAGTCCATTTAAAAGCCGTAATCATGGCCATTTGCTCAGGTGGATGCAACCCAGATAAGTGGACCCAGATCCACTCCTTGAAGATGCTGTGGCCCCCACTTAATCACACAGAGCCAGCCACCGCCAGTTTTACCTCATCTCCGTTTAAAAACTAGGTGGTGTGCACACAAATCAGATTCAGAGGGTTTCAGGGCAGGCTGTGCTCCTTTGCCGCCCTCCCCAACCCCACCTTCTCCCCCAGCTGAATGGCCCAGCTTTGCTGAGGGGAGGGGGAGGCGGAGGAAGTGAGTGTGTGTGTTCTGGGGCCTGCAGATGAGGGGCTGCTGCCCGGTGGCCAGGGTGCAGAGCCCTGTGCCCCGTGCTTCTTTGCCTGTGTTCCGCCTGAGATCTGGAGTTACGGGAAGCCTGCAGTGACTCACATCCTCATGAATGCACAGAGCAGGGAGGAGCTACATGGTTGCCATCTCTGCCAAGCCAGACGTTCAGAATGAGGATAAATTATCTCCCTCTGCTCCTTCATTGTAAGTCATGCTGCTTGGGATCAATCAGTTCATCCGCCGCTGCCAAACAGCCCTCATGGGCGTGCGGTTACAGTAACTGCAGACAGGGTGCACACCCTCCTGTCCCCAAGGCCCCTGCTGGCGGGTGTGTGCCACACACTGGGGAGGAGTTAGCACCAGAGGGCAGTTAATGCTCCGAGTCAAGTGCAGAGTCTGGGCCCTGATTGCCACAGGATGGGGGACGGGAGCTGGCCAGGGATGGCTTTCTAAGAGAGCTGTACCCAGAAGGGTGGGCCTGGACTCTAACAGGGAGGGCATTTCACACAGAGGAGACTGGCTCCGGCAGCCCTGGTGAGGCTGGGCCTGCAGGGCCCACCATGCCATCCATCATGGCTGGTGAGTCAGGCACAGTTGGACCATGAGGTGGTTCCAGAAGGGTCCATCTTGATCCCTTCTGAGCAGGTGACCCTTGATGCCCTTTTCTAGGCCACAAGAGCCAACAGCCAGGGCCATGGCAGTTGAGGCTTAGACTGAGCCCTCATTTCAGTCCTGGAAACCTTGGGAGCCCAGGAGATGAGCAGAGCAAACCAGGGCATAGTCTGTGAGCGGCTCCTCCGGCCTTACCCAAGGGCCCTGGCTCAGGGGCCTCCAAGGAGGCCACCTCTGGTGCCAGGGCCCATGGCAGCCCTCAGTGAGCACAGACCAACCTCCATGCCATTATCTCAGCAGAGCCGCCTGCTACCAGCCAGGCCTGTTCAGAGGGCGGGTGTTGGGAGCCTTGCTTACAGGGCCTGTGAGGCTGTCATCTTAACGCCTGGACTGTGTGGGTCAATACCTCTTGGGCGCTTAGTGTGGGAGTGAGACCAGGATGGTCCGGGGTAATGGCATCCCCTGACCAAGTCTCCTCCATTCCTCCTCCTGAGCCTGCCTAGCAAACCCCGTCTAACCCTCAGCCTCCTCCTCAGAGACCCAGGCTGAGCTATTTAACAAACTCCCCCAGGGAAGGTGAGCAACTCGGAGCCTGGCCCAAGGGATGCCCAGTCTCAGAAATACCCTCACTGAGTGTGGCTCTGCTCCCCCACAAGGGACACTGGCCCTGGGGTTGGCTACAGGTCATTCCGCTCAGTTAGAGACTTAAACCCCCATCTTTGTGTGTCCCCTGTATTTTCAGGCACTGGGTGAAGGTCAGCCCAGACCCCAGATCGCTGAGCCAAGGCTGTTAGCAGGGAAAGTCAGGACCTGCCAGTGTGATAATGAGATTTGCCCAGGAAGTGGCCCTCCTGTCTGTAGGGTGTTGACACCCTCCTTGTGCTGTAGAAAATCCTGTTCTTCCCCATCACAGTCCCCTTGGTCCTTCCCCACAGCTTTATTTGCGTCTCGTGGGGTTTCTTGCAAGAGCTGAAAGACTGGGATTAGAAGAGAAGGGGCGGTGGCACTGAGGCAGGCAAGGCCCCCAAGTTTGGGCACAAAATGCCAGGGGGGCAATAGCCCAGCTCCATCACCAAAGCCCTGGGCCCCAAGACAGGCCTCTTATTGCTCCTAGAGGCCTCGGTTTCCACATCAATAAAATGAGGGTCTGAACTATATCGTGCCAAAGCCTTTACTCCTGCTCTTGGGGGCTGTGACCTAAGATTTGTGCTGGGTGGGCTGCGTAGGCATCTCCAAGAGGCAAATGGGGTGGGAGGACGAGGCTGGGGCCGAGCTGCTGGCACAGGACCAGTGTCACTGGGCTGCATACCCCAATCCTCACTCATGTGTGCTTATGTCTGTCTGTCAGTCTACACGTGTAAGGACTTTTTATCCAGTGTCCTCTGCACGCAGCCTCAAAAGCCAAGAAAGAGTGTCTTACCCCACACCCTTGAAAATCTTTGATGAGGACACAGTTACCCACCAAACAGAGCACCTTTAGTGGGGAAAACACAAATCAAGGTGAGAGTGTGATGGCCTTCTTTAACTGATGGCTCCTGTTTTTATTAGGGGCCATTAGCATCATGTGACGTTTTTTGAGCCTCACCAGCTGATTTGGCTTTTGGCATGGAAAGTTCTTTATGAAATTTTTAACCATCTTTTCAAAGCCCAACTCAAAAGAAGACAAGTAAACATTCCCTAGCCTGAAGCAAAGCACGCAAATCATGTGACACATGCAGGCTGCACCATACTCACAGGGACCCACGTCTGAAGAGCTTCAAGCTGTGGGCCACTGGCCCCACCTGTCTGCCCCCAGGTGTGCTCTGGGCTGTACACATTCTCCTTAGGAGCATCCTGGAGGGTCCCTGTAACTCCCACCTCCTGTGGGTCCTGAACCCTCTTGCAGCATCTGAGTTCGTTTTCTTGCCAGATAAGGCAACGAGGAGGCCATTCTAGGGATCTGAGAGGGCCGAGCATTTCCCAGTGTGTGAATCTAGTAAGAGTCAGCATGTCCGCAAAGTGCCCTTGGGAGTGCACAGAGCAGACGATAAGACGAAAGACGGTAAGACAGCTGGCCGCGCTGTGTCTGGAATAACTCAGTTTGCTGGAAGAGGAGCCACACCCAGGTTTCCTCCTCAGTCCCCATGGCCCACCCTTCCCGTCGGCCCAGCTCCTCCCAGGGCCAGGCTCTGAGTTCTGGACCCCGAGCCAGGACTTATCAGACTGCCTCCTCCCTGGGCGCTGGCCCTGCACCTGCACGATCATGTGTTAGGTGACCTCCAGGTCCTTGACTTGCCCAGGAAAGATTTCAAAGATGAATCAGAGAGAGAATAAAGTGAGTTTTATTCAGGTCAAGGAAAAGAAAGAGGCCAGTTTTTCTGTAATACCTCCCCTTCTAAAGTGCATGTCCCCACAAGCCCAGCAAAGCTTCTACAAATACAAAATGTGGAACACGTTAACGTGGGGCAGTCCCCTCCTAAAGACCCCCGTTCGATCGCACTGATTGGCAGTCCACACACCCTCACGCTGGAGGGGGTGACGACACCAAGGCCATGGGTACACAGTGTCGTGGCCATCAAGGCCCTTGTAAAGCCCAAGGAGGCCAAGCCACAGTCACAAAGGGCAGCAGCCACAAGTTCAATCTTGCCCACATCACCAAGGATCTCAGGCTCTGCAGGTCAAAGGCCAAGGCCAAGGCTCAAACCAAGGCCCAGGCCAAGGCTGCAGCTACAGCTCAGGCTCCAGCTCAGGCTCCCAAAGGTGCCCAGGCACCCAAGAAGGCTCCAGAGTAGAGGCCTCTGTCTGCCAATGTGAGGATGGAAGGAGTGGTGTGACCCCTGGGCTTGCTGTCTGCCTGGGGCTGGTGTCCTCCTGTGCTATTTGTACAAATAAACTTGAGGCGGGATCTGTCAAAAATAAAAATAAAAACTAGTTGCTCTTGGGCTTGGCTCAGAAGCTGAAGTTCACCTCGTCTGAGCCAACACCCTGAGCAGCACCATGGACCGCACCAGGCAGATGAGGCATCGGCTCCACGTCCCCCTTGCCCCAGTCTCCTCACGTGCTGCCCCAAGGTGCTGGTGCCCTGTCCAGGGTGTCCAGGGAGAACAGAGACAGGGAAGTGCCCTGTTTCAGAGAAAGGGGGAAGGAGACCTGCCTGGGGCCTCTTTCCTCGTCAGTGAGGCGTGCATGGAGGGCTTTAGCATTTATTCCAGTTTTCAAACACCACTCTTTCACTTTGGGGCCATGTGATAGATGTGCCAGTTGACCATTAAGCAGGGGTCCTCAAACTACGGCCCGCGGGCCACATGCGGCCTGCCGAGGACATTTATCCGGCCTGCCGAGGACATTTATCCGGCCCGCCGGGTGCCGCTGCCTGTCCTGCTTAGCAGCCGACTCGTCCCGGGCCCACAGTGAGCATAGGAATTTGTTCATAGTTGTTGTTTTTTAACTATAGTCCAGCCCTCCAACGGTCTGAGGGACAGTGAACTGGCCCCTGTTTAAAAAGTTTGAGGACCCCTGATTAAAAGTGTAAGTGGATCCTCGTCCAGGAATGAATCCGGTTTTGCTTTCTCTAATAGGAATAGAAGAGAGGATCGTAAATGTCAAACAGCAGGCTGTACAGCAACACCATTGAACCAGGCATTCATGAGCAAATGTGCCATTTATCTAACAAAGGTCTGGTGGTTTTGTTCATTTAAATTACCTGATGCTGGAGCAAAAATGGAGATGAGGGTTTATCTTCGAATTCAGGTGCACGTGGAGGTAGATATTTTCATGCAGGCTTGATGGGCTCTGGCACAGCAGCTGGGGAAGGAGTGCATGGCCAGCATGGCATGTGCATTGGGCCCAGGCAGGTTGTAGGTCATGTTGATCCTTAGATGTGCAGATTTGTGTTTGGGCTCAAAGTGGGCTCCATACCTTCAAGAACCCAGAGCATGCAGATGGGATGACGAATAGGACCTTCCAGGAAAAGGAGCAGAGGACACTGACCAAGGACAGTTGGTCAGCTGGGTGCTAGGCTCCTGGGAGGCCTGGGAGAATAAGGGCACACTAGTGAGTGCAAGGGCCCATTGCTGGCTCTGGGGTTGGGACTAGTGAGTGAGGAGGAGACTCAGGTGGAGCTCCGAGTGATGGAAGGGCAGGAGACAGGCTGAGCATCTCCAAAACTGTCCCCAGTGCCCCTGTGGCCCATGGCCGTGTCCACCCAGGGCTCTTTGGCTGGGTTCTTTAACAGAGTGAAGACTCTCATGCCGGAGATGCAGAGGCACTGAGGCACGGTGTTTGGAGGAGAGAGGATGGAGATAAAAGCAAGCTCGTCCAAGCTTAAGGGATCAGTGGGCCAGATTGTGTGGCTTTCAGTGGACAGGATCAGCTCCTTGGAGCTGGGCTGTTGCAGAAAAGTCAGATTTGAAGAAGGGGCTTTTCAGGAAAGGAGCACCTGGGAGCAGATTCTGCAGACTGGCTTTCTGCCAGGTAATGGGACTAGCCAGTGGCTACAGCGTAGGCCATGGTGTGCACACCTCCCATGGTTTCTGAGTGTAGGCAGCAGTGACCCATCTGCCCAGAAGTCACAGGCCCCAGGAAACAGCCAGCAAGGGGTCACCACACGGCACACCTTTGATGCATCTGTTTAGGGATTGTGATGAGACCGTATTGTGTGTGCTTAACAATCTCCTGGAATTTTCAGAATTTTGTGGCTTGGTCAACACCATCAGTAAAACTATATCATGTTAGTGGAAATGTATCTTAAGATAAACCCATCGGTTTTGGCATTTATTGTTAATTGAATTTTCCCAGAAATGGCAGCAGAAAGATGGTTAATGTTCCTGAATTTACATCAAGTTAAACATCTGTTCCTCTTAAGCTAAACTCCAGTAAAGTTATGGCAACTCATAAATTAGATCTGGGAGTAAGATGCTTTCTGCTCTTTGCACAGCTTAGCAGTTTCAAAGTAGACCTCAGCATGACACATGGCACCCGAGGCCTGTGTCACAGCCACATTCAGCTGTGACATCAGTGCCAGGCGATTGAGCCAAGTTTTCGCTTTGGTGGGAAAGATCACAGCTTTGTAAGCGGCAAGTGTCATTGCTTCCCAGCTGGGTACAATGTGGGGACCGGGATGCTACTGTTTGCGTGGAGATCTGGAGGAGCCTGCCCACAAGTGACCCTATAAGTCGTGGGCACATCTGGTCTCTCCCTTGGGCTCCACTGGGGGCTCTCCCGTGTGAGGGTCTCAGGGTCTGAGCCAAGGGGATGGCTCTCTGCCCTGTCAAGAAGGGCTAGAGCAGTGGTTCTCAACCTTCCTAATGCCGCGACCCTTTAACACAGTTCCTCATGTTGTGGTGACCCCCAACCATAAAATTATTTTCGTTGCTACTTCATAACTGTAATTTTGCTACTGTTAATGAATCGTAATGTAAATATCTGAGTTTTCCGATGGTCTTAGGCTCTACAGCAGCGGTTCTCAACCTGTGGGTCATGACCCACAGGTTGAGAACTGCTAGCAGGGTCTCCTAAGACAATTGGAAAACACAGATATTTACATTACGATTCATAACAGTTGCAAAATTACAGTTATGAAGTAGCAACGAAAATAATTTTATGGTTGGGGGTCACTACAACATGAGGAACTGTATTAAAGGGTCGCGGCATTAGGAAGGTTGAGAACCACTGGGCTAGAGTCTAGTGGGTGAGAGTCTGTGGGTGTGACTCTCAGTCTACTGTGTGGTTTCCAAAGAGATGGCCTATGTGCCTGTGTGTGGTTTGAGAAGCGAGCAGCCTACACTCACATGTTGGAATCTCGGGGCATGATGCACCAGCCCAGCCCCTGCGATGGAGAAAACCATGCTGGTGAACAGGGGGCTCTATGGGGGGCGGGGGGCGGGCAAGCAAGTTGGAGAAGGAGACCAGAGGACATGGTGCAGGAATGGCTGGGGGTGGGGAAGGAGGAAAGGCAGGCAGACACTGCCCCTCCCTGGTCACCCACACCACCCTCCCTCCCTGGTGCAGGGTGTCTCCCGCCTCCCCTCACCTGCTTCTGGCTGCTTCCTGTGTCCAGGACCTGGGCCTCCCACAGGCGCCTTCACCACATGGCCTGTCTCACTCTCAGCATCTGAGCTTCCCTGTATCTGGGTGGCATCTCCCACCTTGCCCACATTCTGCAAACCCCCCTTCCCTGGACCCTTTGGAGCCTCCAGCTGCACCCATACCTGGGGCTGGGAGCCTCGCCTGCCACAGAGTGAAGATGGTCCCTGCGAGGCCCGAGCTGGCCGGTGGGGGTTGGCGGGGAGGCACGCGGCTGATGGACGTTCACAATGTCTCTCTTGCTTCCCTTTGTTTTGCAAGAGAAAGTGTTCCTTTGATGGACATTTAATTCCAGAGGCTGCTACCTGCTTCCTGTCTCTCTTTACTCAAAAAATTAAATGCGGATGTGCCTGTGCTGCTGCTATAATAATCTCCCTCGGCCCGAGGGAGTGTGGCTGGAATGGGAGAACATTAGGATCTTCAAAGAGGGACAATTATTGAGGGAACTAGATTAATGAGGTGTCATCACAACTTAGCCAGATCTGCGGCTGACCTTTCTCATGGAGAACGGGCTTGATAAATGTAGTTCATTACCAAGTTCTGACATGAAAATAGGATCCCACTCTGGGCTCCTCAGCAGGCTGATCAATATTTTATCTGCCAAAGCAGGCCTGGCCTGGCAGCAGGAGGAGTCCCGCACACTCGTGCTGGCAGGAAGCCCAAGGCCAGTGCCAGGGGCTGGCCAGGCCGGCCCTGCCGTGTGGAGGGCACCCAGGCTGGCAGGCGGGGGATGCTCATCAGTGTCAGGCTGACCAGGACATGCACCTCCCTCCCTGAGAGGCCCCCTGGGGAGAATGTCCATGAGCAGTAGGAAGGGAAGGAGGACATTTTCTGTTTTCCACAAACACCAATATAATGGCCACCTGTGCCAGGTGCTGGGCACTGGTGATGGGGACAGACAGGTGAGTCATCCAGAGAAGCCTCAGGCCTGGCTGACCATCGGACTTGGCAAAGTCCTCCTACATTTCCTCTGATGCAGCGACTTTCAAGCAGGTGCCTCCAAGGACACCCTGGGCGCTGCAAGAACTTCTAACACATGCAGTGCCAGACTAGTTAGTCAGGGGCACTGACCTCTTTTTCCTGAGATTGTCAAATAAGTTTTAAAAAGTGACAAGAACCAACACAGCAATAGCTATCCAGTGTGAATGAATCAAAATTATACCTATCTTTTTGTCAGACTAGCAAAAGATATCTTTTTGATGCGCCACCGAGTTTTAGTGATTCGTTTATGTGTGCCATGAGATGACAAAGTTTGAGCATTGCTGCTTAATGTCATGACCCTGTAAGGTGGTGAGCGGCTGTTTTTGCCCCCATTTTAAGGTGGAAAATGGAGGCAGGAAGGGCAAGGGCACCTGCAAGCCCTGCTGCCTGGCATGCTGTTCCCGGTGCCACCTTCTCCCCACACTCCCTCATCCTGCAGGTCTCATCCTGAATGCCCTCCCTCATCAGCCCCCCCTCGGGGCACCCTGGGTGCTCAGACCAGAGTCCCACCGTCTGCCCCCAGGGTGCCACCCAGCCTCTGGCACAGAGTTTGTAAGTTAGTGCTGGATGGGAGGAGCAGGGCAGGGTGGGCTCTCACACGGGGCAAGACCAAGGACTCGGGGAGCTGACTCTGGACACTGGGACTCCATCCTGTCCCCCTGGCTGTTGTCTAGATGTGTGCCTACCCTCCTGGCCAGGAGGTCTGTGCTGGGCTATGGCCAGGGTGGAGGAGCAAAAGCC
Source organism: Plecotus auritus (assembly GCF_963455305.1). Lineage (NCBI taxonomy): Eukaryota > Metazoa > Chordata > Mammalia > Chiroptera > Vespertilionidae > Plecotus > Plecotus auritus. Next base: position 36,377,471 of record NC_137773.1, read on the forward strand.
TCTAATTCACAGTGAAGTGCAGGGATGTGATAGAAGGGGCGGGGCCTGGGGGTTGCTGCAGCCCTCTCGACAGGACCCACCGCCATGTGGAGATGCTGCTAGCTGGAGACCCCGGCCCCGGGCCACAGGCAGCTCAGAGGAGCTCTACGCTCCACCAAGGTCTGTGAGGAAGGCTAGAGGTTGTGGAGGACCAGCGAGAATGAGACATCTCTGCCCAGCTGGCCCATCCTTCAGGTGGCCCTGCTGTGGTGTGTTCTCAGGAGTCTGACTGCACTAGCATTTCCGAGTCAAGCCTCCCGTTGACCCCATAGGCCCCATGTCCATCTGCTGTGCGCAACGACCTCGCAGCACCGGGCATGAATGCCGCTCCCAGGAGAGCCTGACCCTCAGGACAGGTCCCCACAGATCCCCACACAGAGACGCCCTCACCTCCTACACCAAAGCTTCTGTCTCAGCTCCCGCACGCCTCCTGATTTCTGGGTCATTTATAAGAACTAGACTTAACCCTGTTGAGGGCAAGGGGGCAAAATTTATCACTCACCTTCGCCAAAACTGACCTTTATCCAGGCCTGGCAAGAAGGAAAACCCAGCAGGCTGCCACATCTTCCCCTGGACGGGAATGTTTTTATAGCAGGACAAGGCCACTATTTCAACACTGTGCAGCCATACAGACTTGAGGATCAGGTTTGCCAACTAGTGGCACCAAGCACTCCCCAGCATGGGTACCCAACAGGCCAGAGAGGGCGCCAGCACGGTAGGGGAATGGGAGAGCAAGGCCTGTCAGAGCCTGGAGCTCCCAGAGAACAAATAGATTTGATTACATTGAACACAGCAATTGATTTTTTTTCTAAATAAACATGCAGGAGGAAATGGTAACAGGCATCTGTTTCTGACAAGAATCAATTGACCTCAAATTGGAAGAAAATCTAGAAACACAAACAAGCACAAGAGAAAGTGGTTGGACCGCCCAGGCTTGTCTAGGGAGACCAGGAGGAAGAGCAACAGACAGACTCCCCGTCAGCCCTTCCCCCATCAATAGCTTCCTTGTTTGTTGCTGTTCCGCAAATGTGGTCCTACTGATGATAAGGAGAGAAGAGCTATCGTTTGGTGAGCCCTCACGCTGTGCCAAGCCGTGCTAATCCCTCTGTGCATATCTTATTTAATCCCCATAGCAGCCTGGGTGGGAGGCAGCTGTGGAAGTGTGTCCTCCCACTTCCCAGATGAAATCACGCCTGGTCCAAGGTGCAGGTTCGGCAGCAGCAGGGCTGGGTCTGAAGCCCAGGGGACTCAAGTCGCCGCTCTCCAGCCCTGCGTTACAGTGACGGTCCCAACCCCTGATTCTCCAAACTGGCCTAGGAATTAAGGGAAAGACTCGAGGCCCCAGACAGTGCATTCCCAGCAGCACATTGGCCTCCCACCTGGAGTGGACGGTGAGGGTCCCACCAGGGCTCAGGAAGCCCTCCACCCCCAGGGAGGCGAGGAAGCGGGGCTGGAGGGGTCCCTGCTCTGCTAACACCCTGCAGCCTCCGGTGACAGGCTGTACCTCCTGTGGTGTTTCTCCCAGTGGCCCGCCACCAAGAAGATTGCCAGTGTCTGGTCGCAGTGCATCCCAGGCCTCACCTGCCAAAATGCCGCGTGGTCCTGATGCTGTGCAGCAGGCAGGCCTATGTTCCAGGCCCAGAGCAAGGGGATGTGTGCTCCGGTGTTAATTTCATAAAGCTTCCTTTGTTTCTTGGTTGTAGACTTGCGTACACATGTTTGTTTTGAAGTAATCCAGCTCTGGGAGTGCACCTAATTAACTTAAGCAGGGCTTCTTAGCCCTGTTAACTAAAACTCCCAAATCTATGAAGCCAAGTATTCAGAAACATCCTTTAAGGTAGGATTAAGGCAAAGACGAGCTATTACAAAGTGAAATTGGGGCCAGCTTCCCTGAAGCCACCGTGGGTCTGCCGCTGTGAATTTCCCCGGACAAACTCTCCGGTCCATCTGGCAATTGTTCTATGTCTGGCACATAGTAGGTGCTCAGTAAATCCCTGTGGCATGGGCAGGCAGGATCCATCCAGCATTTGCATCATGTGTGGCATGTATTCAGTGCTCAGTGGATAGCTATGGGGTGGGTTGGTGGGCAGGCAGGCAAACAGATCCCAGCAGCCCCAGTGGCCCCCCCGCACTGCACGCGGGAAATGCCCAGAACGGATGAAGGTTCTCGCAACGCCCTGGGGAGGAGTCTCACTGCAATAACCCCCTCTCCTCCTCCAGGTGACTCGTGCACCATGGCCAACTACGCCCGCCTGAAGAATGTCCTTCTGGCACTGCAGACCCGCCTGCAGCCACTCCCAGAGGGGGCCAGCCGCCGAGACCCTGCCTCCCAAAAGCGCCTCCTGGTGGAATCTCTGTTTAAGGTCTTGGATGCAGATGGTGACGGCCACCTCAGCAGCTCTGAACTGGCTCAGGTGAGTATGGCGTCCGATAAAAATAAAATTAAGGAGGAATCGTGCTTTCCATTGAGCATGTCCATGAAGAGAACCTGGAGATCACATGAGGAGAGTCGTTTGTAACTGTCTCTGTGCTGAGACGCCTGGTAGGCCTCCTGCAAGAGACCCTTCTCCAGGGAGCCGGAGAGCATGTGATCAAGGCCTCTCAGAACCTCTTACAAACAAACGGCGCCAGTGTCTTCTGCCCACCAGCCACCTTCAGCCAATATTTACAAACAAGCTTTGAAGCACTCGCAGCTAGCTGGCAAAACACACGCTTCAGGGGGGCTGGTCTCTGATGTTGTCCTTAGGAAGTAAATCTTCTCTTCCGTGAGTCTTTCAATTTCCCCAGCGGGAAGGATAAAGGAAGCAGGCTCACTTTCACCACACACCCCTGGGGCTGCAACCTGGGCGTCCCCCGGTCCTCTCCCCTAGGGTCTCGCTGTTCTTTAGTACCCAGATATCAACAGCCCAAGCCCCAGCCTGCTTGCTGGCACAAAGCCCTGTGTCCACCCCTAAGCAATGCTCTTCCTTTGAGAAAACGCTTGCATCAGGCCCTGCAGTTTGCCTCCCTCCCCAAACCCAGCACACATGTCCGTCTGTCCAGCTACAAGGAAGTGCAAGGGCAATTAGCATCTGTGGCAGAGAGATGCGAGGAGGGAGCAACCGGGGCCAGTCATCGTCAGCTGTAGGGAGGATCTTCCTGGCCGGTGGCAGGAAGGTAGGCTGGGTGGGTCAAAGTGCCTGCATTCCTGCTCCTGCTCCGCTGGTTTGCCTCTAAGGACCTAGGGCTCTTGAGCCACATCAGGCAGATGCAAAGGTTTACAAGGAAGCCAAGGTCGGCCTCCCCAAGTAGGGTGGTGGGCGAGAGAAGCTCGTCCACAGAGACCGAGTGCCCACCAGAGGACAGATAATAAGTCCCCGCCTTTGATGTCACTATAAAGAAACCCTTCACATGATGTAGTGACCTTAGCAAAATGGCCAGGTCACCAGGAAGGACTGGGCTGGGGCGTGCCCTAACCCTTACGAGCACCGTGTGTGCCTGGCAGTGAGCCAGGCCTTGCCCTGTGATGTAACAAGCAGAAGAGGTCCTTGCTATATAGTGTAGTAGCTGAGAACACAGGCTTCACGGTCACACTGCCTGCGTTCAAGTCCCGCCTCCAGCATTTTCTAGCTGGTGGGTCTTGGGAGACACCACGCCTCTCTGTGCCTCCATTTCTTGTCCGTGACCATCACAGGGCCATCGGGAGGGTTAAACAACTAAGGCGTGACGTGCTGGGCACAGTGTGGGCACGCAGCACGTTCTCAGGAGGTGATCGTGGTCAATATCGATGTCCTCGTCATCATCTTGATGCCTGTTACTTCCTCCTAACCCTTCAGCGTCCTCTGCAGTGAGGCAGGCACTGCTGTTACCTCCACTTCACAGAATCAAGCAGCTCGCCTGGGTTTGTTCACTGCTCAGACATGATGGCACCACGATGAACCCCAGGTGGGCTGGTGGGCGTACACCTGCTCTCCTCGCCACACAGGGGTCTCCCAGGGGGATCATGACTCCCACCAGGAAGTTCCACCTGGTCTTCTCAAGGTCTGTGGTGCCAGCAAGTGCCCCCGAAACCTGAATATGGAACAGTCACCCAAAAGCCCTGCCATGCAGAGTCTCCCTCTCGGGGCCCCCTGCTCCAACCAGTCCAGAGCTCGCTTCCTGGGATCACATGCAGACCCCACTCTTGTCACCCACACCTGGACAGCACCACCTTCCTCAGCCCTGCCAGCCAGCACAGCACCACCTTCCTCAGCAATAGGCCCCAGCTATGGCTAGGGCCCCAGGGGGCAGGCCAGCAACCCACAGATGACCCAAGCTGCGCTGGGAAAGCCCAGGTCCTGTTGGTGACGGTTCCCTGCAGGAGGAACCACCTGGCGATTCCCAGGCCACAGGCTGTGCAGGCAGCGCCTAGGGCAGATGCTTGGCTTGGCCTGGACAGAGGCTGCTGTGGCTCTTGCCCCCCAGCCCACATGGCTCCCAGGTGGCTAAGTAAACAGGACCTTCCTGGTCATGTTGCTCTAACCTGGCAGAGGGGTTCCCCGAGGCACCTGGAGCCATTAACAAGCATGGTAATTGGGTTAATGTACGTATCGTCCATTTCATAAATGTTCCAGGCAGAGCCCCGCTAAAGGGAGCCTTGCCTTGACACTGACTCCAAGGTGTTGAGGAAAAACGTGTAGGTCCTATGAAACGTTAATCAATTTCCAATCAGAAATAGACAAAGGGAAATTTCCATCTCTGAAAGATTGATCTCGGGCGTTACGGTTGATCTCCCTTTTATCGACCACTCTTACTTGCTGGGTGAAGGATCATTTTTTTAACATTATTACATTAAATTGCCTTTAATATAGCAGACCAAGCTGAGACTGTTAAATAAAGAGAAAATGCCTCTGTCCCCCTCTTCCCCGCCCCCTCGAATAAAATGAAATTCTTTCCTTCTTCTGAGGTTTCCTTCTGAGCATTTTTTCTGTAAGACACACCAGCGTCCGGCCCCAGCTGAGCAAGGGTGCCAGAAATCTCTACCTTTAGTCACCTTTGGCATGTGGCTGGTCATGCTGGAGAGGGCTCCGTGCCCTGCGGCCTGGGCCACATCCAGAGAGGAGTTCGTGAAGGCCCACCCATGGCGCCCTGCCAGGGTCCCAAGGACAGACATTCTGTCCCTGGCAGGGCCGGGCAGGCAGAGGAGGGGCTCAGGCTCAGTCAGTAGAATGGCAGCCCTCCCTTTCGGGGGCTGTGCTGTGGCTAGGGAGCACAGCCCTGAGATTGCAAGGGCTGGTGGGAGTTGGGGGAAGAGGTGTTAATGACCTTCCAGCTATACCCAGCTGGAAGCCAGGAGACCTCTGTTCAGCCACTATTTATTTGCTGAATTTGTTTGAACAGGCCCCTTCTCTTCTCTATTTCCCCATCCATAGCATGAAGGATAGATCAGGTGGCCTCAAAGATCCTTCTGACCTCCGACCCTCTGGGGTCTGTCTGCCCAGATGGGGAGAAGACGCACCTGAACACTAATTCCAACTCTGCCCAACCACTGTGTGACCTTCCCATTCTGAGCCTCAGTTTTCTTATCTATAAAATGGGAGGGTCAGACAAGACAAAACCAAAGAGCTCCCCATGGCCCACTGAGCTGTTGCTGATTCCTCGCCCCACCTGGCCTGAGCCATGTCCCAGCAAAGCCCACAGCTCTGAGCTCACTCCTGGCTCCGGCCTTGTTCCCTCCCTCACCCACAGCACGTGCTGAAGGAACGGGACCTGGAGGAGAGCTTCCTGGGATGCTCGCCAAGCGACCTCCTTCGCTTTGATGACTACAACAGTGACGGCTGGCTGACCCTCCGAGAGTTCTACACGGCCTTCCGTAAGTCAGGTCCCAGCTGGCCGGCCGGGCAAATGGGCTATGTCCGCAGGCATCCCCACACCAAACTGTGTCAGGGCCTCGAGTCTGTCCTTGGTCTCCAGGGTTGGTCTCTCTCATGGATGAAAGCGGTTGGGTTTGCTCTGCAGCAAGCCTGAGCTTGCAGAGGGTAAAGGAGTGGGTTGGGAGAGGGGGTGCTTGGTCTCTTCCTTTGGATAAAGGACCTTCTTGCCATCATCTGAGGAGCACAGGACTGTGATTTACGCGTGTCTGGGGTGCACCGCTGGATACCTCGGGGGGAGACTGTGCCTGTACGTAGAGGGAGCAGACTTTAGGGCTCTCCCTAGGCTGTGGCCCCCCAGGAGGAAGGTTCTGCAGGAGGGTTCTGGAGGCTGGGCCAGGCGGGAGAGAGAGGTAAAGGTGGTGCTGGGGTTGATTTGGGGCCCCAAAGAGATGAAGCCCCTTTATGTCAGACAGTATTCAGGCTCTGCTAAAGCAGGTGGTATGTGCGCCCTGTGTGATGTGTCCTTGAACTTGACCTTCAGGCTCTGGAATTTGAGAAATAGGTGTGAGACACTCCCAGGGTGCACTGAGCCTCTGAGCCACAGACCCTGCTTCTCTGCCCATCCCCGCCCCCCTCCCTGGAGCTCCACTTTCAGAAAGGTGTCCCTGTTGACATCTCCTTTTGGCGGCTGTTACTCCAAACACCCACAAGGCCTGGGAAGGAGTCCTTGGCAAGAAGGGCTCTTGTGGAAGTGGTACTTGTATGACGTAAGAGAAGAGCAACAAGTGTGATTCTTCCCCGCAGGAAATGTTCATGAACTTGATGCAGGGGTGCCTTTTCAGTTCACAGCGTCCCTGTTGCCAAGGACCAAAGCCCGCGCCCCAAGCACAGGGCTCCGCTTGTAATGCGGTGACTAGGTATGGTTCCCCATCTTCCTCCTCCCTGCCCTTATCTGCTTTAACAGTGATATCTGCTATAGTGTAGTTCAGAATAAGGTGTGAATGACTGGCAGGCTTAGCCTGCTGTGGGGGCTGTTGGCTTTGTGGATCAAGGAGCTTATTCCCTGAAATAAATCTCTAAATTTTAGAACGTATGGAAGTATCAGCAGCTCCCTAGACCTAGTTCCTGAGAGCCCACTGTTAGATTTTCAGGAATTTTCAAGACAAACAAACAACTGGTAGCCTTTAATCATCCATGGTGGGAGTATTTACACCACAGAAATGAGACAAAAGGAAGGTGGGGGGTCTCTTTCCTCTGGAGAGCCAGCTGTGAAGCATTGCCCTGCACATCACTCCTGTCCCAGAGTCCAGCTCCTGCAATATCCTCTCCATCCACCTTCCCCAAACCGAGACCTCCTGATGATTTCAATCTCTGTTGAATCCGGACAAGGAAAGAGTGGGTGGTTAAGGCAGATGGCAGGGAGATGAGCCCTCCACAACAGGAAAGCAGCATCACGAGTTCTAGGACACTTCTGAGACAAAGGGAGCTGTGAAGGAAGAGGTTGGTGCATTTTAAGAGCCAGGGGCCAAGGCTGGACTTCAAGACTTGGGGGGTACATCAGGTATCCCACAGCGGCACATTCCGCAGGGAATGGCACCGCTCACGCACTGTCTGGTGCCACAGGAGCCTCTGCTCAGGAGCTCTGTTCCTGGGAATCAGTCTGCGGCCAAACAGGAAGCTGTTGGCATTATTCGCAAGGAGACAGAAGCATCCCTGCTGCCCCGATGGAAGAGAAGGCGCCTGGCCTCCCTGACGATGGTCCTGACAGCACGAGCTGCCGTGGAAAAGGAGGGCCGTCATCGCTCCACCTCCAGTCCTCTGTCTCACAAAGAGCAATATGGTGTCTGTTTCCTTTATTCCTGGGTGATTATTTGAAAAGCACAATGATCATCATTTTTAAAACAAATTAGATTCTGCTGTCATCTTGGACTTGTTTTGAGGCAGCCAAACCATTCATCAAAGCCCAACCCAAATAATAGATATGCAATAAAATGTAAATTCACAGGCGTTAAGGAAGCCACAGAATGAGTTAACCCACCATAAAGGCCTGACATGCGGCTACTCGGCGCACACGGGATCAACGGTTCTTCAAAGTCAACTAAACTCCCAGAGCGCTGGGATGGATTTATGGTTCAGTGAATGTTAAATAGGTAATTGAAGTGAGACATGTAGGTACAACTTATTACCCAGAAATCAATGGGCATTAAAGAAATCTCACTACAACTCAGAAAATAGTAACTCAAATATGTCAGCAACTACATTTTGGATTTAAATTTTAAAAATTGACTTTAAATTTCTATTTTCTAGTCTCTATTTTGCCAGGGTCCTTTGGGTACCAGGCAGGGTGAGTCCTGGCATTTTCCCTGGAGAAGTGGGTTGTATTTACAAGTGTGGAGGCTGGAGCCTCCTACGTCACATCTGCTTATGCAGCTGGCACAGCCGTTCACCAGAAGACGTGCTTGTCATTGTCCACAGCCGCCGAGGGTGATGTCAGGAATCTCAGGGCTAGTGGTTGCCCATGCTCAGCCGAGCTGGTTCCTGGTGGGCTGCACCATTCTCTGCAGAACAGGTGGCCCCTCCCCAGGGAGAAGAGCAGAGGACAGGTCCCTCAACCATGGAGTCAGTTCAGCCTCTTTCTAACTGTCGGATGAAGCTAAGCTCCCAGTCACCCATCTCTGTACAGTGAAATATGATGGTGGCCTCCCTCTCATCCTCCCTTATCACCCAAACGATCTGTTCAAGTTGTTTTTGGTTTTCCGAATCACCGGCTGACCTGGGAACTAAAGGCACAGTGCCCCCCCGCCCTTCCTCCTGGCCCCACCCAGCAAGCAGCAGAACCAGCTGCTAGTCCCAGCTACAAGGAAGAGACCCAGGCCCCAGACTCACTGTGAGCCAGAGGTGCACCAGCCCTGTCCGTGCATCACAATAAATTAATCTGAAAGTTGCTCGTTTAAAAAGCTTTTCAATAATGCATGTTTTTGCGCTTTCCTGAATGCTTGGGCTGGGATCTTGGGAAAACCATGTTGCTTAGATGACGATTTTTTTTTTCTCGCTTCAAATTCATTACAAGTTTCTTCTGCTTTTTAGAAAGATACTTGTTCTTTTAATGAATCCTGTGAGAGCAATGTGTTGGATGCCAAGGAAGGGTTTGAGCAACTAGCAGTGCGGGAAGGAGGCCTCAAGTGTGAACGTTCTGGGATCACAGATGCATAGTGTCCAGAGGAGCACCCGAGTCTGGGGGACCGTGGGGAGTTGGCTGTGTGGGCCACACACGCTCCCTCAGCTCCAGGCAGGCAGGCAGGAAGACAGGGATTTCATCAGATTATCGGTATCCAGGGCAACTCTGTGAAACAAATGAAATGGTCACCCAGTGAATTACCAGCTGTTTTTCTGCATTGTTGCTGCAAAATGAAAGGAAGGAGCCACGTCATTATCCCCTAGAATAAATCATGCCCGGCACAGGTCAGACCAGGCCAGACACACCACCTCAGTTAGTCCTCACAGCCGCCGGGGGGGGGGGGGGGGGGGGGGGGGGCGGGGTGAGCAGGGTGACAAAATGCAATGGTGAGCGCCCCTCCCCCCGGCTCTTACTCATGCAGGCAGTTCAGACAGGGAGTTTGGACGGTCAGAGGACCGCCTCAGCCTCCCATTGGTTCCTGAGGGTGGGGTAGTGAGTAGCTAGATTTCAGACGGCATGGGATTTATCTGAAAAAAAATTATATCTGAATCCATTTGGCTCTTGAGTTTGGAGAACAAGTAATGCCTGCACCCCAGTGTCAGTGTGGGCTGAGGCGGGACCATTGGTGTGATCACTCCCCTAATCCCAAAGGGACAAGCCGGCATTGCTCACACAGGACTTGGAGATCAAGTTGAGAATTCACTGCCTTTGTTGCCTCATTTTCTCAAGGGCATACAACAGTTAAGTTGGAGTGGCTGGGAGTTGGGGGGGGGGGGTTGAAAATTGGAAGACAGAAGGTGCTGTGAGTCTCACCAACCCCTTCGAAGGGCAGACGTGGGGGTACTTCCTTCTCACCTCAAGCATAGAAAGAGGGGCTTCAAGGAGGTTCCCCAGGAGCGCCCGAAGGCAGTCAGCGTGCCATCTGAACGGTTTTGCTCATCAATATCACTTCAATTAGTAATGGGCTCGCCTAACACTTATCATGTGTCAGCACTGTGTATTACATTCCTATTTTACAGATGAAGAACTGAAACTGAGGGAAATTAAGTAACTGACCCAAAGTCACACAGTCAACAGGTAGAAGTGGGATTGAATGCAAATGCCTGATTCTGGAAACTTCTCATATATTTAAGCACACTTTGCAACTCACTAGAATTCCCCAGTAATGAGACTCTCACTGTCCCCACAATTGGTTCCCTAAATGGCAAGTCCCGACTCAGCGGTCTCCTCCTCCATGAGGTCTTCTTTAATCCCTCTTCCTCCTCCCAAGCTCCACGCACCTTCCTCTGAGTTTTTCTCTACACGGTAACAAAGCTGTGGCCTGATGGTTAGGGATGTGGACTAAGTCAGACCTGGTTCGAATCCTTGTTCTGCCACTTACTAGCTGCGGGACCTTGAACAGTTCTTGACCAGAGGTTACGCTAGGTTTCAAGTTCCTCTTCTGTACAGTGGGCAGAATCACCACTGTGACTGAGCAAGGGCACGCTGCCCGCCCCGCATAGAAGCCAATACTATGGCACCGGCTTTTGAGAAAAGAAAAGGGAGACAGGACATGAGGCTTAAATCTGCCTCCCGAGCGAGGGTTTGGGGTGGAACTTAAGGGGCTGCAGCACCAGATCTTCCTAGACAAGGGACCTTTGCTTCTGCAGGGGTTCCGGAATTCAGGATCCGCTGTGTTCTGTGGGGGGAAGATACTCTGGTCCAGGCTCTCCTCTGCCCATGGTTCTGTGGGGGGAAGATACTCTGGTCCAGGCTCTCCTCTGCCCATGCTGTGGCTGCACGGCTTGCAGCTCATTCTGTCATCTCTGACAGGGCATGGCCAGTCGGAGCTGGTCTGTGGTTACACCCCACACAGGGTTACTCAGGACTAAATGAGATAATACGGGTAAAGTGATGAGAATGATACCTTGCGTGTAGTCGTGCTAAGTAATTATTGACCAGGTTGGGGGGGTGACAGTGGTGAGAAAGCCCCTCCCTCCCAGCCCTGGTCACTCTGTGCAATGCCATCGCCCTCCTGTCCACATTAGTCCAGAGGCTCCATGAGGCAGAAGCTGTTTTGCTCACCATGTGCTCTTGCCTGGCATGGGTCTGGCACCCAGAAAGCCCTTGGTAAATGCTCACTCGGTGAGGGGATGAACTATCTGGAGAAACACACTTGGCAAAAAGCGGTCCAGACACAATGTGCCTGTCACAGGGGTCCCAGAGGGGCCAGGGAAGAGGGAGCACAGGAAGCACCCTGGTTGGGGAGACCAGCAAGGCTGTACCAGGCCGATAAGGGCACCCCCATGGCTGCTCCCCAGCCCAGACATCCCTGATCCACTGAATGAGCATTGGGGTGAGGTGCGCCCCTGAGGCTCACGTGGCCCTAATGCTTCCCGAATGAAGACAAAAGCTGCTTGTCCCACAAAGCTCCCATTCTGCTCCCAGGGCCACTAACTGCCCACTTAGCCCTCCTCAGCATGTGTTCTTTCAGGCCAGTGGCCGGCAAACTCATTAGTCAACAGAGCCAAATATCAACAGGACAACGACTGAAATTTCTTTTGAGAGAGAGCCAAATTTTTTAAACTTAAACTTCTTCTAACGCCACTTCTTCAAAATAGACTCGCCCAGGCCATGGTATTTTGTGGAAGAGCCACACTCAAGGGGCCAAAGAGCCGCATGTGGCTCGAGAGCCGCAGTTTGCCGACCACCGTAATTTAGGCGGTTAAGCCACCTGCCTGCTGCTTGATTGCCTCCAACAACTGTGTGTGGAGATAAGGGCTCCTGCTCAGGCCGCTCCTCAGCCCTGTGGTGTCTGGGTCCCAGGGCCACATCCCCAGCCAAGGCCGCAGACTCTGGCTTCGAGAGGCCAGGCTTGGCCAGCAGTCGGCTTGGCCGTCCCTGTGCTAATCTGTACACCTTGGAAAATAATTTATTAGCGTAGAATGTGGGTTTGTACAGAAAATAACTTATTAGCATAGAATTGGGTTTGTATATCTTCTGAGCTCAGCTCCTGAGAACCCAAAACACTCCTGCACAGCCTCCACTCGGCCCCCGTGGCTGCCTCCCTCCCACCTGAGGCCACATCACAAAGTGAGCTCGACACCCACAGAGGAAGGCACAGCACAGGGGCTTGGAGCCTCCGCCGCAGCAGGCCTTGCTGCAAACTGCAGACCCTGCCAGCTCAAGTCCCCCGAGCTGGGCCCTGGCCGGGCAAGGAAGGAGGATGGGAGGGCAGGGTGGGAAGGTCGACCTCTGGAGCAAACCCACTGAGCACAGACCCAAGCTCCCTGACTCAGGTCAGTGTCAGAAATAGTCAAGGAAGCAGCACCATATTGGACCACTGTGGGAAGACTGGGCATGTCTGCCCTGATGCTGGTGTGGGCCAGGCTCTCTGAAATGGGGGAGAGCATCCCAGCAGGGGTGCAGGCCCTTTCTCTCACTCAGCTACTGGACTGTCCATTTAAGGGGCAGGCCAGCCAACCAGAACATTTCAGAGGAGCTTGGCCAGAGCAGGGAGACCATGCATGGGGGAAGATTTAGCAGCTGAGGCTGGGAGCTTAGGAGGAGGGGAGCATCAAATCAGCAAACACTCACAGAGGCCACTCTATGGACTGCAGCTGTGAGCAAGACAACAGGCCCCCCACACACACACAGAGCTTGCACTCTGTCAGGGAGGTGGTTGGGAAAAGGGAAAGCAGCCAAGGAATCCAAGTAGGAGGTGGGACAGAGAATACCGGTGCAGTGTTGGCAGGGAAGGGCTGCTTTCCCCGGGGAGATCAGAAAGGGACATTTGAGATGAGACCGCACACCAGGTTGCAGATAACCAGCCAAGGGCAAGGAGAAAGGTGGCTCATACAGGTGGGGACTAGGGGTCGTCCTGAGGGGCAAAGGGCTTGGGTGAGTAAGGAGGCTGTCACAGGTGGGAATGGCTGATGTGTGGGGTCCCAGAGGGCAGGACTGGCTCAAGAGGCCAGAAGGCAGGCATAGCGTAGATCTGCGGAGGCCTCCCTGAGTCAGCTGCCCAGCCTGCGGGAGTTGCTGAGAGTGGGGAGGCCCCATCGCTACAGGTGCACCCAGTGCAGGTACGTGGCTGGAGGGGATACTGGGCATCGGCTGGAGAGCTGGCCTTGGCCTTGGAAGCCTTTCAGTGATGCCTGTCAGGACAGAAAAGTGAGCAGAGCTGTTGTCTAAGGTCTCCAGTGCCTGAACTCTGTGTGGTAGGCCTCCTGCTGAGGGCGTGCTGCCCCCACCACCCCCACCCCCAACACACACACACACACACACACACACACACACACACACTCACACACTGCCTTGGCTGTGCTGGAAAACCATTGGAAGCCCCTGGTGGGGGCAGGGAGGTGTTCATGAGTACTTCACCCCCATAGGAGCAGGGCTGGTGGAATGCCCCACCCCACACACCGTGCATGTACAGGGCTCCGGGGTGGGGCAGTCTCATCACACCATGGGGAGGAGGGGTCAGTTCTGAGCCAGAACTGCTGCTTGCCAGCCATCTGGCCCTCCACCACTTTCTTCTTCTTCTTGGAAGTTTCAAACCCAGACGCCTCTTTCCCATCACGCCTGCTTTGCTCCTAACAGCTGTATTGTTGGGCCCAGCACTTTCTAGCCATTATCTGGAGCTGAGCCTTCAAGCACTTTCCATTTTTAAAGATCCCAGCTGGAAGCTGTCAATGGCCTCAGTGCAGAGCAATTGAATAGGAGAAAATGAACTAATTATAGGTTGTTATTGAAAATCTATTATATACAAATTGCAAAGAAAACTCATTAAAATATGATGCTTTGCTAATTTTTTTTAACCTCCTCTTGGAGGGAGAGACAGGGGCAGGGTGGCTGGGCACCTTGTTCCTCACTATTCTTGGTGAGCACTTCCCGCAGGGCCACAGGCCAGCGTCTGGGTCTGAGGCTCACGTGCCACAACACCCAGTCTGACACTAGGCACCACGGAGAAACAGAATGGAACAGAGAGATTTCTGGTTGTTAGTAAATACTCAGAAATGGCTGCAAAGGAAACAAAGAATTTCATTGCAAAAATATAAAATGAGAACAATTGAATTGTCAGCTTTTACGAGGATAGCACCGTGTTGTCCTCGTAAGTCTCAGTGTTTCTGCGAAGCTTTTGTGAGGACTTCAACAAGCAATTACGGACTGAAGGTCACATGACCCATTCCAAGCTGGCTCCCTGGGAGAGGAGCATTGAGAAGGCTTGGGGTGTGAATGGCCCGGCCTTCCAGAGCCCAGATCTCCAAGGGGCTCCTCAGAAGCCAAGGCTGCCTCCTGGGAGTGTTATGAGCCTCCCCAAGGCTGTACGACCCAGGAGTACTTGCAGCACAGATCACTGTCCTCTGCCTTGTGGTCTTTCCTTCCTCTCCAGCCACCTTTTCCAGCCTCTGTGACCATGATCCCCAAAGCCCCACCATTTTGCAGGTCCAGCTTGTGGGCTACACAGGAACAAGGTGTTAGGGGGTGGAGAGTGTGGCAGGGCTCCATTCACACAAGCATGGCGACTTACTGGATGGGCAGCACCTGAGCCACACCCAAGGCTGGGGGCACTCAGAAGTCCCGGCACCAGGTTAGTCCCTGGCAGGAGGTAGCTGGGAGCCAGGCTCTGGGGACAGACAGGACCTGGATAGGCAGAGGAAAGTGTCTTCTCCTGGGAAAGAAGAAAGGGCGGGGCACACCCAGGCTGCTGCAGACTGAAGCAGGCATGTAAGGGGAATGCTGGAGGCCCCAGACCACAGGCCAGCGACCCTCCTGAAGTGTCCTCTGCAGCAACAACACCTTCTGGCTGGCTGGTCCTTCCCTTATCAGGACAGTTGCTCAGCAAATCTCCAGCCCCAAAGGCTGAGGGTGTCTTCCGAGCCCACAGCCCTGCCCCTCCCTGGTTTCTCCCTCTTGGCAGACAGGGGACTGAGGGCAGGGAAGATAGTAGGTGGTTGAAATATAGACAGAGGCCATGGGACCAAGAGTGCCTGGACAAAGATAGCGGCAGAAGGGACAAGGCAGTAACAAACCCAAGAGGCACAAAAGGGCAAAGGAAGGAGGGCTGCCTCTGTGAACAGGCAAGGTTGGTACTGCTCAAGGCATTCTGTTGCAGCAGGAAGACAGGGAACAAGAGAGAGAGAAGCCTAGAGCTGTCTATAGGTATAATTGTAGCCTCATGTGTTGTGAGTGCTTGATAAATATTTGCTGGAAGTGTTGCTGATGGATGTGGGGTTCTTGCAGTATCATGAGGAAAAGCATTTCTGGGGACCCAGAAGGGAGGCTGAGGCCTGGTGGTAATATTTATTTGTCATGCAGAATCAAAAGGATGCCCCTCGGACGTCCCATCTCTGTCTGTGCAGCCATGGAAAATCAGGGCCAGAAACAGAGTCAGTGTCCGGAGATCCCATGCCATATTAAAGCTTAGTTCAGCCCAGCATCTGGCTAGCTTGGCTTGTGTCCCTGGCTGCGGTCTGTCGCTGTGCTGCCGGTATCCGGCTCCCACCTGGAGCCTGTGTGTGGGGTCCACACGGCCTTTGGCTATGGAGAGAGGGAGTGGGAACGCACCGGGGAGTGCGGGTCACCTGTAATTATGTATTCTCAGACTTGGGAGGAACCAGAAGCTTTTTCAAAATAACTAATCAGCTTCCCACACTTTCGTGGGCTTGCATAGGGGTCCACCCCCTGATGACAGGCCTCTATGCTTAGGCACCTCCCCTCTGCCTCTTTTACTTCTACTACACATGTCCTTAGCTCTCTCTGCTCCCCGGACAGCCCAGTACAATCCAGTACCAGCGGGGGGGAGGGGAGGGGTGTTAATCCCCTTGGAGGGACAAGGCTGTGATTCGTTGAGGTGTGAAGCTGTAGCTGAAGCAAACAGGCCTTGCTTCCCAGCTGAATATGCTCAACAATGTCTGACTTCCCTGCTCCCTTTCCCATCAATAATTAGCTAACTACAGCAACAAATGGATTGAAGACCATGATGGATTTTTTTTAATTGCAGTAAAGAGAAAAGATTTAGCGTGGTTGTAGTGGTTCCCAGAGAAGATTAAGAACAGAGAGTCAGAGGCCTCTCTCTGGTAGTGGAGGGCCATCCTGTTGCCCACACGTGGCACCAGCCCAGGTTAGCGGCCCACCATGGTTCCACGGGGGTGTTGGGCTAACTGGGCCACTGGTTGGAGAGAGGTGTCTCCAGCCTGGACCACTCACACCCATGCTTCTTTTCACGCTTTGCGGTCCTGGTAGAACTTGCTTTTCCCCAAAAGCTGGCCTTCCACTGGACAGTGGGAAGCCACCCATAGGTCCTTTAAACTATGGCGTCTGACAAGTCCATACCAAGTACCTCCCAGAAGCTCCCAGGCTGGACGCTGTGAGGAGGCCCAAGGCCAAGAGGTGGACTGGGATTCAAATGCCCTTTGCAGCCAGGTGGGAACGTGGGCAGTGCTCCCCACTGACAGAGGAGCACAGGTTCTGAATCTGGGGAGGAGGCAGTAAGGTACTAACGGCCATACTCTCTGAGCTTCCATTTAGCTTGCACGGGATTTGGTGGGTTCTGGGGGCCCCTGACTTTTGCCCTGACTTGTGAAGGCTGCTGCCATCCTTGGGCCTGAGGGATCCAGACTGGTACTGGGACAAACACAGGTAACTAGTTTCTTGAACCACAGCAGAGCTATAAGCAGGAAATCAGCTTCACTCCCTGCGCAGACTCTCCAGTGAACCTGAGGCTTCTCCGCCTGTGGGCTTGCAGGAAGAGGGTGGAGGGGTGGATAAGCTGAGAACCTCTGACTGTTTGGCCACGACCACTAAGTGGCCTACTGTTGTTTTTTTAAGACGTGGGGCTACTTGGCCCTGGTTTTTCCTTTCAGGCTTCAGCCAGAATTCCAACCCTCCGGCACTGTCCCATCTGTGTCCCACTCACAGTGCCTGCGATCTGCCCACGGCAGGTGGGAGGCAGCCTGGTGTACGAGCCGCCCCGGGCAGCCAGCGAGTGAGCCCTGGAGAGCCATCTTCTCCAGATGGCACAGTTGTTTGTCTTCACACAGGTGCTTCAGGCACAACTGTCGGGAGCGCCTCCCAATGCAGTTGAAACAGACCAGTGCGTCCTGCCCGTGTGGCCTCGGAGGCGCCCCTGAGCAGAACCCACATCTGAGCCTCACCCACCATCCCAGCACCCCAAGGTTGGTTAGCAGGTGAAAGTGCTGGAGGCAGGAGGCAGGACATAGTCATCCACACCACAGATACTTCCTATAGGCTCCATTCCAGGCCAGAGATTCATCAGGTTTCAAACAAAAATCCTCACTCTCATGGGACTTTCCTTCCTGTGAGGAGGCAGGACAGGGCAGGCAGTGGGCACATGGGCAGCAAAGTTTAAACCCGGTGGTCCCGGAAGGCCTCACTGAGATGGGATACCTGAGTCAGGTGGTGAGGTGGGTGAGGGCACTAGCCATGAGGTCAGCTGGGGAAGACACATCCCAGGCCCTCAAGTGAGAGTAGGCCTGGTGGCTGGGGTGCCATGGGAAGGAGGGGGGTCAGAGGGCCTCGAGGGCCCTGGAAGCCAATGTAAGGACTTGTTTTCATGAAAGAGAAAATCTTTTGGAGGATTTCGCGTTGAGCAGTGACATGATCTGACTTTGTATTTTAAAGGAGTTGCTCTGGCTGCTGTTTTAAGAAAAGACTGTTGCTGTCACAGGGCAAGGGCAGAAGACTGCAGTCAATTAGGAGGCTGTTGCCATAATCCAGGTGAGAGATCACAGTGGCTAAGATGAAGGTGACAGGCACAACAGTGGTGAGAAGGAGTCAGATTACGGGTCTATTTGGAAGGGTAGTACCAATGAGAGTTGCTGATGGGTTGGACGTGAGATGAGGAAAGAGATGAGTCCAGGATGACTGGGGTTTTGGCATGAGGACTGGAAGGGTGGAGTTGCCATTAACTGCAAAGGAGAAGACCAGGGGTGGAGTAGGTTTGATGGGGAAGACAAGGAGTTAATTTGGGGGCACAATGAGTGTGAGGGGACGGTCAGACATCCGAGTGGCAGTGATGAATAGGTACATAGGTGGATATACAAGATGGAGTTCAGGGGAGAGGGCCACTGGAGGGGGAAATCTGGAAGTCCTTCGCATATTGCCAGTGTTTAAAGCTGTGAGGCTGAATGGGATTATCCAGGGGGTGAGTGTAGATGGAGAAGCCTATCCAAGACTGAGCCCAAAGAGGCCCCAATGTGAAGGGGTCGGGGAAATGAGGAGGAGCTAGCAACAGAGAATGAGAAGATTCATGAGGTGGGAGGGAAACGAGGCAGTGTGATGTCTTGGGAGCCAAGATCAAAATGAGTTGTGCCAAATGCAGCTGAGAGGTCAATGAAGATGAGGACAAAGAAGAGATCCTTGGATTCATAATTTGAAGGTCTTTGATAATCTTGAAGGGCAGTGTCTGTGGAATGACATGGGTGGGGGTGCAAAAGCCTCATTAGAATGGGTTTAAGAGTAAGAAAGTGGGTAGAGGAGAATTGGAGACACTGGGCACAGAGCACTCTGCTGAGGGATTTGAACAGAAGAGTGGGCAGCAGCTGGAGGGGTAGTAGTAGAGGTAGTAACAGCATGTTTGTGTGCTGATGGGAATCATCAAGTAGAAAGGGTAATACCGATGCTGTGGAAGGAAGAGGTTATATGCCTGGAAATAGAGTCGGTAGGGCAGGTGGAATCTGGTGCCCAGGTGGAGGGTTTGCTGTACAGAGTGGCTGGAGATCCATATTGGTAGGAGAGAAGCCTGGGAGTGTGACCACATGTACAGGTAGGTGGGGAGATGTGGTGGGAGCCGGGGTGGATGTGTGGTTTCTTAGTGCAGTGGTCGGCAAACTGCGGCTCGCGAGCCACATGCGGCTCTTTGGCCCTTTGAATGTGGCTCTTCCACAAAATACCACGGCCTGGATGAGTCTATTTTGAAGAAGTGGCATTAGAATAAGTTTAAGTTTTAAAAATTTGGCTCTCAAAAGAAATTTCAATCGTTGTACTGTTCATATTTGGCTCTGTTGACTAATGAGTTTGCCGACCACTGTCTTAGTGCATCAGGAAGCAAGGTCATGGCTGAGAGCGAGGATGGAAGAAGAAACGTGGAGGTGTGAGGAGAGAGAAAGTCTGGAACAATTGTCTGGAAGAGTGGGAGGGTGATATATGGAGAGAAGGCAGTGTAGCCCCTTGGCAGCAGTAAGGGCCCCTTTGAGGCCCATAATTATGAATTCAAAGGGACACCAGTCAGCAGGGCAGTGCACTTCCCCAGCCACATTCAGCTACACAAATGCAGGTACAGAGCACACAGACAGGTCTAACCAGGGCTGGAGTCATGCCAAGAGGGGCAGGAAATTGAGGGCGTGTGTAATGTATGATTCCAATGACGTAAACCCCGTGGATTAATGCTGGGTGAGAAGGAAGTGACATCATGGAGGGAGTGACACAATTAAATGGTTGGTTGGTAGATTGTGGGTCCCAGTGGAGTTGAAGAATTGTTGGTGTCTGGATATCAGAGAGGATAAATCAGAAGAGATGGGAAGTGGTCAGAGAGGACGATGCCTGAAGATAAAATTTTTCAGGATGCCGTTATTTGTGATGACAATGTCTAGACTCCAGGATATAATCATGGTAGTGAGGGCCCATAGGTGGGGAGTTGGCAGTGTAATGCACTTGATGTTTACATCATCCGGTGTTAACACAGGAGGAGCATCCAAGAGACTGCTAACAGCCAGAAGCTACAGTCATCAGAGATAAGGTGGGAGTGACCCATAATCAGTAGATGACTGCACCAAAGAAGGATGGTACATGGAGCATGCCTGGGTGTTTCCCTCTCTCCCTGGGAGCACGTTCTTTGAGATGGAGTCCTCTTTTTATCCCCATTTTATAGAATAGGAACGGAGGCACTAAAGGGTCAGTAGTGGTGGTAGAATGGAAACTCAAACCAGGAGTCTGCCTCCAGTGTGGGCACCCTGCCAGCATGCTGCATACCCTCAACATTTGTGAGTTGAGAATGAGTGATAGTTGGTCCTTGCCCCCAAGGAGTTGGTTTCCTACAGGAAATGAATATATGTTCAAAGACTATGCAAAAAGGCTGTGAGCCCTGACCAGTGTGGCTCAGTTGGTTGGAGCATCATCCCATACACCAAAAGGTTGCAGATTTGATTCCAAGTCAGGGCACATACCTAGGGTGAGAACAGGAGGCAGTGTATAGATGTTTCTCTCTCTCTCTTTTCTCCTCTCTCTCTCAAATCAGTAAGCATGTCCTCAGGTGAGGATTTTCAAAAGGCTGTGAGATAGTTGACAAAAGACTGCTTTGGAAACTGCGGAGGTGTAAGACCTTCAATCAAAGAGATGTCAGAAGTCTTCAGAGAAGGATGGGTGGAGGTTCATAAGAAGATATGGTCATAGGGGAAGGCATCCCCCCATCACAGATAACAGACTAAGCAAAAGTGTAAAGATAGGAAGGCCCCAGGCCATGGCCAGTTGTCCTTTGTGTCATGGACAAGTAAGGGAAAATCAGAAGATGATGCTGGAGGGAAAGGTTAGACCCAGAGCAGCAAGCGCTTGTGTTATGGAGCCTAACTGCAGTCATGACAATGCCAAATCTCAGGGATTTAACACAGTACAGACTTACTCCTCCTCGTGTAGAAGTTCAATGCTAGGGCTCAATTTGTGGCCACACAGTGACACAGGGACCCAGGCATCTTCATTTTGGTGATTCTACCATCTCCTAGGGTCAGATTTATTTACTGGATGCCCTGTACTTGGACAGTATATAGATAGAGTGGAAGACCTTATAGATTTTTAGGGAACCCAGCAAGGATTTCTAGTATCCCTTCTGACACATTCCATTGGCCAGAACTCAGTCACATGGCCACACCCAACAGCTGGGGCAGCTGGGAAATGTAGTCTATAGCTATGTCCACAGGAGGGAA
The DNA here is from genome assembly GCF_963455305.1 of Plecotus auritus. Classification (NCBI taxonomy): domain Eukaryota; kingdom Metazoa; phylum Chordata; class Mammalia; order Chiroptera; family Vespertilionidae; genus Plecotus; species Plecotus auritus. The sequence continues at coordinate 36,398,440 of NC_137773.1, forward strand.
AGGAAACTGATTAGTTGGATACAAAACAGTATCTGCCATAGGCCCCCAGATACAGACCACAGGGTTTGTGTTTGTCAGTGAAGTCAGGGAGACCAGGGAAGCAGGGAGGGACATGACCAGAGCCTGCTTGACCTAGAGACACCCACTGGAGAGAGTGATGGGGACCCCAACAATAAGGCAATAGGAGGAACAGAAACAGGCCACAAAAAGGGATGATACTGAGAGGCTCTTGTGGTTGTGGGCTGGGTTGGGAGTCTGGGAATGAAGGAGCTGAGCAGTGAAAGATAATTTGAGGCTTTGAGAGGGGGAGGGCGTGCAAGTCTGCTTCCCTGTCTCTGCGATGGGGACACATCAGGCCATGGAAGATGAAATGGCAGAGTGTGTCCCATGACAGTCTTCCTCGATCCGCAGCCTGGCCTCCAGGAGGGGGGACAAAAGGGCCTATTTTAATTTTCTTCTTGGGCCTCCACATGACAAAGGAGAAATATCTCCCAACATTATTATCTCTCAGAAAAATACTCTCTGGAACCATAAAAAGGGAAATACAGTGAAGCCAGACCACGGAGGCTGCCCCTTAAATCAGGAGCCCGTGAATTATGGTGGTGGCGCTCTCTAATTCCTCCAGACGAAAACATTAGAGATGACAATGTCCCTTTAAATCAAAGGCCCGGGGAGTTGGAAAGAGTCAGTGGGCTTTTTTGTTCTTAGTGGGGATTTTTTTTGTCTCTTTCGCCTTGTAATAAAGTATAAATCATCACTTGTGGGGACAGGTTCTACAGAGCAAGCTGTGAACATGGATTCTCTGAAAATGAAGGTGTTTGGTTAATGGGAATCATCTCATCTCGCGAAACGTGAGAGTTTCAAATGATGAGTTTGCTACTTAACTTCACACTCATTATTTTTTATTCTTTTGTATTCATGGGCTGGCCCAGGCCTGGCTGGGGCACCACTGTGATGAATCGTGGTGGCACGCTCTAGGAGACTGGTGGCTACATGACCCCTCCTGCAGTGGGGCCACTGGGTTCAGGCTGTGCTGGGTGGGATGGAGGCCCCAGAGCCCATCTACAGGGTGCAGGAAGGGAGGTGCCTAGAGGCAGGGGACTGGAGCCAGGCCTGGCGGGCTGAGCTCTGGGGCCGCACAGAGAACCAAGGCCAGTGCAACCCCAGGAGGAAGGGCTGAAAGCCACGGGTCAGAAGTCCTGTAGGACAGAGCCTTCAGCAGGTGGACTTGTGTTCTGGGCTCTGGTGTGGAAAAGGAGTACAAGATGGGGAAAGAAACGGTGGGTCGCCCCAGGCCAGGGCCAGGACGGGGCAGTACAACCAGCAAGGTTCAGCCCTGGGCTGCTTCTCTCCTCTCACTACACCCCAGCTCCCATGTCCTCAGGCAACACCTAGTCTGTGAAGTTGGCTGAACAATTGTAACCAAGGTAGGAAAGTGGACTCGGACATTTCAGAAAAGTTTTCCAGGCTTGAGTCTGAAATAGGAGAGTTTGCCAGGTGCCTCAGACACCCTGCCCCTCTCCTCCTGAACTATCCAAGCACCTTGAAGGGGTGGTGTCCTCTCAACTCCATGGCCTCACCGCTGACTCCTGTCACTCCCCTCACCACCTCCATCACACACTTGTACAGATGAGGACATTGAGAGCAACAAAGCCTGCAGTTGGCATGTCCAATGGACCCACCTCAGTCTCTATCAGACTTGAACTCTGAGCCCACGGTCCTCTCTCCTTCAGACACTCATTCACCATCCACCTCTTTGGCCACCACTTGTCCAATTCCTTTGCGAGTGAGCCCTCGCCTCCACCAGCCTCTTACACTTTTTCTATAGAGGGCTGGATAGCAAATACTTTAGGTGTGCTAGCCATACAGCTTCGGTCACAACGACTTAACCCTAACTTTGCAGCACAAAAGCAGCCGTAGACAAATAGTAAACTTTGCAAAGCAGGCAGAAGGCCGTCCTGAGACACTTCGTGAGCTTCTCTCCTTGATGTACATTCCCCTCAGGAGGGTCTTGACCCACCCACACCTCCAGACACCAGGCTTCCAGCCACAGGTGTCAGCATCCCCGCATGTCCCCTTGGTCATTACTTGTAGGCACCACACACTTAGTGTGACCACACTCCCCATCCACCCCACAGCTCATCTTTTCTGCATGTCCTGTCTCTCTAGTGTACTTTCCCCTTAAATGTATTTTACTTTAATCAGATTGCCTAGGGCAGTGGTCGGCAAACTCATTAGTCAACAGAGCCAAATATCAACAGTACAACGATGGAAATGTCTTTTGAGAGCCAAATTTTTTTAACTTAACCTTCTTTTAACACCACTTCTTCAAAATAGACTCACCCAGGCCATGGTATTTTGTGGAAGAGCCACACTCAAGGGGCCAAAGAGCCGCATGTGGCTTGCGAGCCGCAGTTTGCCGACCACGGGCCTAGGGCCTCCACGTGGGTGAGAGGGTCTTTGAGAAGTTGCCTGTCTGCAGGGGAGCGGGAGGGGGCGGTGCCTGGGCCCATGGAGAAGCTGTAGCCAGGACACATGGCACCGGAGTGAGAAGCCCACCTTGCTGGGCCTGGGCCGCTCCTGCTGACAGGCTAGCCAGCCCCCGGGCCAGGGCCTTGGCATTTCACTGGGGTCGTACAGGGTTGTCTTGAAGAAACAGGAGTCTGTGGACTCTCAGCAAGAGACCACACAGGCAAAGGGCAGGTATCTGGAGCCATGGGCGCTGTCTCCTGGCCCGCCCGTGTCCAGGTGTTGCCATGATCACTGTGGAGGGCAGGCTGGTTCTCAGAACCATCTATGGATGCTCCAGGGAGGGCGGTTTGAGGCCACAGGCTTCCCTTTCTGTGGCTCCTGCTCTGCCTCACCCCAGTGAGCCCATGGCCAAGGCCCAGCTGTAGTGTCTGCAGCTAAAATTCAGGGACTTCAGACATTCATGTCCTGGGGCCCCCCATCGTCCTTATGTGACCACCTCCCCAAGGGCTGCTGATTGGCTAGGAAGCAGAATACTGGGCTAAGAGGAAGACTCAGGCCTGAGGCTCCTGTTTCCACAAAGGAGGCTGTGGGCCTCCTGATGGCCTTCCATCCCCAAGAGAGCAGCCAGGCTGAAAGCCGCTCTGTCTCCAGCCCGGCTGTCCCAGGGGCCTGGTGCTGGCGCGAAAGGGGCGCTGTGCTGAATGTGCCCCTGATCGATGCAGCTCTAAATAGTCTGTTCATTTAGAGCTCGCATAGCCTCCCCTGCTTCCTGCCTGGCGGAGGCAGAGGTAAAAGCCCATCTTAGCAGTCACGCCCCTCCTCTGGTCCTGAGCTGCGGTATTCCATAATTAATTCCCGAGCGCCTTTGCGAGGGGCACACTCGGCCTGAGGACGGGTCCCTCCCGGCGCATCGCTGATGCTGTTGCTAACAGACTGACTGTGAGGATTTACTCCGAGGCCTCGTTTTTCATCCTGGCCGCTCTCTTGGGGAAGGAAGGCGGCAGCACCCCCAGCACGCAGGCCCCACTCCTGGCACTCTCGCTCAGGAAGGCCCTGGAATTTATGTCACCCATTTGAATACAAATGCAATTGAGACAAAATTCTTTTTGTTTCAGCAGCCATTGCTCCATTTGTGATTCTCATCAAGTGAACTGATGGCCAAGGAAAGTGGGAATAACTAACTGCTGGGCTATGCCAAGCGAGCTACGCCACCCCCCCTCCCTTACTATGCCATGGAGCCGCAGGTTGCATCACCAGCCAAGGGCTGGGGCAGCTTGGGAGGTGGAACGACAGGCTTAAGGCCATATCTGTGCCAGGACAGGTTGCTGGATGGTCCAAGTGCCCCCACCTGCAGGATACCTGCCCTGCCACCCTGTGGCCTCGCACTCGTCCCTGGGGTCTGAAACACTGTCTCAGAGGGGTTTTCTTCAGCAGAGATTCCAGGGAAGGGAGTAGGGCCCAGTCATTCATTCGGCATCAGGAGGAAGCGGTGGCCCAGGGCCCACACACTGAAGCACCAACCCATGTAGGGAAATGAGGGGCATGGGCAGAAGGCTGGGCATGGGTATGGAGGACTAAGCCACCAGGTCTGAATGACAGGTGCCATGGAATATCATGAAGGTTGCAGGCTTCCGGAAAGGAGACGGCTCCAGCTGGGCTTTAAGAATGGCAGACATGATGGCGACAGAATGAAAGTGCTCTGCCCTGAGGTGATAGAAAGGTTCAGAGGAGGGATTAGGAGACAGGGTTCAAGACACTGCACTTATTCAATGTTGACTAGGTACCCACGGCGCCCCTGGTCTGCACCATTCGGGACTGAAGTGGGACAGACAGTCAAAACTGGGCCTCCAGGCCAGCTGAGACCTGCAGCCACCGGCTCAGTCCTGGTTTGCCCTGGGGCTGCAGACCTGGCAGCCTCCAAGGTCCCACTGCTATCCCCGCCCCCAGGTGGTGGGCTCGCCCTTACACCGTGGGCAGGAAGGAATCTGGATGTCCCACGTCCAGGTTCCACTGGGATTTCTGGCACCATCGCAATGTTGACACAATGGCTGGGAGGCCAGTGGCAGGAGCTGCCCTTGCTTCTGATGAATGACCATCACAGAGGGCAGAGCCCGGAGCTCCCTGACCAACGGCCCCTGACCAGCCTCACTGTGCTTCCCTGGGCCCGGCCTACGCAGCACCCCCTCTGGGGTGTGAAGAGCAGCCTCTGACACACCCTCACCATTGTCTCTGGAAGGAGGGCAGGAAGCTGCTCCTTTGACCCAGGAACAATGAGCAAGGTGGCATGCGACCCAGAGAGGTGGAGTCCCCTCCGTCCCCAGTGTCCTCTTCAGTGCAGTCCAGCTGTCCTGACAGAGGCTGCCACCCAGGGAGGCCAATAGAGCTGGGTCACAGCCCTTCTCACAGGTACCCCCAGGCCTTGGGTGCACTCAGCTCTTCGGGAACAATGGGCTCCCAAGAAGGTCCTGTCCCAGCACCCAGAGCCAAGGAGGTGGGTGGGGGACTCATTAAAAACGTGCTCTGTTTGGGTGAGTTTCCCACTGCAGGGCTGTGACTGTGACATGTTTTAAGGCACTCGTGGCTGGGGGGGTGGGGTTCTGTTTCTGGTCTTGTGAAGACTGAATATGATACTGTTTCCGCATGAGCAGCCACATCACCTTGGACAGCTCCATACAGTGCGAGGCCAGGAGTGGGGCCCAGGCCCACCCAGATGCAGCGCCTCTCTCTGGCTGTGCTCATCCCCAAGACTCTTGTCTATGGTCCACAGACTCCACCACGCCCCATCCTCCGAGAGGTCGTGTCACTCTTGTCAGGGCTACCCAGTCAGTAAGAGGTGGAGCTGGAATACTAAAAGTAAGTCAGTGATACTTTTTAAAGGGCAATAACTCTTCCTTACTGAGCCATTACTCTGTGCCAGGCACCTGTGGTCAATAGTTTATATATTTTGTGTTGTTCAATCCTTAGACGAGTAGTATTATTAACCTCGTTTTAGAGATGAGGTGAGTAGGGTCAGAAAGTAGCAGATGTGGGCTTAAACCCAGACAGTCCCACTGTAAGGCACATGGCTTTTCTGCCACACACTTCTGCCTCCCAGGGAGAGGGCCGGTGAGGGAGAGACTCAGAGTGCTTGTGGTATGGCAGTCATGGAAGGCTCCTTGGAGGAGGTGGCATTTGGCATATGAATCGTGTCCAGAAGGGTATGTGTGATTAAAGTAAATGGCAAGCAGAACAATGTGAGGAAAGACATGGAGACTGGAGGGCACCGGATACATTCAGGAAATGGGGTGCAGCTGTATCCCAGAGCACAGGGCACAGGCATTCGGGGGCAGTGGGAGCCAGAGAGGTAAGGCCTGCCAGAGCACTCAGGCCCCAAATGCCAGGCTAGGGACAGCCATCCAAAGCTCGGGGCCGAGGAGAAGTAGGGCCAGGGCTGAGCTGGTGGAGCTCCCCTGCCTGCATCTCAGAAAGGAAAGGATCCAAGCGCTGCCCATCGGAGGCGAGAACCTGGGTCGTGTCCCCAAACCAATGCCAGTTTCACAAAGGCGCGTGCGCGCGTGCGGCTGTAACTCATCAACTCCCAGCACTGGTGCTCCCTCCTGCAGAAAGGAGTTCCTCTGTGAAGCTCTGATGCACTGAAAGCTGAGGACTTCCGGAGGAGGGCGCTGGCGCTGGCCTTGTGTTTGTAAAGATGCGATCTCCGGTCCGCTCCACTCAGCGAAGCCGGGGCCGCCAGAGTCAGGGGTTGTTTCTAAGTGAAAGAGATGGAAAGAAATTTAAAATAAATACTTCTCCAATTAGGTTTTCCTGTTATGGGATAAAAACTGCTCCATGAGGCCCAAAGGAGGAACATGGTCTGTGGGAGCGGCAGGGTGATCAGTGTGTCTGTGACTTCCAGGCACTCACGGACACTGAGTGAAAACAGAGAACCAGATTGTTTCCACAAAGCAGCCAGGAGGCCCCCACGTGCTAGGACCCTTCCATCACTGGGGCCAGTGCAATGCCATATCCTCCGAGAAGCCAGCCCCATGCTCCTCCCTCTGGCCCTCCCTTGCTCTGAGGAGCCCTGGAAGGCCCCCATGCCCTGATGTGGCCTTGAGCTGGGGCACGATCTCTAGGCTCCAGAGCAGCCACATGGCTCATGAGTAGTCAGCATCCCCCCTCCACCCCCACACCCATAACTCACCTGGCTGTGCCTCTCCCTCCTCACACAGCAGCATCTCTGACTGGATTTTTAAAATTAAAAAAATAAATTTAAAAGCCCTTTTGAACCACAGCCTGTGGGTGAGAAAGAACATTTTTGTCAGACTAAAAAGGTGATTAACTTGCAGTGGGTGGATATGCATTAAAATGTGCTCCATAAAAATGAGATATCTACAAAAGACTGGGCCTTGATCCAGGGGTTTTGCATCTGTGAATCTGGAGACCTGGGATGGTCTCGCAAAGTTGCGGGGTCTGTTGTCCCTCCCGGATAGTAATGCAAGCCAGCGGGTGTTTTCTGGGAGCCTGGCTCAATGCTCAGTGCTTGTCACATGTTAAATCCTCACTGTCTGTGAGGCAGATACTATTATGACTCCCAATTTACAGAAGAGGACGCCAAGGCCCAGAGAGGTAAGGGGATCTGCCCAAGGTTGCACAGTCAGGAAATGGTGGTGTGGGGTTAGAACCCCGGCTCCTAAGCACTGCCTGGCCATAGACCCAGGAACACTGAGCAGTCGGCCTTGTATTGTCATCATGCCACACACACCTAGGATTTGCTTGCCTGGGATCTGCCACCCAGCGTCCATATGGGGAGGAAAGCCACCAGGTGTCTGGCATGATTTGGTGTGAGCAAGAGGGTGAGAGAGACGTTGAGGGCAGGCTGTCCTTCTGGATCTTGAAGGAGAATTCTCATAAGTGGGGCCTCCTTGTCTCCTTTTGTTTTATTTGTCATTCCCCAATGGACACAGCTTTCCAAGACAGGGCCCCCATCATTGTCCACCATTTGGAAAGCCGGGGGGCGGTGAGGGGGGCAGTTGGAAGCTGGACCCTCAAGGCACAGCATGGCCCTATTAGAAACTTGAAGAGATCCCACCTACACACACAGCCCCACAAGCTGGCCCAGGTCCCCAAGTCCCCAGGGAGGGCTCCTGAAACACACTTAGGGGGCAGATGGTCAGTCCCTCCACTCCGATCTGTCATTGCTGAGCGGTCCTCAGAGGCAGGCGGCAGGTTTCTCTGTGACCTTGTGAGCAAGCAAAGGCTTTGATGGGGTGCACCTCCTCCCACCCAGGGCCCAGCCTTGTGCTGACAGGCGTTCCGTGCCCCTCTGCTCCCAGATTATTTCTCAGAACTCGAGGAGTGTCAGCTACTGTCTCTTTAAGAAGAAGCAAATGTCAGATGAGCCTTGCAGGACGGTGGTGTTTGTTTAGAGAAAATGGTCTTGCTGTGAAGGGACTGTTTGTCCCTGTGGTAACAAGGCCAGTGCAGGCCGCTCAGGGTGGGACCCAGAGGCTCAGAGCATGAGAGCAAATGTGACAAACCCCTAGTCAATGGGATGGAGCCTAAGCCAGGGTTGAGGGCAGGTCCCACTGACCAAGCAGAACCAGCAGGCTGCGCCCACGGGCAAAGTGACTTGGGTGTCTGCTGAGGGTACCCCAGGGGCTGCCCTAGTCTTAGATCATGAAGACGGGACATCTTCTGGGACAGAAAGCCCAACTTCTAACTTCAGACTACTGAGCCTCTAGTCCAGGGGTGAGCAAACTTTTTGACTCGAGTGCCACAATGGGTTCTTAAACTGGACCGGAGGGCTGGAACAAAAGCATGGATGGAGTGTTTGTGTGAACTAATATAAATTCAAAGTAAAGGAGTGGAGGGGAGAGCAAGAGAACCCTCCGCTCTTTTGGCTCCGTGGGCCGGATAGAACAGCTGAACAGGCCAGATCCGGCCCGCGGGCCATAGTTTGCCCACGGCTGCTCTAGTCCAAGCATGTCAAACTCAAAGGCTAACACGGGCCAAATAAACAAGGCATGCAGCCTGCACACCGCGAGTTTGACATGCTTGCTCTAGTCTCATCTCACAAGAAGAGTTATACAGGAAGAAATCAGTCCTCCTGTTAATTAATGGGATAAAAATGCATTTTGTGTTTTCCAATTATTAATTTTAATTATGCCATGAATGTTCATTGGAATTCCAACAATGCAACTTCGAGCTAGCAGGAAACCAGAAGGGACAGCTCCTCCCCCAATGGCCACAGCTCCCCCACCCAGGACACACAGGGTACACTGGGCAATGCCTCTCAGGCCCCACATGTTAAGGAATTTCCACTACATCCTCAACAAGTGGCTAGGTGCTCCTGCCACCGCCCATCTGACCCCACAGCAGGGCACCTACTGTTTCCTCTGCTTGGAACCCCCTCCCCAGACCCCATTATCTAGTCAAACTCTTTTAAGAATCAGCTCAAGTGTCCCCTGTACAGAGGGCCTCTGAGGACACAGTAGATGCCCCACCAAGCATTTCCTCCCTGCCTAAGTCTCTCCTCACTTCCTCCCCTGGACTTACTCATCTTCCATTCCCCAAAGCCCACCTGGGGCCTGGCACGTTGTGGGTGCTCCGGAAATTTATTCTGCAGGGAAAACATGCACCAACATTCCTGACCACTCCCTCACCTTATAGACCAGGCTCTGGCCTGACCCAGAGTCTAATAGCCAGACCCAGGTTTGCCCACCACTCATGTAGTGAAGCCCTGACCATGGCTGCTCGGTCCAAGAGTCCTGGTCAAATCCCCTGGCCACGCTGCCTCTGGCCTCTCCCTGGAGACCCAACTGTGCTCTGGAAAAGTGAAATACCAGGATAAGGGGCCCTGCACAGTGCAGACCCTCAGTGGTAGCTAACGAGACAAGAAGTGCCTCTCTCCCCTGCCACGTTCCCTCAGTCTCCGGTCCCATCACACTCTCCCACCTTTATTCTGTGTTCCAGTTAGTCAGCTCAAATCTCAGGAGAATCCTGGACCAGGGCTGCAGCAAGAGCTCAGGGAGCTCCGCTGGGAAGTCCTGCAGAGCTGGGTTGCTTCACCTCCCTGAACCTCAGTTTCCTCGTCTGTACAATGGGAATCATAACAGCACTTGCTTCATAGGGTCTTTCTGGGAATAGTGTATGTGAAGGGCTTAGCAAGTGCAGGACAGGATGCTTAGGGAAGATTAGCTTTTATTACTATCAATCTTGGCCTCCTAAATCCAACCTATTTGGGACCATTTTCTAGAAAGAAGGTTCCAGGCAATAGTCAGCAGGGGTCTTTCAGGGGAGTCTGGACTCAGAACCATCAGATCACAAACACCAGGCAAAGGGGACAGCTGGCTGGCTCAGGGCTCTGGGGGTGGGGCTGGTGGAAGAGGCAGGACGTGGCTAACAAGCACCCCCATTCAGAGCATCCTGGGGGTGTCGCAGACCCAGGGCACCAGTGCGCCAGCTGCACTGCTCACCCGCCAGCACTTACCCCCTGAGTTCCACGTGGCAGGCATTGGGCAGGCTGCTGGTGTCCAATGGTGAACAAAACTAGACGTGGCTCTCTGTGGGAAGAGTCAGAAAGCAGTGGATGGCCACTCCAGATGGGGTATTTACAGAGTGGGGCACCCTCTGAGGGGAATACAAAGATGAGAAGGAGCCAGCGGGAGTCCAGGCAAAGGACACAGCACGAACGAGGCTGTGTTCCAGGAACCGAAGGCGGCCAGGTGGCCGGAAGGTGGTGGTGAAGGGGAGCTGTCAGTGGGGCTGCTCTGCAAAGGACAGAGAGTGAAGTGTGCTCTGTGCAGTGGCCAGCTGCTTATTAAGATCCCTGGTTTGGGGTGTGGGGTCCCAGCCTCTGTGCTGGGCCCTGCAAGACTGAGACCAGCAGCCAAAGTCTGCCATTGGGAGCCTCCTACTGGTGGGAGTGTCCTGAGTCCGTCAGGGCTGGGAGCTCGGCGCAGCCACATTTCAAGAACAGTTTTCAGAGCAGGTGGGAGATGACTTTCATGCCTCATTTGCACCCACCTGGCCCAGTCTACCTCCAGAATGCCATGGACCTTGCCTGGGAGTTTGAAAGGCTTTCAGTAACTTGGCTCATGAATATTCATACCTGGACTCCCCAGGAGAGAGCTCTGAGCCACTTAGGCTGGACAGAGTGGGTGGGGCTGAGCCTGGGCTGGAGATTTCAAGGTCTCCTTCCTGCATCTCCTCCCAAGTGTAGCTGTTATCCTGCCTTTCTAACATTATAGGGTCCTTTCGCATGTTTTGAACTTTATATCAATGGAGTCATATAGTGTGACTTTATTGCATGTGGCTGCCTCCTCAGGATTATGTCTGTGAGAGTCATCTATCCATCTATTGTAACTTCATCTACAGAAGTTTGGTCTTTCCGGTGGTGTATAATATTCCACTGTAAGAATGTGCCGCAGTTGATGTACCTGGGTTGTTTCCAGTTCAGAGTCAATAATGCTCCCGTGAACGTTCTCGCGAAAGTCTTTGACATGCATCTCAGTTGGAAATGTATCTTGGCGTGAAGCTGCCCATGGAGAGGACTCATAGAGTGGCAAGATATTGACTGCTAGTTTCAAACATGCTCCTGTCGTGAGAATGGGACTGAGACTGAGATGATGGTGGGGAGGGGGCGGTGATGGCCTTTAGCCCCAAGGCTCCTGTCACAGTCAGCTAGCAACACAGCCTCGGGGGGTCATAACTGATCCCTACACCTAGGCTCCAAGCCCCGGGGTAAAGGCCCCTTCCCTGCCTTTGGGCCAGGGTCACTCCTGAGGATCTACATCACAAGGCTGAGGGCCCCCTAGGCCAAGCAAAGGAATGTGAAGCAGCAGCCAGGAGGGGAGCCTGGGCCAGACACGCCTTCGGGGGCCCTTCAATTGCCAGCAGTCAGACAGCCAGGGGGTGGGAGGAGCCACCTGCCTTCCCTCTCTCTAACTCCCTCCCTCCCTCTCACTTCCTCCCCTCCCTTTCCACTGAGGAAGGGCCCTGAGCATCCCCTGTGGCTTTCACCTCGGGGGACAACAGGTGCATTTCCCTCCTTGAATAATGTGCAGGCCCCACTTAAAGGGAAAATATTGTGGTTTCTCTCTGTTGCCTTAATTTACATTTAGTATAATGTTAGTTAAATATGTACAAACATAAAACTAGGTACACGTTCGTTATGCATAGAGTTCTTCTACAACCATAACGCTAAAACAAATTTATACATGAAATAAAAACAAACTGCAAAACCAATGAACCTCAAATTAACAGCATTAATTTAATGGGACAAATGACAGTGTTTTCCTGAAACTAAATCAGTGCTCACAGCGTGATTCTGGGTGGTCCGCCCGCATCCTCTGGTGTTTTCTGTGACTTCACCCTGTGCTGGATGAAGGCTCGGCCCTCCCCCTACCTCTTCTCCAGGGGGACCACTGCGAACCCTTCGTGCCTGCAGTCGCAGGTCCTCCTTGAGCCTCTATTTGCTCATCAGTAAGCTGGGGAGTGTATCTGTTGTCAGCATTAAGCCAGTTGGTGCACATGTAGTGTGTGGCCAGGGCTGGTCTCACAGGCATTTTTATTTTGTACTGTGCCCCGCGAATTGTGTTGCAGTTCCTTTGCAGGGCACAGAGCCAGGCACACAGTTGGCACTCCGTCGTGGATAGCTGCCATCGCTGGGACCCTGTCTGCATTACTAGGTGCAGTTTCTTTGTGATGTTTTCCTCTGAGACAGTTTTATCTTCCCAGTATTAATAGGGGTTGGAGAGGCCACCTCATGTATGTGGGATTGTATTTTACTAATTCTTGGAGTTGGAGGTGAGCTCTGGGGCGGGGGAACATGGGTGTGTTGATGGCCCGTCATGTGGGAGGGCTAAGAACACCAACCCTCGCCTAGAACCAGACCCTAGCCTCCCTAACATTCAATCACTTTTATCATAACCTGCAAAATGAGGTCCAGCAGAATACTGCTATTTCCTGGAAACCACTTCAGTAGGTGGCCAGAGTTTAAGTTAACAGGTTATGGAGGTACAGACACTATAATGGATTAGAAGCACCCACCGAGTTGCTCATTTAATGTTCCCTTTCTATTGCTGCTCTCCTACAAAGCTGCACAGATGGCCCTTTTCCAAGAGTGAAGTATTAATAATCACGGCATTCTGCAAGAGCAGGCAAGGGCGTCGAGATCTGGCAAGGTCTAGCTATTTGTCCCTGACTTCTCAAGGCTCCTCAGCTGTCCCAGGTAGGGGGCAGCCCCGGGGGTTGAACTGCTCCAAGTTCTAGGAGGCACTCAAGCAGCAGCCCTGCCTGCCTAGAGCACATCTCTGCAAACAACAGGCCATCAGCTCTGGCCACTGCCCTGGCCATGGGGAGGGGTCTGCCAAAGAAGAAGGGATTCTTACACCTCAAGGCGCAGGCATCAGTATCCAAGTGTACTCATCACGGAAGATTTTGCTCCCCAAGAACAGTAAATGCTTCCTCGGGGGACACAGAGGGTGAGGACAAACTCACTCCCTGAGCTTGGTGATCGGCCCTCAGGCTGGTCCCTAAGGAACAGAAAGCCCTCCCGCAGGCAGCAGCCCCTGTGCGCCAGGCTCAGGCCGTGCATCCAGGACAGCAGCCACGCCCCAAAGGGAGGCTGCTCCAGAGCGAGCTGTGCAGAGTAGATTTTGAAGACTTCTATGGAAAAGGAAGGCAAAATATCCCATTAGCTAACTTTTGTATCGATTCCGTGTTGAAATGCTACTTTCCATAGATTAAGTTAAAGTGTATTATTAGAATTAGAGCCACCTGTTTCTTTGACTTTCTTATCGGGCTGCTAGACAATGTAAAGCACATATGTGGCTTGCAATGCATTTTAACTGGACAGCACTGCCCCATAGAGAACAGAGAAGGTCAACCCAGGAAGGTCAGAATTCTGACAAGGGGAGAGAGGCCTGAACTCTCCGCTAGCAACCCCAGCAGGCACTTTCCCTGAACATTGGCCCTCAAAGGCTTCCTCCCGCACCCGCTCCTAAAGTGAGGTGGGATGGGCACTCCTGCCAGGAGGCTCCGGAAGGGAACTCAGAGGCGGTGCGATCAGAGACTATCAGGATGAGAAAGTCGGGCTGGACTTTCAGGGCCACCTGAGTGCCGACAGATGGTCCACAGTGTCACATTCTCTTCTGAGTCTTAGTTCGAAATCTGGAGAAACTGTCACAGGCCTGCCGCCCGCAGACGTTCACCACTCACCATGTCGCCTTTAGGGCTAACGCAGCATGGCCGTTTGCAGACTAATAAATCGGAAGAGTTATTATTCCTTTAAAATGCAGACATATCTGAGGTATCCACTGAACGACGCACAGAGAATAAATTACTTTGGGGATGACACTTTTTAATTGAATTGAACTAACAGCTTAGTAATGTGTTGCAATAAGAATATTAGGATGATTAAAAGATCTGAAAACTCTTGCGAAATTAAATGATTAAACATAATGCTGAGTAAATGAACAAGCTTGCATATATTAATCAGTTGTGGGCCTCGGCAAATGGCTGTGTAACTAAATGCACATTACGACCTACAAACGCATGCCCTCCCCCGCCTCCACACGGCCTTTCCATCATGCGCTCTTTACTGCCACGCTGGGCAAGCTGCTTTTTCCACAGATAAACAATATGCTGGTAATTTCGTGAATGTGACAGGTGCAAGAGCTATTGCTTCTTGGCAAACACTCGTTCCTTTGGTTGTGGGCTTCAAGGAATGGCTGCATAGCTAATTTTCAGTCTCTGTTTTTAACTAAAATGGCACTTTATGGGGCACAAATTAATGGAATTCTGGCTTCCATTCTGATCATGGGAATTGACCTTCCTAACCCTCTCCCCTTTGTGAGATGCCCCTTGTCTCCTGTTAACCCAGTTACCTCTGTGTGCTTTAGTTGTCTTGGGCTGTTAGTTGGGCACGATGGGCTTATAAAGCAGAGGGTGGAAATGTCATGTTGGAAGAAGATCCTGATTCCAAAGGCCCCTTGTCCAAAGCTGGCTGCTCGGGGTGGAGGAGGAGCCAGCAGGTCCAGGGGATGTCCCAGGAGGGTGGCTCCCGCGTCCCTCCATCACTCTGCAACTGGTCTGCCAGCCAGCACCGGGCAGGTGCCTTTTGTATGACCTAGAAAACTGATTACCTTCTTTCCTCAGCTCATCCCCTACCTGCTCAGAGATAACACAGGCCATTTCTTTTCTAATCATATAAATCTTTCATGCCCAAGTCTCACTCATAATTAGTTGCATAAAAATTCAGGTTACGACTCGATCTGTTATTAGGAAACATGAAAACAGTGAGGAGTTTTGTTTCGCTCTCTAATAAAAACTCTCAAGGTCTCTGTTACACAGAGAACAGAAGGGACATGGCATCTCATTAAGGGTAAAATCCAATTCCGAGCAGAATCTCACTTGCTGGAATTGATGCTGAATATATTATTTAAAAGGGAGGGGAAAGGCCCCAGCCACTCGGCACATCTGTGCTCGCCCACCTGCACTGCCTCCCCCAGGCCCCCGCCCCTCACAGGGCTGAGAATCTCGTGCCTCCTACACCAAGGCTGCGAGAAGCCCAGCAGAGGCAGCTTCGCAAATGAAAATATATTCCCCCAACTAAAGTGCTGAACAAACCCGTTTTGCAGCACATCACGTGGGAAAATAATGCAGTGGAATTCCATTAAGCCGATGGCTCCTAAGGAACAAGTCAGCTTTCTGAAAAACTCCAGATGAAGCGTTGCAATTGTCTCAATGGCTTCATGTAATCGACTACCAGGGACACTGGATTCATCTTCCCCAATTTGGCAAATTCAGAGCCATAGGAAAGGATAGCACTCCCATAATTACCCGGACACGAGCAGGCTCTCCCAGGCGCGTGTGGGCTGGGCTTCCGCAGTCTGCAGCCACTGCCGCTCCCTCTGGCCCAGCTCAGTCCTGGAAGCCCACGAGGCGGTGCTCACTGGACTCAAGTAGAATGTAAGACGCCCCTCACAGAGCCAAGGCCTTGAACTCTAAAGATGGGAGTCAGCTCTCCAGAGCCCACAAGTCCTGAAGACTTAGGCCCATTTAGAATTGTGGACTGTCCCTTCCAGATGGTATAGCTGCCTTGCTAATCAACCCCAGATCCAGGAATTCAAGTGGTCTGGGCTGCGGGTAATTTGGGGGTGTTTTACAGGCTGCCAGACAGGGGAGAGTGGAGTGGCCTATCTCAGGGAATTTCAGGCCCCACATTGTCACCTGAAGTGGAAGAGTCAGACCTTCACCTCTGCAGATCTCATTCCTTACTTTTCCCCAGGGCAGAAATGCTGAAAACAATAATTTGTGAGAACTCTGAAAGCCACAGGCCTGAGCCAACAAGGAGAGAAGTAATCAAGACTTTGTCATCGGAGGAGGCGGATGGCCCCAGTGCCCTATCAGATTCAGTCCGGAATGTGTTTCGCCATTATCGTAACTGTGGCCTCCACCTGCCACCCCGGCCGCCGGCTCTGGACCGGAGCACTAAGACATTCAGTGGCACAGTCTCCTGTGGGGCGGACAGAGCCCGGTGCCCCTCGCCTGAGGGAGGAAGGTGGCATAATGCAACAGAACATTTTTGAAATGCTAATGCACGCTCCCCACAACTTAATTTTATTTTGTTCTTATTGGCTTTTTTATATGACATTTCACAGTCCCGTGGCCTCAATAGCTAGATCTGCATCATAAAAATGACAACACGGTGATTTAAGGAGGAGAGTCCATCAGAGTGAAATGGATGATGTGCTTTCAAAGGAGCGGTTTAGCACCTCTTACCTGGGGTCAATGTTCATTTTCAATATATCATTAGAGCATCCTGGTAAGTCGCTTAGAGAGTGGCCGTGTTCTTCTTCCCTGGCCCCACGTTGGGCGATAATGGAGTGGAGCCCTGCAGGAGGAGCCATGCCAGGCCCTTGGAGAGGGAAGGAGAGAGGGGAGATGACCAGGTATGTGGGCACAGCCTTCCACCCGGAAGTCGGTAGTGAGCGACTGATGGCATCAAACTCGCCTCCTCTCTCCGTCAGCTTTATAAGCACAGTGTTCACCAAACCAGTATTCATGAAACTCCAAGCTGCCGTCAGCCCTGCAGCCAGCAGCCCAGCAGAAGAGAGAGGACACGCGATGGTGCCTGATGGGACTCTGCAGACCCCGTGTCTGCTCAAGGCAAAGGGCATTGACAGGGGGAGCAGGGCAGCCGCCTCCCCTCTGGTGAGGGCTTAGACCAGAGCACTGGCTGATTGAAACCGTCCCCAGACCCCCCACCCGCCATCCCATATGAGCATGAATTCCTAAGATCTCAGCCCTCAAACCCAAGGGCCCCTGTCTCATCACCATGGGACCCCAAAACAGCAATGCTCCTAAGGGCTTTCTTTCCTTTTCTTCTTAAAATAACATCTTGTCAGCTCCTCAGAATCCTTTCCTTCCTGATTGGCCAGAGTGGAGATGGGAGGTGAGGCTGAGGAGGGACATCTTGGTCCAGGTGGGGTTACAATGGCAGGAAGAACCTCCTCATGGGGGTGCTACAGACAGCCAGATGTCAGTATAAACTAGGGTGCTGGGGAAGGGGGAGATGAAACTAGGGTCTCCAGGGATGGAGGAGTGTGGACAGGGCCCTGGCTATCTGTATGGGTTGTTTCTGTGTGTGGTGTTTCTCAGGGAGCACTAGAACTAGAAGATGCTTTATCCCAAAGACTTCTGACCCCTTTAACCCTGAACCTGAGCCTGTTGTTACAACATGCAAAAGAGAAACCTGGCCTGGGCCCGGCACAGCTTTGGCTGCAGGTTCCCGACATGGGCCATGTCCCAAGTGAGGCCTGAGCATGTCCCCACACAGGGCCTGCAAGGCCTCCTGACGCAGGAGCCATTTGTCAGCGCGCTGACTTCTGCTCAGGGGTGCACACGCCTGGAGGCAGTGGGACTCCCACAGTGGCCCCAGTCCATAAGGCTGTGTGTGCAGTTGTAACATAAAGTCATTCAGCAGCACAACCACAAACAAAACACACATGAGATTGAGATAAATTGCCCACCCCATTGCCAAGGAAAGTATCGCCAGTGCCCAGTGCCAGGGACTTCCTCTGCCCACCCCACCCCAGCCTGGTGAAGGAGCCTTGGTGGTGGGTGCATGGCACCATGTTTAACTCTTAAATTATCCCTCTCTGACTTCTTGAGGAAGAGATCCAGATTTATTTTTTCTGGAATTTATAATTGCTCCCCTCTCCCTTCAACCCCAGTGCATAGAAATGGGGTGCTAAGAAGAAAAAAGGCCTGTGCTGAACTGCAGGTTGTTGGTCCTGCCTCGGTTTCCCCATCCTCTACATGGGACAAGCCTGCCAATGGAATGAGGTCCCGGATTGCCAACCCTGCAGGGGTGCTGGACAGCCTGCCTGGGGGGCACCTCCTGCCAGCCTTCAGCCCCTATTCTGCAGCTAGTTCTCCAGAAATCAATCCACCAAATGATACCTTCATCAATTGTTGTGGGAAACAATTTTCCAAACCTCTAGTTTCACGGCTACCCTGGTGATGGTTGGAATTCCTCTATTTTTGAAGGTTCACGCCCTGCGCCACCCCTGCCCCAGAGGCACCCTCTCTGGGTGCAGGGCTGTGGCCACACTGGTGTCATCAGCAGAGGCAGGGTGGGGCATGGCAGGGCAGAGAGAGAGCCTTGAATTCTTCACACTGATTCTCTGCCAGCTTCGCTGGTTTGAGCTGAGATGTCGTGGGCATGTCTGCATAGCACTGAGCTCCTCCGCCAGCTGGTGCCAACGTGGCCAGCGCATGTGAGAAAGCCCAGGACACAAATGGACAACAGCAGGGAGTTTGGTTTGGGGCCAGCTAAGTGGGAGCTGTGGGAGATGAGACTGGAAACGGGTGCTCATGGGCCTTAAATGCCAGGCAGAGGAGCCAGTGGGCGGGGAAGAGGTCTGTAGGGAAACCACCTGCAGAGACATCTCTCGGGAAGAGGCTGCTGCCCCGGCCAATAGTGGGGTCCTGACCAGGAGCAGCCTCGGAGGAGATGAGGAGGGACGGGTGGGTTACAAGGGGTGCGAAGGTGGTTCGACTGTAATTGTAAAATGGGGAGAAGTGAATGAGATTTGGGTTCATTCATCCCTAAAATGGAGCGCTCACTCAGCCAGCCTACAGCCTCCACATGTGCCTCGCAAAGCGGGCACGACGTCGTCAAGTACAGCGAGAAGCAATTTGCCGTGGGTCAAGATGCGAAGATTTCCAAACTGACAGATGGCGGGGGAGTCTTTGGAGAGGAAACAGGAAGCATTTTTCTTACCAAGATCTGTCCTTGGACAAAGCATACGTGACAGGGTTCTCTCTGTAAGAGAATTTAAAGAACCTAGCCAAGGCAGACAGAGAGAGATCCCATACAAGGGTTCTCCCACCCCCATATTTTGGTGCCACGCATCTTGCCTGACACAAGGGAATGTTTCAGCAATGGCCAGTGAGTCAGTTCCTGTGTCACAACACTGATGATCACACCACTCACTCTTCTGGGGTGGCCCCTGCCCAGCACCTGCTTGCATTGAGACCCTGCCACCAAGCCCAGCGTCAGCAGGAGAGCATGACAGTATGAGGGTTGCCTTGTCAAGCTAGGGTAGGGAGCAGAGGGCCTCCTCTAACCCCCACCATGTAGCTGACGAGCGTGGGTTAGTGGGGCCATGTGTGCAAGCAGGCCCGCCTGGGAGAGGACTGTGGGAGGACGTGCATTTTCACAGATAAAGGATAAGTATTTATTTTAGGAATTATTATTCTTACTGTTAGTTATGGTTATTAATGAATACCATGGTTCTCAGTGGTGCCACTATTGACATTTGGGGCCAGATAATTCTCTGTTGTGGGGACCATTCTGTGCATGTAGGATGTTAGCAGCCTCCCTGGCCCTATGCCAGGAAGAAAACACTCCTTCCCCCAGTTGTGATAAATATGTCCAGACTTTACCAAGTGTCCCTGGGGGGCAGAGTCACCTTGGGTTGAGGACCACTCATGTGCACCACGAGGGCCTGCCTTCGTCTTTCATCATCAGGTGCACTCCCCCCGTCCCACCCCACCCCCGTCTCCATCTGCAGCCAGGCACAAAGTCCCTGCCCCGAGAGAGGCCACTTATTCTCTGGGGAACTCCCACTCTCACTCACCCAGGGACTTCTCTCCTAAGATTGCCCCTTCTCTCTTTTACATCATAAAGTTCACCCTCTTCATCGGATCATCTCCACTGGCTTGCAAACACAACACCTCAAAACACAAACCAGTCTTTCCTTGGCCTTTTGCCAACCATCCATCTCTCTGCTCCCCTTCATGACAAAACTCTCCTAAAGTGCCCCTTCTCCCACCTCCTTGTATCCCATTCTCCTTCAGTCCATCCCAGAGACCACTTCACTCCCCAACGCTCTCAGGAAGCATGACAGGTTCCAAATGTCAAGGTCCCAGAGGACCTTCACGTTGCCCGCAATCAAATCTCAGTCCTGGACTGAGGGGAGCTCTTGGCGGCGCTGGGCACAGGTGACCCCCCACCCTCCCTCCCAGGCTCCGTCTCCTGTGGCTCCTCATCCTCTCACCTCTAAACCTTGGGGGCACCAGGACTCAGTTCTAGACCTCTTCCCTGAGACCACACTCCCTAATGATCTCTGGTCCCTGGCTTTAAATATCATGTAGACATGGATGGCTTCCAAAGGTGTCTCCCTGGCCTGGACTTCTCTTCAGAGCCCCAGACTCATCTAGCCAACTGCCCACCCCTTCGTCCACCTACTACAGTAAAAACAGAGTCTGGATTTTACCTCAAATGTCTGCTCTTTCTCTCTCAGCCTTTTAGTAAATGGAACCAACACCTACTTAGTTTTTAAGGCCAAAATTCTAGTTTCTATTCTTGATTCTGCCCTTTCCCTCAAACCCCCCACCCCATCTAATATATCACCAATCCATTAGCTCTGCCACCACTGCTCTGGCCTAAGCTGCTGACACCTGCAGCATGGGCCCCTCACAGGTCTCCTGTCTTCCTCTGTTGCCCATTCTGTCCACCCTCCACACCACACCAGGTGCCACCCCAACAGCCTCCACCCCTTCCTGAGGTTGGCCCACCCCCACCCACAGCCACACACCTCTCCCAGCCAGTCCTGATGGTTCTTGCCGTAGTTGCTTTAGGAGTGAGCACGAGACACAAATCTGGCTAATGGAACGTGAGGGGACCTCAGCATTGGGGCTTCAGGGAAAAGCTTCCTGTTCTTACAGCTCACGCACAGCAGAGTCCCCATTCCCCACTCTGGGATGAAGTGCCTGCCTGCAAGGCTAGATCTGTAGGGTATAGCCACACACTGAGGGCTACAGAGCCTGCATCTGGGTGACATTCCAGAACCACAGAACAACCTACCCAGGAAACTCCCTTTTCGCATTATGTGGATGAGAACTTTTCCTTATTAATCAGCCCATTTCCAGTCAAGGTTTTCTGTAAAGAAAATGAAGACATCTTGACCCATGCACAGATGTTCTTTAATAGCATAAATCCGACCATTTTAGTTTCCTGCTTACAGTCCTCCAGAGAATGGATTCTCATGCAATAAAACCCCAACACCTCACCATCGTCATGGGCCCCGCCAGCCTGGCTCCTGACCTCATTTCCAGCCACACCTCTGACCACTGCCCCTGAGACCTCCTCTCTAACCCCCGGCTGCCCTTTTCCTGTTTGTGCCTGTAGCATCACCAGCCAGAGAGGGACAAGGCTCCTCCAAGATCCAACCCTGAATTGCCCCCAACCCCCACCCACCCTCCTGGGCATGGTAAAACACTCAGTGACCAGAGCCACGGGAGCTTCTCGGATGTGTTCTAAAGAACACAGGGGGTGCCCAGAGGGAGGACAAAGTCTGAACCCAGCTCACCCATGAATCTTGGGAGGCATGCTGGAAAGAGATGGAGGCCATGAGCGTTGCCTTTAAAGATGGAAGCTGGCAGGAGCTCCATAGGTGCTGGGAGCAGTGGAGCCCACGGCCGGGCTTGGGACCACTCCTCAGGGGTTCATCGGAGCTGTGGCACGCTCGGGAAATTGGAATTGAAACAAAAACAAACACACTGATGTGAGCTGTTCTCCAAAATGGTCTGCTGATGCCTGTTTACAAAACCCAACCTTGACTTAGCGTTCTCAGGAGACTGAATAATTAAATAGAAAAAGCTACATTTATTGCTGTTTTCGCATGACCCAGATGGCTTCTCCCCTTTGATGCGGGAAGAATGGTCCCAGTCAGAGAGGGCTCAGGTGGGGTGAGGGGACCCAGCGGGACCGGCTCCCTGTCTGGCTTCCACCGCTCTGGCTGCCTGCTGGACACACCCCAGGCCCAGAGACTCCAGGAGAGACACCTGCACAGGAGAAACTGTGTCTGCTCCCTCTTCCTTGGCCAAAGGTTCTTAGTCACAAGAATGCCGCAGTTTAGAAATCATTTCAAAGCCTACTCACTGGAGAGACCCAGAACATGTTTGCAATCGACTTGCAGATCAAATGCCTTAGGGAAGTTTAGAGGATTATTAGTCCATACAGAGATGGTGCATCAAGACTGCGTGTGGGTCCCTGCACCTCCCAGCTTGCCTCACTCAGGAAATGGCAAGAGGATCAAGCCAGGAGCTCAGGAGTCATCCCTGGCACCCCTTTTCCTTGCCCCTCGTCCACACTATTTCCAAGCCTCTTCTCTCCGTCTCACAGTCACCCCTGTCTCTCACCTGAACTGGTAATGTCTCACCTGCTAAAAGGGTCTCCCCACATCCTCTCCTCTCCCCAACAGCCTATTATTCACATAACAGCCAGAATGATCCCTGTAGCATGCAATTCAGATCACATCCCTCCTTGACTTAAAATCCTCCCGATCCCTTTCCACTGCCTGAAGTTAAAACCTCTAAGCCCTCACCATGCCTCTTCCTGGCCACCTGGCACTTCCCACTTCTCTGCATCTGTGCTTTGCTCCCCTGGCTTTGGCCACACTGGCATTCCTCCGTTCCCAGAGCATTCTCAGCTCGCAGGGCCTTTGAACAAGCTGTGTTCCCTTAGCAGAATGCCCTTTCCCCAGTCTTGGCCTAGGTGCTTTTCTTCTCATCTTAGAGCTCTCCACTTAACCCATTGTACGCCATAAGTGTCTGTAGACGCCAGCGGCAGACCTTCCCCACACGCCATGCGGGTCTGTAAAAAAACAAAAAAACTATGTTTTCTGGACACACTTTAAAATCGTTTTTCATGAGAACTTTCAGCTGAAAATATTCAAGAACACCCAAATTGTGAGTAATATATTTATTTTTATAATAGTCATTGAAAATTGATTTTTTAAATTAAATTCAAAATATTGTGGCATGTGGGGATGGTTTCCGTTTTGGACGTGTGGCAGTTAACTGGTTAAATGTCTCCTAATGAGAGAGGCTCCCATCACCACTCCCACTCACATCCTAATAGGCTTCCCTGCTGTTCTATCAGCATCTTGTTCTTTCTATCTGTAGTGCTTATTATACTGTGTAATTTATTTACACGTTCTCTCCCTGCCCACTCTGAGGCCCCCTCCCTTGCCCAAAGACACTATCTGATCATGAAAGTAGTAGAAAGGGCTGTGGGATGAGAGTGAGCTGCCTGGACAGGGGTGTTCAGGGGATAACAGAGCAGAAGTTGGATCTCCTCTCATCAGAGGATTCTCAAAGGGTTCCTGGCCTGAATAACTTGGCCTCTCAAAGGTCCCTTCCACAGCTCACTACAGTTTCTTTCGAGGAAATACATGAACTTGTCTTTCTTTCTCTTCTGAGGGAGTGTACTAGGTAATTAACACCAGCTGCTGTAGAAACCCCCAAGTCTCAGTAGTACAGAGCAGAAGCTGTTTCTCACCCTTATCAGGTCTGAGTAGGTCAGGCAGCTCTCAAGCAGCAAGTAGGAGGCTGTGTTCTTTGCTTTCACATGACCACACAGTCTCCACAGAGGAGAGAAGATAGCGTGGATGATGACTGCATTAGGCAGGGTTCTCCAGAGAAATAAACCAAATAGGTTGCATCGATGGGTGGGTGGGTGTGTGGGTGGGTGTATGGGTAGCTGGATGGGTGGATGGATGAATGAATGAATGGATGGATGGATGGGATGGATGAGTGGGTGGAAAGATGGAGAGAGAGGATTGGCTCACACGATTTTGGCAGCTGAGATTTGCAGTCAGGAAGTTGGAGACCCAGGAGAGCTGATGGCATAAATTCCAGTCTGAAAGCCAGCAAGCTCGAGACCCAGGAAGAGATGGTGTCTGAGCTCCAAAAATAAAACAAGGAAGAAGGAACCTGAAGATGGCACAAAAATTGAATCAGATTTTGCATAAAGAAACAGGAAATTTTGGACAAGTGCAAGTCTGACTGGTCCAGAGCCCCCTGTGGAGGCCAGACACAGCTCAGTGCTCAAAACATGAGTGTCAAGATGAAAGACCCTACAACAACTCGTTCCAAGCCTCCCATCTGCCAAGTGCCAGCAGCTGTTGGAAAGGAGTGAGTGGAAGGGAAAAGAGGGGACACAACACATCCCACCTGTTATATCTGCAAATGCCAGGTGAAGTCATCATGTCCAGGAGACATTGCGATGTTGCCTGTCCCCTACTTGGTCAGAAGACATGGTTTCTGTCCTACTTACCAACTTCATAGTGTGGCCTTGGTCACAGGAACAAGACCAGATCAATAGAGCTTGTCCCACAGGTGCCACACTTCCTTTGGCGACTCCCAGGTCACCTGAGGGGTTCATTCTGAGGAAAGAACATTAATTTACAAGGAGAACACTGTGAGAAGAGGCTGTAGCCACAGAGTTGTGTCTAAGCGCCCACCTGGCTCTCTCCCCAGATGGCCCTAATTCTCAAGCAGGCCCCTGAGACTGGCTTTGCCCTGCAAGGTTCAGTTTAAAAATCACTCTGCAGCCCGGTCAGTGTGGCTAGTGGTTGAGTGTTGACCTATGAACCAGGAGGTTGCAGTGCAGTTCCCAGGAAGGGCATATGCCTAGGTTGTGGGCTCCATCCCCAGTTGGGGGTGTGAGGAGGCAGCCAATAGATGATTCTCTTTCATCACTGATGTTCTTATCTCTCTCCCCCTCCCTTTCTCTCTCTGAAATCAATAAAAACATATTTTTAAAAATAAATAAAATATCGCTGTGCAGGCAGGTTGATTGAGCTTTTGACAGGCTCTTTTCACCAAGACCATCATTTGAAAAAAAATGCCAACTGTCCAGATGGGAATGTGTTCCATTAGTGCATCTCCAACATGCGAACACTAACGCCAACTTGACGAGGATCTGAGAATAGGGATGTGTTCCATTAGTGCATTTCTAACATATAAATACTAACGCCAACTTGACGAGAATTTGAGAAATTTAATTTTTATTGCTGTGAAGCACCAGAATCCTGCTTGAGAAGGTGCTGATGGGCTTATGAGTGTCTCATCGAGTTCAGTGCAGTGTGAGGAACAGCACCCAAGATCACGGGAAAGCTGTAATAGGAACTAACACCGGCTCTCCAGCAACTGAAGTCTCATGGCCTCCTGTTTTCAGGAAGCGTGTTTGTTACCTGCTCACCATGGGTCCATTCGCCGCAGCACCCCCCCTTCTCTCCAAGCTCCAAGGAGCAGGGAGAGCAGGTGTGCAGGGAGCAGGCTGAGAGCTGGTGTTTGCAATACCTTGTGTCTGGAAAACCAACGGTGTTGCTGCTCTGGTTTGAAGGACGTCCTAGACAGTGAGGTAGGTGTCTCCCAGGAGACAGCTGTCAGCCCAACTTGGCCTGAAGCTACCGACTGTGTGCCAGGCACCATGCTAGGCACCGGAGCCCCAAACAGCCCTGCCTGGGACCCCACTGCCGGACACGCAGCCTAGTTAGTGCGCCACGAAGGTCTGTCTCATGCCAACCAACCTGCGCTGACTTCGACAATCGTGGCCATGCAACCTGTCCCTTTTAATCCCAGGGGGAAACAAGGGGAAGCCCACTGACATCAGAAGGCCAGGTGCATAGGGAGGTAGGAGTCCCAAGTTGTGAGGCCCCCTAACTCCCTTGCCCTCCCCAAATTCCCTGCTCACCAGGCAGCCTTCCAGTTCTTATCACAGGGCCATTGTCATCTGGGGGCATCTCTGCCCAACAGGGCTGGACAAGCTCCCCATTGACTTCTCTTTCCAAGGATACCAGCCTCTTCCTATAGCTGCATTCTGCAGGGGGAGGTCACTTAGCAGGGAAGTGGGGCTGGCCAGAGGAAGGCGTGCCGAACAGCAAATAACTGGGAGTGAGGAGAGGTTCGCTTGCCATAAATCTCTTCAGAATTTTACACGGAGCTGGAGAATATTGACATGAGTTAAATTCAATAAAACAACATTTAATTAAACTTTAAATGATCCAAATATTTGCCCTTTGGTTAATGTTTGTGTAGCTGACAGCAGAATTATGATGCTCTGTCAGTATGCACCATTCTAATTTTGCGAGTCTTTCCTGTGCAAAGTGCATGTCCTCAGACATACAGATGATGGGCGGGTGTGCTCAGCAAGGTTGCGGGAGCCGCCTGTCCCAGGGCAGAGGCCTAGCTGCACACACTTCCCTCCCGGGGTGTTTTGGTTGTTTTTAGCCCTGTGCTATAGGCTCCTCCAGACATTTTTTAAAAACTTTTTGAAATATATCGCTTT
This sequence comes from Plecotus auritus, assembly GCF_963455305.1. Lineage (NCBI taxonomy): Eukaryota > Metazoa > Chordata > Mammalia > Chiroptera > Vespertilionidae > Plecotus > Plecotus auritus. The sequence continues at coordinate 36,424,544 of NC_137773.1, forward strand.
GGGTCCACGTGGAGGGAGGCCTCATGCGATGCACATAAGTGTTATATTCCAAACGAGGGTGGTGCTCCTAGCCTGGTAATTAGGGTCCCCAGACCCCCCGCCAGCCAGTCTACCTCACCTCCCCAAATCCACCTGCACTTCCTTTCCATCTATGCAGACATCCCCATCTTCTAAGACAGTGGTCGGCAAATGGCGGCTCACAAGCCACACGTGGCTCACGAGCCGCGGTTTGCCGCTCTGTTGACTAATGAGTTTGCTGACCACTGGACTAGACTAAATGTTACCGTGTAGTTGGAAGCTGTGAGGATTAGGCAATTGTGGCATATTGTGTGCAAAGAGGTAAAGGGTAGTATATGACAGTGGTCGGCAAACTCATTAGTCAACAGAGCGGCAAACCGCTGTCTAAGACAAAGGTTTTCAGGCCTCAGGGTACCATGGGAGCCCTGGGGTGCATCAGTGCATGAGTGAAGGGGTGCATATATCTTTTTGAACTAGTATTTTGGGTTTGTTTGTTTTTTATAAATATCCAGAATGGAATTGCTGGGTCATATAATAGCTCTATTTTTAATTTTTTTGAGGAGCCGACATACATTTTCCATAATGGCTGCACCAATCTGCATTTCCACCAACAGTAAACAGGGTTCCTTTTCTCCACATTCTCGCCAGCACTTGCTGTTTGTTGATTTATTGATAGCCATTCTGACAGGTGTGAGGTGATATCTCATTGTGGTTTTAATTTGCATCTCCCTGATGATTAGTGATGCTGAGCATCCTTTCACATGTCTTTGGCCATCTGTATGTCCTCTCTGGAGAAGTGTCTATTCAGGTCCTCTGCCCATTTTTTAATGAGGTTGCTTGTTTGTTTGTGTGTGTGTGTGTTTTTGGTGTTAAGTTTTATGAATTCCTCATGTATTTTGGATATTAACCCCTTAATGGATGCATCATTGGTGACTGTCTTCTCCCATTCAATAGGTTGTCTTTTCATTTTGTTGATGGTTCCTTCACTTTGCAAAAGCTGTTTAATTTCATATAATTCCATTTGTTTATTTTTTTGCTTCCCTTGCCCAAGGAGATATATCAAATATATATATATATATATAACTAAGAGAAATGTCAGAAACGCCTATGTTTTCTTCTAAGAGTTTTATGGTTTGGGTCTTGTATACATCTTTAATCCATTTTGAGTTTTTTCTTGTATATAGTATGAGAAAGCAGTCTAGTTTTTTTGTTTGTTTGTTTTTTACATTATCTGTCCAGTTTTCTCAATACTATTTATTGAGGAGACTGTCTTTGCCTCATTGTATATTCTTGTCTCCTAGTCATAGATTAATTGGCCATATAAGTGATAACATACCTGACTTCTTCACAAGCCCCACTCACCAGCCATTGGGAGAAAAATGCACCTAAATATTCAATCCATTATAAAGCTGAGTCCAGGCTAATGATCATTTTTGCAGTCCACATAAGTAATGCTCTACCTAAGAAAAATGCTTCGTGTTTTCAATTCCCCACCCAACCCCACAACCCCAGCTGCTCCTCTGTCTGGTTTCTGAGTGTGGGTTTAAGCACCCTGCCATTCTCCACCATCTCCGGTTTCTGCTGCTGGGACCTCGCGCCCACCCCACCCCCCACCCCCCGCCACCCCAAATCCTCCCCAGTTGCCCTGTCAGAGGTCAGCCCTGACTGAGCTCCTGGTCTGGGCTCTCTCAGCCTGGTGGATTCTGGAGTCTGAGGTTCCCTTGGTTCAGCCTCCCACAGCCCCCACTGGCACTATTCACCCCTCAAGGTCAAGAGGTCATTGCCTTTGGGCCCAGATCTGGCCATCCAATGCAGCCCTCAGACACAGGGGTACAGAGCACCTCACAGCCCAGCCAGTGCACAGGCAAGGACCTCTGGGTCCCTCCAGGCCACTCGGGGTCCAGGGGGCTCTGGTGGATAATCCCAAGCCCTGGCTCTCTCACACCATGTGTAATCACCCCAGGTGGGGAGGGGAGCAGGCGGTTGGAGACAGTTAGCCTCCTCCTAGGGCCCTCCACTTGGTTCCCCTCACCTGCACACTAGCAGGCACACTCTTTGCCATTCCCACCGTCTCTCTTGTGATTCCCACAATGCCCCGGGATGAGGATGGGGTATTCCATACCTGCTTACTTCTTCCATAGAGCACAGGGCCTCATGGGTTTGGCGGCGGCGGGGGGGGAGGGGAGTGAGGGGGTTATATACTTTTATTGATTTCAGAGAGGAAAAGAGAGGGAGAGAGGTAGAAACGTCAATAAGAAGAGAATCATAGATCAGCTGCCTCCTGCACGCTCCCTACTGGGGGCTGAGCCTGCAACCTGGGCATGTACCCTGACCTCATGGGCACTCAACCACTGGGCCACACCAGGCAAGGAATCCCATGAGGAAGAGGTACCTTGTCTATACCTGGGGAGAATCTGGGTTCTGAGCCCTAAGAGCCAGCACAGCACAGGGGAAGCTAGACAATTTTAGCAAATTCTCCTTATCTCTCCTCTCTCTGCTCTCTATCTCCAAAGCCGGGTGGAGATACAGTGAGCTGGCGCCTTCTCTGCCCTGAGAAATAAGCCTCATGACTCTGAGGTGGGAGGGCGGCACACAGAACGTGATTGAAGAGGGAATGTGAAGTGCATCTTCGTTTGTGAAATATTGGGCGGGCTGCATCTGCATCAGTCACGGGCTGCTTATCTTCCCTCCTGCGGCTCCGTCACCGGGAGCCACATTTGTCCTGTGTGTGGTTGTCCCCTCTCCACTGGCCTGTTGGCTCCTTTCCTTCTTTATTTCCATTTTCTCCACTTTGCGTCCATCCGTCCAACAAGCGTTGATTGAGCACCGAGTACCAGTATATACCTTGTTCCTCTTCGTGGGCCCAGGGCAGGGCCACTGAATGACTGTGGATGGACAGGGCTTTGCTCCTCAGGTTCCCACCTGACTGCATCTGCTTTGCAGTGCATCGCGCCTGTGGCTTCGTGCCTGAGGCTATTTTGGCTACCCTTCCCCTCCCCTCTCCCACACACGCTGGCAGGAGGGTGTGAGCACAGATGTTCTGCCTGATCTCAGCTCAAAAGTGCCCCACTGAGTCACACAGCTCCATCCCCAGCTCTCTGCCTTGCTCCACACCTGTCAGACACCCCCAGGCCCTGACAGAGTCTCAGTCAGAGTAAACAGGGCTCCGAGCATTTTTGCTGTTATCCCAGAATAAGCACAGCCCCCCTTACCCCCGAGCCAGCTGCCTCCCTCAGCTCACACCATCTCGGGCTGCTGCCCCAAGCCCCCTGACTTGCAGACTTGGGGGAGGCAGTCCAGCCAGGGGGCTGGTGACTCTCCCTCCAAGCCTGATCCCATTTTGGTTTTTGAACATCTGAGTCTGGTTCATTTTTTCATAAATCCCAAGAATTTCAGAAAGCCTGTGGTTAAAGGGAAGTATTTTAGACCCTTCCCATTTGCCTGAAGAATGATCAGTCTTCGTGCCAGTTATCAAGTGTGAAATGGCAACGATTAATAATTTGTGCAGCATAAAGTACACTTCAAAAAATTAAAGGCTACCGTGCATGGTGGCTGAGCAGAAATCCAAATCCAAGTTCAGAGAATCCTCAGACAGAAACAAGCCTTCAAAGGTCAGCCAGTCCATTCCCCAGACTGCAGACAGCGCAACCTTTACGCTGCCCCCAGAAGAAGAGCTTGACTGCACCTAGCCCGGCCCAGACTTCGTGAGGCCCGAGGCCGGGAGCACATGGCAGGCGCTGCACGTCTGGTCCTGGTCTCTGTGTGATGGCCCACAGGGCTGGCAGCCCACATTCCAGCCGCAGCCCAGATGGCTCCTCTGCACTCGCTGTGGTTCCTGGCCCGTTTTGACCCACAGAGCCCTTTGACCATTTGGCATAAGTTGTGGCCCCTCTCCCAGGAGGTATGTCCATCTGTACATTCTGTCAGCACGTGGTGGACAAATTCCCGTTGCCTTCAAGCAACCTCGGCCCCTGCCCTGCAGGAAATCCCCGGCACCTGACAGCCTTCTTCTCCCTGCAGAGGTGGTTCAGCTCAGCCTCGCCCCCGAGGAGAGGGTCAGCGTGGCCACAGTGACCGTGGGGCTGAGCACCGTGCTGACGTGTGCTGTCCACGGAGACCTGCGGCCACCCATCGTCTGGAAGCGCAACGGGCTCGCCCTGAACTTCCTGGATTTGGAAGACATCAACGTAAGTGACCTGGCTCTGACTTGGAGCTCAAACGTGCGTCCAGGGCAATAACCTGTGCAAGACTGTGGCAGAGGCAGGCCCTGAGGGCTCTCTTCTGCCACCCACATTTGGTACCTCCCAACCTGTTGTCTGACACCTGGAGGTACCAGGAAACCCAAGTCCCACCACAGGCAGAGGCAGGGTGCCTGGTGGCTGTAAGCCTGCCAGCCAGGCCCAGAAGAAGGGGAGCGGGGAAGCCGGGGCCAGGGCAGGAGGTCCTTGTTACAGGCCAAAGCAGCTAAGGCCAGGAGGCGGGCATGAGGATCGGATGTGAGAGGAGGGGCTGTGTATCGAGCCCACCGCTCAGAGGGAGGACCACAGTGCAACAGACAACATGGCCGGATAGGAGGGCTCCCAGGCAGGGAGCACATCTGGGTGAGGTCCCCTGGGGGGCGTGGAGGAAAAACTCCAGGCCTAAAGCTGGGCAGAATATAGGCAGCTGAACATGGGGAAGAGGGGTTCCCTGTGAAGGGCAGAGGTGAGCTCCTGGGCTGGGTTGGCTGGAGGGCAGAGGCCAGGTGATGAGGGGAAAGAAAATTAGGTCCAGCCAGAGGGTCCCACCTGAGGCCTTGCTTATGGAGTGGGAAATGGGGGTGTGATGCGCTGAGTGGGAGAGCCCTGAGCTCACACAGCCTAATGTGACCAACAGGAGAACTTCTGCTGAGGGCCCAGGCAGCCTGGGCTGGGGTCCCAGCATCACCCACACTGCCTGCAGCACTGAAGCAATTTCTTAAACAGCTGATCCTCAATGAATTAATTTATTAGAAAAGCGACATTAGTGGTACCTCCCTTGAGGTACCACTTGAGAAATACAGGGATTCATTCAAGAATATTTATTGGCCCTGGTTTGGCTCAGTGGGTGAAATGGTTTCCCAGAAGTTCATGTGAGAAGACAGAATGATGTCACCAAGCAGGGTGCTGCCAGGTCAGCAGAAACGGAGGGCAGCCCTTGTCTTGGCACAGGTCAGGTCAACTGGCTCAGAATGGGATGCTTGGACCAGAGAAGGAAGACCTGTGGGATGCGTGGCCAGTTCCCACTAACAGGGCTAAGGTGCTGGGGGAGGTGCTGGGGCAGAGGGAGTCGGCCTGGTCTGTGTGACCCAAGGGTTGGACTAGCACAAAGGGCCAGGGTGCACCCCAAAAAGAAACCAATTTTAGTTCCTTAGCTGAACCCCATTCCAGCCACAGCCCTGCCTGTCGATGGAGTGAGCCCTCGCAGGAGGCAGTGAGCTCCCCAGCCCTAGAGACATGCCCGTGCAAGCAGGAGTGTGATTAGCAATGCTGCTGGCCACAAGAGGGCAGCTAAACCCACGACCTTGCAGCCTGCTTTATGGGGAGGCCCCGTACGGAATTCTGCAGGAATCCTCCGGAGTTGGGATTCTTGCTGCACCCTGGAAATGGTGCAGGAAGCAGACAGAAAGAGGGGCCATCCTGGAGTTCCACTCTGGGCAGAGCTGGCAGGAGTGCCCTTCCCCCAGTCACACTGGGCAGGACCGTTTCCTTGTGATTTCCTCCTAGGCTGGATTCTACCCATATCTGGATGTCAGTGTCAGCACAAACCTGATGGGTGCTTGACGGGCAGATGCTGATGGGAAGTCTTCTGAGCTTAAGACACCCAGAGCGTATCTGGGATCTTAGCAAGGGAGGGTAGTGTCCTGGGTGCATGTGTGTGTGTGTGTCGGGGTGCACATTTGTATGTACAAAAGCTGTCAAGGTGGGCATCAGCTTTTAGCCATGTGTGGCCAGTAGATCTGCCTGTGTTTGTCTGAACATCCACGGGCTTTGCTTGATGCTCTATTTAAAGACACCAGAAATAAAGGCTGAGGCAGAACTCCTCTTAATGCACTTGCCATCAGTTAATTAAATTACTTTGAGTGTGTTTCCCTCCCTTAAACATGCCTCCAGCACCAACTCAATTGCATTTTTACTTTGCACAGTGAGGTTAGCAATTTGGGTAATTGTGGGTGCAACTGGAGATTAATGGCCTCTCGTTACCTCCCAGGAAGCACTTGCTGCTCGTGGTCAAGTCAGCAGCCCACACACAGGCAGGACTCTGAGCTTCTCAGAAACCCCCATGTGAGGGTGCAGGGCAGCACCAGCCCCACAGGGGTCCACGGGCCTGATGCATGCAACCACATTCTACACACACAAATACACACAACATAAGTACACACATACATGCACATAAACACACAAAAAACACCACACACAACACAAGCACACACATACACACAAAAACACACGCAACAGATACACACGTCTATTCACACATACATACGTGCATGCAGGTGTATGTGGCTCCCCTGCCTTAGGAAGAGGAAGGAGACAGCACAGCCTGCCAGTGAAGGGCACAGACTCTTGGGGGGGGTCAAAGGTACCTGGGTTTAAGCTCTGCCACTTACTAGTTGAGTGACTTTGGAAAGGCCACTTGACTTCTTAAGCCTCAGTTTCTTCCTCCATGAAATGGGTATGAATAATAGTCACTACCTCATAGGGTTATAGTTGCAAAATTAAATGAGAAGATACATGTGACATTCTTGGCATAAGTGTTCCATGCTATTATCACTCTCCTCCTCATCATCATCATTATTATTATTACTATTACTGCTGCTGCCAAACAACACCTTGCATCCTGAGTCCCCAGAAAGCAGCCAGCAGAAGCCTTGAGGCTCCCCAGTCAGGCAGCTATGACGCTGGGCTGCCCCTGCTGCCTGTCCTCAGGACGGGACAACACCATCCATGTCAGTCTGGATTCATGCAGGGAGACGGACAATGACCAGCTCCTGCAGGTCCAGAGCTGTTGGGTGAACTGTGTGACTTCTCTGAGCCTCTGGGGCCATGGGGATGAGGATGTCCTCTCTGCGGGGGCATTTTTAGGCTGAAGATGTGTGACACGACTAGCCAGGTGCCCACACAGCAGGTGTTCATAAGGAGCAGTCCCCGTCTGGGGACCGTGAGGACAGCAGCCCTGGGAGGAAATCAGCTGTAGCGGGGACAACCAAGTCCTCTGGATTCAAGGGGTATTTTTGAAGCGGTCAGGGGAGAACAGCCCAGAAGGGCAGCCCTGACGGGGCAAAGATCAGGGATTGAGCAGCTCATAGAGACTCTCAGCATACAGCATGCCAGTGCCCACCCCGCCCGCCCCGCCCGCTGCAGTCAGAGACGGAATACTATCCCCCACGTGGTAATTAGCGCCTGGCACAGAACACTGCACAGACCAGGAAGCTGATCAGCCTACAAGACCCACGGCGGGAGCGGAGCGAGCGTGGGGAGGTGCGGGCCTCCTTGTTTTGTCATTCGGATGAGACATCTTGATTGGCAACAAAATATTAATCACTTTTTCACTACTCTCTTAATGAGACGCTTTCATGGGCAACAAAATATTAATTTGTCTTGTCTTATCTGTTAAGAATTCTGTTAATGAATTCACTCACAGGGCCATTACAGAATGCCATCCTAATGACACATGTAATTAAACTTTTCTGACTTGCAAACACCAAGGATGCCTGGAGCATCAGAATAATATTTGATTAGAAAGTAAATGTGCTCTCTAGCCCAGAGCCGAGGGGGAAGGAGCCTCTCGGATTCCCCAGCGATCAGTGTCGCTGTCACAAGCATTCATGAGTCCCAGGTGTGTGTGTGTGTGTGTGTGTGTGTGTGTGTGTGTGTGTGTGTGTCCATCCAGATGGTGCACGTGGAGAGTCATCCTCTGGACTCACATACTATGAGCTGGTGAATCCAAGGCCTGTGCCAGAGCGTAGAGCAAAGACACCCTCGTCCTCGAGGGGGCTGAGACATCAAAAGGCAGAATTACAGGTTCCATGTTACAAGGAGGGAGCCAGTTCTGGGGGCCGGAGGAAGGGGAAGTTCTGGCCCAGGTTCAGGGCACAGGGATAAGCCAGAGAGGAGTCTGGATGGGGGGCTGGGGCCAGAACATGACAGGCTTGAATATTAACATAAAGGATCTTGGCTGTTCCCACAGGCAGTGGGATTCGTAGATTTTAAATTGGGGAGTGACACGGTCAAATGTCTGTTTGACCATGAGCCCCTTCCAGCCTAAGATTAAACATGCACCCAAGGGGGACCCCAAATAAGTGGGACTCAGAAATGAGGGGAACTCTGCTCATGCTCTGGGAGTGTGAGAGGAGAGGGGTTAGGGGTCTCCTCCCCAATAGTGCATTCAGAGTGGGACAGTGCCCCAGGCTGCCCGGTAGTTCAGGCAGGACCTGGTGTGCCTCCTGAGGCTGCCTGAGCCACCCACCCCTTTGCAGGAGGCCCCAGCTTGCATGAGGGACCCCTGCCTCAGCCACACCAGGAAAAACACCGCCCCCAGCAGAGCAGCATCAGGGACCAAGTTCAAGGCCCAGAGACAGGCGCTCTCAGCAGAAGGTGCTGCCGGGAACACCCTGTGGCCGCTGGCAGTGGGTCTCTGGATTGTGCCGCCTCCTTCTGTTTGTTCCATCAGAAATCAATAGTTTCTACTCCCACAGCTACGCAAGCTAACAAAGGCTGCCTGTACTGTGTTTGCGTCCTGGCCAGCTGCCACTTGTTTCTTTACTGAGGCAGTCATGGGTCTGGGCGCTTCAGACCGGCCCTGCGGCCGCCCACTTTAGCTTTCAGGACATGACCCACTGCCCCCACCTCCGAAGCTACATGGGGGCAAGGCCATGGCACCTCCCAGAGCTGAAGCCCAAGCTCGAGGCTGCTGTCCAGGAGTGGGCCTGAGCTGGCGTCTGACGGAGGACAGACCCTCACCCCACTGTGGCCCGTGGGCAGTGGCCCCGGCTCTGCTCTGTTCAGACAGCACAATGTCAGGTGCGGAGGGCACTCCGTCCCAGGGCCTCAGCCACATCCCCATGGGCTTAGCTTATTGTCAGGAAGAATTCTGCCTTAGGAGCTACTGAGACACCTGTCACTGCAGGCACCCAAGCGGAAAGGGGACCAGTTGGGTAGCCTTGGAGGACTCTCCCAGCCCTAAAGTCAGTCAGGCAGCCTGAGAGAAGGAGCGTGCTTGGGTGCACATAAGCCAGGAACACCCCGATCCCACCCAGGCACCCACTTTTTCACCGGGACCATAGAGCCCTGACTTTCCCCCAGAGCTGCCCCTCCAGCCCCTGTCTCCTGAGGGCTCGGAGCTGGGCTTTGGGGACCAGGGTGAGGGCCCATCTCAGAGGCAGATCCATAGGCCCCTCCCCTACCCTGGCCTCCATCCTAGGGGTTCTAGGGGTCCCGGGGGAGAGGCTGCCTCACTTTCTGCAGAAACTAAACATGCAATCCCTGCTAGGCCTCAGTCCTCCATCCAGACCAAAGGTACAGCAGCCACTCAGGGTGGAGTGAAATGACTGTCCCCAAACCCAACTGCACATCCTGCCTCAGCAATGTCACCTGCCCTCCCTCATAACTGCCTTTCTCACTGTCCCTCATGATCCTCTGGGACAGGAGAGCTGCCCATGAGGAGAACAGAAGCAGGGAGAGGACATCCCAACGTCACAAAAATAGCTGGCAGCTGAACCCCTGCTGCTGTCTCCACCCTCAGTATAGGCAGCTCCACGTCCAGGGGGCCAGGGGCCATGCTGCTTTGTGCACGAGAAGCATCTCATGTAACGCTCACCGAAACCCCGTGAGGCAAGCGGGGTTACGTAACTCACAGGGGCCAGGAACTTGCCAGGGCCTACAGCCAACCTGCACACCCAGCCGGAGCTCTCTGTGTGCCTCACTCTTGGGACATGACCCGCAGCACCCAGCCTTGCCAAGGCCTCGCTCTGGGGCCAGCTGGGCTGCCTCCTGCTCCAGCAGTGACTACTGCAGTGCGCAGGCCCCTTGGGATGTGTCCCCGCAGATACAGGCCCATGTGTCTCAGTAGCCTCTGACCTCTCCCCAACCAGGAGGGGAGCAGAAGGCTGAGACCTGCACCTGGGATCGTTTGGCTGGGATATTCTCAGGGACAGGCAACATTTTTCTATTGTATTCTTTAAAAAAAGGCCTACAGCAAATCCAGTATATTTCAAATGACTTGGAAGAGCCACTCTTCTTTTTATTGGGTTATTTTCTTTTTCATCTTTCACCAAATCTTGCTTTTTGGAGCTTTCAGATGTCGGCAGGCGGAGCTCAGTAATAAAAGCAGATAAACAAAACCCTTTAGAGGAAAGTATTCGTGGCAGTGTTTGAAGGATGTGTTAAAGGCTTGTTTTTTTCCCAGGCCTAAATGGTGTAAAACCAGGAACAAATAGCTCTAATGAAGCATGTGCTCACAGCCAGCTCCCCTTTGGAAGTGAATTAGTAAAAAGACCAAAGAGAATGATTTAGGAGCTCATGACTCATTTAATTTTTATTGTCTTTATATAAACCAGTCATGAATCCATTGTAAAGAGATGAGAGGCGTTTGATCAGCATGGAGAGCTGTTTGCAACACGATAGACAGTGGTTGTAAGTTCTGCATTAAAATAATCTCATTAAACACTTGGGTACATTTTGTTTTAAAATCTTGGGAAACACTGTATTGAAACATTCAAAGGCTCTGGCCAGCTCTCTCTGGCTGGTGTCCGGCTGCAGGTGACCTCCTGGTCCCTTAGAACCTTGGATGAGTTCAAGCCACTGGGAGAGCCAGCCAGAGCTCTAAAGAGACAGGGGCCAGGCCCATGGTCCACCAGCCTGTGCAACTCCTGGGGCGGGCTCTGCCCCTCCAGGTACCTCCGCTGGCCTTTGCTTTCTCACTGGCTCCCTCAGGGCCACCGCTCTTCCCTCTGTCACTGGCTTCAAGGCTTCCCCTATGCTCAGTGACCACTTCTGGCCCCATCTCAAAGGTATAGGGTCCCTCAGGAAAGTTGTGAGCCAGCTCCTAGACCCTGAATGCAGAGCCCAGGCCATCCTGAGCACCTGCCAAGCCTGGCTGTCCTCCCCAGCCCCAGCAGGACAGCCCACATTCAGTCTGTTTGGGGCTTTACCTGCTGCAAACAGTACTGCAGTAAGCATCCTTATACTCACCTCTTTGCACGTTTGCATAAGTAGGTCTGTTCTTCGAAGTAGAAAGAATACATATAGGGTGGGCATGTTTTGGGTTTTTTGTTTGTTTGTTCGTTTTTAATATATTTTTAATTTATTTCAGAGAGGAAGAGAGAGGGAGAGAGAGATAGAAACACCAATGATGAAAGAGAATCACTGATCGGCTGCCTCCTGCACGCCCCCCACTAGGGATCAAGCCCCTAACCTGGGCATGTGCCCTGGCTGGGTTTTGATGGATGTTGTCAAATCTTCCTCCAAAAAGCCTACACTAAGTTACACTCCCTCCAACAGTGTGTAAGAATTTTAAACACCGTATCAGGAGAAATTTCCTGATTGCAAGCCTTCTCGGTCCCTGAAATGAGCTGTGGAAGGAAATTTAATTAAATCCTCCCTGGAGTGTTTCAAGGACAGCACGAATGGCAGCCGCTGTTGTTGTGAGTATGGCCCAGCTTAGAGAAGCTGGTGCCCTCAGTAAGGCCCTCTCAGCCTGGAGTTCACGACCCATCTCTGAAGGCGTGTTGCACTTTGCCCAGATGCAGGCAGCAGGCTCTAGCGGTCTGGAGCTCAGTCTAGTGCCTGAGTCCCTCCCCCGCCCCAGCTGGCCATGCGGAGCTGACGGGCTAACCATCCAAAGCTCTGTTCAGGGACTCAAGCCTGCAATTCGGGCCCCATGAGCTGCCACTCCCCACACGATGCTCTGGAGTCCTGGCCAGTCAAGAGGTGTCTGCCCTCTGGCCTCTGAGGACAAGCTGAGGGCTCAGAACTGTCTCGGATGTGAGCCTTCTGCTGCAGGTGCCCAGACACCTGTGCGTACTCAGGCACTCACGTTTGTTCCCAGGACAGATGCTCAGCATCCACACAGCTGGGTCACAATTGCCCTGTTTGAATTTTGGTGCCAACTACAAAGTTAGAGACAGCATTCCACGCAAGACCACCCTCATTCTGGCAAGTCTGGAGATTTCCCAAAGCTACCTTCAGATTCCATCATTTGCTAGAAGGACTCACAGAACTCTCTGAGGGCCGTTACACTCACGGTGACAGTTCGTTACAGGGAAAGACTACAGATTAAGATCTGCCGAGGGGAGACACCCCTGGGCAGAGTCCAAGAGGGTCCACCTGTGAGCTCCCGTTGTCCCCTCCCCTGGAGTTGTGGACATGTTACTTTCCCAGCATCGACATGTGACAATGTGACAGAGTCCTGCCAGCCAGGGAAACTCACACAAGCCTGGTGTCCTGAGGTCACTCACATATGCCCACATGGCTGACCTCTGGTATCCAGACCCGGGGGAGGCAAAACTAATGCCACTGGGCCCAGAGCATTGTTAGACTGCCTGGTGGAGAAAGCTCCAGGCAACAAATGCCTCGAGAGCACCTCCCAGGAGCTGAGGACACAGACCAGACCTCTCTTCAGGTGATGTTACTTCTCCACCCTTCCCTTCAGGGCTCCCCAGGAGACAGCACACTTGGTTGACACACCTCCATTCGTTCAGCAAATATAACTGAGCACCACTTATGCACCGGGCACCATGCCACTCAGTGGGGACCAGAGTGCTGCACAGGAAGATGAAGTGCCTCCCCTTGACACTCAGTCATGGGGAGACTGGCCACAGAAACCCATCCGCCAGCAACCACATGCTCCCTGCATTCCCGGGGAGCAAGGAGCCCTCCCAGGGGCCCGCTCTCGTGCCTCTGGCTCCCTCTCCTGGGCCTGGAGAGGGGCAGGAGGACAGACCCACTGAAAGTGACTGTCCATGGCCGCCCTCCCATGGGGACTCAGCAGCTACTCAGGGATCATTTCTAGTTGCAGGGACTTTCTAAAGAGGACTCTGGGCAAGAGGACTGGTTCTGCAGAGTGGCAAGTCTGTCCTCCCAGGGGCTGGGAAGAAGTGATCCGAGTGTGGATCAGAGTGGTCAGCTGTAGAAGGCCAGTGGGTTGGAACGAGCATGCGTGTGCTCAGGTTTACTGTGTGTGTCCACATGGAAGTTTGCGTGTGCCCACCAAGGATGCGTCTGGTCCTTGCTTGCGTGAATGCAGACATCTCTGAGGACCGGCCATCTTCAAGGAGCTGCTATTGCTTGATGATTGGGTCCATGATGCTCAAATGTTTGTGCAGATGGGAAGCTCCGGTTAGTATAATTCTGGGGGCCAGAACTGAACCAGCATGGAGGCAAAGACCACCTCCTTCACTCCATCTTCCCCAGAGAGAGGCAGGGGTGCTCCAGAGAAGGGCACAGGGTTGGAAAAGCTCTTAAAAAATGTTTCTAAGCTGAGTTTTAACTTGTAGCCTTGACAGTATCATTAACCCAAACTCTGAAACCACTCTGGAGTCCTTGTGCTTAACACCTAGTCACTCAGTATTCAGCACGGATGGCTCATTTTCGTGTTACTTAGACCTGACTCCCATGCATCACTATGACAACATCCCCCATCTCGCCTCTGCTTAAATATAGTTTAATACGTAAGTCTCATTTAATTACTTTCTTTATTAAGGGCAGATACTTAGAAAATAGCTTTTTAAAAGGCAAAAACCAAGTCTTTAAGTAAAATTGTCTCTTTCCCAAAGATGGATGTGCATCAATACAAAGAATGGTCTAATCTGGCATCTGTTTATTGCTAGAAAGAACCTTGATTTTGCTAATACATTTCTATGCACCAGAACAACAAAAAAAGCCATCCATAAAAAGACAATTACAGAGATGCAATCAAGCACTGATGGCGGTGTGCAGACATATCTCAGAGAGCATGCAGGAGAGTAAGGATTGCAGGTTCAGTTTTATGTAGCTTCTTATAAATCAATTTTTAAAGTAATTTCCTCACATCCAATGAGGTAAATTTGATTTCTGTAGTCAGTATTCATGTTCCAGAAAACAATATGCACTTTGTTCTATAATTACATGATGCCTATTATTTTAGCCTAGAGACATTATTTTATTACAGAGCCAGGTTCTTCCCAGAGCCCAAATCATGGGCTGGTAATGACTGAGGTGCTCGAAGCAGAGCCCGATGCATCCAGCAGCCCCGCGTGTCCTTGAAGAGCTGACGCACACCCCTCGGCACCGACACCAACTGAGCACCCAAGTATGCCTCCGCTCCTCCCGGGAGCAGTGAGGAGAAGCAGACAGAGGTTAAAGGGCTTTGTTAGGGGCTCGCCAGAAGTCACCCGAGTCTGGGATGGGCTCACATGCATGGGCTCTCCCATCTCTGCCTCCTGCTCCGAGTGGAGCCTTCTCTCCAGTCAGTATCAGTGGGTCCTGGCCTGAGGGATGCAGCATGGAGAAGGAGACGGTGGCGAGATGGAGCCCAGTTCTCTGCCTTCCCGCCCCGACCACCTCGTTTTGACCCATGTGACTGGGACGTTTGGGTGGAAGGGAAGGCAGGAGGTGGGTGCCTCAGTGGTCAAACCCAAGGAGCCAGAAGGCAGTCCCTGCAGGAATCCTAGCCACACTGCACAATCCGCTCAGCGATGCCGGTCCTGTGCAAGGTGCTGGAGACACTGCGTGCAGAGCCCCTGCCTGCCCTGTGGAGCTCACATTCGGGGCGGGGGTGGGGGGGGGGGGCGCGGGAGGCCACAGACTGCAAACCAGGCAAATACAAAGAACAGTGTAAATGGTAGTGAGTGCCAACAGAGAAATACAGCAAGAAGGAAGGCAGGGGGTGGGGGGGTACAGAAGGGTGGCAGGTAACATTTGAGCAGACTTGAAGGCGGGGAGCAGGCCAGGCTGATAGGTTGCTTTTGGGGAATAGGGCGCAGCAAGTAGGAAGCTCCTGAGGGGGCAGGATGCCTGGCATGTTAGAGCAACAGCGAGGGGCCCCTGCTGGAGTGGAGTGAGCAAGGAGAGGGGAAGGAGTTGGGCTGGGAGCAGGACAGGCAGATCATCCCTGCAGACCCTTAGTCTGAGGCTCTATGGCTGCTGCGTGGGGGTCCCTGCCTCCCCCCAGGGGGAGATGGTGCCTTGGCCCCCGGGGTGGCAGTGGAGGTGGTGAGAGGAGGTCACATTGTGCTGTGAATGAGGCAGAACTGGGCTTTCCATTCGGTTTTATGGCTTCCGGGGCGGCCGGGGGTGGTGGGGGGGCGGTGTTAAGGGTTCCTGAGGATTAAACAAGGTGATATATGTCACACTTCCTGGCACAGAATTAGCTTTTAAAGACTGTGGCATCACTCTACACTGATCTGTGCGAACCTGAACCTCAGCCTGGGGCACTTCTCAGCTGGAGGAATGTGACCACACAACCCCCATGGAGGTGACAACAAGCACAGCGGCATCAAGGGCCCTCCCGTGAGGAAGGGCTGTGGGGGAAGGCTGGGAGGACAGTGTGGAGGGAAAGGAATGCCAGGGGCCAGGCACGGGCTGCCCTTTGGGAGGGAGCTGCCCTGGAACCGCCAGCTGAGGTGCTGAGGGGCTCCCCAGGCGGCGCTGCACCCAGCTTCCCAGCCCACTTTCAGGATGCCATCCCACCACGGGACGCCAGCAAAATGTATTTTCCTCCAGATTTAGGTTTTGACACAGGCAATAGCTTAGACCAGAAGTAAGTCAGCCCCACAACTGACTAACCATTAACTTTTCATAAGCAACTCAGGTATGAACCCTTTATGACTCTGTTATGACACAGGACAAATCAGCTATCTGGTGTTTTATTTTTATTATCGGAGCTTCCGCAGAGTGATAGGAGTGGGCTTTCTGAAGCAGAGCAAATGTTTCAGAGAAACTCACAGGGCTCCAGCAGAGCTCTCCAGTGTGTCACTCCCCGGGGGCGCTGGGGCATTATTCCCTGAAAGCTGGCTGCACGCGTCCACCACCCACCCTCCACCTCCTCCCTGACGCGGCCTCTTTCTGAGCCCGAACCCCCTCATTGGGCTAGTTCAGTGGTCGGCAAACTCATTAGTCAACAGAGCCAAATATCAACAGTACAACGATTGAAATTTCTTTTGAGAGCCAAATTTTTTAATCTTAAACTTCTTCTAATGCCACTTCTTCAAAATAGACTCGCCCAGGCCGTGGTATTTTGTGGAAGAGCCACACTCAAGGGGCCAAAGAGCCGCATGTGGCTCTCGAGCCGCAGTTTGCCGACCACGGGGCTAGTTCATTGGCCAGAAAGCATCTTTAAAGGACTCATGAGGGTTGTGGCCGGGCCCTCTGGAGTGGGAGCAAGACAGAGGGTCAGCGTTTCAAGGAGCAGGAGCATGACAGGAACCAGGACCGGGAGCTGCCATGTGGCTGCCCTTGGACAACCCTTGTGCCCACTGCCTGTGGCCTCTCCTCCCTCCTGCCACAGACTGCTTCTGGGGGAGCCGGGGGAGCAGCCGGAGGGACGGGTGGTGGAGGCTCCAGGGAGCCAAGGGGAGTTTTGCATCTTCTGTTAATAAAGACAAGAAGAGTAACATCCCCACGTATGTCACACTCCCCACAATGGAAAACGTGTTCACAGACACTTTCCTGCCCCGTCTCCAACACCTCATGAGGCAGGCAGGGCACAACTTGCCTGAGGGACAGGGGAGCGCGTGATCCATGACAGAGTTCAAGCTAAAACCTGAGTCTCTGTGTCCGAGCGCCGGGCCCATCACTTCACAACCGGCACGGCACAGCCCTGTTTCTAACCAGTGAGCCAAGCCCTCCTCAGTCCCCTCAGCTCTGAGAACCACCCCTCAGAGATGTCTGGTAGCTAAAGCCAAACCTGATGAGGGGTCCCCCTGAAACTCCGGGGAATTCTGTCTCCCAGCCTGTCTGTAGTTGGGCTGGACCCGGCCAGCATTGCGCACGGTTCTGCTAGAGAGAACACGGCTGACCGAAAAGGCCCTGGGTGAGTGCTTTGTGCCCAAGCGCTCACAGGGGCCTCGGACCAGCCAACAGCCCCTCCCACCCACCCCTCCCCTACACACTAGCGACTAGCCCAGGGGTGGGCAAACTTTTTGACTCGAGGGCCACAATGGGTTCTTAAACTGGACCGGAGGGCCGGAACAAAAGCATGGATGGAGTGTTTGTGTGAACTAATATAAATTCAAAGTAAAGGAGCGGAGGGGAGAGCAAGAGAACGGATAGAACAGCCGGATCCGGTCCGCGGGCCGTAGTTTGCCCACGGCTGGACTAGCCCAATGGGAGCCCACATTGTGAGCTGCAGAACCACAGGGACAAGGCTTACTGAGCGGCATCCCATGGACCACACACACACACACACACACACACACACACACACACACATTCACTCACTCAGTCACACCCGCATCAGCCCTCCTGGCTCTCGTTATGCTCTGCCCTTTGTTGTTGTTTGCCCCGTTTTCCTGAGAGTCTTATTTCTTTCCTCTGGGTTTTCCAGACCTCTGCAAGCTGCCTGAAATCATTTTGGTATCAGGGTGGGCTCTAAACCCATGGTGAGCAAAGCCCAGCCCACAGGCCAAATCTGCCCACTGCCTATGTATTTACATAAAATGTCACTGGAATATAGTGGCACTGCTTGGTTTATGTATCGTTATGACTGTTTTCGTGCCACAAGGCAGGGCTGAGTAGTTGACAGAAACTCTGTGGCCCACAAAGCCAAAACTATTGCAATCTGGCCCTTTAAGAAAAAGTTTGCCTACGCTAAACAAGGCGCCCTCCACGAACAGGTGGGCAGGAGCCAGGGAACCAGCCAGTAAACAGCAGGGCAGGTGAGCCCAGTGGAAGCTGAGAGGGAGCTTGCTGGGGAAGGGTTCAAGCGCGGCCTCCCCGAGAAGGTGAGCAAGGCCTTACGTGGATATACGGCTCTGGGCAAGCGACACGGGACAGCGGGACAGCGATGCAGGTCCTGCTGCCCAAGCCTGCACGGCCCCGCAGGCAGCTGTGCTGAGCAAGGGGACGGGCGGGAAGGAAGTCTCAAAGCTGCAGCATTTCTGTTTCCCTGGGAAACGGGGAGCCCTGCCCATCCTTCCCAAGCTCCTCAACAGAGAGGCCAACCGCGTTGCCTTCCTCGCCCCGCGCAGGACTTCGGAGAGGACAACTCCCTCTACATCACCAAGGTGACCACCGTCCACATGGGCAACTACACCTGCCACGCCTCCGGCCACGAGGAGCTGTTCCAGACCCACGTCCTGCAGGTGAATGGTTAGTAAATGGCTCCGTGCATGTCGTCCCCTCAAAGCGCTCCCAGATGCTGCTCAGAACCACCCTCCCTCTCCTGTAGTCTGTCTTCTTAAAGAAACATCTGACCCCCCAAGCACCCCATCTCTCTCATAAGCAAAGGGGGCAATGGGAAAAGGGCAACATCCACCAACTAATTCTGGTGTCTGGCTTCACCCAAAGCCCCCTCTGAGGAAACGAATCCTGGTGCGAGGGGGTGAGTCCTGAGGCGCGGCACCCTCCGCAGCTGAGGCCTCCAGGTGACAGGGCAATGGCCGGCTGCTGTGTATGGTCTTGGCTCCAGTGAGAAGCAGACACTGTCTGAAACCCACCGTCACTTCAGGCAGTGTGGACCCATGTCACTTACCCAATTGGGAGGCACTGTTTCCTCAGCAGGCTGGTTCCCATCTCCCTCCCTCAGAGACTCAACCAGCCTCAGCTGGGGCCAAGCCCAGCCCACACCTGGGCAGGCCTGGGAGGCTCTGTGCTCCTCCAGCTCTCGTCCCCCTTCCCGTCCCCCTGCCATGCTTGCCAGGACTCCTGGGACCGGGAAGAAATAACCCTTCCTGGGGACAGCAGCAAGTTGCAGCAGCCATGTTTTCTGAGCACTTGCTCTGGCCAGTCCTGTGCTTACACGTCACATGGATGCTCCCAGTTGGTATACTTTAACCCACGTATGGATGAGTCTCTAGGCGAGGTCACTTGCCTGGGGCCACACCACGGGCAGGTAATGTTCTAGACCCAGGGCGTGTGCTCTGACCCCAACCTGGCCACGCCAGCCATCAGAACAAACAAGCCATTGTCTCCCCACAGTGCCGTGGCGGATCAGCACCCTGAGAAATCAGACTCGCCCAGCCAGACCCAGCTGGGCATCATTCCTACCACCCAGCAGGTCTGAGCAGGAGTTTGTGCGTCAGGGAACAGTGGTATAGTAGAAGCTCAAGTCAGCCCCACATCCTTTGAGCCTTCTGCTCTGAGATAAAGTGAGCAAGATGTCAAGAATGAGGTTCAATTTTGCTTACCTCTGGGATCCATGGTAACAAGCCACTTAAGGACAACTGGATGAGCTCGGTTTGCCTGTGCATTTACCCTATAGGATGTTTTAGGGACTTTTATACTCATATTGCTAAGCCGTATTTTATTAATAACTCCCTTGAACTGGGATACACTTAATCCTCTTGGGGTTTGTGGCTGTGCGTGTTGGCTTGAATCCAGGCCTACGATGAAATCTCTGGCTTTCGCCAGAATAACCCTGGGTTATTAGTTATAACACCCGCCAAGGGAGCCAGCCCAGCTGCTGGGCTGGGGGGCAGCAGTGTCTGGGCCTCTCCCCGGCAGGGGCAGGACACCTGCTCCACAGTGTGAAGAGGGCTTTCCGGTCCAAAACAGGCATAGGTAAACGCACAGCACCGTGCTGGGAAGGTTTGGCTGCAGAAGAACGCCACGTGGTTTAAACGCCTGGGTGCCTGGGGTCCTCAGACAGGCCTGGAAAAGGGAAATCAATCAATATCCCCAGATCCTCAGCTCAGCCCTTCATTCCGGCCCACACTTCACAAGAACCAAGGGCACGAAGAGGGGGCTTGAGCCTTGTCCTCCTTATTCCCCTCAAAGCAAGTCTGTGAGGAGGGAGGGGAGCCACCTGCCGTTACTCACAGGTGAGCCTGGGTTTCTAGAGGAGACTGTGGTCTTAAATGCCTTCCTGCATTAAGTGGCCATGCCATGGTGCTAGGAGGGCCCTCTGCCCCGAGTCCCCCTAGAATTCTGAGACTGAGCTCAGGATGTGGAGGAGCCAGTTCTTCCCTCCCTGTGCCAAATCCACAGCAAATCCCAGGCCCACACACACCTGTGGTGGCGCTGGGCTCCAAGGAGAGAAGAGACTCCTCCCACCAGGTGGGAGTGGACTGTCCAACTGGCACTGGGGAGTGCTCTACCTCCCGGGCCTCTGTTCCCCTCCCTCTCTCCCCACAGCCCCACCAGCCCAGCCAGTGCTCATCTCCCCTGAAGCGGCTGCTCCTGGCGCTGGGGGAGTCTAAACAGCAAAACCTCCCCACAGAGATCCAAAGAGAGGCCGTTTGAGATCCATGCTCTGACCCCAACCTGGCCACGCCAGCCATCAGAACAAACAAGCCATTGTCTCCCCACGGTGCTGTGGCGGATCAGCACCCTGGGGAAATCAGACTCGCCCAGCCAGACCCAGCTGGGCATCATTCCTATCACCCAGCAGGTCTGAGCAGGAGTTTGTGCGTCAGGGAATTGCTTAGAGATTCCAGATTTCTCTTCCAGCCAAAGTACTATCAATAGAATTGGAGGAAGCATGCTGGGACCTCTTTATTTGTGATCCGTTTTCTACCTCATTAAATTAGAAATGGGCTTGGCTGCATGACATCTGGGCTAGGCCAGTCAGGTGGCCCTAGCTCCCCGAGCCCCAAGGTCCCTGGGCTGCGCTGACCCCCAGGCACTTGGGATGGCATTTGGGGCCATGAACCAACTCCCTCATGGGAGCAACATGCTAACATAGGCCAACTGTGACCTCACAAGGACACAAGTCCACTGCCTGCTGACCTGGGAATAAGATGAGAGGTGATCAAAGTATTCCAGAAGTTAAGCTTGCTGTGCTGGACTGAGAGGGAAGCACATACTGTGTGGGGCGGTGGGAAGGTGTTGTTGAAAGTAGAGTGGTATGGAAGACACAGTAGTAACCCTTGCTGAATATCTCCTGTGCACCATCCCTGTTTCAAATGAGGAACCTGGGGCTCAGAGACAGCAAGTGTTTTGCCCAGAACCCCCAGCCCTACAGTGAGTAAGCACAGAACAGATCTTGACTCCAAAGCCCAGGCTCTTGACCCCTGCCCTGCCCTCCCTCCCTGTTGGGGTATGGTGTTGTTGCTATTGGAGAATCCAGATGTGGGGTGCAGGGGCAGGGGGACAGCAGGTCCATGTTGAGCTGCTGTGGGTGTTACAGACCTGAAGGGGTTCGTTTTCCTGCATGCATCAAAGCCCAATAAGACATGCACAGGAGTTGGTAGCAAAGAAAGGAAAGGTTTATTTAAGGAAGTAGCACCCAGCTTGGAGACACAGGTGAGCTAGTGTTCTAAAAACCTGGTTCCCTGATGGCTTCTAGGGGATGGATTAGAGAGAGAGAAAATCGTTAATCATCGCAACTAAAGGAGTTAGGGTCGGGGGCCCCACTGACAGGTCAGGGCCAAGGTGGGGGTGGTTAGTCTTGCATTTGGTCCTAATGTCAGCCAGGGAGCTGTTCTGTCTGGTTACACAAGAATGTGGTCAGTAGGGCCAGTCCACCTTCATGGGTCTGGGGCTGAAGCATAACTAAGGGCAAGGTGTTATCTTTAGTTTGACGGAAACTCTCTTCTCTTGATCAACAGTTGAGGCTTTGTTCTTTTCTCTACATATTTATTAAATTGATTGGGGTGACATTGGTCAACATGAACATACAGGTTTCCGGTGTGGGTTCCTATGTTGCAAGATCTGTATATTGCACCATGTGCCCACCACCCAAAGTCAAATCTTCTCCTGTCACCATATATTAGGGCCCCCTTCTCCCCTCACCCCCTTCCCTCTGGCAATCACCACACTGCTGTTCGTGTTCATGCGTTTCAGTTTTATATCCCACATAGGAGTAAGTCATATAATTCTTAGCTTTTCCTGACTAACTTATTTCATTTAGCATACTCTTCTCAAGGTCCATCCATGTTGTTGCAAATGGTGCTATTTTGTCCTTTCTTATGGCTGAGCAGTACTCCATTGTGGATAGGTACCGCATCTTTATCCAGTCCTCTATTGCAGGACACTTTGTTTCCATGTCTTGGCCACCGTGAATAATGCTAGAGTGAACATTAGGGTGCATGTATCTTTGCGAATACATGATTTCGAGTTTTTCAGGTGTGTTCCCAGGAGAGGGATTGCTGGGACGCATGGTAGCTCTGTTCTTTAACTTTTGGGGTAACTGCCAGCATACTTTCCATAGTGGTTGTACCAGTCTACATTCCCACCAGCAGTGATGAGGGTTCCCTTTTTCCCACAGCCTCTCCAACACTTGTTATTGCTTGTCTTGTCGATAATGGCCACTCTAACAGGTGTAAGGTGGTATCCATTGTAGTTTTGATTTGCATTTCCCTATTTACCAGTGAGGTTGAACATTTTTTATATATCTATTGGCTGTTCACCTGTCTTCTTGGGAGAGGTGTCTGTTGTGATTGGGTTGCTTGTTTGGTGCCGAGTTTTATGGGTTCTTTATATATTTTGGAAATTAAACTTTTGTCGGTTTGCAAATATCATCTCCCATCTGGTTAGCTGCCTCTTTGTTTTGTTGTCCGTTTCTTTTGCTGCGCAGAAGCTTTTCAGTTTGATATAGTCCCATTCATTTATCTGTGCCTTTACTTTCCTTGCCTTTGGGGTCAAGTTCATAAAATGTTCTCTATGACCAATGTCCATAAGGCTTTGTTCTTTAAGGCAGTTGGATGCTGACCAGAACCTAATTGTCCTGAGGGCTTAATGATGAGGGAGTGGTGGTGCAGTGTGTGCAAAAGTGGAGGGATCTGGTTGAAGGAGGCAAGTTAATCCTGCGATGAGACTGGACAGAGCTGGCTTGAATTAAGGGAAAAGCTGTATTAAAGAAATGATGCTCCTGTATGGCTACATGGGCTGCACACTGTGGGGGGAAGGGGACAGGACCCCTGCCTCATTCATCTCTGTCCCAGTGTTGAGCTTAGACCTGATCAGAAACAGCTGGCCTAGCGAGAATCTGAGGAAGGACCCGCTGACAGTGACTATAAGGCCCAGTCCCTGCCCCCAGCATGACAGGAACTGGGGAACTGCATGGCTTGGTGTCACCAGCTCTGGGTGGGGCTGAGCAGTCACTGTGCACACTCTTGATGCTGTTCGGGTTCCCAGGAGGCTCACAGAGGTCGGGAGCCTGGGGAGCTTTGCAGGTTGTGGCCTGGTGCCAGCGAGTAACATTAGGGCAGGAGGACCTGGGGAGGCTGAGAAGGCACTGCTGGTGCTCAGGACACGCGGAGCACTGCGTTTCTAAGGAGTCCCCTGAGGAAGGGGTGGAAGGCGGCAACGTTCACCAGTGGGATTTGTTCCTTTCCACCATCCGAAGCTTGAAAGATGGCCCTGAGCAGCTTGGGTAGAATCCGGTGCCATTGCAGGAGGTCCCTTTGGGTCCCCTTCAGGTGGCAGGTGGCCTGTGGCTTACTCTGAGGAAGTGCTCAGAGGAGAGAGCAATGTTCTGTGTCTGGTCCTCCAGGTGGGATCACCTCAGAAGGAAGACAGGAAGGGGAGGAGGATGAAAGGAGGAGATGGGGGCGGGGTTCAGAAGATTCCACCGGAGCAGCTGATGTGCTGGGGAGTTTGTGTGTGGCCTGTGGGCCCATGAGACAGAGATGCCACTCCTGGGAATAGGAGCTGGGCTGGGGGCTGCTCCATCCTAGGCACAGGGCAGACCCAAGCTGCCAGCACCTCTGTCAAAGGGTCAAGACATGAACTCTGAGCCAGACAGACCTAGGTTCAGTCCTAGTGCTGGTACTTCCTTGACATACAGTCTTGGGCTAGTAAACTTACCTGTAAAATGGTAATAATAACAACACCTCCTGCCTCATAGGCCTGATGAAATATGATATATGGAAAAGTCTAATACAGATATAGTTCAAAGTCCATGGTAGAAGAAGATATGGGGGAAATTTGGGGTTGTCTCAAGCCATATTTTACTATAGTTGGTGGACACAGGTCTGAGTTAGTGGCTCCTCAAAGAGCCTCCAACCCATTATACAGATGGGAAAATTAAGACCCTAAATGGGGAGTAAAATATAGACTTCTTCTCCCTGGAGCTGCCTCACTCCCTGGTGGCAAGAGCAGGACACCCCCCCCCCCCCATACAGGCTGGGCCACCATCTTCTGAAGCTCTCCCTCCGTGACTCGGCCTTGACCTGGGTGGCTAAAGGAATCCCTTCCAGGAAACTACTGCCTCTCTCAGATTATTAGTATTACTTCCCCATAGACCAGGCCTCCCAGGGATGAGGCCCAAACACTGACATGATTTATAACTTCATGCAAACCTCCCGCATTGCTTTCATCAGAAGGAGCAGGAACTCCAGACATAAATGATTAATCCATTAAATTAAAAACACCCTTGACCTCCCCACCGTTCAGACAAGTAGGGATTCATCCCCCAAAAACACAATAATCATCTCCCGCATCTGCTGACTTCTCCCACGTGGTGCTTTCGCGAATATGCCTCTTACTCGGGACACGTTTGTTCTCCTTCCACCTCGGGAGTGACCGATGCTTCCAAAGAACGCGGGCCTTTGTGTCACGTATTCCAACGTTTTCACTGGAAGGCTTGGCAAATTTTTTTTTTAATGAAGTTGTTTACATAGGACATATTAATCTCAAACGATTTTTAGTGCACAGATTACACAAAAGAAGAGGGGAGATCAGGAAAAAAAACAAATACAAAAACAGTCGGGTCCTTGCCTTGTTGCTGGCAGAAAGCTGATCCCCCTCCTCGGGGCAGGCAGGACGCTTTCTCCGTAGCAGGAATTTTCTGACAGGGCCCCGTCCCAGTGGGGCTCAAGGGCACCAGGTCTTTGACGCCTCCTGCCCGGGGCTCTCCTCAGGCTCTGCCAGTCTTGGCCGGAGGCTGGACCCAGAGCTCTGGCCCTGGTAGGAGGCCCAGCTTCTGCCCGCGGTGAACAGGTGCTGGCTCAGAGCCTGTGGCCCGTTGCATCGACGGCAGGCTCCATGGTGCCTCATCACATGTGAAGGGGGCAGTTTGGTCCTAGATGCAGTGGTGAGCTCCCACCCAAATGATAGGGTCATTTTTTTAAACATCCTTGTGCTAGTTTCCCCTTAGCAGGTAGTCAGGTCAAGGCAAGGTGAGCTTCTCAGTGGATCTCCTATGTTGCCAGGGGGCCTAGGACTGTCCACAGGGCCCCTTCCCACTGCTGCCCTGGCTGTGCTTCAGTTTCCTCTACACCAATCCTTCAGGAAAAATAGGGGAGGCCTAGCCACCCAGAGAGGGGCAACAGCAGCCACCTGTCCCCGTGAGTCCACCCTCCACGCATACAGACACATGCATACACCCCTGCACAGTGAGCTGGTCCTGCCCACCTCCCCCCATGCTCCAGCCCCGTGAACACTTCTCACTTCCCCAACACGCCTGGCTCCTGACTCCCCACCGCACACTGTTCCCTCCCTGAGAACACTCTCCCCACCCCCCCCACCCCTGCCACTTTGCTGCCAACTCCCCCTTATCTCTCAGATCTCAGTGTCATCATCACTCTGTTCATTCAGCAAAGATTTACGGAGTTTCTTTTACATGCCACTCACCAGCTGAGCACTAGAAGCATAGCCATGAACAGACCAAACTCTCTGCCTTCATGTATGTGTCAAAGGGCGAAAGGTACTAAGGAGGAATTTTTTAAAAACAGGGATAAGGAGAGTCAGATAAAAGGTGGGGCTTTTAGATAGGGTGGCAAGTGAAGGCCTTACTGATGCCGTATGGAGGGGAGTGCTTGACCCAGAAAGCCGGCGTCTGTGGGCAGTGGGGGAGAGGGACTCGGCATGGGGACCTGTTAGCGTTCCCTTCAGCTATCTCCCCAGAGCCACACAACCCAGTCTCTCCTCAGCGTTAGGGTCACCAAAGGAGGAATGCACGAGGCCAAAATGGTAAGGGATTATAAATTTATTAGGTCATCTGGATACCAGCTGGGCTGAGCCCCAAAATGGCACCTGCACCCAAAGACGGGGAGTCAGAGGTTTTTAAAGGGCCCTAGACAGGCGTTTTCTGGGCTGTGAATTCTCTGTGCAGGTCTGGATTCTGGGAAAGTGCGGAGGGGAGAGCTAATGGTCTTAGCAAGTGGAATGTCCATTGTGAAGTGGCCTAAAGGTCAGTTCCCAGGGGAGAGGGTATCAATTCCATTATTTGACCAGACCTAACATTCATACAACTCCAGTCTGCTCCTAGCTGCTCTCCCTCTACTGCAGCCCAGAGCGAGACCTTGCGCACTGACCCTGTAAGAGGGTGCCTGGGTTTCTAGCAGACACCTGCCTCTCCCTTGCAGACAGCCTTCCCGCTGACTTTCACAGCCGGATGTTACGTGGGCTTCTCTCCCTAGCTCTGCTGCTCTGTGCTGGGGGCCCCAGCATGGAGTTGAGACCCCACATTCCTCAGGGGGAACCTTTGCAGCTGAGAGACCCCTCCAGAGTCCCAGCCACTGCCCTTGGGAGCAGGGCCAGCCCATCTCATGTCTCTGCCCTTCCTGTAGTCTCAATGTGGCTTCTTCTGTAAATTCTTGGTTATAAGAGTTTTCCTTTTGTACAGATGTCCCCCTTCTTCCCCAGTCATAAGAATTCTCTTCAGCTAGCCTTCAGTTGGTTATTCAGGATGATTGCTCTATATTTTAGTTGTAATTCCAGTTTGGTCCTGGGAGGAGGGGAGTGTACCTTCCACCTCCTCTGCCTTCATCTTGCACTGGGATGCTGTCTCTTATTGGACAATAGGAGCTTCCAGATAAGTAGTTGCCCACTTCAGGAAGAATCCATCCCTCATCATTCCAAAAGAAGAGTGAGGCTTTTGTTTCATTCATTATAATATCCAGGTGCCTTTACATAAGCTCTCACGAACCCGTTTTGGAAGTATGTAAAGTAAAATGTGTGAGTAGGACAGAGCCCTCAGTTCCACTGAAAATGGTAATTATTTTATCTCCTGGGCCCAAAGCTGGGGGTAAGATGGAAGGTCCTCCAGACAGTCTCCACTTCTTCCGGGTACCTCCCCACAGACAGCCCAGGTAAGAGAAGTCTGCGTTCTATGGAGGGTGATGCCTTGCCCACCCATGCTCATGTGGTGAGTGGGCCGGGCCATAGCCCCAGCCCCGAGCTGGACTGCCAGGGCCCACGGCCGAGTCAGAGTTAAGGAGGGCACACTTGCCTTTCGACCGTGTTCCAGGGATTGAGAAGGGGAGCAATAAAAATGACCCACTGGAAAATCAATGGATTGCCCCAGAGCAGGGATATAATGAGTAGCCCTGCCAGTCAGCGCTCATAAGTGCTTTGTGAAGCACTTCCTGCAAGAAATAAGCCTCTGTCCAATGGCTTTCTGATAACAGAAATAATATATCTGAATTTTATTCATTCAGAAATAAATGTCAGTGGCTATTGCTCTTCACATGTAGCAGCTAAACCACATTAAATATTTGGGTGTCTTTCTGGCCATATTTAGAATAATGATGAAAGCCATGAATTACAGGGTAGGAAGCCTGACGTGTTTGTTGCCTGCAATCCGTTTTATAGCTTTCTCTTAGGGCTTGAGTTGCTGAATAGGATGATTGTAAGCTGCTTACAAAGGGAAGTGCGGAGTTGCCTCTCAGCTCACCTCCCTGGAGCAGGGTTTCGGGGCTGGACCCCAGGCCCGAGGCCAGGTGAGGGCCTTCTCTTACCGGCACTGATTCTCACCCACAGTGCCACCAGTCATCCGTGTCTACCCGGAGACACAGGCACAGGAGCCGGGGGTGGCGGCCAGTCTGAGATGCCACGCAGAGGGCATTCCTATGCCCAGAATCACTTGGCTGAAAAATGGCATGGATGTCTCAGCCCAGATGTCTAAACAGCTCTCCCTTTTGGGTAAGAACCGCCCTCAATGTCTGTGCTATTCCCACCAAGTTCAAGCTGACACTATCCCCAGGATGGAAATGAGAGGCTTGAGTTGTTTCTAAGTCAGATATGTTGGAGTGAACAGATGTCGCCCCGGACTGCTCTACTCTCTGGGCTCCCACACTCTTTCTGAGGGCAGTGATGAGAGGCTGTCAGTCAGGTCCCAGGTCACCCTCAGTTCATTCAGGTGTTCTGGCCCTTTGTGGGTGAATGTCCGGGATGTTGGCTACCCTCAGCCCTGTTGGGGGGGCTCCGTGTTGTTAATGCCAACACTGTCCATAGTTCTGTGAGGAGAATGGGGAGGGTGGAAGTGGAGTCCCGGCTGAGCGGGCCACGCTGAGCACTGTCCTTTCTGCAGCCAATGGGAGCGAACTCCACATCGGCAGCGTCCGGTATGAAGACACGGGGGCGTACACCTGCATTGCCAAAAATGAAGTGGGCGTGGACGAAGATATCTCCTCACTCTTCATTGAAGACTCAGCTAGAAAGACCCGTGAGTCCACGCTTGCCTTTGAGCTCTTCACTGAGCTGGTGGGATGTGCGGGATGTCAGGGAGGGAAGTAACTGACCAGGGCCAAAGCTGTCAACCATGAGCCCCTGAAGACAGAGTAACACCCATATCCATCTGTGCTCAAACCTGCGGACAGAGGGTGCCCAGAGGGGAGCACACCTTCCCTGGCAACCTGGATGACTCTAGAAACATAGAGGAACTCTCTGGACAGCAGACAGAGCCAGGACCATAAGGAAGCTCACATATCCTGACCCCAGTTCTGCTTCCTACCTGCCCTGGAACCTCTGCCCTCATCTACAAAATGCCCCCTACTATCCACCCACCAGGGGCTGCTGTCCCATGTGGCCCAGGGACTGGCTGTGCATACCGGCCTTTATCCGGGGATGCCGCTCAACTGGGTGCTAAGGGTGCTCTCCCTTGTGGCCACCACTCCCCATGTGGGTCTGCTGCTGTGATTTCAAGGACATGGGTGCTGGCCATGGTCTCATTCCCTCAGTCACAGGCTCCAAGCTGAGTCTTTCCCAGCAAGGGAGGTCATCAGAAGTGTTTCAGATAAGGAGGATCCTAGTTGAAAGTCAGAGCTCTCCTGGAAGTAATCCTGCACGTCTGAGAGAGATGTAGCTCCCTCTTTGTCATCTTGGGAAGTAGAAAACCCCATTAGCTTCTGGGATCCTGGGACCTGATGTCAAGGATTCATTCAGAATTGAAAGGGTCCTGAGACCCGGAGGCATTTGTCCATGTGCACAGTCCCTCCGTGGGCAGGCAGTGGTGCCTGCCATTCTGTGCACTCGATGGCATATGTTCTTGAACTGACACTGTGAAGAAGGTTCTCACTCTGCTTTCTTCTTCTTTTCCTCCCCTCCACCGGCTCCCGCTCTCCCAATTCTCCGCTGCTGCAGTTGCAAACATTCTCTGGCACGAGGAAGGTACCAGCTCACTCGTTCTGTGTTGTGTCTGTGGCCACGTGTGTCTGTAGTTCCAAAACAGGCCATCTTTCCATGAGCGCCAAACAGTCCTACAAGCGGGGTTCACGTGCCAAATCAGACCGGAGCAGGGAGGTCCAAGTCAAACTCAAGTGGTGCACCCTGAGAAGCAGATTTCAAACCTCCTAGTGTCTTTACTGGTCACCAATGCATTAGAATTTAGAAATGGAAAGTTTCCATTTCAAGCTCATTAAAACCTCCACTGGAGGGGCCCACTCAGCAGGGGCTCCTGATCAGATCCAGGCCTTGAACTTTTCTCCAGCGGCTGGAATTGGTGATGGGGTTTAGTATATACTCTGAGGAAATGCTGAAGGAGAAAGCTATGGTGATTTCTGTAAATATATATTTGTTTACATGTATATTTTTAAATGAATAGACTTTTAAATTTTGCCTTAGCAAACAATCTTTAAACATTAGAGCGGGCCATACAAAATTGCATTTTTATACATCAAAACTGGCCTAATATGGACAATTTCTTATGGTTCAAAAAATAGCAGACAGTTGACTCTGGATGCTGCCTGACCCTAGCTCCTAGCTATGAGGCACGCAAAGAGCTTTTGCTCTGCGTCTTTCAGAGATGGTGGTTTTCTTTTCTTTTCTTTTTTAATATATTTTATTGATTTTTTACAGAGAGGAAGGGAGACGGAGAGAGAGTTAGAAACATCGATGAGAGAGAAACATCAATCAGCTGCCTCCTGCACACCCCCTACTGGGGATGTGCCCACAACCAAGGTGCATGCCCTTGACCGGAATCAAACCTGGGACCCTTGAGTCCGCAGGTCGACGCTCTACCCACTGAGCCAAACTGATTAGGGCGAGGTGGTGTTTTTCTAAGGAGGTCACTGCAAAGGGACCCAGAGGATTCAGGGGGCACTAGGGGTGTGAAGTCCAGCTAGGGAGGCCCACTTAAGACCCACGCTGCCCAAGGGCTGGCAGGTGCTGCACTAATATCGGACAACCCGGCAGCAAGCACTTCCCATCATGCCTGGGCAGCCGGCCGCTGGTACCCTTCACCGCTAAGACTCAAGGCCTAGAGATAGGGGAAATGCAGAGGCCAAAACAGAGAGGCAAGCTGCCCGACCACAGGGTGCTCTCAAGTCTCCCCTGGAGAAATGAGATGATGAGAGCACACAAAAGCAAGGAAAGCTCCTTGGTGCTCCCTTAGTAGAAGCTAAGCCCAGACAGAAGCTTGTGTGTGTGTGTGTGGGGGGGGGGGGGGGGGGTGCCTTGATCATGAGGCTGGGTCTCCTGTGAAGTCGATTGTTGAGTATTTGTTTAGTCTCATGTCCCACTGCCAACTGTGAGCAAGGCACTGTGCCCAGCCTGAAACGTAGCTACAGCTGCAGACCCCATGGAGATTCTGTTAAGCCTTCAATCTTACGTTGGTCCTTCCAACCATCAGTTTTCTGAGAAGCCCCAGGAGGCTGTTCCTGGGGTCTGCTGTTGAGCAAGGGCTTTGACCCCCTCAGACCCCTAGGTGTTAGTGAGAAGTTTGCCAGGTGAGAGAGGGTACAGAAGCAGAGGTCCTGCTGGGGGCTGAGACCCGGCACTCATGGCTTGTCTGCTCTCAGGGGCAGGCTGCCCAGCACCCAGGCTCCCCTCAGCAGCCAGGCAGATACTCCTGGTCAATGCCCGCTTTGAGAGGCGGGGTCAGGCTGTTGGTCATGGTAGGAACCTCTTGCCTAGAGCCCTTCTCAGCACAGAACCAGAAGTAGTCGAGGCTGCTTCATGGACTCAGGGACCTCTGGCCTCACTGGGAGCCACAGGCACTGGTGCCGTCAACATGGGCCTGACGCCCCGAAAACTGCCTGCAGAGTCATTGGAAGCAAACGGGATGGTGATTCCTAGTATTTGCCTGACTTGTTTCTAACGCACTAAAAACGTAGCCAGACAAGTTTTTAAGAGGTGGTGTTTTTCCAAGGTGAGGTTAGTGCAAAGGGACCCAGAGAATGCAGGAGGCCCTGGGGGTGTGACATGCAGTTACAGAGGCCCACGTAAGAGGCATTCAGAGTTCGGGCGGGGTCCACCCATGCACAGCACCCTAAGCAGAGACTCAGGCTCTCTAACCTGGCTCCCTGCAGAGCCCTCTGTGCGCTGTACATCAATGCACTGGTGCTCTCTGCATGCGAGGAAAGAGTTCTCTGCATATTTATTTAATGTATTTCATTTTTTTAGAACTTATAGAAATCTTTTTTATTGTTCTACCTTCAAAATATATGAAAGAGTGGGGAGAAAGTAGGAGGAAGAACTCCAACCTTACCCATCTCTGTGCCAGGTTGGCCTTTTATGGAGAAGCAGAGTGAGGGGACACTCTGAGCAGGGGCTCAGGGTCTAACCCCAACTGTGGCACAAAGGCAGGTGGCCTCCTTGGACCTCAGTTTTTCTGTCTTTAAAATAAGGAGGCTACACTAGCTGATGGTCCCCAAGGCCTTTTCTTCCCAGACGGCCGAGCCCTGGGCAGGGTGGGGGCAGGCAGGCAGGCACAATCAGCTGTGGGCTCTATCACCTGGCGCGAGTGCCACAGAGACACCGCAGGGGCAGAGGTGGAGCCTGCAGTCTTGAGGGAGGGGTTTGCCGGCACAGACAGGCTGGGACTCAGTTTGGACTGAGGAGCACCTGCCACAGCATTCTGAGGGCCCCACATTCCAGGAAGTGGTGCTACACCTAAATATGTTCAAAATAAGAGCCTTTGCTTTGGGGGAACCATCTCATCCATTCTGAATTTAGTGGACAACGAACGACCAAGGGAGGCTTTGCCTTTCAGAACAGGAACTGTCAAATGTATGTCAACGCTGCTGCTGTTGTTGATTGGAAACCTGTGTTGGTGGCCAGCTCTAGTTGACTGATGTGCATGTCTGGGAGGGCACCTGGGGACTGCAGAGCCCTCTGTGTGCTGTTCTGATTGACAGCCCTCGGGGCACCTTCTCCCATGCTCCCCATACCACCTGCTCATCTCACCTCGCCCCACCTTCACCAGGACTTGCACTGCGTGCCTGCACCCGATGCACCCGAGCTGCAGTTTTGTGTGTGCCCGATATGGCATGTGACCCCACCGGGGAGCGGGGGAGGGGCGGCAGCTTCTAGAGGGACATAACCATGGCTGTGTTTGCTCCTTCCAGGCCTCAGTGTGGGAAACATGTTCTATGTCTTCTCCGATGACGGCATTATCATCCTGCACCCCGTGGACTGTGAGATCCAGAGGCACCTCAAACCCTCTGAGAAGATCTTCATGAGCTATGTAGGTTCCCACGCCCAGAGCACTTCCGCATCACACACGGACAAATTCCTAAAAGTCAGTCTTTCACCATGGGTGCCATTTGATTCTTAAATTCCACCTACTATACGTGGTGTGGTTCCAAATTTGTCCCAAGGCTCAAGGAACACGAGGTTGAGCATGTAAATGCCCGTTCCTTCATCAGGCAGCCACGTCCATGCATTAAGCCTGAGAGGAGGCCCAGGCCTATGAATGGGTTCCTGGCCTCCCCAAGTTCACAGCTGCCCAGTAGATGCTGTTAGAGGATGTGGAAGGTGCACTAGAAATTGAGGAGAGAAGGCCCCTGGGACACGTGATCCCTGGGCTCAGTTTTGAAGAGTGAGTCAGAGTTGGTGGCAGGTTTCTGGAACAAATGTCATGAACATGGAGAGTAGAGGATAAAATATGTCATGTTCAGGGAACGGAAAGTACTCTGTGTGCCTAGAGGGAAGCGTGGGTGTGGGAAGAGCCTGAAATTGGGAAGGGTCCAAGCTAAGGAGTTCTAATAGTACCCTAAAGCTCTGGGAGCCCCGGAAGGACTTGAGACGAAGGGTGGCCATGATCAGGAACACATGCAAGACCTCGGTGAGGGCAGTGGTCAAAGGGCTGGCCTAGGAGCACAGAGGGAGTGAAGAGGTCATTGTAACTGTCCAGGTGGGAAGGTGGTGTCCTGGTGAAGCCAGTGGCAGTGGGAAAGGGGAGAACTGCAAGGACTCAGAGCTAGTCACAGGTAAAACCACAGGGGAAGCCAGAGTCTTGCTAGCAGGAGGGGAGTGCCAAACACCCCCTGGGAGGGTTACAGTGGAACAACCCTCTTTCTACTGGGTGAGGAGGAAGTTGGTGCATCTTCTCTCGGCCTCTCTGCTGGATTAGATGTCCATCCACTTTGTTCAGCAGGAAGCAGCATGTTTAATTGGTAAGGCCACAGGCTGCAACCGAGGGACGTGCCCTTGACCGGAATTGAACCCCTGACCCTTCAGTCCTTGGGCCAACGCTCTAACTACTGAGCTAAACCAGCTAGGGCGGCCTCAAAGTTTTTGGTCCAAGTAAGTAAAGCAATGGAGATGTCATTGTTGTTTTTTTATGGAATGAGCAGGGCTGATGGTAAAATTGAGAGTTGATTTTGTATTTATATGTCTGAGATGTTCATTAAACAATCAAGTCAAGCTAAATAGTTGGCTATATAAGTCTGGCATTCAGGGAAGAGGCCTGAGCTAAAGACGTAAATTTGGGAGTTGTAGGCATAGACTGTAGCTAAGGCCATAGGTTTGGGTGAGATTAGAGAAGAAAAGTTATTCAGGGTGAACTCTGAAGCCTCCAGCAACAGAAAAGGCCCAGCTACTGGAGTGGAATGGAGGAAGAAGAACCAAGGAGTAGTTAGATGATGCCCCAAGTTCAAATAAAATTATGGCCAGGGATTAATTTACAACTGAGGAGTCAACATTGACCTTGGTGAGAACACTCCCAGCTTTGTGGTGAGTTCTACAGCAGAGCGTTAAGGAGCATATGAGAGGTGAGGAGGCAGAAAAGTGTAGGGAATTCTTTCAGAAGTCTGGCCATTAAGAGACATTTTTAAAATAATGGCAATGAGGACAAAGAGAAAGTAGCACAAAAGAGTGGAAGACTATGGCCCTGGAAGCTGCTGATTAAGAGGCTGCAGGGGGAGGTACAGCCTCAGAAGCAGTGGGAGGAGGGGAAATTGGTGAGGTGGGAAGGTTGTGTGCCATGTTCTGTGAATCCAAAGGATTCTGTGTGGCAAGAAAGGGACCAAGGAGAGACAGGGGAGAGGGAATCCCGAGAGGTCAGGGGGGTGGGGGGCAGGGAAGAAGTATACATGGTAGCCTGTCTCCTTCACAGGAAGAAATCTGTCCTCAAGGGGAAGGAGACACCACCCGGCCATGCCAGTGGGCATCGGCAGTGAACGTCAGGCACAGGTACATCTACGTGGCCCAACCGGCACTGAACAGAGTCCTCGTGGTCGACGTTCAAGCCCAGAAAGTCCTACAGGTACACCTGTCTAAGGGAGTGGGGCCAGCCTGCCAAAGTCGTCTTTGCTTTCTGCACCCTCTCCGGCTACTGTGAGGGGGCGGTCAGCCGGAGGGGGAAAGCAAAGGAGGTTCGTGTGTGGTGTTTCAGCAAGTCTTGACTGCCTAGCAGGTGCCATGCACTGTTCTAGGTGCTTGGAAAACAGCCAAAAGTGAGCAAGGAAGTTCTAGATCTTATATCGTAGTTGGGGAAACAGACCATAAATCAGAATGTTAGCGAGTTTTAAATAGTGAGTGCTATGTTACTAGAGGTGAAATGTGATAGAGGAACTGGAAGATGATTTTAAATTGGCTCTGGAGAGGAACAGAATCTGAGATCTAAATGCCAAGTGGGATTCCGATCCTGGGAACAGAGGGAAGGCCAGCGATAAGGGGGAGAGTGGGTGCCGGGAAGTCCCAGGTGAACAAAGGCTAATGAGGCAGAAACAGTGGGATGGAAAGCCACTGAAGGATTGCAGTCAGGGGAGTGACTCAGTCTGGCTACTGTATTAAGAAAGGCCTGGAGGAGAGAGAAGGGGTGTGGTCACTGAAAGGAACCAGGCAAGAGATGACAACAGTGGAGGTGGTGAGAAGTGGTCCGATTCGGGATGTAGTTTAAACAGGGAGCCCTGAAGATTTTCTGCTGGGTTGAATGTAAGGTTTGAGAGAGCAGAAGCTTTTGTTTGCTTGCTTTAACTTCAGCAACTGTAGAATGGAGATGCCATTTACTATGTGTGGTGGACTGAATGATGGTCCCCAGGATGCCCCCATCCTAATCCCCAGAATGTGTGAATGTCACCTCATATGGCAAAAGAAATTTAGCAGATATTAATGAATTAAGGATTTTAAAATGGGGAGTTATCCTGGATTATCTGGGTGATCCCTAAATGCAAGCAAAAGTATCCTTATAAGAGAGAGGCAGGGATAAATTTGAATAAGTTGTGCAGAGAAGGAGGCGGCAGTGTGAGCACTGGGGTAGCATGGCATATAGCTGACTTTAAAGATTGGAGAATGGGCCATGAGCCAAAGAATGAGGCTGGGAAAGTAAGGAAATACATTCTCCCCTAGAACCTCTAGAGGGAGCACTGCCTTACAGAGACATGTTGGTTCACCCCAATGAAATTAATTTCAGACTTCTGGCCTCCAGAAACTGTAAGAGAATAGATTGTGTTGCTAAGTTTGTGATAATGTTACTGCAGCAATATGTTACTGATGTACTATGAGAGACACTTTGAGCAAGGCTAGGGGAGAAAATTAGGAAATAGGTTTTGGCTCTGTTCAGTTTCAGGTGATATATATATCAAGTAAACAGATAAACAGGTCTGGAGTCAAAGGAGAGGTCTACGCTGGAGATATCAATGAGGGTATCATCACCATATGAACCATATTTAATCCAGAGAACTGGATGAGAAGTCACTAAGGGTAGTATAGACAGAGCAGAGGTACAGGTTGGAGCACTCCAACACTTAAAGATCACAAAGGAGAGAAAAAGCCAACAAGAAGACCCAAAGGAGTAACTGAACGGAACAAAGAAAATTAGAGATGGGGTATTCCAGAAGCCCAGAAAAATGTTTTAAGGGAGAGCTAGTGGTCAGTGGTATCAAACGTTGCAGAGAGCATTTGCATGTTATGAAAACTGACCACTGAATTTGGTACCATGTGGATCACCTGGGCAGGCAGGAACAGAGAGGATGGTGTAGTGCAAGCCTGAGGGAGCAGATCCAAGTTAGAATGGTAAGGAAGTGGAAATGATGACTATAGGCAACCATTTTGTGGAGGTTTGCTGTAAAGGTGAGTACAGGTAGACAGATGAGGCAGTAGCAGGAAGAGAATATGGAAGGAACTTTATTTTTAGCATAGGTGACATTATAGCATTGATATGCTGATGGGGAGAGCTGTTTCCCCGAATTCTTCTGCCTCATGGAATTAAGCAGGGACCAGTGAAATCCAGGGCATGCAAGCAGAGATGCTAGCCTCAGAGGAAAGAATGTACACAGGTACCGATGCAAACACCTGGTACAGGGGCTGGTAATGGGATGACCTTCTCTTCTGGTTGCTTTAATTTTCTCAGGGGCTAAGACAAATTACCACAGAGGCTGGCGGAGAGGTGAAAGTTGCATGTGAGATTGAATTTACCCAGGAAATGTGATAGGGCTTCTGGGTAATCGTGAAGGCCCACATAAGGATTGTGGATGTAAATTTAAAGTGAGGTCAATGAGCAAGGCTGTATCTTTTTTCCCAGCAATGTTTAGCTGCCCTGGTACAGACTTACTGTATGGAGAAAGTTGGATATAACCAAGTTAGTGGTTTTTCCTGGCAAATACAATAGGCGGCTATTGATTTCCCTGGCCAGAGAACATATTCTGAATAATTTGAAATACCTGGAGATTTTTTTTTTTTTTTTGTCCACTTAGCCTAACAGCTGCTGAGAGGTATGTTGAAATTTCCCACCATGATTGTAGTTCTATCCATTTCTGCTTTAAAATTATAATACTTCCTGGGGGGGGAAGACTCCTTTATTCTTATAAAATATTCCTCTATTTATGATGATGATGCTTGCCTGAAAGTCTATTTTAGTCTGAGTATAGCTAAATCAGATTTATTGTGATTAGTGTTATCATGGTGTAATTTCCTATCCTTTTACTTTCAACCTTTCTATGTCCAGGTATTTAAGATGGTCTTTTATAAAGTCTTTAGGCTTTTATCTAGTTTAATCATCTTCGTCTTTAATTTGGAATATTTGATCCATTTATGTTTAATATAATTAATTTATATAGTATTATCTAGAATCATAATGTTTTTTAATTTGACCTGTTTATGTTGCTTTTCTCTCCTTTTTGAATTAGTCAAACACTTTTATTATTCCGTTTTCCCTCTGTTAGCTTGTTGACAATTCATTCTTTTATATTATTATTACCACCATTGAGATTACAACATGCATCCTTACCTCAATACAGTTTCATACAAATTACTTCACTTCCCCATTAGTGACAGAACTTTAGAACAACTAACTCTTTTAATTTAACCCTCCCTCCAATCTTTTGCATTATTGTAGGAATGAATTTTAACTCTACATATAATTTAACCCCTGAAGAAATGCCTATTATTATTTTGTACAGTTGATAGTCATTTATATTCACCCACATATTTACCTTTTCCATTGCTCTTTATTCCTCTGAAGTATATAGTTAGGTCTGGGATCATTTTCATTCTGCCTGAAAATGTTCTTTAATGGTTCTTTTGGTGCAGGACTGCTGGCAACAGAGTCTCGGAGTTTTGGGTTGTTTGAAAATAAAAATAAATAAAGGACAAATAATGTTAAAGTATATTTTCACTGGATATATAATTCTACATTATTAGCAATTATGTATTTTCAGCATTTTAAGATGCTTCTCCATTATCTTCCCATTCTTTTTGTTAATAGGTCAACTGTCAATCTTTTGAAGGTAATATCACTTTTTTAACTAATTTTCCGATTTTCTCTTTGGTCTTTAGCAGTTTTACTAAGATGTGGCAGCTAATGTGTTCTTTGTATTTATTTTGATTTGGGGTTTTTAGGGGTTCTTGAATGTATGGATTGCTATATTTCTTCAAATAGTATGCTCTCTCATTCTCTCTTGCCTCTTCTCTTGGAAATGTTTTAAAAAAATTAGACCTTTCCATTGTATCTCACTTATCTTTTTCACTCTCATTTTCCATCCTTTTTTGGCTCTTTGTGCTTCAATTTAGATATGTTCTATCAACCTTTCAGTTCACTAATTCTATCTTCTGTGTCTAATATGGATTTTTTAAAACCTATTTAAAAACAACAACATTCCATATAAAATATTTTAGAGACTTTAGATGGCTCTCATCCACCAAAGAAAGTTTACCATTTCCTTTTTAGGCAGAAATAATAGAGAATGAATCTTTTAATCTTACCAAGTACTAAGTTGAATCAAAGCTGAGTTGAAGTTTTTGTAAAGCTTCACTCCTAGGCCTAATGTGTTCTTCAGGACCTTTTCCCTTTGTTCCTCGGCATCTTGAGACTGTGGGCAAGTCTGTTCTGAATTTGAAGAGATAAGCCAAAAATCTTACACTTTTGCTCTACAACAGCTCAAATGAGAATATGAAATATGATGAGAAAGGTTAAGCAGAAAGAAGAGATAATGGTTGCAGTCCAAACCTTAGGGAGGTTTTGCTGTGAAGAGGGCAGACAATATCTGGAAGAGGTATGTGTAGTCAGGAGGTATTTTTAAAAGAGAGAGAGTATACAAGAATCTAGAGATGGTGTCAAGGTGGTATCATTGCTGGTGTGTTAAGAAGCTCTGGGTAGAGGAAGACAGTGGCAGATATCAAAGCTTTTGGTAAGTGAAAAGAGTAGCCAGGAAGCTGGGAGTAACAGGAGGAGTAGCTATAGACATGGACAAAGGACCTGAGGAATGTGAAGTGTAGAAAAGCAGTAAGAGCCTTGGGGCTTCAGAGAACAGGAGGTTTTAATTAGATCAAGAAAGTAAAACGAGACTTCAAAGATGGTGATGAATGGAGAAAAAAATATATATTTCAGCAGGTAAAAAAAATCAAAGAGTTTGGTTTTGTAAATGTTAAGTTGAGCTCATCGACAGAGGAGTGAACTCTAACGTCCTCAGAGTGCAGTAGGTTAGTTGCAGCCATGGACTGGGTGAGCTCATCCAGGGCCAGGATGTAGACAAGAGAAGGTCGAAGCTGAAGGCCTGGGACATGCCAACGTTCAGAAGTCAGGATGAGGAAGATAAAAGTTATGGAGGTGGGAGGCTGAGTGAAGAAAATGTTTCCAAAAGGAAATAATTAACCATGTGGAATCTTGCTGAAATGTCAAGTAAGAGGAGGATCACAAAGATGACCCTCTGAGCCCTGGCCAGGTGGCTCAGTTGGTTGGGGTGTCATCCTGTGTACCCCAAAAAGGTTGCAGGTTCAATCCCCAGTTGGGGTACATACAGGTGGCAACCAATTGATGTTTCTCACATCAATTTCTCTTCCTCTCTAAAATCAATAAACATCTCTGCGGGTGAGAATTTTTTTTTAAATGATGACCCTCTGAATCAGACATGAAGGACTAGAAACTGTCAGTGAAGTGATGAAGACAGACATTTGGTGGGAATGAGGAAAGGAAAAGTGGATTCAGGGGCTCCACAGACAGTTCTTTAGAAGTTTTGACCAATGGGGTTTTCTCTTCTAAAATCTGAAAAGCTAGAATCTGGTTAGTTGAAATTGAAATTTCAGAAATTATATTGACAAGGTATAAGTTATGGTGGCTGAGATGTGGAAGAAGGAAAGATCATTGAAACCAAGAAGGAACTGAAAATGAATCATCATAGAACAGGGTTTAGAACTTATAAAACTACATTACAAGCAGAAGAGAGAAAAGTCTCCATTTGCCTGGGCCACAGGGGAAGCGCTATCCTCGGGGGAGAGCAGACTATCAGTTACAGCAGTAAAAATAACCTGCCTGGTGCTATGGTTTGAGTCCCAGCAGCTCCCGCTGAAGGATGTGCAAGACAGAGGCTGTGGAAAGATAAGGTGATAAAGGATGATCTCCGATGACCCAGGAGAAGGGGCCCACTCACCAGTATCTGGGCCATGGAGCAGCCTGGGGAAGGACATTGAGGGTCTAAGAGACCCAAAAGGCTTCCAGGAGATGTGATGGAAGGGTCCTTGGCCGACTCTCAAATGGATAACTTAAAGCTTCTGTGTTTAGGCTTTTGTTAAGATGCTCTGGATCTCTCCTTTAAGTAAAACACACAAGTTTTTAAAAGGGAGAAATTGACCACTAATTTTATGCCTCTGAAGACAACAAACCCAGAAGGCAGGCTTCTGCACTTGGCTGCCTGCCACTTACCCAAGAGCAATAGCCACGTGCACGACACCCAGAAACAACCACTGTATCAGCCCCTACGACAACCGTGACCAACTTGTCTTTTTTGTTGTTGTTCAAGTCCATAGGTGTGGACCCTCTGCCGGCCAAGCTGTCCTATGACAAGTCACATGACCAAGTGTGGGTCCTGAGCTGGGGAGATGTGCACAAGTCCCAGCCAAGCCTCCAGGTATGTTGAACATGTGGAGTCTAACCCCTACCCCACAGGAAAAGCCTCTCTCCCTGTTTGTCTCCCACTTCCCTAGTGACTAATCCCATTTATCCAAAATATGTGCATAAGGGCTTAAGGAGAGGGTAGGAAACAGCCTCAGACACTCCTCACAGGCAATTGACAGGGAGTCTTCAGCAAGGCCTTCAGTGAAAGACAGTAATACTCAGAATAGGTAGGATTCTCATGGTATGACAATCAGAATGTGGCTCCCAGGCCCCCCAACACCCGTCCCTCCTGAGCCAGGATCTCCTGGGGTCAAACAGCATGAAGACTAGAGGACAGGCTCTCTTCACCTTGGGCTAGAGATTTAGTGTCAAAGCAAGCACTAGATGCTGGCCAAGAAGGAAGGGGCGGGAAAGGAAGCAGCAGCAATTATGTCCATAAACCGAAGTGTGTTTGCGGGGTGCCTCCAGTGTGGGAGGGCACAGAAAAGTTAGGTCATCTGCCCATGGTCCAACCCCCGCAGCAGGCTCTGCAGCCCCCATCTCCAGCTGTTGTACCCCCTCCCGGGAAGAGATTGGGGCCCAGAGATCTGTGGGATTCCTCCAGCCAGGGAAGACCCATGCCACCCCTGTGCTGAGTGGGGTCTCTTTCTCATCAGGGATGCACGAGAGGATTAAGATCTACATAAAGTAATTTGAATGCCTATTTTCTCAATTCTCCCCAAAATGGTGCAGGAACCATTCTAGATGCACAGAAAAGGTAAATCGTTATATACAATGGATGCCTCAGGCCTTAGGGTTTAATTCTTTCTCCGAACCCCAGCTGAGAAGGGCTGCAGATGGAGCCAAGTTCACCTTGTTCCCAAGACTGGTGAGAGGCCAGGAACACCCTGCTCTAGAGAATCTTCCTCCAGGGACTGGCCTCCTGCCTTCCTTTGCTGCACCAGGGGGAGGGCACAACTTCACCACCTGCAAACTGAGACTATGTGGGTGACTGAACTCATCAACCAGTCCTGAGCCCCCGTGAGCTGACAACAAATAATAACAACCCATTAGAACTCCTAGGACCCAAGATAAAGGTCACTCAAAACGGAGGATAAGCCCATAGAAATGGTCTTATTGGTCCCTCTGGCAGCTCTAAGAAAGCACTTGAGGAAACTCTATGGGAGGGACCACCACAAAAGATTCTTCTGGAACTAAAAATGAACAAAATGCTTTTCTATTTTTTGACTGCAGTAGATAAATTGGGAAATACATGGTTTCTACTGAGACCCAAATATATGAAGAGACTGAGACTCAACATCTCAGAACATGGAAGTTTAGAAAGAGAAAAGGAAACTGTTGGAATGGAGTCCAACATAAATACATTTGGAATAGCCCTAACCGGTTTGGCTCAGTGGATAGAGCGTCGACCTGCGGACTGAAAGGTCCCAGGTTTGATTCTGGTCAAGGGCATGTACCTTGGTTGCGAGCACATCCCCAGTAGGAGGTGTGCAAGAGGCAGCTGATCGATGTTTCTCTCTCATTGATGTTTCTAGCTCTCTATCCCTCTCCCTTCCTTTCTGTAAAAAAATCAATAAAATATATATTTTTTTAAAAATTAATACATTTGGAATAAAATTCCAAGAGGATCTACAACTTCCTGGCTAGACTTAGGAGAAATACACATCTCTGCCCTTGTTAGTAAAAGAGTAGAGGGGAAATCTTACAAGGCAGAAGGAACAGTTACCTGTAGAAGAAACAACAATCCGATGGGCCTTGAACTTCTCACCTGCAACAGGAGCTGGAAGACCGTGGAGTCACATTAGTTAGATAAAAGGGCTGATGTCCAAGAATTCTGTACCCCACCAAGATATCACTTACCTGTCAGGACAAAGGAAAGATATAAGAATATGCAGAATCCGGACAGCGTATCACTCATGTGCACACCTGAGGAACACGTTTGAGGAACCAGATCAGAGACATCAAGACAGAGAAGGAGACAGTCATAAGTAAGGAACCTGGAGTGGACGGTGTAAAACTAAAAGTAAGATGGATGCCATAGCTGGGTGGCTCAGTTGGCTGGAGCATTATCCCATATACCAAAAGGTTACAGGTTCGGTCAGGGCACGTGCCTAGGTTGCGGATTTGATCCCCGGTCGAAGCACATGCAGGAGACAACAGATCAATGTTTCTCTCTCTCAAAATCAATCAAAACATATCATTGGGTAAGGATTAAAACTAAATGTAAGATGGATGAGGAGAAACTATCTGGAAATGTATAATCAGTGCTAAGTAAGGATGTTAGAATTAGCAGAGACACACTGAAAGAAATCCTGATACTAGGCTATAACTAAAGATAAATTATTTTAGTAAAACAGAGTATAGAGTGGAGCGAAGGGAGTAAGAATACTCAAAAGTGTCATCTTATTGGGATAAGAGAGGATATAGAGAATGTTTGAAATTAATAGCTGAGAACTGAATTCTCTTAAAAGCAGAGGTGATCAGGTTGGGCTTTAAAAAAAAAAAAGGAAAGAAAGAAAACTAGCTCTAATGTGTTTACAAGAAACACATAAAACTAAATGATAATGAGATTAAATTTAAAGGCCTAGAAATAGTGATGACAGGGGAGCTAAGAGATACATACAAGTGGTAATATTAGTACCTGACAAGGTGGGACTTAAGGTTAAAGGTACTCACCAGCATAAGGAGAGACACAACAACAAACAGCCAGTAGATCTCCAAAAACATGACAACTAAATACGTAAGAGCGTTTGAAAATAATAAATAAATAAATAAATAAATAAATAAATAAAAATAAAATAAAATACACTTATATTGTAATACCAAGGAGACAAGATGATGACATGGAAAAATTAAATAATGTGAATAAGGAACTTGGTTTAATTAATACATAGGAAACCTTTCATCTGCAAATAGTTTTTTCACATGTTCACATATAAATAAGTGTACCAGTAATCACGAAGAAAACATTTACAAATTTTACAGATGTTATAGACTACATTATCTGATAATTAGAAGTAATTAATATCTGACCTAAATAAAATGTGACCTAATAAGGAAACACTCCTAGATCATTATTGGATCAAAGGGGAAATTAAAAGGGAAGTTATAAACTGTCTCAAAAGCAATTAAAAAGAGACTGTTTCACATTAAAACCTATGGGAGACAGAGAAAGTGTACACAAGGAATATTTGTGTCTTCAAAGCCTGCAAAGCAAGTATTTGTGTTA
Source organism: Plecotus auritus (assembly GCF_963455305.1). NCBI lineage: Eukaryota > Metazoa > Chordata > Mammalia > Chiroptera > Vespertilionidae > Plecotus > Plecotus auritus. The sequence continues at coordinate 36,468,603 of NC_137773.1, forward strand.
AGATATTAGGAAAAGAACAAAATAACTGGTAAGAATAGGAACAAAATAATTAGAGAACAAATAGAGAAACAGATATCTAACACAAACAAAAAACAGAAAAAAAAAATCCTCACACCTGGTAAAGGAAAAGAGGCAAAATGAAGAATGAAAGAAGGCTATGACTATAGATACAGGAGAATGAAAATAATTGTAAAATAATACTACATTGCAATTCTGGGGCAGCAAATTTTAAAACCTAGAAGAAATGAATGATTATTTACAAAATGTAGGGGGGAAAAACAGACTGACCTAAGAAAAGGAAAACTTAAACTAGAACAATTATCTTTGGAGAGGTTTCTAAAAGATTAAAGGTCTGTCATAGAAAAATGTATATCTGAGTATTCTCAAATCTTCAAATACAATTTTAGTATTATTTTAACTCAGATCATGAGGGGCAATGTACAACTCCTTTATTTGTTTTAAATAACCAGTATAATTATAAAAACTGATTAGTTTATATTTTTATGCTATTTTTAATCTCATGAATACAAAAGCAAAATTCTAATCATGGTGTTAGACGTATAGTCCAGCAATGCATGTAATTGCTGAAGTAGGGAACAAATTAAATTCCCAGATGCAATGACAGTTCGCTCCCAGGAAATCAGTCAACATTATATATAACACAAACAGGAAAAAAAAAAAAACTATGATATTTCCAATAAATGCTGAAAGGCATTTAATTAAATGCAGCAGTCTTAATAAAATACCTAAAAATAGGACTAGAAGGAAACTTCTTAAATATAATGAAGACTATTTCCCAGAAACCAAGAGCAAATTTTGCCTAAATGACAAAGCACTAAAAGCATTTTAATTAATTTCCATAATTAAACCATGATGTCCTCCATCACCATAATTGGCAAATCTAGGAAATGTGCACTATGACAAGAAAATGAGATAGATTGAATAAGCCTACCTTTATTGCTGTCGGCCGGGGTTCCAGAAAGATCAACTGACATAGCCTTGGTGATGAGCAATTTGGAAATGTGAACCAAAAGCTTCAAAACGGTGCTTTTTGATCCAGCAACTTGACTTCTCAGAACTTATCCGTAGGCCATGATCATGGCTATGGACTAAGATTTAGCTATGTGTTACTGCATTGTCTGTATCATAGACTGATGAATTTCAAAGGTGGGGGCGGGGAGGGAGGAGCAATTAACCAGGGAACTTATATGCATAGATGCATAGCCCATGGACACAGCCAATAGTCTGGCAGAGGCTTGGGAGGGGTGGATTCAAGGAGGAGGGGATTAATGCAGGGGGCGGGGGGGGGGACGACAAAGCATACATCTGTAATGCTTTCACCAATAAAGATAAATTTAAAAATAATAATATTCTAATGTTTCTAAATACCCAACACGAAGGAATTGGCTACACAAACTTCGCTATGACTACAGGAAGATGCTTCCACAAAGGAGGTCCTCCCCCAGCAGCCAGTGTTGGAGCCTTTGGCATCTTCCTGACTCCCGTCCAGCGCTCTCTTACCCGCTCACTCCCAGGCCCAACTTGTAGCTGCCCCTCAGCCTGTTCCACAGGACACCTTGTCCCCTGCCCTTCCCCAAATGTCACTTTTCAGCTGGCTTGTCCACCCTCTGAGGGAGATGCTCAGTCTTCCTTACCCCACCCTGACCAGCCAATGACATCTGCTGTGCAGCTACATACACGCACCTCTTGTACCAAGTGCTCAGAGCCAGCCACTTTGAGGGGTTCGACAATTACGCTGGAGTCCCTGATGCACCCAGCCACGTGCTGGTACACAAGCCAAGGAACTCAAGGCCGGTTGGAGCAATGAAGCTGGCATGGCCACAGCAGCTCAGTGGCCCGCTGTACTGTGTTTTGGTGAAGTAACCTCTGAGTATAGGGTGTCAGAGTGGTGCAGCGTGAATGGCACCGACCGCTGACAGCCTGTAATTTTCCATCTCTGTGATAAGCTAAAATGACAGGCCTGCTATCAAGCAAGGATTGCACAGCTTCCTGGACTTTTCTGGCATTTTCCCTCAACTCTCCAAGATCCCGTTTCCTAAGGCTGAGACTTCCTTCATGCTCAGAGCTTTTCCGCACGGACTTGCCATGGAAGTGTCATTCGGCCTTTTTTAATCACAGGAAAATGACCTAATGCAACCGTAGAGCTTTAGAGCTGCCCCAAGGTTGAAAGTGACAGCTCTCGTCGTTCTAATCGGCATTCTGCCTGCCAACCCCTGGGAAGCATGGTTCGGAAAAGATTCAACCCTCACACCTGCCTGAGGAGACACCAGGTGCTGTTTGTTTCACCCTAAAAGTAAGAGCCAGAAGACAATGTCATTCGAAAAAGCAAACAGCATCCAGGGTTGAAAGCCATGGACGTCACCAAGCCCCGCCCGGGCTCATCGGCCTGAGGCTGCCGAAATCTGGACCTTCCTTCCGTGCACGGCCACCAGGTGAAGGTTGGGAGTATCTCACATCCCTGTTTAGGGCCTGGCCTCTGCCTCCTGTGCTGCTCTGGGCTTGTTCTTGTGGGGCCCTCAAGCCAACATTGCCCACAAGCTGACCAAGCTCCTCACTGGGCGGCAGGTCAGCCATCTTTCAGGGCAATGGCCCTGGACTTGGAGGCTGATGTGCACGTGAAAAGGCAGAGGACACCGGCTGCCTGGCTCGGGGTCTCTGGCCTGCCCAGGCCCAAGGCCTCCGTAGCTAATGGGCAGGTAGATGCCTGGCCTGCCCACAGGGAGCGCTCTGGCAGGACCTGCAGACCACTCTCCTCCTCTCTGGCCTCGGACATCACTTGACTGTTCCGCACTGCCATCATGTCCGGCCCTGTGCAGACAGCATGGACACATGCCAGGGAATGGCTCATGTCACCTCCAATGGGAGAAGTGTAACCTCCAGGGAAACAGCAGCCATGCTCTGACTTCACCAATTTGTACCAAACACACATTAGTACAACTTCTCACAGCGACTCCCTTTGTGAAACAACCCTCCCCGTCGTCCTGATCACAAGGCCTCTGGTGGCACGACCTCTGCCAGATCCCCGCTTTCTCGGAGTCACAGCCCTTGGAGCACACCTCGGTGAGCAGTGTGCGACAGATTCCCCACAAACCAGCCCAGGCACCTGGCATCAACGGAAAATAAATAACCCGCCATCAGTTCCCCAGCTTCACATTCTCATTAGTGAAGGCTCTCTCCTTTTACTAGGGAGGCCTAGGTGTTGAGAAGGGGGGCGTCCCTGCTGGCGGGGAAGTTGTATCTGAGCAGAGTGATGCTTCAGTTCTGGGACCGCCCTCCAAAGCCCCAACACAAGTCCAGCTCAATCCCCGCTCTGCAGTCACCACAGCAGACAGCGGGAACGACTCCCTCCTGTCCCACCACTTCCTGTCCTGCCTGTGCCATTCCACCCTGCTCCTGCCCCTTCCCAAGACTGTGGCTTGTCCATCATCTCTCTCTAGCAGCCTGTCCGCTGGGGAGCGTGCAGAGGGCTCCAGGTTTCCAGGCCCCCACTAGGACGGGCCTCACAAGGACTCCTGCTCTCTGTCATAGGTGATCACGGAAGCCAGCACCGGCCAGGGCCAGCACCTCATCCGCACACCCTTTGCAGGAGTGGACGACTTCTTCATTCCTCCAACAAACCTCATCATCAACCACATCAGGTGAGACCCGCCAGCGAGACCCTGAGGCACTGCGTGCTCCAGCTGTGCCCCGCAAGGGACACCTTCGCCCAGGGTGGGACCTACTCCTGTCTCTGTCTTCCCCACTCCTCTTGAGCTGGCTTGGAACCGCCTCAAGAAGGGACAGAGAAATGAACCCACCTTTAGTCTCTAATTGTTAAGTTCAGGAAGGTACCCAGCTCCTAATGTCCTCGGGGGCCCAGTGAGGTCAAGGAGTCGCATCCTCAAGGTGAGGACAACAGGGGAAAGGAGAAACAGCAGTGGTTAATTTAGCACCCTCTCCTTGCTAGACACAAAAAACTAGTAGAAGTGGTCTCGACCCTATTTTACAGATGAGAAAACTGAGGTTCAGAGAAGTTAAGACACTGGCCAAGGTCACACAGCCAGGAATTGGCAGTCAGACTAAATGCACAGCCAGGTCTCCTTTGAGTGCCCCATCCTGCCTCATTCTCTGCTAACCACAGCCCGTGGATCCTCTCAGAGCCCGCAGAGCAGCCGTGCAGGGGGCCTACAAGGAAACAAGGCCCCCTAGGTGCCTGGTTGCCACCATTCAAAAGAAGAGCCTCAAATAACAGCCCTGGCCTCCGCGGCAAACCTCCTCCCCGCCTGGCCACTCCCCCCTATTCATTTCAGAGCACCCCTGACACTTTCTGTAAAGTCACCGCTGCCCAAAGACTAAGCCTGCCCTTGATAAAGTCATCAAGACCCAATTGTCATGTGGCACTATTTATGCCTTCCTTTAATCTGACATCAAGCACCTTTCTCCAGGAAGAAATGACTCATTGTTGCAAGCTGATGCTGAACTTGTAAAAATAGGACTCACCCATGTATCCTTGCCAAGGAGGAAAATCACCACTTTCTGCCCTCCCCCCCGATCCCCCCCCCCCCATCCCCACTGCACTGCAGTGAGTGCCTGGGGAAGAGCCTCTAATGTGGTTCTAAATGGGGACACCCCTCAGAGCAGCTGAATTCAGCTGGGAGTCCTGCAAACGCAGAGACTCGGCAGCCCCTGTGTGTGGCTTTCACATTGAAGTTCCTTAGAAGAGTGGGTTTTCTTTCCTGCTCTTTCCATGCGCTGGTTCTTTAAGGATGCTTCATAGATGCTCTTAAGTGGGCTTTTTCCCCACTCGGAGGCGCTGCTGTTCGAGAGGAAGTCGTGGAAGCGATTTTCCTCTTTCCCGCGGGGTGACACAGTGTCAGAACACCTCTAAAGCAAGGGATCTAGGAGAGGCTCTCAGAGCGAAAGGGAGGCCTGCCTTTGACGATGGAGCAAGCGGCCTCCAGTGAGGAATTTCGGGAAGTCCAAATGTGAGCTGCTACCACCCACTGAGCTCTTCCACCAAAGCTTCCTCTTAGATTGGGTCCTCCCCAAAGCCCTCCGAGGAACGACCCTCTTTAGATTCCTGGAGGCTCAGAGGGGAAAGCAAGTGCCCCAGGCCCCGCGGCTGGCAGGGCCCTCAGCAGCATCAGGCCTTCTGGCTCCAAAGGTGAAAAACGCCTCTCGGCCCCCTGCCCACCAGCATCATACATGTGGCAGGAGAGGGGCTGCCCTTCCTGTCCCCAGGGAGAGGGAACTCTTAGGAGACCTGGGCTTCACTGAGTCTGTGTCCTCCAATCCCGACTCACCAGTTAGTCCAGAACCCAGCGGGGATGGAGGCTCTCCTCCCGCGTCCTCGTCGCAGGCCGAGTCTGGGCACACGCTGTCCTTTCCCTGCAGGCACAGGCCACCCCTTCCCAGCTGGCACGAGGCCTCAGGGAGACGCAGTGGCAGGCACTTTTACCCTCCTGCACCATTTCTAAAGATGAGTGTGTGCACGAAAGCGCCCGACCAGGAACCTTTGTAACCCCTCCTGTTTGCGATCGCAGATGCATCACTTAGGAAGCCGTCCCCTGCAGAATGGTAGCTCTTCTCCAGGGGCTGTCAGATCCCTGAAGGATTATGATAGAGGGACAGGCTGCAATCCTGTGAGAGGAATGACAGATCCCCGACCCCGAAAGGCCTCTGACCTCTGACCTCAGTTCTCCCCTCCCAGGTTCGGCTTCATCTTCAACAAGTCTGACCCTGCAGTTCACAAGGTGGACCTGGAAACGCTGATGCTCCTCAAGACCATCGGGCTGCAGCGGCACGGCTGCCTGCCGCAGGCCATGGCCCACACCCACCTGGGCGGCTACTTCTTCGTGCAGTGCCGCCGGGACCGCGCCACTGTCGCTCCACAGCTGCTCATCGACAGTGTCACGGACGCCGTGGTCGGCCCCAACGGTGACGTGACCGGCACCCCACACACGTCCCCCGACGGACGCTTCGTGGTCAGCGCTGCCGCTGCCAGCCCCCGGCTGCACGTGCAGGAGGTCACGCTGCGGGGGGAGATCCGGACACTCTACGACCTGAAGATCAGCCAGGGCATCTCCGACGTGGCGTTCCAGCGCTCCTTCACCCACAGCAATCAGTACTGCGTCTACGCCACGCTGGAGGCAGAGCCGGACCTCCTGTTCCTGGAGCTGGCCACGGGGAAGGCGGGCATGCTGAAGAACTTCAAGGAGCCGCCCTCGGGGCCAGCCGGGCCCTGGGGAGGGCCCCGCAGGATCATGAGGGACAGCGGGCTGTTCGGACAGTACCTCCTCACGCCAGCCCGGGAGTCACTGTTCCTCATCAACGGGCGACAAAACACGCTGCGGTGTGAGGTATCGGGCGTAAAGCGGGGGACCACGGTGGTGTGGGTGGGCGAGGTATGAAGGAGGCCAGCGCAGAGCCCGGGCCACCGGGCCCCACCTCGTCCTGACACCACAGCCCCAAGCTGGCGCCCTGTACATTTTTACAGACAAAAGCAAAAACCTGTATTCGCTTCGTGGTTCGACACTGGTCTCCTTGCAAGTTTCCTTGTCTAAGGTATGCGCTGCTCACCAGGTTGCGGTGTTCTCGTCAGGAAGGATGAGGTGAGCCTTGGGCTGCGGTGAGAACACACGCTGCTGTGTAAAGGAGGCATTGCCGTGCCCAGCTCCACGCCATGTGACTGGGGACGCCGTGGAACCCGGCGCTCCTGCTCTCCAGGCGGGCACTTCCATCGGTTGCCTTCACGTAGTCATTCTCCTTTACCGCCAGACCCAGCCAGACTGCACCCTGCGGAGGGGCCTGAGACCAGGCCTGGACATGGCCCGCCAGGAGCAGGGGCCTCGCTCGGGGCTGGAGAGCCACACCTGCCCTCGCTCTGCTCCTTTCCTCCTTCGCAGCTGCTTCCTGCTTTTCTTTCCATGTGACTTGTTGTACGCCTGAGAGAGAGCCAGTAAGACTTACTGCAGCTTGTGGGGTGGGGAAATCACTCACTTTATTTTGGAAATTTTGATTAAAAAATAATTTTTTATAATCTCAAATGCTAGTAAGCAGAAAGATGCTCTCCGAGGTCCCGCTCTGTTCGTCCCTGCCTTGGGCCAAGTCTCTGAGAGTCACCACCCCAGGTCCCCCAGCCAGAAAGAACAGTGGTTATCAAGGAGGAATGGTCCCCTAGAGCACTGACACCCCCAAGTACATATCAGTCACCACAATGGCAAAGACTGCGTTCTGTGCTGGGACCCCAAGAAACTAGGATAAACCCTGTGTGCCTGCTTTTCACCATGGAAGGGGGACATTGTTAGTTAATCCTTACTTGAGGATATTTTTCTATGGATTTTTAGGGAGAGTGGAAGGAAAGGGGAGAGAAAGAGAGAAACATCAATTGGTTGCCTCCTGCATGCACCCCAACCAGGGCCAAGGATCAAACCTGTAACCGAGGTACATGCCCTTCACCGGAATCGAACCTGGGACCCTTCAGTCTGTGGACCGCCGCTCTATCCACTGAGCCAAATCGCCTAGGGCTGGAAGGAGGACATTTTATTAGCCAGGCTCAGATTCAAGGCAGATTGGGCTAGCCTGGCAAGGTGTGGGCAGCCTGCAGAATAGCAACCTCCAGACTCACTGCTGAAACCCCAAGGACACAGTGGTGTCCAGGCAGGTTCCCTTTTAAAAACCAATTTCCTCTCTGCCTGTGGCCCTTGCGCTCAGCTCTGGTGCCCCTCATCCCTGCATCATCGCAGCACAGTTAGTACAGGGTGGGTTCCAGTATTTCTTCTTACACACGGCTCCCTGTCTCCCCAGTGGCACACACTCCAAATCTCAGAATCAGACGGATGCAGGCTGGTTATTATTCTACTGAACTATTCCCATGTGTCTTGGGCGAAGGTGGGCTCTCAGTACAACCCAACAGCTTTGGGAAGACAGCCTGTGTTGAAGAATCTCAGCAAGAAAGAGGCTCCCTGGGTTCTCAGAACACTGCTTTCCTTCTCACATCAGCTGCCAAAACATACCGGCCCACTCACTGGCTTGAATGATCGCCTTTCTAACCACCTGAGTTGGAAGAGGTGGTCCCATCACAGACACCTTAGTGCTGATTTCCTGTGCTGCTGAGGAACGGCCCTTTTCGGGGAAAGGAAGGCAAGACCCTGCCTCAGTCAATACACAGCCCCCTTTCCCTCCCACCTGACTGCCTAGCCCACCTGTATGCGCCCCACCCCCGCCACGTTTCCTGAGATCAGCCATCTTCTTATGCGTCTCTTGTATCTTGGTCCACCAGACACCTGTTTCCTACAGTTCTCAGGAGAGTGTCTAAACATGTACATTCACATTTTAGATTTTTTTCTAAAGGTACAATATGTAGATATAGGTTGAGGAAACTGTCTTCAAAAGCCTCATATTCAGTTACACAATAACTGGGATGAATGGTTCTCACCCTTTTATTTTTTTTTAATATATTTTATTGATTTTTTACGGAGAGGGATAGAAAGTTAGAAACATCAATGAGAGAGAAACATCGATGAGAGAGAAACATTGATCAGCTGCCTCCTGCACACTCCCTACTGGGGCTGTGCCTGCAACCAAGGTACATGCCCTTGACCGGAATCAAACCTGGGACCCTTCAGTCCGCAGGCCGACGCTCCATCCACTGAGCCAAACCGGTTAGGGCTTCTTTTCATTCTTCCCTCAATCTCTTGACACATTTACTTCCAAACTCCCACTCTAATCACAGAAATTCTCCAACTTCCATGAGCTTCACCCTCCGGAAAAACCTAAACTGTGGCAGCGCCTGGCAGAAAAACGCCCCCACACCCACCTGAGGGGAGCCCGCTGACAGCCGTGCTCAAACGCGGCCCCTCTGGGTTGCAGATCCCTAAGAAGAAGACTGAACTGATCCCAACTGGCCTTTTAAGCTGGGAGCGACCCCGCAGCATCTGCTCCTCCCCCCCACCCCCCACCGCCCTGTCCCTCCCGTTTGCCGAGTGTGCCGGAAAAGCACATCTGCCTCTCTTTGTCCTCACGGTGCAGCTCCCATCTCGCTGCCCACGTGCCAGACACAGCTGGACTGGAGAAAGGAATCACGGGCCTGAAAACTGCGAAATGTGCAAATTCACAAAGGCTCGCGGGTAGATGCTTTCCAGAAGAGCTGCTTGAGTGGGAGGCAGGGAACAGGCTGGCTCATGGAACACAATTTGAAACCAACTGGGGTCAGAAGTCATCACAACAGGTGGGCCTGGAAGCAAACCCAGCCAGCAATCCTTGTGATGAACACAAAAGATCAACTACTCATTTTTCACATTAAAGGAGGATTCATTTTACCAAAAGAATCACCAAAAAGGCCACTTAAACAGTGAACTCACTATCCCAACATTCCTGAATTCTGAAATAAAATTTCACCAAAATTCAACATAGATTGTTTTCTTTCTTTGGAATAACAAACACAAATAACACCTGTGGTGACATGAAGGCTTTGAATTGGAGGCCCTCATCCTCATAGTGAGCCCACGTGGAGGTCCCAGGTCCAAAAGCCCACCCAGCTACTGGTGGTAGAAGAGGGAGTCTGTTTCTAGATGACTGTGTGGACTTTCTGCACAAGTAGGCCTGGGCGTGGACCACCCATGATGCTGCAAATGCTGGCCCCAGCAACCCTGACCCAGCGAGTCCGGCCTGGGGCTGGCCCGGGCTTTTATCTTAAGTCTCCAAGTCATTCACGGGTCCTATTAGCCCAAGTCCCCGGAAGTAGCCAGGAGAGCCCTTTAAGAACTTGGCTGGGGCCAACCGCTACTAGCAAGCTCCAAGTGCTTTGATCTAAAGATAGCATCGCCAGACACAGCAGCTCAGTCCCTGCCATTCCCACCCAGCCCGGCCCTCTCCCCACCTCCCGGCTCCAGGTAGGTGCCCTGGAGGACACTTTTCACCCCAAATAAAGCAGAGACCCACCTGCTGCGCTAGAGAATGGTAATGACGGAGACTTCATGTAGGAAAGCAGCCTGGAATCAGCTTTGTCAGCCACAACTTCTTGTTTTCTGTTGACCAATAACCTGTGAACTAAAGGCAATTTCAGAACTGAGATGTGAAACAGATTCATTCTGGATATATTTTTCTACAAGGGGCTTAAAAAGTAATCGATGGATTTCTCAGAATGTGTTTTATTCAAATTCCATGGACACTGAACCATCCTCATCACCAAACCCCATAGCTCGCTCTCTCTGATCCTCCTCTTCAGAAGCAGGCCCGCCGGAGAGCTGATTGCGCCACCTCCCTCCTACACATCCGCCAATCTACCTCACGCTTTCCTCCCTGCACCCAGCACCGCCAGGCGCTGCCCCCATGCCAGGAAGCCAGACTGGTGACGGGGATGACGACAATGCTGACATGGAATCCTTTGCCATCCTCCCCGACCCAGGATGTAGATCCCACTCCAAGTGCAATCAGAACCCATGGGGCACAGCCCCTTGCTGCCCAGAATCCCACCCCCCAAACACTTGCTTGCAGCCCTTTGGAGTCAGGTGAGCAAGACTAGAGAGAAATCAGAACGTCGGGAAAGTCAGCTACTATCAGACAGAAACTGTTGACGGGGACAGAGACCGGGACATCTGCGCCAGCCTCATCCCTGAGAGGGCCTAAGCGACACCTCCCGCCATTCCAACTCTATTCTCTGCTTTTCCTGCTTCCTCCCTCTGCCTTGAGCCTCCTGCTCCTTCAATTCAAAAGGCAACTGACCTCACTGCCACCCCAGCCCCTTGCTTTGGGGTAGAAGTAAGCAGTCATTCACAGGGCCAGATGCTTTTGTTTCTTTCCTCCCAGGCTGGCATGTAGGCAAAGCAGTTTTTCTAGAAAGTCACGAGCTGCCTTGGTTTCTTCTGCAGAATCTTAGAGATCACAGGACAGAGATGCTTTAAAATTTTTAATGGGAAAATGCCTCCTCAAGTTGTGACTGCAAGACCCCAAATACCTGTCGGAATACAACCCACTTCCTGCTGTGGTCTCCACCAGATGACCAGCCAAGTCACTGGAGGACCTGAGCATCTTCCCTGGGCCTGCAGGCTCCAGGCACCAGCCACCTGGCAGTCAGCAGGAGCCCAGCAAGCATGGTCTCACACATCCTTTGGAGCTGTGCGCAGCGAGTGGGAATTTAACTATACATGGTGTGTGAAATTATGGCAAATACAGGGAGAATGGGAATTGGTCTCCAAAATTCACAAGGCTTCTTTAACCAGCACCACAATATTGAGCATGTTTTTGTGGGGGTTTTTGACTAAGCCACAATTCACACACCCCTCTTTTCAAGCTCATCTTAACTAATGTAAAACCATCCCTTCCCCATGGGGCCCCAGAGAATGTGGGCCATGACCTAGAGGGCTCTAGAGGGCTTAGCCTGCACTCCACAAAGCAATAACCGTTGACTCGCCCCTACCCCAAACCAGGTGACACGTGCTGTCCTCATGTCCACATGTCATCATGGAAGGATCGGAGAATGCTGCCTTTTGGGGGACTCTTCAAGATCAGAGCTTCATTTCTAAGGAAGGGCCACCAGGATTGGCTGGTTACAGGGCCCAAGAGCTCTCAAGTGAGAAAACTCCCTAAGTCTAAACCTTCATCCACTGCCCAGCATGACATCTGCCCGAGGTTTAAGAGTTGCTGGTCCCTGTTTACTACAGCTGCTTCAGAGAGGTGAGGGACAACAGGTCTGCAAGTCACCCACGCCAGAGCCACGGCACACCCTTTCGTGGAGCCCCCAGGCCCACACCCCACTGCCCAGCCCCTGCCCCTTCCTGGCCTGGCCCCTGCGCGCCCTGCTTCCCCCGACTGCCCACGCTTTCTGAAGACCTGTGCGATGACCCGGAAGCAGAACTGGGCATGGAGTTTTGCTGGAATGGTCACACACACTGCTTCCTGCTGTAGTGTAGCTGAATGCCCTTCAAAATATGAACTCACACACACCCCACTTGTCCTGTAGAGTCTCATCCAGCCCCACCTCAGAAAACTTTCAGATCTCTCATGTCAAGGCAGATTACATTATTTTGAGCAGTTGTGTAGACTCCAAAATATATTTTCTGTAATCACCGTATTTCTCAAAAGGCCTCCTGTAATTACTATACATGTGAATTTTTCCTTATTTATAAAATATATATAAATTATTTTTAATACATCAACTTTAGTAGAAATTTGTACCAACACTGTAACTGTATGTGGCATTTGAAATAAGTTGTGTTTACTTTGACGTATCACACAGTATTGAACACACCTGTATTTGCAGTACCACTTGATATAAAGATGATTCACAAATTATCATAAAGGACTGTCATTGTAAATGCTCTTTTTCGAGGATTTTACAATAAAACTTGAGATAGGTCAACTCTTTCTGGGGCCAGTCTGTTGGAGGTTGTTAAAATGAGAACTGATACGGAAGGACCTTGGGGTCCTTCTCCATCACCATTACAGGTGCATGATGGTCAAAGTGAGATGGCCCCTACTCTGGCCTGGTCTAAAGAGCTTCTGAACAAAGGCAGGCACCTGAACCCGGAAGTCTTTTTTCTCCATGTTGAAGTTTTAGCTTCAACCAACATCTGGTTCAAAACTTCTCATCACCTGCCTTGGCAGCCCCTTTAAATTCACCACAGTCCCCAGACTCTAATCTATTCTTGACTCTAGTCCCTCTCGGTTCTCACTAGAGCCAACATTCCAGCTACCATGAAGAAGGTATAAAGTGTTTGGTAACCACCAGGCTACTAACGTGGAGCACCTACTATGTGCCAGAACTGCTAGGTGCCAGGGATAGAGGGTTGGACAGAGAAGACAGACCCTGCCCTTGGTGAGCTTCAAGTCCACTGCCCCATGACTTAGTATAGGTTCTCCAGAGAAACAGAACCAATAGGTATAGAGGTGTGTGTGTAGGTGTGTGTGTGTGTGTGTGTGTGTGTGTGTGTAGAGGGGGGAGAGAGATGGGAAGAGAGAGGAGAAATTGATTTTAAGGAACTGGCTCATGTAAATGTAGAATAGGCTAGGTTGGCAGCTGGAGAACCAGAAAGAGTACAGTTCAAGCCCAAAGGCAGTTTGCTGGCTGAATTTCCCCTTCTTGGAGGAGCGTCTTTCCCTCTTAAGGCCTTCCACTGGTCAGGTGAGGCCCACCCACACTGTGGAGGATAATCTACTTCACTCACAGTCTATTGATTTAGGTATTAATCTCATTAACAAAAAATACTTTCATAGGTACATCTTGAATAGTGTTTGACCAAGTATCTAGCCTAGCCAAGTTGACACATAAAATTAATTCTCACAATGACATAAACAAAACGTTGTTCCCCTTTCTCCTAGGGAAGTAACCTACTATGTACCAGGCCCTGTGATAAGCACCCCAACAAACAGGGGGTGCTATTATCTCCATTTTATATCTCCACTGTTCTGCATGTAACGCAAAGAGATAAAGAGATGGCAAATATAAAGCAGAGAGTTAAAAAATATAGTCGACAAGTGAAAACAACACACATCTATTAGGAGGTCCAAGGAAAGAACCATGAGTTTGAACAAAGGCAATAATCAGCAATAATGGCTGCAAGGTGATGAAAAACATGAATCAAAAGACGGGGAATGGGTGCTGAGCAGGAAAAATTAAAATAAACTCGCACTGGCAGTGAAAGCAGATTGCCAAAGAGAAAATACACTCTCCCTACACAGAAGCAGCAAACTGACAGACTCAACAGCAATAGGAAAACACAGAAAATATGGAATAACTAGAGGCCCGGTGCACAAAATTTGGTAGGATCGGGCCTAAACAGGCAGTCGGACATCCCTCTCACAATCCAGGAGTGCTGGCTCCCAACTGCTCCTGTCTGCCTTCCTGATTGCTCCTAACTGCTTCTGCCTGCCAGCCTGATCACCCTCTAACCACTCCCCTGCCAGCCTGATTGCCCCTAACTGCCCTCCCCTGCAGGCCTGGCCCCTCCCAACTGCTCTCCCCTGCAGGCCTGGGTCCACCCCCAACTGACCTTCCCTGTAGGCCCGGTTGCCCCCAACTTCCCTCCCCTGCCAGCCTGGTCACCCCTAACTGCCCTCCCCTGCAGGCTTGATCACCCCCAACTGCCCTACCTTGCAGGCCTGGTCCCTCCCCTACTGGCCATCTTGTGGTGGCTATCTTGTGTCCACATGGGGGCAGCCATCTTGTATGTAGGAGTGACGGTCAATTTGCATATTACTCTTTTATTAGATAGGATAGAGGCCTGGTGAAGGGTGTCCCAGATCAGGGTGGGGGTTCCCTTGGGGCGTGGGATGGCCTGGGTAAGGGGCCTGTGGTGGTTTGCAGGCCGGCCACACCCCCTGGCAACTCAAGAGGAGGCCCTGGTATCTGCGATTTATTTATCTTCTATAATTGAAACTTTGTAGCCTTGAGCAGAGGTAGGGAAGGCCAGGGCGGGCGGAAAGCTTGGTTTCCTCCATCACCGGGGAAACCCAAGCCTCCTGCTCACTCAGTGGCCGCAGCCATTTTTGTTGGGATTTATTTATCTTCTATAATTGAAACTTTGTAACCTTGAGTGGAGTCCACAGCCAGCCAAGGTGTGCGGGAAGCTTGGTTTCCTCCATTGCCAGGGAAACCCAAGCCTCCTGCTCGCTCTGTAGCCACAGCCATCTTGGTTGGGTTAATTTGCATACTTGCTCCTGATTGGCTGGTGGGAGTGGCTTGTGGATGTAGCGGAGGTGCAGTCAATTTGCATATTACTCTTTTATTAGATAGGATGTCTGCACACTGCTTAGAGAAAGTAACAGTAACCCAGACGTATTACCAGAAAAGCTACTAAAGTGTGTACTTCCAGAAGACTGAAATTAAGCTGAGAAGAAAGGAAGGGAATTTAAGAAATTGATTTTTTTAAGTATAAACATCTAAATCAGTGAAACAGTAAGAATTATTAAGTGTAGAGTGGAATATAAAAATGGGTTACACATAAGATGAGAGAGGAGTCGTCCAAGAGAAATATTCTAAAGCCCTTTTGTTGTTCAGGAAGAAAAGATTTTTTTTTTGTCTTTGCAATTGGGTGTAAGCTTTCCAAACCAATAGATGGAGAGAAAGGGAATTAAAACACTCAAAATATAATAAACCGCTATATCAGCCCAATAGAAGGCAAAATAGAAAATCAGGTAGCAAACAAATAGCATGATAAATAGAAATAACAAAATAAGACAGTAGAAATAAATCCCAATGACAGTAATCACCATGGAAGAAACTTACCAGTTAAAAGACAGATTGCTAGAGTAAATTTTAGAAATGTAATGTTGCTCTACTGTTTGTAAGAGAAACTCGGAAGACACAAGCATACATACAGATGAAAATAATGGATTGGGAAATCCAATGTCCATCCATGGATGAGTGGGTAGACATTTATGATAGACCAGAGAATGGAATGTTAGTTGGCCATAAAAAGGAATGAAGTACCAACATGTGCTACTACCTGGCTGAACCTTGAAGACATTGTACTGAGTGTAAGAAGCCAGATCATACAATCATATAGTGTATGATTTCACATATGTGAAATGTCCAGAATAAGCAAATCCATAGAGGCAGAAAGTAGAGTTGCCAGGCGCTAGGGAAGAGGAAGTGGAGAGTGATAGCTAATAGGTACAGTGTTTCTTTTGGGGTAGATAACAATGGTCTGGAAATATAGAGTGGTGATGGTTGCACACCTGTGTGAATATACTATAGATCTCTTAACTACACACTGTAACAGGGTGGATTTTATGGTATGTGAATTATATCTCCATATAAAATACATAAGTAGAAAAGCATTAAACAATGGATTAGAAATACAACCCAAATACAAAAGTATCTTTTTAAACTCTTCTGGTCATATCAATACCTGACAATAGATTTTAAGGCAAACACAAGGGATAAAGAGAGTTAGTATGTGATAACAGTGGCCATTCACCAGACAGATAAAACAAATTCCAAAAACATAGCCACAAAATGTGCAAAATAAATGTGATAGTGTTACAAGCAGGAACTGAAAAACCTGCCATCATGTCAAGAGATTTTAAAATAGCTCTTTTAATAACTGTCTTGAGCAAATAAAAATTGATAAGGATATAGAAGATTGAACCACACAATAAATAAGCTTAGTCCATAAATGTATGGAACCTCACAACAGAGAAAGCACATATTTTCACTTCACATGAAACTATAATAAAAACTAACTATGTTCTAGGTACAATGCCACAAAAAAATTTTCAACACCACAGAATCAAAATCATAAAACATGTTCTCTGACCACAATGCAATAATATAAAAATCAATAACAAAAATATAACCAAAGACTCTCTATACATTTGGAGGTTTAAATGTATAATTGTAAATAATTCATAAGTCAAAAAATAAATCATAATGTAAATTAGAAGATTTTTCAAATTAAGTTATTAGAAATATATCTATAATATAGATATAGATATAGATATAGATATAGATATAGATATAGATATAGATATAGATATATAGATCAGAACTTATATGGTACACATGCAGCAAGAGAGAGAGGGAAATCTGTACATTAGACAAAATGCCTATCTTAAAGAATAAAAGGATAACATCATAGATCTGAACATTCAACTCAAATTGCAAAAAGAACAGAGTCAAACCAAAGAAAATAGAAAGCAAAAGAAGGGGAAGAGCAGAAAATTTTAAAATATAAAACAAATGATAAAAAGGATTAATAAAATTTAAAACTGGTTCTTCGCAGAAACTAATAATATAGCAAAACCACAGCAAGACTGATCAGGATAGAAAGAATAAACAATGTTAGGAATGAAAGAGAAGACACAGTTATCACAGATTTAGCAGAGATTTTTTTAAACATAAATTACTATGAACAACTTCAGGTAATCCACACGAAAACTTAAAAGAACCATTTCCTAGAAAAATGGTTTGCCAAAATGAACTCATGAAGAAATGGAAAACCTGAATAAGCCTATAAAAGAAAGCAAATCAATAGTTAATCTCCTCACAAAAACAAAACCCAGAACACCAGACCCAGACAGTTTAAGAGACAGTTCTTACACAAATGGTTCAGAAAATAGAAGAGAAAGCTCCTCAATACATTTTATGACACTAATAAATTCTTAAAACAAATGCCAGATGAGAACAGTGAAGGAAGTGAAAATTGTGGGCCAATCTCACTTATGAACAAAAGAAAAATTCTGAATAAAACTCGAGCAAATCAGATCCTAGAAGGTAATACCTCGTGACCAAGAAGAACATATCCCAGTAACACAGCACAGATAGATTCTACTCTATTCGCGCATTTCACCATATTCACACATTAAAGGAGAAGAATCTATGATCCCCTCAGTAGATACAGAAAAAGCACTTCATAAAATTCAAAAACTGTTCATGATTTTATTTTAAATACTAATGAGGAATAGAGAGGAACTCCCTTAGGAAATAAGTCAGTTTTGAGAATTTTGTAGCAATACCCTTTGGATGCAAATACTGACATGACATAGAGATAGATAGATAGATAGATAGATAGATAGATAGATAGATAGATAGATAAACAGACAGGCAGCAGACAGACAGGCAGACACTGGGTGGGCAGAGGGACCTCACCGTGCCTGCCTGGCAGCATGCAGTCCTTGCTACTCTGAATGTCCTCTTCTTTCCTTCTGAGTGGAAATCCCTACTTGGCTCCATCCTGCACTACTCCACAATGGTCGTGTGCTGGGGAAGGGGAGGCCGGGGCTTGTCTTTTGAGTTCAGAGATCATCAGTTGACATGAAACTCGTCAGGACCTGGAGGAGAACCTGCACACCACCAGGAGGTCTCCTGATACTGGGTCTGGAGGTAAGGGCTCTGTGTGACCTGGCATGTGTCCCTTGGAGAGAGGGTACAATGTTACATGTATACCAGGGAGACTGAAAGAAACATTTGGTGAATAAAAGGACAGACTGTGGCAAAAACTGCACAGCTGTTCACAACTTCATTTCTTCTTCCTTCAAGGCACACAGGTAGACTACAGAATCCAGCTTCCTTTGCAGCTGGATGTGGCCACAAGACTGAGTGCCATTGGGAAGCAGGCCTATGTGGTGTGCACCACTCGAGGCCTGACTGGTAAATCCCCCTACCTGTGGCCCCTTCTACTTCCTTAGTGCCTGGGAAGCCACATCTTGGAAAGAGCGTGGGTCTCTCGTGTGATCAATTAGAGAAGTGGACACCCATCACAAATACGTGATTTGAAATTTAAGTGAACCAAAATATCACTTTACTTTTGCTGCCGAGGGCTGTTATAACAGCTAGTGTTATATTAACTGACAGAAATAACTGAAACCTACACCATATGTAACGCGAAATGTTGAACTCATTCCCTTTAGTCAGCAACAAATCAAGAATGTCCCGTTTTCTCTCCTTTTAGGATGGTGCTGGAGGCCCTGGCAAGTACAGTAATATGATTGATTGATGATTGGTTGACTGATATGGCTGGGTGGATGGGTGGGTGGACACAGATGAATGGATGGATGGATGGTGGGTGGATGGGTGGGTGGCAGAAGATTAAAAAGGAAAAATAAAAATGTTATTAGTTACACTGTATGTAGATATATAGAAAATCCAAAAGTTTTTAAAAACACACTTTTAGAACAAATAAGACAGTTTGGCAACTTTGCCAATAAATGTAGAAAAGTCACTTGTGATCTTATATAATGGCAACAGTTTGAAAACGTAATTTTTAAATAATGCATAATGTTAATAGCATACAAAAATACAATTTACAGCCCTAGCCAGTTTCGCTCAGTGGATAGAGCATCGGCCTGTGGACTGAACGGTCCCGGGTTTGGTTCCAGTCAAGGACACATACCTCGGTTGCAGGCTCCTCCCCCTCCAGGCCCTGGTCAGGAGCATGCAGGAGGCAACCAATCCATGTTTCTCTCACATTGAAGTTTCTCTCTGTCTTTCCCTCTCTCTTCCATCCTCTCTAAAACTCAATGGAAAATATCCTCTGGTGAGGATTTTTAAAAACTACAATGTACAAAACAATAAATCTAACCAAAAGGTATATGTTTTTATAGAGAAAACTAGTGACCCGGTGCACGAAATTCATGCACATTAAAAGGGGATTAATTAGAGGAAATAATTTAATATTGCTATTTGCCCATTCTTTATAATAGAAGTGTCAGAGATGAAAGAAAATTAGTAAAATGTATATGAAAACCTTCCTCCTGTCAGAGTCTGGGGCACACCACAGGACCCAGAGTCAAGTCCCCGCCCACCCACATTCGCCTCAAAATCACATGAGATCCAGACCCGGCCGCCCACCCCCGAATTGGGCTAGATCCAGACCCGGCCAGTCCCATCCTCGTCAAGCCCTGCCGGGCAGGGGACGTAGCCTCAGGTCCCCTGGCCCAGTGCCAGGACGGGGCATGGCCTGAGGTCCCCCAGCCCAGACCAGGTTGGGGGATGTGCCTTGAGGTCCCCCATCAAGCCCTACTAGGTGTGGGACATGGCCTGAGATCCCCTGTCAAGCCCCACTGGGTGGGGGGCATGGCCTGAGGTCCCCCGTCAAGCCCCACCAGGTAGGGGTTCGCAGCCTCAGGTCCCCCAGTCCAGCACTGGGGGGGTACCTTGAGGTCCCCTGTCAAGCCCCGCCAGGCAGGAGGGCGCAGCCTCAGGTCCCCTGGCCCGCTGCTGGGGCGGGGGGTACCGCCTGAGGTCCCCTGGCCTGGTGCCGGGGTGGGGGGCGTGGCCTGAAGTCCCCTGTCAAGCCCCACCTGGTGGGGAGTGCGGCATGAGGTCCCCTAGCCCAGCACCAGGATGGCAAGTGCACCTTGAGGTCCCCCGTCAAGCCCTGCTGGGTGGGGAACGTGGCCTGAGGTCCCCTGTCAAGCCCCACGGGGGTGGGGGAGGGCATAGCCTCAGGTCCCTGCTGATTGCTCCTTAAGGCTCCTTATGGGAACTTGGCCTCAGCTGTGGGTGTAGCCATCTTTGTGACAGAGTGATGGTTAATTAGTATATTCCCTCTTTATTAGATAGGATTGTATGCTTATAAAAGTTATTTAAAAGACATATCAATTATGAAATATGTTATGTTCATGGCTAGAAAGGCTTAATATCCTAAAGATAGACTTTTCCACAAATTAATATATAAATTCAATGTAATTCCAATTAAATCTAATCTAATTCTAATGAGGCCAGAATAGACAAGACAATCTGGGTGGTGGGGAAAAGTAGAGTTGATCTTATAGATAAGATTTTTTATAAAGCTATAGTAACTAAATTATGGTCATATTGCTGAAGGGATGAGTAAAAATACCAATGGGACTGAGTAGAAATCCCAGAAACAGGCCCACATATACATGTGGGAGCCAGACATGTGCCATAGAGGTAGGATTTTAAAAAATCAGGGAGAAAATATGTGCAATTCAATCCATGGTTCTAAAACAATTAACTCTCCATATTAAACTAAGATAAAATTAGAGCAAAACTATATAAAACCTTTAGAAGAAAACATAAACTATTACTAAACTCAGAATAAGAAAGACTTAAACAAGTAACTAAAAACACAGACCAGCCCTAACCGGTTTGGCTCAGTGGATAGAGCGTCAGCCTGTGGACTGAAAGGTCCCAGGTTCGATTACGGTCAAGGGCATGTACCTTGGTTGTGGGCACATCCCCAGTGGGGAGTGTGCAGGAGGCAGCTGATCGATGTTTCTAACTCTCTACCCCTCTCCCTTCCTCTCTGTAAAAAATCAATAAAATATATTTTTTAAAAATAAATAAATAAAAACACAGACCATACAGGAAAAGATAAATAAATTTGACATATGCATATCCTTGCTTGCATGTGCACAAAGATATTCAGGGATTGTACATAAGAAATGAATAACAGAGCTGGGCAGATGGGGGACAAGAGTGAAAGAAAATCATTTCATTTATACCCACCATGTGACATTACCTATTTTTAAAATAATTTTTAAATGTCTATCCATCAAAGACATCATAAGCAAAGGGAGAAGACAAGCCACAATCTGAGGGAAGATGTTTGAAGTCATATAACAAAGCATTAGTATCCAGACTACATAAAGAAATTCCTAGAAGAAAAAAACAGTTGGATAAAAATGGGGTGAAGATATGAACATGGAAATCACAGGAGTGAAACCTGATGGCCAATAAAAAACAGTTACTTAATTTCATTAATAATCAGGAAAATGTTATTTAAGTTTACATTCCACCCTTATAAGAGTGGCAATAATTAACAAGTCCAATAACACCCAGTGCTGATGAGCTCCTGGGAAAATAGGGTCTCTTACGCATGTTTAGTGGAAGTACAAATTGGCACCACCATTTTGGAAAGCAATTTTGCAAAATCTAAAGTTAAAGATGTGTAATCCAGCAGTTACATTTCTAAGTATATACCTCAGAGAGACTCCAGCACATTTGTAAAAAAAAAAGCAGAGAATGTTCACAGTACCACTGCTTATAATAAAGAAGAATTGGAAACAACCTAAATGATCATCAGAAAAAGAACAGATAAATAAATTGTGGTCTAGTCACAGAACGGAATGTTAAAGGAATGAATGAGAGCTACATGTATTACCATGAATAAATCTCAAAAACATAAGGTTGAGTTATAAAAGCAAATTACATAAAGATATGCACAATGGGATGTCATTTACCTAAAGTTTTTAAAACACAAAAAAATACACTATCTATTGCCTGTTGCTACACACATGATAAGACAACCCAAAATCCTTATCAGTGGTTAGCTCAGGAGTGGGAGTGAAGAGAACAGAGGAAGGGGGAGGGCATGTAGACTTCAACTGTCTCTTTAATATCTTAGCTATTATTTTTTAACCTAAAGAAAACATGGCAAGATATGGGCATGTGATGGAGCAGAGCATAAAACAGTAGGCGATGGGTACACCAGTTTTTGCAATATACTACTGTATACTTTTCTTATAGTGAACACATTTTTTTAAGTTAGACCCAGACCAAATCATGAATCCTGAGAGAATTCCAATCTTCATGCTTTATCCTATTTCCTACTTTAAAAAATTAATTCACTGCTATGCTTTATATTATCTAAAGTGCAAATAAACAATTATATACCATAAACTGTAATAATCTGCTCTTTACTAGAATGTGGTTCTGGATGATGGGTATAATTTTCTTTTTTTCTCTCTCTCTCTCTAAGCAAAAATTCATTTCAAAGTTCCAAAAAGGAAAGAGAAAGAGAAAAAAATGAAGTTTCAGCTTCAAGATGATAAACTAAATCAAGGCCACTGTCTTCTCTTTCTACAACAAATCCATAAAAATATTACCGAAAGTCTTTAGTAATAAACATACATGTGTTTATTAGGAAGGAAACTCTCTTTGACCACAAAATATGAGGAATCTCTGAAAGATAAAAGAGACAGAAAGAAAGAACTGAAAAACTGCAGAAGAATGCTTTTGACCAGAATAAAAAACAACTCGGGTACACCACCAAAAAAAAGACAAGTAGCGGCTTAACAGATATTTCCTGCTCAGTGCAGAAACCCAGGGCCAGAGAAGGCCTGGGTCGGTAGTGGCTCAAAGGGCACCGTCGCAACAACACAGATGCAACCCTGCACGTTCCTCCAGCAGCCCCAGTGGGCCAAGCATCAGCATGAAGAGGTCAGCCTCCAGGGCGCCGTGAATGTGGATGCTGAGGTAAGAGAGACGGGGTGTTGTCCCAAATACACAGCTAGTGGAAAGGGGACAAGGTTCATCCGGGTCCAGATCAGCCCCCAAGGTACCCTTCTCAGTAGAAACAGTGATTCCCACTCATTTCTATGCACGCTTCGTACAAACAGCAGACAGACACCCAGGGACTCACAGCTAAAGTAAGTGCACAAGGATGGATCACCAAGCATCAACACTGTAAGGGACAAATTTAGCAAACAGGAGAGCTAATTCAAAGGAAATAGAATTAGTAGAGCAATTAGGACAGATGTTTTTATCAAAAGAATATTTTATATACTCAAAAAAATATGAAGATAGCACATTCATTCAATAAAAAGAGTAGGTTATGAAAAGGCATCTTTTTTTTAGGTATAATTGATACTAACATTATATTAGTTTCAGATGTACAATGTAATGATTTGATATTTGTATATATGGCAAAATGATCACCTCAATAAGTCTAGTTAGCATTCATCCCCCTACATAGTTACTAATTTTTTCTTGCAATAAGAAGTTTTGAGATCTACTCTCTTTGCCATTTTCAAATACGTGGTACAGTATTACTAACTACCATGCTGTACATTATATTCCCATCCCACCAATATTAATAAGGATTGAATTGCTGATACTGAAAAGACTCAATAAAAGGGCTAAGTTGCAGAATGGACACATCTAATGAGGGCACCAAGGAATCGAAAGAGAAACTACATACAAAAATTAATGAGAAAATACTTGTATTTTTTGAAATATGAACATTAAATATCTCCCACAGCTGGACATAAAATATGTCTGCAGAATGAAATGACCCATTGAATCCTATCCTATATAATAAAAGTCTAATATGCAAATTGTCCCCTCCACCGGGAGTTCAACTGCTCACTATGATGTGCGCTGACCACCAGGGGGCAGTGCGGAACATGGCGGGCATTGGCGACAAGGTGCTGGCAGTGGGTGGCAGTGGAGGTGCTGCCGGCCCCAATGGGCTTCTGGGTGAGCTGGGCTGCAGCCTCTGGGACCGCAGGGGCCAGTTGGGCTCCCCGTGGGTTCACACAGGAGCCAGTCTGGAGGCCGGCCAGGAGAGAGTGCACTGCCCATCCGGCTTCCATGCGGCACCACTAGGCAGCCCAGAGGCCCACGCTGCGCCCCAGCCCGCAGCGTCCGGCTATGCTCACTGCATCTCTGCATGGGGATTTGGGCACTATGACTCAGGCAGAGGGGGGCACATGGGGACCCAGGGACCCAGGTGCTGTCCAGGGCCCAGAGATCAGCTGGGACCTGCCCTTCCATGCCAGATGCTCACTCTTTGACTGCTGGCCAGGCCTAGGGACCGCACCCATGCACGAATTTCATGCACCGGGCCTCTAGTGTTAAATCTCTCTCTCTCTCTCTCTCACACACACACACACACACACACACACACACACACACACACACAGGCCCTACCAGATATGAAAACACACTATAAAGCTTCTATGGTTAAAACATTGTGGTACTATGCATTGCATGTCTAGACAGAGAGACCAATGGGACAGAAGAGAAAATCCAGAATATGAAAATTTAGTTTGCATTAAAGTGGTATCTCAAATCAATGGGGGAAAGATAGGCTTTAAGGAAAAAATGATTTTGTACACTAGGTAGTCCTAGAGACAAAGATAAAACTGGATTAGTAAGGATTGAACTGTTGATACTGAAAAGTCTCAATAAAAGCCCAGGATAATTCCAAACAGATCAGAGGTCTTAAAGTAAAAAGTGGAACCACATAAGTATTAAAAACAAAACATGTTGAATATCTAGAAGCAATTAAAGAAAAAAAAACATAAATGTGGGTACAAGTTAAGTCAAACTTCTATATGACCAAAAAAAATCAATGCTCCTGCCCTAACCGGTTTGGCTCAGTGGATAGCACCTTGACCTGCGGACTGAAGGGTCCCGGGTTCGATTCTGGTCAGGGGCCTGTACCTTGGTTGCAGGCACATCCCCAGTGGAGGGTGTGCAGGAGGCAGCTGATTGAAATTTCTCTCTCATTGATGTTTCTAACTCTATCCCTCTCCCTTCCTCTCTGTAAAAAATGAATAAAATATATTTTTTAAAAAATATCAATGCTCTTGTCCAGCTGATATGGCTCAGTGGTTGAATGTCATTAGACCAGGAGGTCAGTTAGATTCCCAGTTAGGGTTTCAGGCTCCATACCCAATTAGGGGCCGTGCAGGAGGCAGCCAATCAATGATCTCATCATTGATGTTTCTATCTCCCACTCCTCCTGTCTCTGAAATCAACTTTTTTTTAATCAATAGCTCCTGGCATTAAATGACCAATGATAATATGTAGTAGGAAAAGATAGTACCATAATGATCTTAGAAACCTAATAAGAAATGTGCAAGAAATAGTACAGCTGTAAGACTTAACTAAAGGATAAATAATAACCTAACTAGAGAGAGAAAACATTTCTGAGAATAATAATAATATTATCAATTCTCTCTCAAATAGTCTATAATAATATTGTCAACTCTCTCAAATAGTCTATAAACTCAATGCAATCACAATTCTAATAACAAGATTTTTCAAGGAATTTCATAAGGTGATTCTAAAATGCATATGAAAAATGTAAATATAAAAATGGTACAGCCATTTTTGGGGAAAAATTGATAATTTCTTATAAAACTGAACACACTCTTACCAAACAATCCAGCAATTGTGCTCCTTCCTTGGTATTTACCCAGAGAGTTGAAAACTTATGTCCACATAAAAAACCTGCACATAGATGTTTATAGCAGCTTTATTCATAACTGCCAAAACTTGGAAGCAACCAAGATGTCCTTCTGTAGGTGAATGAATAAGCTGATACATTCATACAATGGAATATTATTCAGTGCAAAAAAGAAATGAGCTATCAAGCCATGAAAAGACTTGAAGGAAATTTAAATGCAAATTACTAAGTGAAAGAAAAGGCTACATACTATATGATTCCAACTATTAGACATTCTAGAAAAGGCAAAACTATGGAGATAGTAAAAAGATCAGTGGTTGCAAGGGGTTACGGGGGAGGGAGGGATGATTAGGCAGAGCACAGAGGAATTTTTAGGGCAGTAAAACTACTCTGGATGATACTACAATGATAGGTACATGTCATTATGCATTTGTCCAAACACATCAGCCATATAACACCAAGAGTGAATCCTAATTACTAGAGGCCCGGCACATGAAATTCGTGCACGGGGCAGGGGGACCCTCAGCCCAGGCCTTCACCCTCTCCAATCTGGACTCCTTGGGGGATGTCCCTAAACCAGCAGTCAGACATCCCTCTCACAATCCGGGACTGTTGGCTCCTAACCACTTCTGCCTGCCAGCCTGATCACCCCCTAACCACTCCCCTGCCGGCCTGATTGATGCCTAACTGCTCCCCTGCCAGCCTGATCGACCCCAACTGCCCTCCCCTGCAGGCCATCTTGTGGCAGCTATACTGTGGCAGCCATCTTGTGATGACGTCACACGAGGGTGTCGCGTGAGGACGTGACGCCACCTAGGCTTTTATTATATAGGATAGACTTTGAATGATAATAATGTGTCAATATAGGTTCATCAATAGTAATAAATGTACCACTTTGCTGAGGGATGCTGATAATGGGGGAGGCTTTGCAGGGATGGAGAGGGGGACAAGAGATACATAGGAAATCTCTATCTTCCTCTTGATTTTGCTTTGAACCTAAAGTTGCTCTAAAATTATTATTTAAATAAATAAATATTTTTTAAAACTTTAAGTGTAGCTCAGCCAGTGTGGCT
Organism: Plecotus auritus; assembly: GCF_963455305.1. NCBI lineage: Eukaryota > Metazoa > Chordata > Mammalia > Chiroptera > Vespertilionidae > Plecotus > Plecotus auritus. The sequence goes on from NC_137773.1 coordinate 36,495,058, forward strand.
CAGTGGTTGAGCATCAACCCATGAACCAGGAGGTCATATCACGGTTCAATTCCCTGTCAGAGTACATTCCCAGATTGTGGGCTCAATCCCCATTAGGGGGTGTGCAGGAGGCAGCCAATCAATGATTCTCTCTTATCATTGATGTTTCTATCTCTCCCTCTCCCTTCTTCTCTCTGAAAGTAATCCAAAATATTTAATAAAAAAATTTTAAGTGTAAATATTCAAAAGTCCTAAAAACAAGTTTGAAACAGAAAAAAGGAACTTGGACAGAGTAGCTCAGTTGGTTGAGCATCATCCTGTGCACTGAAAGGTTGCCAGTTCAATAATCAGTCAGGGCACACACCTGCATCTCCGGTTCAATCCCCAGTTAGGGCATGTACAAAGAGCTGTTAACTGATGTTTCTCTCTTCTCTCTCTCTCTCTCCCCTCCCATACTCCCCCTCCCTCTTTCTCTTTAAGCAGGCCCTCAGGTGAGGATTTAAAAAATAATAGTAAAAAGAAAAGAGGAGGAGCTTGCCCTACCAAATATCTAAACTTGTACAACTAAGGAATTAATACTGTTTATACTAGAGTAAGGATTGACCAGAAGAATGTAATTGAGACTCAGAAATGGATCCATGTGTATATAGAAGCATTTCAAATCATTGGGAGAAAATTGGACCTTTTAATGATGGTATGAGTCCATTGATTCTCCATTTGGGGGAAAATAAAATTATGTTCCTACACACTATTCTCAAAAATAAGTTCCAGAGAGAAGAGAGATCTAAACATTCATCAAATGTCAAACCTTTGGAAGAAAATGTGAAGTTAGACAAAGTCTTCTTAAACAAATCACAACCAGATATATACATAAATTTATTTGGCCCTAACCGGTTTGGCTCAATGGATACAGAATTGGCCTGTGGACTGAAGGGTCCCAGGTTTGATTCTGGTCAAGGGCACGTACCTTGGTTGCAGGCACATCCCCAGTAGGGGGTGTTCAGGAGGCAGTTGATGGTTGTTTCTCTCTTACTGATGTTTCTAACTCTCTATCCCTCTCCTTTCCTCTCTGTAAAAAAATCAATAAAATATATATTTTTAAAAATGATAAATTTGACTAAATAAAACGTTTAAAGTATGAAAGCAAAAACAAGCGACATGAAAAGTCATGCCACATTCTGGAGAGTACATTTATCACACACCTAACAAAGTATCCAGCCTACATAAAGACCTCCTGGGAAAAAGATAACCCAATGGAACAATTGGATTGCCAGGTAATTCATTAAAGAGAAAAAACACATAGACAATAACATAAAAATATGTTTTCTATCCCTTGCCTCTTCCAGCTTTTGGTGGCTACTGGCATTCCTTGGCTTGTGGCTGCATCACTCCAATCTCTGCCTATCTAGTCCCATTGCCTTCTCTTCTTCTGTGTGAAAAGATCTCCCTCTCATAAGGATATTTGTGGTTGCCTTTAGGGCACTTACAGCTACCGGATACCCTCCCCACCTCAATATCCTTAGTTTAATCACATTGTTTGATGTAGAAAATAATAGTCATCCTTTTGTCATATTGGGTAACATTGAAAGTTTCCAAAGATTAGGATGTGATTATCTTTGTGGGAGGGAAGGGGCATTATTCAACCTACCAGAGGCTAGTTGACCTCCATTTCCTTGGTGTAGAATGGGGTTTATAATAACTATCCAATAGGGTTGTTGTGATCGTTGAATGAGTTAATACATGTAAAGCACTTAGAACAGTGCTGGGAACCTAGTAACTGCTCAAGAAATAATACCAGCCATACTAATAGTGATAGTGTAGTACTTAAGGATTTTTAAAGCAAGATACAAAAAGCCCAAAAAATAAAAGATTGCTTTTAAAAATTCTATTCCATTAACATTTAAATAGTCTGTGTATAATAAAGAACTCTGTATATAAAGTAAAAAGAAAAGCTTCACACTAGAAGAAGATATTTATTGGCAATGCATGAATGAAAGATTAGAATCTGGGAGAAACCAAGATGGCGGCATAGGTAAACACCTAAACTGCTGCCTCGCACAACAATTTCAAAACTACAACTAAAAGACAAAACGGACATCATCCAGAACCACAGGAAGACTGGCTGAGTGGAAATTCTACAACTAGAAGGAAAGAGAAAAGCACACTGAGACTCAGAGGAGCTGCAGGAGGCAGGGATACTGAGACGCGTGCGCAGAGAGGGCTGGCAACTGAGTACGCAGCTGGCTTTCTTAATCGGGAGGGAGACAAAAGCTCCCGACCTCTCTGAACTCCAGTTCCGGGCAAGACTCTGGGGACCCAGACTCATACAGGGAGAAACTGGACTGTCTGGCAGCGGGCAAAACTCGAGGGCGGCTTTCTCTCAGAGGTGCTTGCAGTGATTACCAAGGGACACTGAGACCCAGGGGCCTCTTAGGGCAGGGCTGACGGGAAGCCAATGCTGGTTGCTCTGCCCTGAGACTCCGCCCCATCCAAGCTGAGCGCAGAGGCTTTTGCATATGAATGGCCGGGTCCTTTGAATTCTAAACTTACCTAACAAACTGCAGCTGAGTCTGTCAGACCCAGAACATCCAAAAGAAGGCCCAAGGACCCGCAGCAGCTTACATTGCTTCACAGCTGGGCCTCATCTGGGCACCTCCAAACCCCAAACAAAGAAGAGGAATCTGAAGATCTCTCTGTAGCTCCTGCTGGGTGGCCTCAGGCAGAGGCTAAATTAGCACCTCCTTGGAGATCCAAGAGCCAGTGTACCCAGTGGTCAGAGTGGGACCATCCAGATTACAACTCCTCAGATCCATAAGGGACACCCTCAGGGGGCAGACTCAGTGAGCACCAAAGCCCCACTGAAGCAAGTCTTGCCTCATATGGGTGTCTCCAGCACAGAAGTTCTCCCAATGTAGACATGGCTGATCCTCACAGCCAGTTGGCCTGGAGGTCAATTCCTCCCAGTGATACCAACAACAATCAAGGCTTAACTACAAAAAGATTGTGCACACAGCCCACAAAGTGGTGCACCAAGAGTGTCCATCTCAGGTGACTGGGGAGGCTGAGCCACTGGGCCCTATAGGACACCTAGCACACAAAGCCACTCTATCAACTCAGGGAAGCAGCCAAAATGTGGAGACAAAGAAACAGGTCACAAATGAAAATAAATGGAGGAAAGCAAACGACTGGATATAAAATTCAAAACCACGGTTATAAGGTTTTTCAAGAATTTTCTAGAAAAGGCCAATAAATTTAGTGAGACCCTCGAGGATATGAAAAAGGACCAACTAGAAATTAAGCATACACTGACTGAAATAAAAAATAATATACAGAGATCCAACAGCAGACTAGAGGATCCCAAGAATCAAGTCAAAGATTTGAAATACAAAGAAGCAAAAAACACCCAACTGGAAAAGCAAAAAGAAAAAAGAATCCAAAAATATGAAGATAGTATAAGGAGCCTCTGGGACAACTTCAAGCGTACCAACATCAGAATTATGGGGGTGCCAGAAAAAGAGAGAGAGCAAGATACTGAAAATCTATTTGAAGAAATAATGACAGAAAACTTCCCCCACCTGGTGAAAGAAATAGACTTACAAGTCCAGGAAGCGCACAGAACCCCAAACAAAAGGAATCCAAAGAGGACCACACCAAGACACATCATAATTAAAATGCCAAGAGCAAAAGACAAAGAGAGAATATTAAAAGCAGCAAGAGAAAAATGGTTAGTTACCTACAAGGGAGCACCCATACGATTTTCAGCTGATTTCTCAACAGAAACTATGCAGGCCAGACGGCAGTGGCAAGAAATATTCAAAGTGATGAATAGCAAGAACCTATAACCAAGATTACTCTACCCAGCAAAGCTATCATTCAGAATTGAAGGTCAGATAAAGAGCTTCACAGATAAGAAAAGCTAAAAGAGTTCATCACCGCCAAACCAGTATTATATGAAATGCTGAAAGGTATTCTTTAAGAAGAGGAAGGAGAAGAAAAAGGTAAAGACAAAAATTATGAACAACAAATACATATCTATCAACAAGTGAATCTAAAAATCAAGTGAATAAAAAATCTGATGAACAGAATAAACTGGTGAATATGATAGAATCAGGGGCATAGAAAGGGAGTGGACTGACAATTCTCAGCGGGGAAGGGGTAGGGGATGCGGGAAGAGACTGGACAAAAAGCATACACCTATGGATGAGGACAGTGAGTGGGGGGGCGGGTAAGGGCAGAGGGTGGGGTGGGAACCGGGTGGAGGGGAGCTATGGGGGGAAAAAAGAGGAACAATTGTAATAATCTGAACAATGAAGATTTATTAAAAAGAAAAAAAAAAGATTAGAATCTGTAATTATAAAGAACTCCTACAAATCAATAAGAAAAAGACAAACCTATAAAAAATAGGCATCAGATTTAAATAGGTGATTCACAGAAAGAAAACGTAAATGGCCAATAAATATGAGGCGATGTTCAACCTAACGAGTAATCAGGGAAAGGCATTTAAACTGCAGTGAGATACCATTCACTTCTATTAGGTTAGCAAACCATGAAAAGTCTAACAATGTGCCATTTAATGGCCAAGATAAGAGCAATGGTGAGAGTACAGATGGTGACAACTGATTTGGAGTTCAAGCTAAGCAATGTTTATAGCACACTGCATCAATCTAAGAACACTGATTACAAGACGCATCATTATTTTATGTACCAATCAAAGAATAATACTGTGAAATCATTGTAAGACATCAGGAATTTCAGAGATGTTAAAATGAGAAAAAAGGTACATCTCAGACTATGAAATACAGTAGGAGGGAAACATTGAAAACAACCTAAATGTTTATTCATCACAAAAATGGCTCCATAAAATGCGCTATATATTCATACCCTGAAATTCTTATAGCAGTTAAAGGGAATAGATCACCAAAAAAGATATTACTGGGTGGAAACAGCAAGATGCAGAATCATATCCAACAGTATAACGTTTATGTTCACACACACATACACAGTCACACCAAACTTGTAAAAATTGCCTTTTGTGGTGGATGGATTGCATCAATGCCCCCATTTTCCACACTTTCCTGAATTTATGCCCTTTCGTGAGGCCTGCCTATACTGCTCCAGGCTGAGGTGTGTAACTTGCTTTGGCCAGCAGGGCAGTAGAAAACTTGACACAAGCGAAAGTTGAATAAACATTTAAGATGTTGTCTTTCAGACCCTCTCAACTCAACAACAGGGAATCTAGGAATACCGTGATGGAGGGATAAGTGGAGGGGAGTGAAGTGCTCACAGGGCGGCCCCAATGAACTGAACTACCCAGGCAATCTGAGAATTCATGGATAGATAGAGGTTGTTTAAAGGCACTAACTTTTGGAGTGATGCATTAAGAATAAGATGATGTTTGCCCTGTTCAGTTGGTTGGGCATCATCCCGTGCACCAAAAGGTCACTGATTCAATTCCCTTTTAGGGCACATGCCTGGGGAGGGGGCGTGCAGGAGGCAACTGATTGATCAATCGATGCCTCTTTTTCCACAGTGTTTCTCTCTCTCTCCCTCCCTCTCCCTTTCTTTCTCTCTAAAATCAATAACAACATATCTTTTTAAAAAGAAATAGGATGGTGTTCAAAAGGGACTCACACCTTACTTGTAATTTTCCTTTTAAAAAAGGATGAGGAAGATAATAAGATACAGATTAATTTTTGTAAAGATTTATTTTTTAAAGTGGCAATGGCCACACACAGGTAATTCTTAAAACAGTAAATACATCCTGACTGGGTGGCTTAGCTGGTTGTAGCATTGTCCCATACACCAAAAGGTTTCAGGATTGATTCCTGGTCAGGGCACATACCTAGGTTGCAGATTCCATCCCCAGTCAGGGGCATATGAGAGACAACTGATCAATGTTGCTCTCTCTCTCTCCCTTCTTCTCTAAAATCAATAAAAACATATCCTCGGGTGAGGATTTTTTTTAAAAAAAGAGTAAATACAAATGCCAGAAACATGAAAAGACACTCAGCCTCAGACGAATACAGATGAAAAGAGTATAGAATCTATTTTGCTCATCAAATTGGCAGAAAAGAAGTTTAATAACATTAAACATTTCAATAGTATAAAGAAACAGGCACACAAGTGCTGGTGGAATTCTAAGCTAGGATAGCCACATTGTCCATGTCTGAATATTCTAACACCAGAAATTTCAGCTCTTAGTATCCATTCAGACCAAAAAGCACCAAAAAATAATGTGCCTCCCTGTTGGAAGCTGCCATTGCCTTCACTAGCAGAAAGAGGTGGACAAGGAGTCCGGAAGGCTGGTTAACCTTGAAGGCTCTGTCAAGGGTCAGAGCCAAGCACCCATTGTCTAGTTGAGACAAAGGGAGTTGAAGCAACTTCCACTTTTTAGTCGTATGTAAATCCTTGCTGATGGGCTATCATTGAGCTATTATTGGAATTGCCTGCCTAAGGGCTATGGGTGTATCCCAAAAACTGAATAAAAGGGATAGCAAGGCCAGAGCAAAACGTAGTCCTTCCTCTTGAGCTGGGCTCCTGCCTGGCCCCCAATATTTTCAAATTAATATTTTCTAGTCTTTTTCATTTGCGTGTGGCCTCCTCCAGAGCCCGAACCCTGAACCTGAACCCTAAACCACGCGGGACGTGGGGGGGGTACACTACACCTCCCTACCAGACTAAATGAAACAGACTCATAGTTACAGAGAACTGACTGATGGTTGCCAGAAGGGAGGGGGCTGGGAGACAGAGTGAAAAGGTGAAGGGATTAGGAAGTACAAATTGGTAGTTATAAAATAGTCATGGGGATGTAAAGTGCAGCATAGGGAATATAGTCAATAACATTGAAATAACTATGTATGTTGCCAGGTGGGTATTGGAAATACCAGGGGAAACACTTTGTAAAGTATATGATTGTCTGACCACTATGCTATACACCTGGAACCTATACAAAATAATATTGAATGTAAACTAAAATTCAAAAATAAAATTTTAAAAATAAAAATAAAACCAAAAGAATTAAACACCTCCCCCCCCCAAAAAAAAAATAAGACATTTTACCAAAAAGGTTATACAGACAGCAAATGGGCACGTGAAAAGATGTTCAGCATCACCAGCCATGAGAGAAAGGCAAATCAGACCACAATGAGCTATCGCTCCATCTACTAAAACAGTAAGTAGTTGCCAAATGTTGGCAAAGATATAGAGAAATCGTACCTCTCATTCATGTCTGGGGGGTGGGGGCACATGAAATGGGATAACCACTCTGGAAAACAGTTTGGTAATTTCTTAAAAAACTAAAAATATACTTATCATATGACCCAACAATGGCATTTGACCCAGCAATCAGTTACACAAGCATGTATAAATGTTGTGTGGATGTAACTTTTTATTTCAGTAACTTGTATCCACACAACCTTTATACATACTTGTTTATAGCAGCTTTATTTATAATAACCAAAAATTGGAAACAACCAAAGCTTCTCTTAATAGGTGAATGGTTAGAGCATGATACACCCACAGCACAGAACACTACTCATCAGTGATAAGGAAGACACTACTGGTACGCACAAGAACACACAATGGAGAGGAACCAGGATGGCAGCATAGGTAAACACCTGAACTTGCTGCCTCGCACAACCACTTCAAAACTACAACTAAAAGACAAAACGGACATCATCCAGAACCACAGGAAAGCTGGCTGAGTGGAATTTATACCACTAGAAGGAAAGAGAAAAGCACACTGAGACTGGGAGGAGGTGCAGAGGTGCGGAAGTGAAGAGGTACGGAGGCGTGCGTAGAGACAGGCTGGCAACAGAGTACGCTGTTGTCTTTTTCAATCGGGAGGGAGATACCAGGTGCCGACTGCTCTGAACTCCAGTTCCAGGCGAGACTCTGAGGACCCAGACTCATACTGGGAGAAACTGGACTGTCTGGCATTGGGAACACGAGGGCAGTTTTCTCTCAGAGGTGCTTGCAGCGAGCATTGTTCCTGCACGGTGCCGTGGGACACAGAGACCCGGGGACCTCTTCCGGGCAGGGCTGACGGGCAGCCATTGCTGTTTGCTCCACCCTGGTGATTCCCTGAGACCCCGCCCCACCCAATTTCCAACCCCACCCAAGCTGTGTGCAGAGGCTTTTGCATATGAATGGCCTGGCCTTTTGCAGTCTAAAACCTAACATACTGCAGCTGGGTCAGAGAGCCCCAGAGCCTCCAAAAGAAGGCCCAAAGCTGGACAGAAGCTTGCATTGCTTCACAGCTGGGCCTCATCTGGGCACCTCCAAACCCCAAACAAAGAAGAGGAATCTGAAGATCTCTCTGTAGCTCCTGCTGGGTGGCCTCAGGCAGTGGCTGACTTTGCATCTCCTTGGAGATCCAAGAGCCAGTGTACCCAGTGATCAGAGTGAGACCAACCAGATTACAACTCTTCACATCCATAAGGGACACACTCAGGGGGCAGACTCAGTGAGCACCAAAGCCCCACTGAAGCAAGTCTTGGCCCATAAGGGTATCTACAGCACAGAAGTTCTCCCAATGTAGACACAGCTGATCCTCACAGCCAGTTGGCCTGGAGGTCAATTCCTCCCAGTGATACCAACAACAATCAAGGCTTAACTACAACAAGATTGTGCACACAGCCCACAAAGGGGTGCACCAAGAGTGTCCACCTCAGGTAACGGGGGAGGCTGAGCCACTGGGCCCTATAGGACACCTAGCACACAAAGCCACTCTATCAACACAGGGAAGCAGCCAAAATGCGGAGACAAAGAAACAGGTCACAAATGAAAGAAATGGAGGAAAGCAAATGACTGGATATAAAATTCAAAACCACGGTTATAAGGTTACTCAAGAATCTTCTAAAAAAAAAAAAATCTTCTAGAAACCTCTGAGAAATTTAGTGAGACCCTCGAGGATATGAAAAAGGACCAACTAGAAATTAAGCATACACTGACTGAAATAAAGAATATACAGAGATCCAACAGCAGACTAGAGGATCCCAAGAATCAAATCAAAGATTTTGAACTACGAAGAAGCAAAAAACACCCAACCAGAAAAGAAAAAAGAATCCAAAAATATGAAGATAGTGTAAGAAGCCTCTGGGACAACTTCAAGCATACCAACATCCGAATTATGGGGGTGCCAGAAGAAGAGAGAGAGCAAGATACTGAAAACCTATTTGAAGAAATAATGACAGAAAACTTCCCCTACCTGATGAAAGAAATAGACTTACAAGTCCAGGAAGTGCAGAGAACCCCAAACAAAAGGAATCCAACGAGGACCACACCAAGACACATCTAATTAAAATGCCAAGGGCAAAAGACAAAGAGAGAATATTAAAAGCAGCAAGAGAAAAACAGTTACCTACAAGGGCGTACCCATACAATTGTCTGCTGATTTCCCAACAGAAACTATGCAGGCCAGACGGGAGTGGCAAGAAATATTCAAAGTGATGAATAGCAAGAACCTACAACCAAGATTACTCTACCCAGCAAAGCTATCATTCAGAATTGAAGGTCAGATAAAGAGCTTCACAGACAAGAAAAAGCTAAAGGAGTTCATCACTGCCAAACCAGTATTATATGAAATGCTGAAAGGTATTCTTTAAGAAGAGGAAAAAGAAGAAAAAGGTAAAGATAAAAATTATGAACAAAGTGACAACAAAAACATATCTATCAACAAGTGAATGAAAAATCTGATGAACAGAATAAACTGGTGAATATAATAGAATCAGGGGCATATAAAGGGAGTGGACTGACAATTCTCAGGCGGAAGGAGGTGTGGGGGTGTGGGAAGAGACTGGACAAAAATCGTACACCTATGGTGAGGACAGTGGGGGGGGAGGGGCGAGGTAAGGGCAGAGGGTGGGGTGGGAACCAGGTGGAGGGGAGCTAAGGAGGGAAAAAAAGAGGAACAACTGTAATAATCTGAACAATAAAGATTTATTTTTTTAAAAAAGAACATACAATGGGTCTCTAGGGCATTTTGATGTATGAAAAAAGGCCACTCTCAAAAGGTCTTGTACTATGAGAGTCCATTTAAATAACACTTTCAGAATGACAAGATTATAGAGATGAAAAATAGATCAGTTGCCCACAGTTAAAGACGGTTGAAGGAAGGGAGATGGGTATGACTATTCAGGAGTAGCAAGAGGGAGATCTTCACAGCAATGGAATTGTTCTAATGCAGTGGCTTTTACACAAATCTATACAACTGACAAAATGACAGGACTATACACACACTGTACCAATGCCGGTTTCCTGGTTTTGACATTGTACTATAATTACAGAAGCTGTAACCACTGGGGGGAAGATACTATCTCAGCAATTTCCTATGAACCCATAATTATTTCAAAATAAAAAGCTTTAAAAATAAAAATTAAGGTTTAAAATACTAAATCTTAACATAAAGCATCTGTGCTAAAATAGCTTATTTCTAGATTTTCTGGTTGCAGAAGTGTAGGGTGTTTTTTGGCCTTCCTGCTGGGCTGATGGTGGTCAGACACGGTGCAGCCAGTCTGACCACCTGGGAACCTAGCCAGGCAGTGCTATTTAAACTGGAGGCTGAGATCCGTTCGTGAGCTATGAGAAAAAGTTTGTGTCTAGCAACCATTCAAAATTGATTTTGAATGAAATAGAGTCACCCAGAAAATATCAGAGTGCAACACGTAGTAAGAACAAGCATGATTTCTTGACATTTTCATGCAAGTTTTATACATGGGTGTGTATTCTGGGTCACTACAAAATACATATTTCTTACTGAGGGTCATCAAAAATACTGTTAGAAAATACGGTCCTATGACAGCACCTTCCCGTGTGCGTATGGAAGCGTGTGCCAGGCATCCTCACTGGACTATGGGTAACAGAGGAAAACGGGGGGTGTAAACATCCATCAGTGGGGGACAGCTAAATAAATGTGGCGTAGTCACCCCATTGAACATGACCATATTCCTTTTGCATGGCTGCTGTAACAAACTACCACATACTTAGTCAGTTAAAACATCACGTATTATTTTACAGTTCCGGAAGTCAGAAGTCCTGTGAGTCTTGTCAACCTACACTCAAGGTGTCCGCAGGCTCTAAGGGAGAATCCATGTTCTGCTCATGGAGTTGCTGGCAGAATTCAGGGCCCTGCCGTTGTAAAACAGAGGTTCCTTTTCTTACTGGCTGTAAACTGAGCGCCATTCCAGTTTCTAGAGGTCACGGCATTCCTTGGCTCATGGCCCCTTCCTCCATCTTCAAAAGCCAGCAGCAGCATCTCTCTTACCTACCTTCTGCCTCTTCCTCTGTTAAAAACTCCACTCAGAGCAGGCCCACCTAGTAATCCAAAATAATCTGCCATCTCAAGGTGCTTCGCCTTCATCACGTCTGCAAAGTCCTTTTGCCACGTAAGGTGACATAGTCACAGGTTCCAGAGGTTAGGAGTGGACATGTTGGGGGAGAAGGGGTCATCATTCTGCCCACCACACTATGAAGCAGTTTTTTTCTATTTTGTTTGTCAGTTTATTTTGTTCATTAGATTCCACATAAAAGTGAGATCATATGATACTTGTCTTTCTCTGACTGGCTTCTTTCACTTAACATAATAATCTCCAGGTTCCCCATGCTGTCACAAAAGGTTTCCTTCTTTTTTTACAGCCGTATAGTATTCCACTGTGTAAATGTAACACGGGTTTTTAATCCAGTCATCTACTGATGGGTATCTTGGCTATTGTAAATAACGCTGCCATGAACACAGGGGTGTACATTTTCTTTTGAATTAGTGTTTCTGGATTCTTAGGATATATTCCCAGCAGTGGGATTACTGGGTCAAACGGCAGTTGCATTTTTAATTTTTTGAGGTAACTCTATACTGCTTTCCACAGTGGCTGCACCAGTCTGCATTCCCACCAGCAGTGCACAAGGTTCCCTCTTCTCCACATGCTCACCAGCACTTGTGTGTAATGTATTGCAGAGACCACTGTGGGCCCCCATAGATTCCATAACCAGAATTTCATTTGTTAACCAGTCAGGTGTTACACACAAAAAACTTCTTGACCTTTAGTCACACCATGTTGATTTCATGTATAAACACATAGGAAAAATGAGATGAAACATGGAAATATTAATCAAGACAAATAAGATTTTACAAAGATAAATAAATTACATGGGGGTCTCTCGCCTCAAAACTTTTTCTACTTTGGCTCATTTTAATTATCTTCCTTTTTCTCATTTATTTTTTTAAATATATTCTTATTGATTACAGAGAGGAAGGGAGAGGGAGAGAGAGATTGAAACATCAATGACGAGAGAGAATTATTGATCCCCTACTGGGGATTGAGCCCACAACCCAGGCATGTGCCCTTGACTGGAATCGAACTTGGGATCCTTCAGTCTGCAGGCCGACGCTCTATCCACTGAGCCAAACCGGCTAGGGTTTTCTCATTTATTTTAAGAAATCTGGCTACTGTGGCTTTTGAGCGGAAACACTATTCCAGATGCACAATGGAAAAGGAAAAGAATTCCATGACGAACTAGCAAGGCAGTTTCAATTGTCACAAGGAGGGGAAATGTTTGCGGAAATGACGGACATTCCAGCTGCATTTGCCAACCATCCTTCAGACTTCTCTAGGGCCTGCTGAGGACAAAGCCCCAGTGAGAGAGTGAGACCCCGACGGCAAACACGAGGGGAGTGTAATAAACATCGCGTCATTTCCATGACAACTTCCTGACCCAGGAAGAGCCAAATCTCTGTGGCAGCTCTCATGGGAACTCCAACAAGCTTCCTCACAGGATCCAGAACAGGGTCCCTCATGGCATCCATAACAAGCTCTCTCACAGGATCTATAATGGGATCTCTCACAGGATCTATAATGGGATCTCTCACAGGAGCTACAACCCTGGTCTGGAGCTTCAAGTGCTCTCACCACAAGCAGTTCAGAGCTGGTGGAATCCCCATCCTCCTCCACGAAGTCAGAACTTACCACATCCGGAGGGGCAGCGAGGGAGCTTTGGATAAATGCACAGTGAGAGGCAGTAGCGTGGGTATGAGGCCAGCAAAAGAGAAGCGTGACAAATAGCAGAGTCTAACTTGTAGGCCCGGCCCCTTCTCTCCCAGGAGTTTCTTGTGCACTATCAAACCAGCAGGACTGAGACAGAGTGGAGGTGGGGAGGGTGCCAGCAGACCCTTTAATAAACCACTTCCAATGGATCCTGGGAGCTCAGAGAGCCACACTTCATAGGGCTGGCAGCCAACCCTTCCTCACACCATAACCTGGTGAAGGTTGCTCAGCTGCTGCCAGATGACTATCTCCAGGACTCCAGGTTCTCTTCCCATTAAATCTGATTGCTAATAAAGAGGCTTTAATGTAGAGTATGAATCTTTGAGCAGTAACTGTGTATCTCAGGTTTTTGTACTAAATACCCCAAAATGAATCTCTAAGCAAAAGAACATCTGTCACAGCACCAGCTTAAGTCGACATTAGACAGCTGGGCCAATCCCAGGCCCCTACCAAGCACAGAGAAGCCTTCTCGCCGCGCCCCCAGCCCACACACATGTACACGCCACGTGTGCACAGCACAAGCAGCCTTCTCACCTACTCCAACCACACACAGAACCCTTAGCCACATCAAATGCTCCTCTTTTTCTCATGGTCATATTGTTGAACACTTCCCCAACAGGGAGGCAGAGAGCGGGCTGGGATGCCCTCACAGTCCTTTTATTGGGCCACAGAGTAAACTGCTCTCAGACTCAGAATCACCGATGATTCTACTCTGGGAAGAAAAGAGACTATAGAGACCAGAGTCTATGTTGTAGCATGTGAGAGACTGACATCCAAATTCAATATGTGTTGGGGCTTCTAAACAACAACTGAACTAAAAGCATGCCTAACCTATACTTAACACTGGCGACGTGCCAGGCCTGGTGGTGAGCACTGGCCGTATCTCATTTCACCCTCACAACCACCCAAGGAAGTTGTGGTTGTCCTCCCCAATCTATAGATGAGAAAACTGAGGCCCAGGAGTCAAGTAACATACCCAGAGCTGATATGTGATGGAATCTAGATTCAAATCTAGTTCTGCCTTAATCACTAAGTGCCTTCTAGCAATTAAAAAATTATACACACAAACCTCTAAGACAGGGGTGGGGAAACTTTTCTCTGCCAAGGGCCATTTATAACATCATTCACAAACCATACAAAAACTATCAACTTAAAAACTATGCTGCTATATTTGGTCAATCATTTAATTAACTCACCCCTAATGCCTTGGCAGGCCAGATCTAATGACATCGCAGGCCTTATATGTCTGGATGTTCCCCATCCCTGCTGTATGATAGACTTTTGTGAGAGAACTCACTATACAGAAATAGAGCCCTAGTTGGTTTGGATCAGTGGATAGAGCATCAGCCTATGGACTAAAGGGTTCCGGGTTCAATTCCGGTCAAGGGCACATGCCTGATTGTGGGCTCAATCCCCAGTAGGGGGCATGCAGGAGGCAGCCGATAAATGATTATCTTTCATCATAGATATTTCTCTCTCTCTCTCTCTCCCTCTCCCTTCCTCTCTGAAATCAATAAAAATATATTTTAAAAAAACAGAAATAAATGTGAGAGACCATGACTTTCCTAATGAGCATGTCATTCCTCTGTAATGCCACTGGACACCACTGGCCATGCATCTTCCATGTCAAGGCCCATATGCTGAGGACTTGACCTGTGACCTTGCAACATCACCAAGGAGTTTCCCAAGAGAGCTTGCACCCACCTGGTGCTTTGCATGGAGTTCCTTATGCAACTCCATGCAAAGAACCAAGCCTAAAACACAGCATCCTATCTAATAAAGAGGGAATATGCTAATTGACCATCACTCCGCATCACAAAGATGGCTGCACCAGCTGAGGCCAAGTTCCCTTAAGGAGCCTTAACAAGCAATCAGCAGGGACCTGAGGCTACACCCTCCCCCACCCCCATGAGGCTTGACAGGAGACCTCAGGCCGGGCCCCCCATCCAGCAGGGCTTGACAGGGGACCTCAGGCCTCACCCCCCACCCGGCAGGGCTTGACAGGGGACCTCAGGCCTCGCCCCCTGCACCCCCACCAGACCAGGGGACCTCAGGCCACGCCCCCCACCCCAGCACCAGGCCAGGGGACCTCAGGCCACACCCCCTGCCCCAGCACCGGGCCAGGGGACCTGACGCTGTACCCCCCTGCCTGGCAGGGCTTGACAGGGGACCTCAAGGTGCACTTCCCATCCTGGTGCTGGGCTAGGGGTCCTCAGGCTGCTCCCCCCGCCCCAGTGCCAGGCCGGGGGACCTGAGGCTGTGCCCCCTGCCTGGCTGGGCTTGACAGGGGACCTCAGGCCGTGCCCCCCACCCAGCAGAGCTTGACGGGGGACCTCAAGGTGCACCCCCAGTGCTGGGTCGGGGGAACTCAGGCCACGCCCCCACCCAGTGGGGCTTAACGGGGGACCTGAGGCTGTGCCCCCCTGCCAGTGGGGCTTGATGGGGGACCTGAGGCTGTGCCCCCCTCCAGGTGCTGGGCCGGGGGACCTGAGGTTGTGCCCCCCCCCCTGTCGGGGCTTGATGGGGAACCTCAGGCCATGCCCCCCACCCAGTGGGGCTTGACAGGGGATCTCAGGCTGTGTCCCCCTGTCCTGGTGCCGGGCCAGGGGACCTGAGGCTACACCCCCTGCCCAGCGGGGCTTGACAAGGGTGGGACTGGCTGGGTCTAGATCTAGCCCAATGGGGGGGGGCCGACTGGGTCTGGCTCTCACACGATTTTGAGGCGCATGTGGGTGGGCAGGGACTTGACTCTGGGTCCCATGGTGAGCCCCAGACTCTGACAGGAGGAAGGTTTTCATATACATTTTACTAATTTTCTTTCATCTCTGACACTTCTATTATAGAGAAAGGGCAAATAGCAATATTAAATTATTTCCTCTAATTAATCCCCTTTTAATGTGCACGAATTTCGTGCACCAGGCCACTAGTTTATGTAATAATTATCTTGACCACCACACGACACACATAAGGCAGAAATCGGATACCTCTGGTTCATTTCACACTGA
Source organism: Plecotus auritus (assembly GCF_963455305.1). Taxonomy (NCBI): domain Eukaryota; kingdom Metazoa; phylum Chordata; class Mammalia; order Chiroptera; family Vespertilionidae; genus Plecotus; species Plecotus auritus. Next base: position 36,511,079 of record NC_137773.1, read on the forward strand.
AACAACACTTGTGGGTTTAGGAAAATTAAAATCCACTTTGCTCATAGCCCACCAATGATGGCAACAGGAAAGAAGCAGGCCTAGGACATACATAGGCCTCAAGTGCAGCCAGGAATTCCTGTTGAGGAGCAAACCTCAAAACGAAATGGAAACTGAGTCTTGACCTGAATTCACTTGAATTTCAACACCCATTTCCTCATAACACATCTCCTCCTCAAGGGGTCAGGGTGCGTCCCCCTGAGCAGGGCCACGGACGGGCAGCTGAGGCTGAGATGGGCCTCTTTTTTTTTTTTTTTTTTTATTGGAGTGTCATTGGGGGCTGGGCCTCTTGCTACTCTAAAATCCCACCTTTCTGTCACTTTGCCACACTCCTTCCACACACCTCTTCCCAAAACCCTGTGTCCTTGGGCAGCCCTTTGAGCACAGGAGGGCGGGTGCCAAGGAAAGCAGGTTGCGGGGGGGCGGGGGGGGGGGTTCGGGGCGGGGGCTGCACACTGTGGTTCTTTCTAGGGCTGGGAAGCCATGGAGGGGATCCATCCCACACTTACCAAATATCTCCTAGGTGCCAGGCACGGGGCTAACGTTGGGCTGCCGCTGAGTGCGACCTGCCCTCATACACCCCACAAGCTGGCGGGGCAGAGGGGCACGTGACAGACCCCCACAAGCTGGCGGGGCAGAGGGGCACGTGACAAACCCTGACACTCCAGTGTGATCAGAGCTGTGACACACGATGCACAGAATCCTCTGGGAGGACAGGGGGTCCCCAGACCTGGCAGAGGAGGCGAGGCATGGCAGGCTCAGGGAGGGCTTCCTGGAGGAACTTCTAAGCTGAGACTTGAAGGGTGAGAAGTTAGTTTGGCAAAGCAGAGGAGACAGTGGGGGACGGGGATCCTGAAAGAAGAACCACTATGTCTAAACTCTGAAGAACTAAAAGAAGCTGCTGCACCTGGCGGGCAGCATGCACTCTATCCTGAGCCCTGGCAGGCAGGGGAGCGAGCAGGGAGCTGGCGCAGGGCCTTTGCAAGGGAAGCTGCCGAGACCCTGCCTTCTCCCAGCACAGCCTCCCTGTGATGCTCCAGGGAGTCCAGTGGGGTCTCGGGCCAGCCTGTCTGTTTGTGCATCCCATAAGGGGTCACACGATGACAATAGCTGACCTGGTTATTCCGAGGTCGGGTGAGAGAGAGGTGGCATTAGCCTTATCAAATTTGGCCAAGGCAAATTCATGGAGACTGAAAGTAGGAGGTTACCAGGGGCTGGGGAGGGAGGCATGGGGAGCTACTGTTCAATGGGTAGAGAGTTTCTGTTTGAGATAATGGTGGTGGATGCATTTAATATCCATGACGTGTATATGTAAAAATGGTTAAAATGGGAAGTTTTACGTTATAATTTTACCAAAATTTTTTTAATTGGCCAAAACAGGGGGTCACCTAAACTGCCAGTCCTTCCTAGCCTTGGAGAATAATGAGCAGTCTAGACATTAATCAAATATATGAAAGTTCTGGTCCAGGACCCAGCACACAGTAGATGCCTAATACATAATGGTTCCCATTCTTACTATTATTATTGAATCCACACAGCTTTTCTTGTAATCACCCAAGTTATGAATGAATATATTTGCTATTAGTGCTCCTAGAGCGTTTTTATTACAATTAAGTATTAATTAACTTAACGGTCGCTAGAGAATCCCCATTATAACTCCGCATCATGAGTTTTCAAATTCAAGTTCAGCTTCCCTTCCCATCGCTTACTCCCATCTCCCACAATAAGCTGTTTACCGTTTCAATTATTTTAGTTCCAACCACTGTGATCACTGTACTTAAAATTCAATCAGGCTTCTAATTTTAAGCATCTTTTCTGTGTATAGTGTCAACAATTGACAAGCGTCTTGAATTTAACATCTGTTCCCAGCAGTAAATGGTTTTAAATTTGAGAACTGAAAACACATATAAGGCAATTATGAGCAGCTCCCACACTGTGATTCATGGCTCTGCGTCAGCAACTTCCTTCGTGACAGCAGCCGTCCTGACGGATGGGCCTGCAGCCAGCAGCGTGTGCAGCAGAGACTGAGCAAACAGCCTGGACGCCCCACGCCACCAAAATGCCTTTTGACAAACAAAAAACAACCTACTGTGCACCAGCAAACCTGCTGGACTTTTTATAGGCACTCTCTCATGTAATCCTCAAGTAAGCTGACTTTCCCCAGAGCTAGGAGTAAAAATGGGGGTCTCTGGGGAAGTCTCACATGAGTTTGGACAGCCCTTTCTGGGAGCCTCGTTAATGTTCACAAGCAAGAAATCGTGGCAGCTGGCCCTCCCCCGCCTTCGCGGCCAGCGTCCTCTGAGACAGCCATGTCTGTGCCATGGCTCTGCTGTTCAGAGGATGGAGGGGCAGGGGGAACCCAGCCAGAAACGGTCCAGCTGGGCTCATGGGCTCAAGTATGAGCTTAGAGAATCGGGATGCAATTAGAGCTAAGGTGTTTTTCATTCAGATTTGGGGAGTGACACCCCCTCCCCCCAGCTGAGACAACAGTGGAATAATTAAATATATAGATACAAGGAGGCAATTTCTTTGGGTTCAATCAGATGCTAATTATAATTAAATTGATAAACTGTGAAGGGAAGTATAAATGCTAGACATATACTGTATTATCCAGGATGACTGAAATTTCAGGTAGGAAAAGTAATATTTATAGTTCTCTAGGGCAGAGCTCTCTTAACCCCCAGCCTTCCACTGGGCCTTCGAGACTTACGGATCCTTCACGGCGGTGAAATAAATAGGAAGGGAAGGAAACTGCCCTTCAGGTGGGAGCATGCAGCAGAGCACACACCTGAAAATGGTATCAAGTTATTAACCAATGTTATTTTTAAAAATGAGATTTATTGGGATAACAGTAAGTGGAAAATAAATTAATAAATAACCCTCCCATCTCAGCCTCGACTCAAAAGCCCTCCCACCTTCTCTGAAACCCCGCTTTCTGTGGAGGCTGCCCAGTGGGATGTGAGTGGAGTCCTCACCTCTCTACTGTCACATCAATACCTTCACACCTCCAACAGCCTCATTACCTCACCCAGTGACTGACATCCACTCATCGAAGACCTGCGCACCTGCCCAGCTGCATGGCTCAATGATTAAGTGTCAGCCTATGAACCAGGAGGTCACAGTTCAATTCCTGGTCAGGGCAACTGCCCGGGTTGTGGGCTCAATCCCCAGTGTGGGGTGTGCAGGAGGCAGCCCATCATTGATTCTCTCTTACCATTGATGTTTCCATCTCTCTCTCCTTCTCCCTTTCTCTCTGAAATCAATACAAATATATTTTTTAAAATAACTTGAGCGCCTGACGCCCAGCTTCCCCTCTCTTCCCCTCCTCACAGGTGAACATGGATGACCCACCTGCACCCTGACCTTCACTTCCTAGACCAGTGGTCGGCAAACTCATTAATCAACAGAGCCAAATATCAACAGGTACAACAATTGAAATTTCTTTTGAGAGCCAAATTTTTTAAACTTAAACTTCTTCTAACGCCACTTCTTCAAAATAGACTCGCCCAGGCCGTGGTATTTTGTGGAAGAGCCACACTCAAGGGGCCAAAGAGCCGCATGTGGCTCGCGAGCCGCAGTTTGCCGACCACTGTCCTAGACCATCTCATTCCAGTGTCTTCCTCCTCCACTCCATCTCAGCCACCCAGAGTCATAACCTGGATCTGGTCATACACCGATAGTACTCCCCTGTCAACATCATTCATTCAAACATCTCTCGCTCTGACCACCCCTCCTCTTTCCAGCCTGTTAGGCACTGCCTCTCTGGATATTCTTTGATGGGCTCAGAACCTCCAATCCTTCATCCCTTCTTCCTCTGCCCAACCCATCAGTGTGGAGCAGGTGCTTGAGGAGAGAGACCCATTGAACAGATTTGTCTTTTTCCTTGTGTAAATGTGGATGCTTTTAATTATTTCATTATCAGTATAATGCTGGCTTTGACTTGGAATGCATGTGTACATCATTTTTTTAATCACCATAAGAAATGATATCAGTCTATAGAGGGATGTTCAGGGAAGTCCTCTATTATATTTAAAAACAAATCTGAAAGGAAGGAAGAGAGGGAACCACATTGCTTTCTGGGAAGAACATTCCAAGTGGACGGAACAGCAAATCCTAGGGCTTTGAGGCAACAGTATGCCTGGCAAGTTCTAAGGACAGCAAGGAGGTCAGCACAGCTGGAACAGAGCAAACAAGGGGGAGTCAAAGAAATGAGCAAGGTGGCAGGTGGAGCCCACGGAGAGCCTCCAAGGCCAGGAGAGGGCTGTGGCCTTTACTCTGATGGGAGGGTTTTGAGCAGAGTAGTCACAAAACCCAACTTGCATTTTGAAAGATGAGCTCTGACTGCTGGGTCCAGAATAGGCTTTAGAATAGGGCGAGGGCAGAGACAGGAATGCCAGGGAGGAGGCTATGACAGTACTTCAAATAAGAGATAGACAGAGAGGAAGAAGTAGTGAAAAGTCGTCAGATCTATTTTAAAGCTTGCATTTTGAAGGTAGAACCAATCAGACAGATAAAGATAGGTAACAGATAACTGATAACTGTTGGACAGGTGATAGCCAGAGAGCTGATATAGCCGGAGAGCTGATATAGCCGGAGAGCTGATGGAAGATAGATCACTAGAATCAAGTAGGTACATATAACATCTGAAAGCATACCCACAACTTATTGTTGAGTGAGAAGCATATCACAGAGCAGAACTATGATCCCACTTACACTAAAAGAAAATCACATATGCATACATGCAAAGAAAGATATTTGGAATGAACACACTCAACCGCTAGTAGTGATTACATATCTGAGGCATAGGATTAGAAGGCGGATGGGGGAGCTATCATCTTTTATTTTCATGTATTTCTGGTTTAAACAGTGAGCATACATACCATCACTTGTGCTGAATGGACAAGTCATTTGGTAGTGAGCACCCCTCCCCGAGAGGTGGTGAGCCCTGGGTGTGATGACGTCTTCATGAGCAGGTCACCAAAGCATCAGATGGCATATTGAACCTCGATTCTCTCCAGCATTGGGCTTCCTTTAACAATCTTTCAGGAACTCCTCACCTCTATGAGCTTTGGTTTCCTCTCTGGTAAGTCAGGGATGACAACACCTACTCCACTGGCAGGGGGAGGGGGCTGAGGTAATGTATGTGCAGTGTCCAGCACAGCGCCTGGCGCGCGCGCACACACACACACACACACACACACACACACACACACACACACTAATTTCCTTCCTGCTCCCCAACACAATTCCAGGGAAGTCTGGGGTTGGGGCTGCTCCCAAAGGCTCAAGATGCCCTAATGTTCCAGATGGTAGGAAGGCAGAACATTTGTTGGGCTAAAAGGGATTCCAGTGCCTCACCCCCCAAAGGGGGAAGGTCTGCCTCAGACCCAAGGGCAGTGCTGCTTCCCCCAGACCCTCTCTGAAGAAAGGCAGAGTCATGTAGAAACACCCCCAACCCTACTAGCAACCACGGATGGCTGAACTCCCCGAAATTCCAAATCAAGGTCAGAAGTTCCTGGCAATTTGTGATTTTCCTCTCTTGGTTTAAAAGATGGCCGTGGGGAAAGGGAAAGAAAAGCTGAATGCTATTTATCTAAAATCACTAATACTTTTTGAGAAGCTATAAAATGTACATGTTCTTGGCAAATGGATGTCAAAAGAGCTTTGATCTCCACTTTGGCCGGAAATGATCCGTCCCCTTCCTAATGCAGATATATGGTTTTCGTGCCTCAAATCTGCCCAGTCAGATGCACAGTCTTAATTATTTTTGAAATGATTAAAAATGGGGCTATAAATCTATACTTTGACGCGACATGGTGATTTGACCCCCAGACATAGCGTAATGGGTTATTAACAGTGCTTCCCAAATCTATTGAAATTTTTTTCCAAAGCGATTCACTAATTAATAGCTGTTCACACAATGATCATTTTTGAGTAAGTATGGAACTGTGCCACATTATTTTGTGATGAGAACATAATCGTGCCCATTAAAGTTATTTGTATAGTTTTTAACCTTCTGCCAGAAATAAATGAGGCTCATCTAAGGGTACCACAAACTTTGTGACAATACCTAGAGGTTATCTCCTCTGTGACACTTCTCTAAACTTACTTTGTAGTCCAGAAATAGAATTTGTCCTTCAGCTCTCTCCGCGGCCCTAGAAACAAATGGCACTGAGGAAGTGCCCAGGAAGGAGGGTCCTCATGACCTTGCTGATGTCACACCTACCCTGCTGTGGCCATCAGGCTGCTGCCCCTCGGCCTCTGGTCATCTCCTGCCCACCTCACCCCTCCAGTCCATCTTCCTTGCCAAGCCCCCAACACTCAGTCTATGTAGCCACTAGCCTGCCTGAACTCTGCTTCCCTGGGCCCTGGCCCCACTCCCTTTGATTGGCTGGACCTGCTGAAAGACACGTGCTCATCTCACTCATCCCTGTGTTCAGGAGAACCCATGAGACTGAACTTGCCTGTCCAAAAGGCCATTACCCAGTGGAGGAGGGTGCAGAGAGCTTGCTTAGTTCACACTTGTATTTGAGGAGCAAGACTAGGTGGGAGATGAGGGGCCTCGCTTTTTCACACCTAAAGACATCACTTTTGGCTGGAGTATCTTGGGGCATGTTTGGGGTCGCGGGGAGGTGTGTCTTATTACCTTACCAATGAGTGCTCCCTCCCGAGTTCTGGGAGCCTCCTGCCTCAGATCTGGGTAAAGAGAGAGGGCCCAAATCCATGAGGCAAAGTTACACTAAAAAAGGTATTTGTTGTTTATCCAAAATTCTAATGTAAATGGGCATCCTGCATTCTATCTGGCAACTCTGGATGGACATGAGATGGAAGCAGGTGTTCACCTGCAGGGCACCTCCCTGATCAGCCAGTGGTCTCCCCCATTCCCAAGGCATAGTCTGCTGCACGGTCATCCCTCTCCTCAGCAGCCACAAGTCAGGTATTCTGGGCTCAAGCTCTGTAGGGTCAGAAATGAAACTTACCTAGAGTTCTCTTTCATCAAAATAACTACATCATCTTGCCTCGGCCCCTGCCGCTCTGTCCAGCTCCTCCATCCAGGTGACTCATCTCCTGCCTAGCACTCACCTTCGCCCCTCCCAAGAGACAGCCTTCTCTCCCTACCTTCATGCTCCCGCCAGCATCTCAGGCATGGGAGCTCACAAGGTATTGGCCCCTGATGCTGGCTACCACACACTCCAAGAACTTCCTCTGTACTGTGTGAGGAGCTGGTGCTGGTCGGGGAGGCTGGAGAAGCAGTAGCAAAAGCTCACTATTGCAGTGACCTGTCTCCCCCTCCCCGGCCTGAGATGGTCTCCCTGGCAGAGGCTTCCAGCAGCTTCCCACCAGTTCCCCAGATTCATTCTTTCATTGGCCAACAATATCTATTACCCCCTACGATGTTCCAGGATCTACTCTAGATGCTGGGGAGACATCAGAGAAAAAAGAACCTTGTAGCACTTAGTCACAGAGCAATCCAGACGCACCAAACTCGGCACCAAAACATTCAGCCACAGATCAAAATAGAAGCCAAACTTTCATCAGCTGTGTAAATGACAGGTCACACTGACTTGCTTGGAAACATCAGACTATTTCAAGAAAAACAGAGAGGAACCAAGTAATTCAAACATGGTCAAATAAGAGCATTCATAAATACATTCCAGGTTGTTCTTTGGGGAAAACCAGACTTAAAATAGTCAAATCTCTCTATTTGTTAATAGTCAAGTAACAAAAAAATAAAAATTTAGATAATAAAAGGAAAAGGGGAGCAGATTTAGGGAAGAATTAAAAATTGTAAGGCACTTAACTATTCTTATTTGCTAATGAATTTCAAGCTATCGAGGGCATTGATGATTTTCTGGGAGGAACATAAATTACCAAAACCAGCCCTTTAAGAAGGTTTTAAGACCAATAACCAAGAAAAAAAGTTGAAAAGTTACCAAATATTTACTTTCACAATAAGCTCCTGGTCCACATATGAATTTAACTTGCAAGAAACTGTTAATTCTTAGCATGTGAACTGTTCTACCACATGAAAAAAAGCTGATCAGCAATCTAATTCATTTTATGAAACTATCATAACTCTGACACCAAAATCTGACAGAAAGTAAACAAAAATCTATGGATTTTTCTCACTTATGAAAATAGGTATAATAATTTTAAATAAAATGCCAGAAAATAGAATTCAACCGAATACTAAAAGAATAATACATAACAATAAAGTAGGGGTTAGCACAGAATAGCAAAAATTATTTAGTGTTAGAAAATCAGTCATATTATCACTCAGACCAGGGCATCCATTTATACTTAGTCTTATGCTTAGATTCTTGTTATATTCAACATCTTTTCCACATGAAAATTCTAAAACCTGGGATAAGAATGATACTTGCTGAACATAATAAAGTATACAATACGTAAACAATTTATCTTCTGAGAATACTGGCTATATTGAATAGTTGTGTATTTAATTATAAGACACTAGAGGCTTGGTACATGACATTCATGCACTGGGGCAGGCGGGGGCGGGGGGTGGCGCCTCAGCCTGGCCTGTGCCCTTTTGCAGGCTCCCGCCACCGCCACTGTGCTCGCCAGCTGTCATGCTGAGCAGCGCTCCCCCTGTGGGTGCACACAGACCACCATGGGGCAGCTTCTGCCTGAGCGTCTGCCCCCTGGTGGTCAGTGCGCATCATGGCAACCAGTTGTTCCACCTTTCAGTCGATTTGCATATTATCCTTTTATTATATAGGATTATCAATGGGAATAAAATATATACATGGGTGGGCAAAAGAAGGTCAAACTACCAGCCTTCATTACCTAAAAGATAAAACATAAGTAAGGATATAATAAGACAAATAATACAAATAAATACAATAATTAATTAATTAATAATGATACAAGAATAAACTGTTTCGAGTACTTCAAACTGTAAACTTACTTTGGCCCACCCCTGTGTACTCTCCCCTTGGTTATTCTTAGGTGCGTTTCTTTCACATTGTTGAAATAATTCCTTTCAATCAATGTGCAAGGTTACTACTAAGTCATTCTTTCCCTCCCCTTCCCACTAAGCTATCATTAAATTGGTGCATCTTAGAACCAATATGTTAAATTTGAAGAAATAAGACATCTCAAATGAACAACTCACATCATACCTCCCAGTGTTACACTCAAGTTTTGACATTAAAATGAGGAATGTGACAGGGATGCTCATTATCACCATTATTGTCTGAGAGTCTTCCGAAAGGCCTGATCAATACAATAAAAAGCAGCATTTAAAAATATAACTATTAAAAATAGGACTGTACTGCCATTTTCATTCATTTGCTCATAGGTTGTATTTCTACATAAGACAATTTAATTTAAAAGACTATCAAAACTAATTTTTAAAAAGTTCAGTAATACCATGGTTATTAGTAATTATGCAAAACTCACTAGTTGGCAAGGGTATGGTGAAAAAGACATAATCATATGCTGTTCATAAGAATTTAAATTAGTACAACTCTTTTGGAAACAATTTGGCAATACATGTCAGAAATCTTAAAATACTCATATAAAAATAAATACATAAACACTAATAAACCTTCTGGCAGATACTATTGCTTCCCCAAAGCTACCCTGGCTTTTTTCCTACTAACAGAACCTAAACTTTGGGGAGAAATGCCCTCAGCCCAAATCTAAGGGAACCATGATAGTCCTGTTATCTTTTGCGAGTGATGGGTCTGAGTAGGCCTTTGATAGACTATGTAAAGGAATGTCTGCTGGGGACTTTAATCTCTGGAAAGAGAGAGCTCTCAAGGAGAAATCCCTTTTCCTTATTCCTTGGGATTCTATCAAATAATGATGTGATGTTTGGAGCTATGGCAGCTGTTTTGGACACATTGTCAATATCCTGAAAAAACAGGGAGCACCTGGGCTCTTGATGAAAACACCAAGCCACTGTTCCACCCTATATAATCTTTCCTCTAAAGATGAATCTGCACACGGTGTGGGCACACGTCATTCACAGATGCCTGACATCCTTTTAATAACCCCATGATATTTTGGTACTTTCACATGAGTCTTCCCTTCCTAGACTAGGAAGACAAAAATCCACCTATCAACCTTCCTTATTGCCAGACTGAGGACCTGTGTCCCAGGTTCTGCCATGTGATCCACCCATATGGGACTCATATTCAGAAAGGAGAGGTGAAAAGACAGCCATGTGCAAGGAGCTCACTTTTCTAGTAGGGTGCTGTTAGAGACAACTGATCCTTCCAGAGAATCTGCGCTAGAGCTTCTGGAGTCCAGAAGCCAGGCTCATTAGAGCAAATCAGCAGGCAGTGGCAGCAGCAATGTTTCACTGCAACGTTCCATAAGGGGATGGAGCTTGGTCCTCGCTTCATGGTTGCTGGCTGTCGTATCCAAGCCTAGCTCTCTGCATCACCACCTCACACCCAGTCTCTAATATCTTGCATAAAGATTCCTTTCTGTTTAAATAGGGACAGTGGATGCTGTCATTGCAAGTGAGGACCAGAACCTATCATTCCACCTCTAGCAATCTATCCCAAAGAAAGTAATCTGAAACCTAGAGAAGAGCCTTATACAAAAAGATGGCTATTGTTACATTATCTGTAATAGTGAAATCTTTTTAAACAATTTAAATGTCCCACAATGAGAAAATTATTAGTAACTTATAATAAAGCCACTGGAAAGCTATAAAATATCTGTAATAATTACTAAGACAATAACGCAATAGTGAAAACCTGTGTTAGTTTGATCCTAGCCATATTCATAGCAAGGGGAGTCCCACAAGCATTTCCCCTACTTGGGTAAAGGATTCCTTTTACCTTTTATTTGTCCAGCAAGTACCTCCTATGGCAAACACCTTGGGAGCATGGGGAGCAGGTGCCCAGCCCACGAGTCACCCCATCTTCCCTGAGAATTTGCCTCCCACACCACAGTGCAGGTCCCAACAGCCATGTTTGAGCCTCGTGACTCCCTCCCTGACCACAGCTGACTGGATCTGGCCAGACGATCTGACCCAGGCTGGGTCAGTGAAACTCTTCTCCAGGTATCTGGGCTCAGAATATTAATTTCCTCATGTGGCTAGAACTGAGATCCAAGTGAGAACTCAGTGGGCCGGGGTGGCCATCCGCCTCCTATGTCCAGAGGAGAAGGGTAACTGGCCTGCAGAGAAAGAGGAGAAAAGAAGAGGGGACAGAGGAGAGGCCAGGGGGGAGCACAGATGGCAGAAAGAGGGGGAGAAAGGGAGAGGGAGAGAGCTGGCAACTTTCTAGGTTCTAACCAGCCCTTTCCTGAGTCCCAACTTCCTTCCTGTCCATGGGTTCTGAAAGAAATTCTTTCATCCTTGTAGTAATTTTTTGCCACTAACTAGTTTGAGTGGGTTTCTGTTACTCAGAACCAAGGATTATCTTAGTAGCACATTTCTAAAGGTGACACTGTGGTAGGTAACTAAACAGACATGAGCAGAGCCAAGGAAAGCCCCGGGTGCCTAGCAACAGGCAAAACTGGGAAAACAAGGACTTCACCCCCAGGGTAACCTCTCCTCAGCTAGCGGGTCAATGGTCATGAGGTTTAGGACCCCCTGACCTTTCATATCACTGACCTTTCCTCCCCTATCATGTCCCTAGTCATTTGGGTTAGAACCCCTTAGAGGGGAGTCAAACCAGGAGGTCAGAGAATAGCCCTTAAGCATTAAACCCCCAGGACAATGAGGTTCTGACCCGCATCAAATACACCTGGGCCGCAGCTGTGGTTCCGCTCCAGGCCCAGGAAAGCAGCAAAAGCAACGCCAGGCCTGATGTCAGCACCAGCTGCTCTGACTAACCACCCCTGCCTTGGCACCGTCAGCAGATTCCAGGACCTGAAAGGACACCCTGGGAAGCTGATGAATATTCCATCAGGGTCCTCCCCCAAGACCTCTAGATAAATACCTTCGAGACAGAGGACCCGGTGCAGCTTTCTCTGTGGAGCACGCCCCTGCCTTTCCCTCCCCGCTCCCCCCTTTCTCTTTCCCCTCAGCTCCAAGGGCCCTTCTTTTGCCTACAGCTCACGTCTACCTCTGTGACACTCTAAATAAACTTTCTCTTACAGTTTGGCTCTGAATTCTTTCTTAGCCAGAACTGAAGTACCAAAGTTGCTGAACCAAGATCCAGTCTGACTCCACCCGTCTAACACCTGGTGCCGTTCTCGCCACAAATAAAACCTCAGGATGCCGCAGGAAATCTGAGGGTCCTCACCCTGGCGTCCCTGACTTCTTATCTGTCCACCATCACCTTCTCTCTTGACTATCAGCCTACACAGCCAAGCTAAAATCACACAGGTAAGCTTGGCCAAACCAGCTTAGCGATGAGTGTTTCCAGCTCCCTTCACTGGTCAGAGTGGAGGGCCAAGGAGGATGGATGAGGGGAGAGCATAAAGCCATAGGCATTAAGAATGGACTTGCCTGGCCCTGGCTGGGTGGTTAGGTTGGTTGGAGCGTCCTCCCATACACCAAAAGGCTTGCGGGTTCAACCCTCGGTCAGGACCAGTATGGGAGGCAACCAATGGATCTCTCTCTCTCTCTCTCGCTTGAAACTGGACAACAAATGGGTTCTCTACTATTCTATTTCTGCCCCTTATACTTCCTCTCTCTCTAAAATCAATAAACATATCCTCAGGTGAAGATTTTAAAAAAGAATGGACTTGTCTTTACTAGAAAGAAACAACATTTTGGAGCTGGGAGTTGCTTAAAAGGTCTTGGCCAGAACCAGGAGGAGTTGTGGGGGAAGAAAATTAATCTGAAGATGGGCATTTTGAACAGAAAGCAGAGATATGAGCACTTGCTAGAAGATTCCGTCTTCAAGGACATAAATGGGTATAGAGATCATTTAGGAAGTTCACTGTATAACTCCTGGTTGGCGGTCCTGTTAAGAAAACCATCAGCAAAGCTGTTTCTTTCCCTCCTCCCGAAATGCCTTGTGCATTTTTTTTAAGATGCTTAATTGTACTGAGACTGATTTCACGGGGAAAGGTGTGGGATAGATAAACCCATCCAAGTACTTAGAGTGAGGAGAATGGGATTTGGTGGCTGTAATCCTAAAAATAAGAGGAAAAGGACCCACAGAAAGGTTTGTGCATTTTCTGAGGAAAGTGCTGCTGGTGACCGCACATGCTCACAACTCCCCAGAGTGCAGAGCTCGCTGCGGTGTGCAGAAGGCCCCGCAGCCCTTCCGCACCACTGGCACGGAGCCTCTCCAGGAATCCTGCTGGAAATCTAATTCAGTTAATGGTGATGAGATGACTGCTGATCACAATGATTAAAGCCTTTGCTGATGCAGAAAATCGGGAACCTCAAAAGGCCAGACCTTACATGTCCTCCAGCCCCTCTCCCCCACCCAGTGCCTGGGCAGTGACCCAGCCTAGACCAAGATAGATGAGTCTGTTTCCCCGCCTGACTTCACATCCTCAGACTAGAAAGATAAAGAATTTCCTAGTGCAACACCCATTCCTGCTACTTCTGAAGAGTCAAATTCAGACCTGCAGGCAGTCCTTTCTTCGAGACTCAGTTTTCCCAAAGGAGCCCAGCTTTCCCTGTGGCCTCCTAGGAATGCTGCTGCTGAGATAGAATGGACTATCAGAGAAAGCACATTCTAAGGCCCATGTCTGCATATGTGAGGGTTGTTGTCACACTCCCACATGGGTCAGGCATAGGGTCCAAACAGAAATTCCTTTCCATCTCATCTCCCCTATTCCATTAACTCAGAATCCTTTCAACACCTTCTCCTCCCTCTTCTTCTCAACCATGCTCTTGATTCCTTGATTATTTGGAAAGTCCTATGAGGTCTTTATGGAAAGATGATCCACTTGTCATAAAGAATGCCCCACACACTCATATCCTGGAAAAACCATCCTGCCACAAATCCACTCACCCATCTATCTATCCATCCAACTGGCCTACTACATGCAAACTTCCCACAGCTCTGTGGCATCTTCCCCTCCCCACACACATGCAAAGTGACATCCCCTTGGTTCTGAATGGGAGATTCAAAAGCCCAGGTAATTCAGTTTCTTCAGGAGCATATTGGAAGATTACTTATCTTTGTTCTCTAGAAAATGAAGGCCATGGATCTTGCTTGTTATATTACTCCGATGAGAAACAAATAATTCAGAAGGTGACAAGTTAAATCACTATTTTGTAATTTACTAAAACAAAACTAATACCCAAAGAAATATTTTCTCTGCCATTTTATAGTAATTTCACTATTAAACTGTCTTGGATTGCAATTCATAACATGAATAAAGAAAGGGAAAAGGGTATCTTCAGCTCAGCCAAGAAATGTGTTCTTCTGAACACTAACAATTTTCCCTGTAAGCAAAAAACACTGGACATCATTTCCACAGTAGCCTAGCCCACCTAAAATCCTGAGTGGGAATGACCAAGGTCACACTGAGTGGGCAAACTGTTTCATCCTCCAGAGAAAGCCAAGTCCTCATGTTCTTTGTGAAGATAGTCAGGGAGCCCTGGACTCTGGGGGTCAACATCTTTGGCTTTCAAAGTCCAGGGATTTTATGCTGAAGGGCTCTTGGCTGAGTGGGGCGCCAGCTCCCAGGTAGAAATGGACTCTGGGAGTGTCTAGGCATCAAGCCACACAGATCCAAACAGAAATAGAGGCTGGCCACAGTCACGGAGGCCACAGGCCCCACGTTGAAGGAACCTACCTCCTGTGCCCAGAAAATCCCCAGAGGCCAGGACCTCTATGTCTGGGTTGCGGAACCTTAAGGTGAGCAGACCTACACAACCTGGAATAAACAGACAGAGGGAAGCTATGCACTGGGTACCTTGCTCAGCTGGTTGAGCCCTCCTGACTTAGACACTCCCCTTAGGCCATCTCCCTCAGCCTATGGATTCTATTGCCACGTGACTCTCAGACACCTATCTCCAGCCAGCTCCCTGCTCCCAGTACCAAATGGCGCCTTGACATTTTCTCAGACATTTCAACATCATTGCATTTAAAACTCAACCATTCGTATCCAAGCTAGTGATTTTTTCCACCACACCCTACTTAAGGGAGTGGCACCTTCATCCTCCAGCCATCCCCCTGGGCAAGCCAGACACCTGGGCGATACCTGCAACACCTCCCCTTTCCTCATTCCACGTGTCCAATCCCTCACCAAGTCCTTAACTACCTCAGAGAAGCGCACTTCCCTGTACCTCCACCTCCATCACCCTGGTCCAAGCCACCACTGAATCTCACCTCGACATTTGCAAGCATCTCCTGACTGGTTTCCTGACTTCCATTCTGGCTCCTGAGCAATCCATTCTCAATCAGGAGCCAAGGTAAGTCATTCTCTGCTTGAAGCGTTTAATACTACCAGTGGTCGGCAAACAGTTTGCCGCTCTGTTGACTAATGAATTTGCCGACCACTGTACTAGCCCATTGCTCTTCGGATAAAGACTGCATTTCCTTCATGACCCTGCCTGGTCTGGTTCCTGCCTGCCTCTCCCATTTCATCTCGTGCCACAGCCCCTGGCTCTCTGTATTCAGCCTCCCTTTGGTCCCTTAAACTCACCTTGACTCCTCTCACTACAGGGCCTTTGCCCTCCATGCTCACCCCACCTTTCTTGCTTAATTACCTCAGGGTTATTGTTCAGCCGCAGCTTAACCATGCCTTCCCATGGTAGGACATCTTTCCCGCTGTGTGCATTTCCTCATGGCACTCATCACAGTTAACAATAATGTTTTCATATGTATGGTTACGAAATTTCTGGCCCCATTAGAATCTACACTCCATGAGGGCAGAGACAATTGAGTCTATTTTGCTCACCACCACACATCCAGTGAATAATTACTGTACAAATGAACAGTGAATAAGGACAAGGTCAGGATTCCATTGCCATGGGCCAGCACCTTTCCTCAAGGGAAGTATATACTCCCCACAGGCGTCAGCCCAAATGTCCCCAGGCTGACCCTTGTCACCAGGCCCTCATTATTTCCCCCTTGAGTGAGAGAGTGTGGATAACTCAGGCCCACATGGCCATGCACTTGGTATCATACACACCAGTGCTTTCTCAGGCCCTTCTGAGTGACCCCACAAGACAAGAAGCAATAGGCTTCTCTCTCAGAAATTTGAGATCCACTAAACCAGAACCACCTACCCACCCACAGGCAGCTCTGTCTTCCCTTGTCCATCCCCACCCCACATGCAGTCCTCATCTTGCTAGCCTCTCAAACATCCTTCAGAAAGAAACATCATCCCTAAACAGTCCCCAGAAAAAAAACATGTACAAGGAGAGACGTTTCAGGCTGAGCCTGGCAGGAAGCTTGACAACATAGTAGAATGGGCCCCTCGGTGTCCATCCGCTGACACAGTGAGGCATCTCCCAGGAGAGGACTTGACCTGAGAGAAAAAGGGCCAAGCATGACGAACTTGACCCAGAGACCACCTTGGTGATTGACCAGCTCTGTTCCTGATGACTCCACCTGGGTCATCACCTGGGAGAAGAGAACTATGACACAAAACCAAAGAGCCCTGTTCTACTAACACCGAGGCTCTGAAGGACGGCAACAGTCTGGCTGCAGCGCCCCCCGCTGGAGAAAACAGGAAAAAGAAGAGGCACCTCCTCTACTGCATGAGCTCAGAGCCACAAGCGTGAACCTGAAATACCCAGGTTCTGAAAGTGGCTCCAGAAAGAGAAGACAGAGCCCTCAGAACCAGGAGGGCCTAGCCAAGGGACCTATCAGGACCTACAGCAAAAGAAGAGAACACAACCCGAGACGCCACCACGGTCCCTGACCCAGCCTTTTAATGGACATAAAGAAAAATCACAAAATACACAGGGAGCCCGGCTGGGACCTGGTCCTCATGAGCCAAGAGTCCAAGAAACTTGTGTGAATATGTGCCAGACGGGAAAGAGTTTAAATCCCTTTACAAAACCTGTAGCATCAAAACGTCCCCAGAGACTCAGACCTTCCAAATCTTAAGTCCAGACAGACAGAGTTATGGATCATTATTAAACTGCTGAGGAAAGTACAAACCAGGAGACTATTAGACATAAATCAGACAAATGAGGCTGCGGCCGTCAGTAATGAGACATGGACACAGGCCAGCAGCACCTCAGTCTCATGGATACCCGGTTCAGAGTGGGTGGGGACAGGGAAGGGTCAAGGCCTGAGTTTCACTCCCCCTCAACCCCAACCAGACCCGCCTCGAACCCTCTGCCAGTGGACTTTAGGCGAAGGAAGGCAGAAACCGGCTCTGGGTCATCTCCGGTGAGTAAACCTTGTAGAGCGAAGGATCTGACACACCTGGCAGTTCTTGTAGGTGCACACTGTGGCAAAGCGGGAGGGTTTGATTCAAAGTACACAAAAAGCCAGGGTGAGCAGGGGAATGACAAGCTTGGACTCATGGTGGGGGTTTGGGGCACAGGTAGGACACGAGTGTTCATTTGCTCATCTGCCAGTGGGGCCCTGGCACCATGTGGGTCTTTAAGGAGATTGGGTAAGGTGAAGCCTTATTGTTGATGGGAAATAGAGGGCTCAGGTGCCAAAGGTCCAGGGACAGCATGGGGCCCGCCCCAGGGTTGGGATGGGACACGCAGGCTCGTTTCTGGGTGAGCCCAAAGCCCCAGCTGCCAGGGAGGGCACTCCGAATCCAGCTGGCAGACCAGTTGGCTCAAGTTCCCTGCCACACTGGCCTCTCCTACCACTAATTTCCCATTTGGTGCAAAAATTGCCTTTTCCCTCCCAGACCTACAGCACCTGAAAGCTAATGGCCCCTCAAGTTCTGTGCCATGAGAGCTGAGGTTTTCTTTGGCAGTTTAGAGTTGGGGAGTCTGTTGGCCCCTGCTCCTCCCCACTGCCTGTGCCACACAGGCAGGGGTGCCTCCTCACTCACCCCCTCCGCAGACACTACTGGTGCACTGGCCCAGAGAGGTCAGGGTGCAGGGACAGGGTTCAGAAAACACTTATTCCCAAGTGTAAATAATCATATTAATAACTACAAAGTTTACATTCCTTGAGCTGGACACTCACTAGGTGTGTTTCAGGTAATCTGTCCAACAACCCTAAGAGGTAGGCAAGGTTCTGATGTCATTTTGTGGGTGAGGAGATGGAGCCCCAGAGGGTAAGTAAGGTCGCCAAGGTCACCAGGTGGGAGAGGCAGGGTTGGAACTGGCCCTGTCTGGCTCCGGAATCGGTATTAGTCACTCCTCACCAAGAGGACCTTTTTACAGCAAAGACCCAGGGTGGGTTTGCCACACTGAATCCAATGTGCTCCTCTCACTTGATGGATAAAACAGTTAAGACTTTCTAGGTGCCAAGTGCGGGGCTAAGCATCTGTCACTTCCCATTGAACACTCGCAGGCAGTATTACCCCACGGCACAAAGCAGAAGGCCGAGGTCAGAGGCGAATTACAGGCACCAGGACAACCTCTGGGCTCAGGGCTGTCTGAGTCCCATGCCCATCATGTGTTTGTTGCTGGGACCCCGTGACCGTGGGGTGCTGGGCAGACTGGAGTCTAATTCCTCACCACTCCCCGCAGGGAGACAGAGCAGAGCTTTCAGGCAGGAGGAAAGCTGAGCCTCACTGGCCCAGGCGAGGAGCCACCCTCCTGGGATACACACACCCCAGAGGAACTGCTCTGCTTCCGGTCTCCAGGCAGGTCAGGCAGAGAGCTGTGCCAAGGCCAATGGGCCCAAAGAAAGGCCCCAAGCCAGGCAATTTCTCCCCCACAAAGTACCTTAAACCCTGGAGCACATGCCTGCAGACCTGTCCATTATCCTGGGAATGCCCCACATATGAACAGAGGAAACTCTGAATCCCATCCCAGGACAAAGGACCTTGAGGACAACCCCACCCCATCCCCGCGGATCCTCTACACCCAGCCACACCTCACTTTGCTCCTGTAGGTGGAGGAAGGGTCTGGCCAAAGGACTAGGGGTACAACTGACAGCCCAAGAACTAGAAAGGACGCCCAGGTGAGCCAGGAGGGGCTGGGCACTACGGGGGCAGTGCTCCCTCTCCCAGCGCAGGCGGCAGTGTGCAGTGTGCAATAGGCAGCTCCTCCCTCTCCTGTGTGGCCCACATCTGCCATAGGAAGGAAGCCATATGGAACCATGAGTGAAGCAGCCTTTCTGCCCACAGAACTCAGGGCCCTCAGGTGCTCCTGCAGACAGCCATCGGCGCCCCAGCTGCCCTCACCTCCCTGGTACTCCTGCCCCATGTGGGGCCTGTGTGCCCAGAATGGCGCTGGGCCTCACGTGCATTCTTGTTAATTCTCACAATCAGCCCAGCAGACAGGACTATTGCTGTCATCTCCTTTTGCAGACGAGGAAATTGAGGCCCAACAAACTTCAATGCCTTGCCCAATCACTCAGCTCATGTGTGGAGGAGCCGAGACCAAGGCCAGGCCTATCCAAGCCTTCCACCTGTCTCTCAGCCTCCAGGCTCCACCAGACATCGCTGCACCTGTCTCCCCAGTGCCAGACCCTAGGGAGCATCAGGCAATGCGAACCACCCCTCACTGCCTGCTTTCCCTGAACTGCATCTTCCAGCGCCTCTCCTCCCTCCGGCCCCCGGGCTCCCCAGGTGATGAGCTCCAAGGAAGTGCTGATAGGTAGGCCCATGCCCAGACACTTCAAGCTGCCGGCTGCAGTGTGGCCGCTCTGGGCTCCCTAAATGTTTACTGGGAAATCCCTGAGTATTTATAATAAAGCTGATGGGGCCTAACCGATGGGTCCAGGACAAAAAGGAGCCAATCACCCAACACTCTCTGCTATGATCTTAAAACAGACGTTTGCGAGGGTAAAATTATGACTTGTGGTTGGGAAGTGCGGATACAATCCCAGCCTTGCCTTTTATGGCTACTCATAAATGTTAAATGCGGCGAGATCTACCTCTGAGATTCAGTTGTTGCCTTTTGTCGCAGGTTTCTGAAGCCAAGGCCACATTTGGGGTTGATGTTCTGGTGATTACTCTGCAACTCCAGAAACAACGTGCACAAAAACTAGGGAACCTGGCAGCAGGGGACAGGCCTCCCGGGTCCACCCCAGACCACCCAGTCCTGGAGTGTAGGTAACCCAGATGGGCCTGGCTCCTGGCACACTTATCCCGGGCCAGGGCAAGGTGGCTCCCGCACATTCGGTGTGATTTGCATGGAGGTCATAACTGTGCTCTGGGATTTCCCCGGGCACCGCCCAGTGCGGGCTCCAGAAAGCCAGCAGTGCAACCAGTTCTGCTCATGTGCCTTCTCACACAACTGCCCACAGAGGAAGTGGAGTGTGGAGGTAGGGGGGATGCAGAGAAGGGCGTCTGGGAAAGTGGAGCTCCCCTGCCCAGATTCTCAACAAAGTATCTGGGCATCTTTGCTCGAACCCAGAGGCCCTTTCTGACAGGCCAGCCCTGAGCCTGCTCACAGGGCAGCCCCAGAAACCCTCAGCCAACTCACCGTCTCTGAGCATGTGTGCCCAGGAGGTCCCCGGACACCACACATGAAAAGGTATACAACGGCTGAGTTGTGTCCCCTCAAGAAAAATATGTTGCAGTCCCACTACTTCAGGATGGAAATAGGGTCTTTATAGGGTTAATCAAGGTAAAATGAGCTCGTTAGGGTGGGCCTAACCCAATATAGCCGGTATTCTTATAAAAAGAGGGAATTTGGACAGAGACAGACCCCCACAGGGACAACGGTGTGACGACACAGGGAGGATGCCGCCTACAGCTGCGGAGTGCCTGAGGCAGCTTTCAGAAGCCGGGAGAGGCCTGCAGCAGCTCCACCCTCCGCTCTCAGGAGCCAGCCCTGCTGCCCAGACCTGGATTTCACACTCCAGCCTCCAGGACCCAGACTGGCAGGCAGCATTACCCCCGGGGGTTTGTACTTTGTTACAGCGGCCATGGGGCACCTGTTAGTAACAACGAAGCCAAGAACAGGGCATTTGGCACTTTTAGGGGCACAGTTTGCCCGTGGCCCATCTGAGGTCCAGGGCAGCGGTGGGTTCACCCTAACACGGGCTTCCTCCAGGCCGCAGAGAGGGCCCTGACGAGGTGTTCTCATGGGCCCCCGTTTTGGGTCGTTGCAAACTGGGCCATTTTAACCCAAATGTGGCCGAAAAGAAAGTGTAATCACCACCAAGTCAGTCTATGATATAAGAAGAAAAGGCCTCAGAACAGCACGCAGGCATCACCAGAGCCTCCACACCAGCTCCTGAAACACTGCCCAGCTTGTCCCCAAGAGCACAGGTGAGAGGGAGGAGGGGCATTCATCCACGTTTTCACAGACAGCACTGCCATGGAGAGCACATGCAGGTGCACTGGGAGGAGAGCAGGCCAAGCAGAAGACACGGAGCACTGCCCAGGGAGACTGCCCCTGTCCTCCTACTAGGAAGGCAACCCGTGATCCAGACGCCAGCTCTCCGGGCTGTTTCCTTGGCAACCAGGACAGGTGTATCCCGATTTCCAACGTGCTTTAGAGAAGATGACCCCTCCACAGAAACCTCAACCAAAGCCCATTTGTAGCCAGATGTTGGAAACCAGGGAACCTGCTGAGCAAGGACGAGAAGTGGGCAGCACGTCTGAGCGGGCGCTCTCAGAGACCAGCCGCCTGGCCCCACTGTCACCTCTAACCACCTCCCTCCTCAGGAGGGCCTCTCCTCCAGCAAACCCCCAACCCTTATTGGAGTACCCCCAAAACCCCCTGCTGTGAGGGCCAGGAATTGGAGGAGGTGGGGCTATGGAGAGAAGCCACTTCCTGAACGGGTTATTCTGCTCGTGGCTGCCGGGATGCCCACTCTGAACGCATGCTATTCCTCGACATGTGAAACTGTTTTTCCTAAAGAGCAGATCCGACTGATTCTACTCATAGCACATGTGGGCCCCACGTAACCCCAGAAACCCAGCTGGGCTCTCGGGCCACGCTTTTTCACGTGACCCAACCTCAGGATCACCATCTCCTCACCAGACCTCCCCTCCCCACAAACAGAGGAATCAGACCGCGTGCTGTGTCCCAGCTTAGCAACTTACCATGGCTTCCCACTCCCACAGCCAAGGCCCCTTGACGGGTATGAAAGCTACAAGGGATGTTGCTTATATAGATGACTTACCTGCACGTCCTGTGTGTCCTCAAGGAGCGCCAGGCCTCAGCCCAGGCTCTGAGGCTGGGCTTGTAGCCGCAGGCAGCCCCACAGCTGTGGGACACCTACTGAGCTACCTGACCTCTTGTTCTGCTGCTCAAGCAAGCCACACTCAGGCGGCAGCAGCACCCGCAGCAAAGGTGCCTGGGGCCGGCATAGCAGACTTGGGGGCCAGCTCTCTCGGCGCACGCACACACCCAGGTGTCCTGGAGCTGCAGACACAGGGTGAGGATGTGTTGCTCCTCCCTCCAGCCAGATTCCTCCTTTATTGAGCCTCCCAGGGGTCTATGTGGCCTTTCCCATAATCGACCTTGTTCACCACCACCCCCATCTCTGAGGGTGTTTATCATCAATACAAAACCCCCAGCCCCTATATAAAATAATGGCTGCAAAAAGGGGCTGGGGTGGGCATTTTACGTGCCACCACCCACTCACCCCTGGCCCCTTATCCCTGGCCACTCTCTGCCCCATGCCTTCCACCCCGAGCTGTTTGCCAGTCCCTCACACCTTTGGTCCCGCTGTCCTCTCCTCTTGAGCGCCCTCACCAAACCCTCTCTGTACTGGCTTATGGCGCCACCGCCCACCATCCTTTACTTCTGGGCTCCTGCTCACTCCCTCGGGCTGCTCCACAGCTTCTCTCCAGTGCTGATTGCTGATTGTCTGTTCACCTGTAGAACCCACTCAACTAAGAGCTACGTGAAGACAGCTGAGAGCCCTTAGACAGCTGCACCCTAGCCGAGGTAGAGCCCACTGGTTGCTCAAAGTTTGTGGACCGGACATCAAGCTAACAAATGAATCCGGGCTCCCCACTGGCTGCAACCACCAGGTCCCCTGGCTGCCACAGCTCCCAGGTGAAGGCCTCCACCCCAGGCAGCCAATTCCTGGGAGGCGGGCACCCTCACAGCAGCACCAGATTGTCGGGAGTCATTTATTTTGTACACTCAAATTAACGGGAAGCAATTTCATTAAGATAGTGCTGCTTGATGTGTTTGTTCCAATTCAGGGCTTATTTTTAAAGTGTCCTTAAAAGCTGTGTGGAGCCGGCTAACGATCTGAATCTGACTTAAACGGAAATTGCGTGCCACGATGTCTCACCTGGGAAGCAGAGGCCCTTCCCTTGATCTGTTGGGACGCTTCCAAGCCTTAGAGCTCTGCTCCAGTTCGAGGAGGGGTGTGCATACCCAGTGGCTGTGAGCCCCATTAGAGAAGAAACTCAACTCAGCCAATGCTTCTCCCCTAGAGAAGCTCTCAGCCCAGCCAGGAGGAGGACACTCAGAGAAAGAAATCACAGACTGGCCTACAGTGGGAGGGCCTGGGAAGTGGGACGCACCTGGAGATGAGAGAAAGGCTGGGCCCCGGAGAAGAGAGCACACACTAGCGACCGCAGGCAGGGCAGGTGCACGAAGCCTAAATCACCCCCAGGCTGGTGTCAACTGGATGCAGTGTTCAAAGAGACACGCAGAAATTCCGAACTTGACTTGGCATTGCTTAAGGAACACTTTGCATTTTCCTCTCTTCCTGCTCCCCACAAATGTACTCCAGTCTCTCTCGCTCCACCTCCCCCACTCCCTACGTTCACCTTCACCAGCAGCTGATTATTATATCAATCTCCAGCCTCATTTATTCCCCCTTTACCCACATCCTCATCCCCAGAACTAAAGCATCAGATCAGCACCACCTGGGAACTTGTTAGGAATGCAAATCTCTAACTGGCTGCAGACCTGCATCAAAACCTCTGAGGTTTTAACCTGTGTTAACAAGCCCTCCCCCCAGGGGTTCAGAGCACAGTTGAGACCCTGCTTTACCTGAAAGGACAGCTCAGGAGCTGATCCACAGCAAGGTCCCTCTCGCTTCCCTGCACTTCAGCTCAGTCTCTTGACCCCATTCTCCTGAGTTGGCATTACAGAAATCTGGAAAACAGGCTGGCCAAGACAGAATTCGGGCCGGGGGGGGGGGGGGGGGGCGGGGGGCCGCAATGGCAGCAGACAGCCCTCTCTGAAGGAATGGGGGTGGAGGAGAAGGGGACCCTCATACACCGGGGAACCTTGTGTCTTTCCTATCACCCAGAACCGGGATCATTACCATGAGGCAAGGAGACTAAACTGGTGTCCAGGAGCTCATCCCAAAGCTGGTCTTAATCCTCTGCAGCAGACGCCCAGGACTCAGACGCACAGCTGCCTCCTACCCAGAGCTGGAGCCTCCCACCCTCTGCAGAGGTCAGGTCAGCCCCTTCTGGGGCTACTAATGGGGCCGCACTGAGTCAAGCCCACAGGAAGGTGGGACCTCGGGCACTAGTAAGATGGGTTCAGGTGTCACTCCGGGGGCAGGAAGCAACACTCCCCCCCCCTCCACATCCCTGCCCAGGGCTGGTGCCCAGGCCCCCGGAGGTGCTCTGCTCCTTAGACTGCCCGTCAACTTTGTTCCTCAGGAGCCCGGGCTGCTGGCAGGACAAGGACAAGAAAGAAAGCTCCCCCCCACACCCACCCACCCCCGCCGCTGCCACTGCCCCGCCCCAGCCCCGGGACTACTTATGCTGGGCCAGCTGTTCCTTGTACTGCTAGTGGGGCTTCACAGTACTGTCATCTTCTTGTCAGTCTTCTACAGTCATCAGCTCATGTGATGGACAGGACTGGTGTGAGGAAGAAACTGGGGCTCCTAGAGGTTTTTTCAAGTCAAAATGTGGCCCATGATCAGTATCACTAGGAGCTTGTTAGAACTATAACCCCTCTAGCCCCACTCTGACCTACTGAATCAGAATCTGCCTTTTAGCAAGATCCCCTGCTGAGAGTGAGAAGCACTGGGCTGGATACTTAGCCACAACTGGGGTCACTCCAATATTCTTTTATAATAAATGATGCCACACTTTGAGTGATAAGGACCTAGGGGTTTCCTAGCAAAAGCCTGTAACAGAACCTCTGCTCTCTAGCGTGAGGCCTCTGTTAAACCGCACTGCTTTTGCTTTTAGCTACCCTGAAGGAGAGATGGCCATCTGTATTCTCCAAACTCTGGGACTCATCTTAGAGTGAAGTCTTTACCAAGTAGAACCCGAAGCAAAGAAGAGCGACATCGCCCTCCCGTGGCAGCTTCGACACAGCTGCTCCGCTTGCACAAGGTGGTCAGACAGGCTGGATCTGAGGAGCCGGGGCTACTCCGCAGTATGCTATATTCTGAGGGGATTGTTTGGAGGGCAAAAGCCCCATATTCTAGCCACGCAACTTTTCAGATTAACATTCTTCAAAACAGCTGGAGTCGGGATTCCGGGCTTTGCCATCTGCTTGCTCTGTGAATTTTTTCACATCCTCTGAGGTTTTTCCTTCTCTGATCCCTGAGAAACGTACTGCCCTCTTTGTCCTGAAAGTGTTGCTCCTTCCTCAACATGGCCATTTTTCCATCTTGCCTCCCAGTCTGCTGCTTCAGAGGTCACCTCCATTTCTACACTGGTGGCACCTTCCCAGGGCTGCCCGAGCCAGAGGTGCGGGAGAACCACTCAGGAAAGGAATGCACTGGCAACTCCAAGACTGCCATGGTCTCTGGTAAGCGATGGAAACTATCCCCTTGTGCACACAGGACAGTGGGCCCAGGATAGGCTGCCCAACCTCCTTCCTCCCAAGCTGATTCCTCTTTTCACCCAGGCCAAACATCTTCAGTAAGTGCTCTCCACCTGGGCCTCCTGCACATCCCTGAAGCCCTACTCCCACCCTTCTAAAGCATGCCCACAGGACATAACCCTGCAGGCCTCTGCCACCTCACTTCCCAAACTCCCATCCTCCCTAACATGCCTCCTGCATCACACGGTCATTCCCCTCTGGCAGCTTCTTGTTTCCTTCAAAGCTTCCACTTTCTCTTCCTGATACATCCAAAAATGACCCACCATTCACAGGCACATAGCCTGACCCCTGAAGCTTCCTTTCACACTCACCCATATTTTTCAGGATCTCCACAATCCACCTTGCAGGACTTCCCCCATCTTATCCAGACTCCCACCAACCTCCGTGACTGCTACAGACTTGAAGCTCCACATGTCTGTTACGTCTTGTGTTCCAGGTTTGAAACCCTGGAACTATTCTTTTAAAAATACAATTCTAGATTTTTAAACATTATAAAATTCCAAAATGCTGATTAGAAGAATCTTAAAATATACAAACAAGCAAAATTTTTACAAACAGAAATCACCCACAATCCCACCTTGGGAGAAAACCATTTCATTTTGAAACATTATCCAGTTTTGGTTTTTATACAAGTATTTCTTGGTCTTTATAAACATGGGAAGTTGTGCATACCGTTTTATAACCTACATTTCTCATGTAAAAAAGAATCTGTTAATGCCACTTAAAGAAAAATGGTTCGGGTATTATCAAAGCCATAAACAAAACGGCAGGCCCCTAGGGCCTGCCTTACATCACCTTGTCATTACCCCACAACGGTTAATCCCTTTCCCAACTTCTAACAGCGTAACTTTGTCTTAAAGTGAGATCTAATTTTCCCACTTTCCCCCTCTTCATTTGGCTCTTCCCCTCAAACATGAGTTATTTTAGAAGTCCCACTACCTCCAACTTCCCCCAGGCCCAACTCATCCTGTACACATCACATGAACTTCCCTCACACACTGTCACCCTCAGGCTGAAAGAGCTGAATAATCCAATGTGCCATGCCAGAACCCCATACCAGAAGCCCAGTCTCTCAGCCCTATATGACAAGCACTTGAGCTGCTTAAAAGGCCTCTCAAAAGCCACTGGCCAGCCCGGTTCAGTGGTTGAGCGGAGTTCACAGCTCGATTCCTGGTCAGGACACATGCCTGGGTTGTGGGCTCAATCCCGTGTGGAGTGTGCAGGAGGCGGCCGATCAATGATACTCTCTCGTCATTGATGTTTCTACCTTTCTCCTCCTCTCCCTTCCTTTCTGAAATCAATTTCAAAAAAAGCCAAATGCTTCTGCGTGAGCTCTGAAAGTTCACATTGAGCTGAAGCTGCCGTCGAAGCCCTAGCTTTGCTTATAACACCCTCTTCCCCAGGTACGTGTAGGGACACTGGCACCTCTTCTGCATAAACAGGACTGTTACTTTCCTTTTAATCCCAACTATAGTCCCCAGCAAAAGGACTATGCGCTGGATGATGGCTAGCTGGCTGGTCCCAGGCTTCCCACTCCTCTGCCATGGAGGCCCAGGAGAAAACCCACTTTACTACAGATGCGTTTCTGAAGGTGGCTGGCATAGGCCCCTACCCGTCAGCCCTGGTAGATAAGCTCCTCCTAGCACTTTACAGTCCTATCTGTAAAGTGGCTGGACCCTCCCCCATCTAGGCCCCATGCCTCGTAGTTAGGTTCTCCCCTCATGGCTCCATCCCTTCAACACTCACCACCCCACATATACACCAACACACATGCACCTGTGTGCACACACCACATACACCCAGTGGTGGCAACTGTTACTAGCACTCTGGGCCATGCTCTATTCTTTAGAAGGGCAGACATCAGGGCTGGTGCTGACCTTTATGGGGCCATAACCCACCCTCTACTATTGTCAAAACCTTCAAAGGAAAGCCCAGTCACAGGAACAAGGTAAGGAAGGATTCCTACGTCGGAGAACTGGGCCAAGACTCAACACGGAATGAGCACGTAAGAGCCGCTTCTCCCCACCCAGTGTGCTGTGCCTCAACTGCTCAGACTACAGGTCTCTGACAAATTAGCTAAGAGGGATTTTCATGATAAACACGCGTGCGCGCACACACACTCACTCTCTCCATTATGAAATTAAGGAAACCATTCCTTTAAGTGTAAGACAGGTTTCTTTTATTAATTTTCCCTAAACTTGTCTCATGTTTACTGAATGTTTTTCTTCGTGTAAGAACGTGACCTGGAGCTTTAACAAACCCATTTGGATAATGCAACCTGAATAAATGCTTGTCTGCACATAAGTCATCAATTATCACACTCTCTGGCCTGGCCGCCATGTAAATCCAATTGGTCTTAAAGCCTGTCTAAACAGAGAGCAAGCAGACCACATCATCTTAGTTCTAGTTTCAACTTTAAACTTCAAATTTACTCCTATCCCGACACCCACACCCTCCCCCACACACAATTTTTTTTTTTTTTAATTAAAAATGGCCATTAAGGGCTGAGTTAGTTGCAAAGAGTTGGCTTAATCCTGCAGCTAGCACTCAAAAGTAGCTTCTGGCCTCCCTCCCAGCAGGCCAGGTGGAACTCTGGAAGCATGACAGGTAGAGATGGGTCGAGGATGTTCTTTCTAAGAAAGGGGCCAATTCCTGGCTCCTACGCATGCTTACACACCAACATAAAACACTTCCACCTCCCCTTCTCTCTAAGCAAAGTTTCTCTATAGCACTTGAGAAGTTAACAACCTAAAATTTTTTAGTGCGCAGATGGACATAATCTTATTCTAAATACACAAGGTAGATTATATTTCTAACAACATTAGGCCAAAATTAACAGAGAGACACTCTGTTATACAGAGTAACAATTATTACAATGATCCAAAATGTAATCAACAAAGCTTACAGGTTTTTAGGGCAGGTACCAGCTCCGGCCTCTAATACAGGCTTTCCTTGGAGTTCCCCAAGTGCCTCACTCCTATCAACAATGCCCCAAAGGGCAGTCACAGGAAATGCGTTGGTGCTCCTGACATTGGCTGCACAGAAAGAATGAGGTGTTGCTAGAGTCAAGCACCACACTTCTTTAACACTAATTTCAGAGTCACAGTACAACCCAGTGTATCTTAGTTTTTTTTTATGATCTGTCAGCTGTTTAAAACGTACAAATTGGCATATTCATGACAGATATTAACACTTAACACATAGTGATTGTGAATGAGATTTTTAAAAATTTGTTTAACTCTGGTCCTGGAACTTCAGGCTATACCTCAAGTTTACAAAACATCTCTCAGCTGAATAAGGAAGCCAGGATACAAATCTTTGCACCATAATTAATAAGAATCAATTCCTCAGGTGAATTTATCATGCTTATATCCAACAATACATCTACCCAATTCTACACTCCCAAAGAGAAAATTATTTATAGACCTTTGATGCTTGGGATATTAGTGAAATACTTCAGGAACGTAATTTCTAAGGGCTTTCAGGTCTATAATCCTCAGTTAACTTGCTCCAGGTAAAGGGGTCTGTTTTCCCAAGAGCAGCACATGGCATTTGTAATGGGAGCTCCTTTATTGGGGGCAGGGACTATGAAAAGGGTGGGAGTTGAAGTGAAGCAGAATCGGGAAACTCAGAGCATACCTGTTATACTCTATGTTAATCCATGCCATGCCATGCTCTAGCCCCACCCCCATCCCCACACCAGGTAGGGAGACCTTGTGGCAATCTCCACCACAGGTTTTTGAAGCACAATTAGGGTCCTGCCATGTATGTCTTAATGAAAAGTCTGCTTGATAGCCGGTTATAGTTTTTGCTATAGCTCAACTTCCCAAATCAAACGTATCTTTGTATAAGCATGATTTAAACATAAAGGGAGTGAGGCATAAGCTCGGTAAGCCTAACTGGGGTTTCTAAATAGTACCATTATGAAAAAGATAACAATGCACTTAATTTCTGTATGTAACTATTTAGAAGTCAAAATGCTCCATACACTACCAATATCCCTTCCCCTGAAATCCCCTAAAAACTGACTAAGAAATGTCCAGTATTGGATTGCTCTAGTTGATATTTAGAACAAAGCTGACAACTTAAAGCTTTATAATAGTCTGTTTTAATATAAACAATTGTTGGAATCAATCAATGTCCATTTCAGGAAGCTTCTTGTCTGAATCCGAAGGCACAGCTGTGTCTGTGCCCTGCTCAGCAGCCTGAGGGCCTGGGCTGTCTCCTTGTCCCTCTACTGGTCCGTTCTGCTCTGCATTTTTTTGCTCCTCTTTTGGAGGTTCCACTTTGGGTTTGGGCTTTGAAATTATAGGGCTACAGATACTCATCAGCTCCTAGAATGATAGAAAATTGTGGTTCCTTATAAAATAACAAATTTTATACATGCACATGAAATCCAAGTCCACCCTCCTCCACTCAATCCCCAGAAGCTAAGATTCAATAATCAAGTTTTTTCCTAAATGTCCCTCTCTAAGGACTATCAATAAATAGCGAGGGCCTGGCTGGCGTGACTCAATGGTTAGAGTGTCAGCCCATGTACCAAAGGGTCTCAGGTTCAATTCCCAGTCACGGGGATGGCCATGGTACAGGAGGCAACCAATGGATGTGTCTCTCTCACATCAATGTTTCTCTTGCTCCTCTGTCTCTCTCGCCCTCCCTCCCTCTTCATTCTTCCTGAAAAAGCAATGGAAAAAAAATATCCTCAGGTGAGGATTAACCAAAAATAAAAATAACGAGGCTGGCAAGAAAAGACTATTTAAAATTTAAAGCCATAAAATACCTTAATTTTAGCTTCAATGTCTTTTGCCTTGACAACTGGATCCATAGTCAGACTTTGCTTGTTCTGCAGATTCAGTTTCTTATTCATCCACTCCATGGCTTCATTTGTGCTTTTTTCCACCTTCATCACATCAGCAGCATCCAAATGGTCATACTGGTCCTCCTGCACCAGCAGTCAACCAGACTGTGTCAAAGGATGACACTCCCAACCCAAGTACCCACTAGTACGTCAGTCTTTCAAGAAGTGATCTTGCCCAAAATAAAGCACATTAACACTCACAATCTAATAGATATTCAATTCCTTAAAAATTCAAAAGAGGAAGCCCTAGCCAGTTTGGCTCAGTAGTTGGGAGTGTCGGCCCCGGACTGAAGGGTCATAGGTTTGATTATTCCAGTCAAGGGCATGTACCTCAGTTACAGGCTCAATCCCAGCCCCAGTCAGGGTGAGTGCAGGAGGCAACCAATCGTGTCTCTCTCACATCGATGTTTCTCTCTCCCCATCCCTTCCACTCTCTCTAAAAATCAATACAAAAAAAGTATCCTTGGGTGAGGATTAACAAAAAAATTTTCAAGAAAGGAAAAGTAAACCCAATTTTTAAAACATTCAAGAAATAGATTTGAAGGTCAAAAACATACATAAGGTTGCAATTAAAAGGTTTCAACAGTAAAAACAGCATATGCTTTACACAAAATCTTAAGATAATTTTACAATGCAAAATAACTAAATGTCATTAGATAAGACAGCAAAGACTTATGAATGCTTGTTAGGAACGAAAATAATAATACAGTATTTTAAAGGAGTCTTTTCAGAAGCAAAATTTTAAAAATTTTTAAAAAGAAAAATAATCTCAATTTATCTCTTAAAGCTTCTTACATAAACAATACATTGAAAACCTGGAGTACAATGCAGTGGTTAAGAACCCAACTCTGGAGTCAGACTTCAGGCCAGGTCCGAGCTCCCCAAATAACCTTGGATGTTGCTTAAGGACAGTGAGGCTTAAAGAAGTTAGAAATTGCCCTAGCTCAGTGGTCAGCAAACTGTGGCTCAAGAGCCGCGGTTTGCCGCTCTGTTGACTAATGAGTTTGCCGACCACTGCCCTAGCTGGTTTGGCTCAGTGGACAGAGCGTCAGCCTGCAGACTGAAGGGTCCCAGGTTCGATTCCAGTCAATGGCACATAGCCGGGTTTTGGGCTTGATCTCCAGTAGAGGGCATGTAGGAGGTAGCCAATCAATGATTCTCTCTCATCATTGATGTTTCTATCTCTCTCTCCCTCTCCCATACTCTCTTAAATCAATAAAAATAATGACTTTAAAAAACAAAGTTAGAAATTATCTATAATTGATACTACCACAACCTTCATAAGAGTACTGGTATGGATTTAATAAGCTAATATATTTATGAAGTATACAAATTACAGTGCTAAAAAACTTATAAGCAGCAGTTTATTACTGAGATAGTCCTACATCTGCAAAGCAACCCAAATTATATGCCTCTGTGTTCTCCGAAAGACCAGGATAGAACAGGTTAAGTCACTTATGAAGCATTTTACAGCAAGAAAAGGAAATTAAAACAATATTGTTCAAGTCCAGATTCCACTTATTAAAGTGGCAAATCCCATGGTTCTTAATAATATTCAATAAAATATTATACATTAACAACTAAAAAGAAAACATTACCATTAGGTAACAGTTAAAGAGAATAAGAGAAACACTATGTAAACGCCTCAAAGTTTAACTCTACCAAAACAATCGTAGGGAAGAGGAAAAAATAAAAGATACCTTGTTTTTGAAAGAGCTGATTACTTTCATATACTGCTGGATTTGTTTCCCTAGTTCTTCAAACAATTTTGGTCTTTCTTCAGATTCCTGGAATCTTGTCTTAATAGGCTGACCTAGATTCTTAATGAAAGAGAGAACATACAAATTCTTCATAGAGCAGCTTAAACTATCAGTAGCATTGTTTATACAATAAAATTTATTATGGATTGAAGTACATTTAATCTCCATGTGCCATATATAAATTAAGTATTTTCCCCCAGCCCACTGAAATAGACAGGGTTGGGGAAAAGTAGGTTTATAGTTTATTCTTGTATTATTTTTTATTAATTATACTAGAGGCCTGGTGCACAAATTCGTGCACAGGTGGGGTCCCTCGGCCTGGCCAGATGCGGGAAGGGACCGTGGGAAGTTGGCCGGCCGCTGGAGGTTGGCTGTGGGAGTGCACTGACCACCAGAGGGCAGCTCCTGCGTTAAGCGTCAGCCCCCTGGTGGTCAGTGCGCATCATAGCAACCTGTCGACTGGTCGTTCAGTCATAATGGTTGCTTAGGCTTTTATATATAGACTAGAGGCCCGATGCACGAAATTCGTGCACGCGGAGGGGGGGTGGCCCTCAGCCCACCCTGCACCCTCTCCAATCTGGGACCCCTCGAGGGATGTCCAACTGCCCTTGTTTAGGCCTGATCCCAGTGGCCTGGGCAGTCAGACATCCCTCTCACAATCCAGGACTGCTAGCTCCCAACCGCTTGCCCCTAACCACTTCTGCCTGCCAGCCTGATCACCCCACCCCCTAACCACTCCCCTGCCAGCCTGATAGATGCCTAACCGCTCCCCTGCCAGCCCAAATGCCCCTAACTGCCCTCCCCTGCCAGCCTGGTCACCGCTAACTGCCCTCCCCTGCAGGCCTAGGTGCCCCTAACTAGCCTCCCCTGCTGGCCTGGTCACCCCTAACTGCTCTTCCCTGCAGGCCTAGTTGCCCCTAACTGCTCTCCCCGGCCGGCCTGGTCCCCCACAACTGCTCTCCCCTGCCGGCCTGGTCGCCCCAACTGCTCTCCCCTGGAGGCCTAGTTGCCCCTAACTGCCCTTCCCTGCAGGCCTGGTCACCCCTAACTGCCCTCCCCTACTGGCCTGGTCGCCCCCAAATGCCTTCTCATGTAGGCCTGGTCCCTCCCAACTGTCCTCCCTTGCAGGCCTGGTCCCCCTCCCCCAACTTCCCTCCCCTGCTGACCTGGTCACCCCTAACTGCTCTTCCCTGCAGGCCTAGTTGCCCCTAACTGCCCTCCCTACTAGCCTGGTCCCCCCTAACTGCCCTCCCCTACAGGCCTGGTTGCCCCCAAGTGCCCTCCCATGCAGGCCTGGTTCCCCCCCAACTGCACTCCCCTGCAGGCCTGATCCCCCCCAACTGTCCTCCCCTGCAGGCCTGGGTCCCCTCCCAACTAATCTCCCCTGCAGACCTGGTCCCTCCCAACTGCCCTCCCCTGCAGGCCTGGGTCGCCCCCAACTGTCCTCCCCTGCAGGCCTGGTTGCCCCCAACTGCCCTCCTCTGCCGGCCCGGTCCCCCCTAACTGCCCTCCCCTGCAGACCTGATCACCCTCAACTGCCCTCCCTTTCAGGCCTGGTCCCCCCGCAACTGCCCTCCCCTGCTGGCCTCATCGCCCACAACTGCCCTCCCCTGCCAGCCATCTTGTGGTGCCATTTTGTGTCCACATGGGGCAGCCATCTTTGACCACATGAGGGTGGCCATCTTGTGTTGGAGTGATGGTCAATTTGCATATTACCTCTTTATTATATAGGATGAGCAACTGTAAACCTACTTTTTGCCCCACACTGTCTACTCAGGTTTGATATGAGAATATACCTCAATACTGTTCCATGTGGAGCCACTATCACCTGAGCCCTAATTCTCAAAACACAGTGTGGAGATAATCAAAATACTGGGTGCCTGGTGATAGTGACACGCAACAGTAAATATGAAGTACCGAAGCCAAAAAGAAAAAAAAATTTTTTTAGCCTGAATCTGATGAAGCCTCATCTATCCATCAATTTACCAGATATTAAACACCACAGAGATGAAAATCAGCAAAACCCAGACTGGGGACAAATCCAACAGGACAAATAATGCA
The DNA here is from genome assembly GCF_963455305.1 of Plecotus auritus. Lineage (NCBI taxonomy): Eukaryota > Metazoa > Chordata > Mammalia > Chiroptera > Vespertilionidae > Plecotus > Plecotus auritus. The sequence continues at coordinate 36,545,505 of NC_137773.1, forward strand.
GTTTTATCCAATTAAATAAGGGGAGGAATGATGGAAGGAGAACTACAGACACAGAGTTGAGAGACATATCAACAAAATGTGTGGAACTCACTTGGATCCTGAGTCAAACAAACTAAAAACTGATGTGAAATAAGTGGAACTTGAAAACTGACTGAATATATGTTATAGCTTAAGGTTACATTTTCTTTTAAATATATATTGAAATATTTTTGGATTAAATATAACATGCAGGACTTGCTTTAAATAACAGGCAGAGGGAGCAGAAATGAAACAAAATTGGCCATAAGTTGACATCGGTTGAAGCTATTCTTCTCTCTTCATTCATGTGTTTGACATCCCCCATAACAAAAAGTAAAACAAAAAAACTCAACAGGAAGGATCTCACTGGAGGCTCTTGCTATTCTTGCCAGGATGAAAGGAAACTGCAGGCACCATGTTTAAGCAACTCCATTCCAGGTTAGTCACAATAGCCCCGTTTGACAAGAAACTTTAAGTAATCCAGAGAAATGTAAAAGGTCGTTGTGCATTTGCATCATCTCCTAAACAAAGACCTCAATTTTAGATAGCTCTTTGTACTTTAATCCTAAGCTTTACCATCAGATTTTTCAAATGAAAACCAGATGTTTTGTTTTACTGAGAACCAAAGTAATATACACAGCCCTGCCCTAACTGTATTGCCTACCTTTAGGACAGGGACACATCTTGCTAGTCTTTGTATTTCTTGACACCAAAAACACACTCAGGTTCAATTCAACGAACATTTTAAGTCTAAACTCAGTTTTCAGAAAAATTATTATTACAAAAGTTCTAAAAGTGAGAAAGATAATGAACCTAGCCCTAGCTGGTTTGGCTCCGTGGATACAGCAACAGCCTGTGGACTGAAGGGTCCCAGTTTCGATTCCGGTCAAGGGCACATGCCCGAGCTGGGGGCTCAATCCCAATAGGGGTGTGCAGGGGGCAGCCGATCAATGATTCTCTCTCATCACTGATGTTTCTATCTCTCTCTCCCTCTCCATTCCTCTCTGAAATCAATAATATAGTAAAAAAAAAAAAAGATAATAGAACATAAATGATAAAGTATATAGTTCTTCAATCACTTTCTGGCTGTCTTCATTACTTGATCTAATTCCTCCCAATTTTGATTGCTCTCACTGAAAACCACAGCATGGATTCAGGACACTTCTACTTTCAAGAGTCACTTACTTTTAACTCAGCCAATTTATCGATGTACACTTGCTTTGGCTGGTCTTCCCCATCCTCATACAACCAATTTTCAGTATCTTCTAGTTTCAAAGTAAAACTGTTACGATCCTAAAGATGAAGAAAATATTGTAATTAGCTCAATTTTGATTCACCAAGTTTGATTTCATCCATTTTGAAATCACTTTATTCACTAGTGTAATCACAGGCACAGACTGCAATATATCTAAATTTTCTTTAAAAAAAAATATGAGGAGGCCCTGCCTGGTGTGAGTCAGCCCACCCATGGAAGGATCTTGGGTTCAATTCTCCGTTAAGGGCACATACCTGGGTTGCAGGCTCAATCCCCAGCCCCAGTCGGGCATATGTGGGAGGGAGGCAACCAATCAGTGTGTCTCTCACACACTGATGTTTCTCTTTCTCTCTCTCTCTTCCTCCCTCACTCCCTCTATACATCAATGGTAAAAATATCCTCAGATGAGGATTAACAAGCAAAAAAAAAATATATATATATATATATATATATATATATATATATATATATATATATTTGTTTATGTATGTATGAGGGGGAGATAGGGCATATAGAAAACAAGAGTGGCACAATGTAGTTTTGCTTGATAGAGAGGTTTCTTTGGGTATGTTTAAAACTTCAGAATTAGAAACTGCATTTACAAATAAGTTAAACACCAGGGAAAAAATAGTTGATTTAAAGATACTGGGTAAATAATAGCATGTGAATGTATCAAAAAGTGACAAAGACTATAACCTTTAGGAAACACTCCACTAATAAACACAAAGTAAATCCAAAAAGTACATTTTAATCATTTTACTATATACCTACAGATGCACACTTCCCTTCTAACACATTTAAGGATGCTCCCAGAAGACAAATAGGTAGCCACACTAGTTCTTAGCATCTGTGACATATACTTACATCTTCACTCACAAACTTGTCATATTCACCACTGAGCTTGTCTCTCATTTCATACACATATTCTTCTACTGCGTTCTTAGCATCATTCCTCTCCTTCTCCAGCTTATCCTGCATGATCATCTTACCCTAAGGACAGTATAAATCAATTAAGACATGCATATGGACCACTCAGACAATCTCCTCTTAAATATTAAGTAATAATATATTAATCAAAGAGAATCCCTTTTCCCCAAATGCTTTTAATTCTGCAAATCATCCAAGAAAGGAGAGCTGGAAGTATTAGTCCTCAGTAAATGATGAAGACCAATTAAGTTTTGTGGGTATGCTTAGGAAAAAACCGCAACAGAAATATCAAGTTGTAGAAACTCAAAAGCAAAACTTAGAAAAAGAACTTAAGACAAGAAAACTTTTAAAAACTTTTAGTTCAGCCCAGCAGGTATAGCTCAGTGGTTGAGCATCGACCTATGACCCAGGAGATCACAGTTCAATTCCCGGTCAGGGCATATGCCCAGGTTTCGGGCTCAATCCCCAGTGAGGGGCATGCAGGAGGCAGCCAATCAATGATTCTCTCTCATCACTGATGTTTCTATCTCTCCCTTCCTCTCTGAAATCAATAAAAAAAAAATTTTTTTAAAGAATTTCATTTAAAAATAATTATTATTAGCTCAATGTCCAAAGTGGTACCTCTACTGTATTATTGTTCCTATGGAAAACCAAGAAAATTATTTATAGTTTAAATGTTAAAGGTCTGTAAAATAAAACTATTGTAAGATCCAATAAATACATAAGAAAACTCACTGGCGATAATTAATTCAATAAATATGCTCCAACATCCCAAACCTTGTATCACTCACCATAACAGGAGTTACATATTAACTGGCAATAGGGGAAGATACTAGTAAACAAAATAGTACTACCATTAATGCTATGTGATTTTGTGATTTCTCCTACCGTCAACTTCCAAGACCCACCACCTCAAAATCCCAATCCCTAGTGAACAAACATAATCACATACATGCCCTAACGTGAACAACACCTGCCTTAAATCAAAGCCATAATGTCAAAGATCTCATAATAGAGCTTCTAGCAATACAGATGTAATTTTACCATAAAAGAATTTAGGATTACATGGGCTCTATTAAACTTGCTCTTACAGAACCCAAAAATCTAAAAGTATTTTTCTCCAAACAACCAAAAATGCCTAACAGTCACTAGACACAGAGCTTGAACACTATGTCACATTAGTTTGTTAGTTTATTATTCTAAGATGTGAAATAACCACCTCATTTTCAATGTACAAGTTGAGCATCTCTCTGTCTATCTGCCATAATAGCTGATTCTCAATTGGCAGATCCACGGTACTGGTCTTCACTTTTGCCTTCTTGGCTTGAGGTGGTTGATCCATCTTTTTGTCTTTTGATCCAGCTTGGGAGGTCTAAGAAGAAACACATCAACAGACTAACTTAAAATTCTGAATGGGTCACGTTTCAAAAGCTGTTTTTGCTGTTTATTAATTTTGTTTTCTGATGAACTAAATAACCTAGGACATTTTCTTATAATATCTGAAAAGTTAAAAACCCTGGGTCCATCACATCCACAACGACTGGGAGGCTTGACCAACCAGAAGTCAGTCCTGCAGTCAGCGTTAGGTTGCTGTGGCAACCCAGCGCTGACTGCTATGGCTGCAGGCACAGTGACCCAGCACTGACTGCTGAGGGGGCTGCGAATCAGGCCAAGAGAAAGGCCTAAAGAGAGAAGCAGGGTTTGATCTGTAGCCTTTGTGGCAGCTGTTGATCAGCACTTGCCTCTCTCTTTAGCTCTGGGCCTGGTCAGCAGCTGCGCCTCCATTTCTCTCCAGGCCTCCACCGGGGCTGCTGATCAGCCCCCGTTGATAAGCCCAGAGACACTGACTGGCATGGAAACTGACCAATCAGAACCAAATTGGCCAGCAGAGGCGGGCAGTTGGGGGTGAGATCAGGGGAGGGCAGTTGGGGGTGATCAGGCAGGCAGAGGCAGTTAGGGGCGATCAGGCTGGCAGGGGAGTGCAGTTGGGGGTGACCAGGCCGGCAGGGGAGGGCAGTTGGGGGCAATCATGCCAGCAGGGGAGGGGTTAGGGGGTGATCGGGCCGGCAGGCAAAAGCCGTTAGGGGCAATCAGGCAGGCAGGCAGGCAAGCAAGTGGTTAGGAGCCAGAAGTCCCGGATTGTGAGAGGGATGTCCAAGATTGGAGAGGATGCAGGCTGGGCTGAGGGACACCCCCCAGTGCATGAATTTTGTGCACTAGGCCTCTAGTAAATACTATGAAAGTAGTCAAATCCAGAGAGACAGAAAGTAATGGTAGTGTCAGGGGCTAGAAGAAGGAGGGATGGGGAAATCAGAAGTTGTTGTTAAATGGGTACTGAGTTTCAGTTGGCAAGATGAAAAACTTCTGGAGATTGGTTGCACCACAATGTGGATATATTTAACACAGAACTGCACACACACACACATATATATTAAACAACCTCCCATAATTCCACAGTCAACATAAAATGACTATTACATCTTCTCTAATTTCCTTCCACTCTTACCTAAACATATAAACATGCATATGAAATTAATGGGGAGGGTATAAATTTTATGGACCAGAGGAGAAACCAAGATGGCAGCATAGGTGAACACCTAAACTGCTGCCTCGCACAACAATTTCAAAACTAGAGCTAAAAGACAGAACGGACATCACCCAGAACCATAGGAAAGCTGGCTGAGTGGAAATTCTACAACTAGAAGGAAAGAGAGGGGCACACGGAGACTCTGAGGAGCTGCAAAAGGCTGAGGTACCGAGACACGCGCGCGGAGAGGACGGGCAGCTGAGTGCCTGGCTAGCTTTCTCTAGCGGGAGAGAGATGGAAACTCCCGACTGCACTGAACCCCAGTTCCAACTGCACTGAACCCCAGTTCCGGGTGAGACCCTGGGGTCCCAGACTCATACGGGGGGAGTCTGGACTGTTGGGAAAAGAGAGGAGCGCACGGAAACTCAGGGGAGCCGCGAAAGGCAGAGGTCTGAAGGCGTACGTGCAAGTGCGCGCAGAGAGGACTGACTGCTGAGTGTGCCGCTGCCTTTCTCTAGCGGGAGGAAGGCAGAAGCTCCCGACTGCGCCTTAACTCCAGTTCCGACTGCACTGAACCCCAGTTTCGGGCGAGACCCGGGGGGAGTCTGGACTGTCAGGAAAAGAGAGGAGTGCGGAAACTCAGGGAAGCCGTGAAAGGCAGAGGTCTGGATACGCATGCGCAAGTGCGCGCAGAGAGGACTGACTGCCGAGTGTGCCGCTGGCTTTCTCTAGCGGGAGGAAGACAGAGGCTCCCGATTGCACTGAACTCCAGTTCCAGGCGAGAATCTGGGAATCCAGATTCATTGGGGGAGAAACTGGACTGTCTGGCAGCGGGTGAAACTCGAGGGCGGCTTTCTCTCAGAGGTGCTTGCAGTGATTACCGAGGGACACTGAGACCCAGGGGCCTCATAGAGCAGGGCTGACGGGAAGCCAAGGCTATCTGCTCAGCCCTGAGACTCCGCCCCATCCAAGCTGAGCACAGAGGCTTTTGCAATTTTGCAAGTCTTGTCTCATAAGGGTGTCTCCAGCACAGAAGTTCTCCCGGCGTAGACACAGCTGATCCTCACAGCCAATTGGCCTGGAGGTCAATTCCTCCCAGTGATACCAACAACAATCAAGACTTAACTATAACAAGACTGTGCACACAGCCCACAAAGGGGTGCACCAAGAGTGTCCACCTCAGGTAACTGGGGAGGCTGAGCCACTGGGCCCTATAGAACACCTAGCACACAAAGCCACTATCAACTCAGGGAAGCAGCAAAAATGCGGAGACAAAGAAACAGATCACAAATGAAATAAATGGAAGAAAGCAAATGACTGGATATAGAGTTCAAAACCACGGTTATAAGTTTTTTCAAGAATTTCCTAGAAAAGGCCAGTAAATTTAGCGAGACCCTCAAGGATATGAAAAAGGACCAACTAGAAATTAAACATACACTGACTGAAATAAAAAATATTATACAGAGACCTAACAGCAGACTAGATGATCGCAAGAATCAAATCAAAGATTTGAAATACAAAGAAGCAAAAAACACTGAACCGGAAAAACAAAAAGAAAAAAGAATCCAAAAATTTGAAGATAGTGTAAGAAGACTCTGGGACAACCTCAAGCGTACCAACATCCGAATTATGGGGGTGCCTGAAGAAGAGAGAGAGCAAGATACTGAAAACCTATTTGAAGAAATAATGACAGAAAACTTCCCCCACCTGGTGAAAGAAATAGACTTACAAGACCATGAAGCGCACAGAACCCCAAACAAAAGGAATCCAAAGAGGACCACACCAAGACACATCATAATTAAAATGCCAAGAGCAAAAGACCAAGAGAGAATATTAAAAGCAGCAAGAGAAAAACAGTTAGTTACCTACAAGGGCATACCCATACAATTGTCTGCTGATTTCCCAACAGAAACTATGCAAGCCAGAAGAGAGTGGCAAGAAATATTCAAAGTGATGAATAATAGCAAGAACCTACAACCAAGATTACTCTACCCAGAAAAGCTATCATTCAGAATTGAAAGTCAGATAAAGCACTTCACAGATAAGAAAAAGCTAAAGGAGTTCATCAACACCAAACCAGTATTATATAAAATGCTGAAAGGTATTCTTTAAGAAGAGGAAGAAGAAGAAAAAGGTAAAAATTATGAACAACAAATACATATCAACAAGTGAATCTAAAAATCCAGTGAATAAAAAAATCTGATGAACAGAATAAACTGGTGAATATAATAGAATCAGGGGCATAGAAAGAGAGTGGACTGACAATTCTCAGGGGGAAAGGGGTGTGGGGGTGTGGGAAGAGACTGGACAAAAATCGTACACCTATGGATGAGGACAGTGGGAGGCTGGTAAGGGCAGAGGGTGGGATGGGAACCGGGTGGAGGGGAGCTATGGGGGAAAAAAAGGGAACAATTGTAATAATCTGAATAAAAGATTTATTAAATTTTTAAAAAATTAAAAAATAAATGAAAAAAATAATAAATAAATAAATAGCTGGGGGAAAAAGGTGTTTTCAATGCTGATTTAACATGAAATTTTCATGAACAAATTTAACATGAAAACTCAAAATGTTAGAATTAAAGAACAGGCATGTTACATATTCATTTAAGTGCTTGGGTAAATACTATAGTGTTTATATTCTTTACAAAATATATTTAAGTATACTTAAAACAGTAATTTTTTACAAAAAAAAAGACAAGGTTCTGAGAGGTGACAAAATATGAAAGAATTATCTCACTTATTAGTAAGGAATGGGTAGGATGACTATTTAGTCAAGGACATTCAGAAAATAGCATTAAACAATCACTAGTGTAATAAAACTATGGCTTCTGAGAGCTTTCTTCTCATACATCAGCCAGAATAGAGTTCAAAGACCATCTTGCCAAACGTACTTTTCAAACATACTACAAAATTCTGCTTAAAAACTATTCAAAAACACACTTCTTAATATAACTACCTCCCAAACCATAGTGAAAACACAGCCAAAACGAACTTTCTATGTAAAGAGACTGTAATATTTCCTCTAAAATACAATTTATACCTCCATTTCTTCAGACTCAGCCTTATTTTCTGCTGGCATCTGCTGTTGTTGCTCTTCAACATGTGGTTCCTCTTGGTCCACTTGCATCTTCTGAAAAACAGGTCACACCAAATCCTGAAACTAGTTCATACTAGTGAAAGGACTACTTTCATGACACACTGGCAAAATCACATGGCATCAAATTCCTGCTGAATTACCACCCATCAGAAGACCTGGATTCAAATTCCAGCTATGATGCCTATATTACCTATAACACAAAAGTGTTCCTCTCTGGATCTCAGTAACTACATCTGTATACTGGAGGTAACACCTGCCCTGCCCTACCCTTATATAAACAAGAATGGCTGTGGAATCGCTCTATAAACCATAAAGTACTCATAGTACACAGTGTGGCAATATTTAACATAATATAATCTGAAGAGAGCATGAGTTTCTCCAAGCTTCCTCATGAGTAAATTTATCTGAAAAATCTTCACAAAATTTTCAAGCAGTTTTTAAATCAGCCTTTCATCCTCAAAAATACAACTGTTGCCAAAACTGGTTTGGCTCAGTGGATAGAGCGTCGGCCTGCGGACTGAAAGGTCCAGGGTTCGATTCCGGTCAAGGGCATGTACCTTGGTTGCGGGCACATCCTCAGTGGGAGGTGTGCAGGAGGCAGCTGATCGATGTTTCTCTCTCATCGATGTTTCTAGCTCTCTATCCCTCTCCCTTCCTCTCTGTGAAATATCAATAAAATATATTTTAAAAAAAAAAAAATACAACTGTTGCATGCATTTGGGGAGTTGAATACGATGAGAATTCTGTTAAAAGACCAAAGCCTGACAATAATAAAAAAGAAGGGAGAAGTTTGTAGGGACCCTGAATCAGTGGCTTTCAAACTACTGATAACTGGGCCCTGGTAGGCCCAGATCAACTCAAACAAATCCCTGGGGGTGAGACCCAAACACTTGTAGTTTCATAAAGCCTTGAGGTTTTGATGCACAGTAAGGACAAGACAACGCATGATTCCAACAAATTAATGTCAAATCTATTCTACTTGTGAAAATAATCAACTAAGGGCTCAGAACATTCTTCAGAATTCTAACAAAGTGCATGGTCTGAAGGAGGGAGTTGGTTATGTTACATTTCCTATAAATTTTGTAGATTTTCTGCCAGTTCACCCATGCTGGGGAAGGGGATGCATGCAAACCCACACTCAGTTGCTTTGTCATGATGTTCCTCCCTTGTCACCTCCTTTGTCTATTTGCTATAATTTCTAGACAAGTCACCTCTGGGCCTCATAAATGGTATGAAATGTCCAAATTACCTCTTCCTCCTTTGCATTCTGATCTGTTTCCATCGGTTCCTCATTTTCCTCAAACTTGTGCACTTCCACTAGAGATGCACTGGACACACTAAAAATGCCATGGACATTTACTCGAACCTTGACTTTGACTTTTGAACTTGAGCCATCAGACTGAGGAGTGACTTTCTGAACAGAAAACTGAGCTAGGGACATATGAGAGACAAGAGAGAACAAATAATCTGAGAGGAGGAATTCAAACATGAATATATAGCCACATAGCCAGGTTATGTGCATTTCTCAGTAACAGGTCAGTAACATGATACCTCAAAGAAGCAATGTGGGTACTCAGAGAATTTTACCAAATCATATTTCTCCGTTCTTTTTCACACAGTCAAACTCTTATCTTGCCCCAATTAAGGACGCAAACATCTCCTAACCCTCCAAACATTTCTTTCCCTCCAGTCTCTTATTCCAACTCTCTTTTAGGCTACTGCCAGATAAATTCCTAAAACAATTCTGTCACATTCTCCTCTATTAACAAAACCCCAATGATTCCATAGTGTTTCTGTGATTTATCAAGAACTTGCTACTACCAAATCAGTTACTAAACTAATGTCTTATTTGTTTTTTAATTCACAAAGCTCTGAAAAGCATGAATTATCATCTTAATTTGGTTAAAACTGTATTTAACTCTTTTCAGTATCAAGCACCATATTATGCACAGAATATACCCACAATGTGCATTAACTAAGATATATGCTCCCACCACCCTAGCTGCTTTGGCTCAGTGGATAGAGCTTCGGCACATGGATTGAAAGGTCCTACATTCCATTCTGGTCAAAGGGCATGTACCTCAGTTGCAGGTTCAAGCCCTGGCCATGGTCGGGATTCATGTGGGAGGCAACCAATTGATGTGTCTCTCTCACATCAATGTTTTTCTCTCTCTGTTTCTCCCCTGCCTTTCACTCTCATATGTTTTTTGCTTTTTTAATTCCCAACTCTTTACTTACCTATAGCAGGGTCTGGATAGGGCAAATCCTGAGGAGAGCTATAATAGGCCTCAAGAGTGAAAGGTTCCTTTCTATAAAATGTGAGTACTTTAGAGAAAGGAGCAGCATGATTTTTTGGAAAGACTTCACAGTCACTGAATGGAAAAAAAAGACAAGAACACAAATTTAGGATATCCCTAACACTTTTGCCCATGAACTCTAGTTTTGTAAATATTGTGTAGCTTTGGCTACTCTTCTCAACTGGCTTCATTTCCAGATTATAAATTTCCCAGAACAAAATACACACACACACACACACACACACACACACACACACAATGTGTCCATTTTTTTAAAAAGGAATGTATTTCAATCAGTGCAAAAAGGCACCATTTCAGCATGATCAAGTATAAGAAACTACATAAGATACAAATTTAGCCCTAGCTGGTTTGGCTCATTGGGTAGAGCACTGGCCTCTGGACTGAAGGGTCCCAAGTTAGATTTCGGTCAAGGGCACACCCTGGGTTACATGTTCGATCCCCAGTAGGGGGCATACAGGAGGCAGCTGATCGATGATTCTCTCTCATCATTGATATTTCTATCTCTCCCTTCCTTTCCTCTCTCTAAAAAAAATAAAAACGTATTTTAAAATCAAACAAAAAATGTTACAGATTAAGAGAAGTTGAAAAGGAGCTCAATACTTCACTCAGACTGTTTAGCATTGAACTAACTTTAAGTACAAAAGTAATTTGGTAAATGCTCTTACCTGGACCCTTCTTCAGCAGGCGAGTTCCACCTCAGGGATATGGGATACGGCACCACATCAGTGATGGAAAACTCTCTCACTTTGAAAGCAGGCGATAAGATTGCACACTAGAACAATAATTTTTTAAAATTCCATTTAACAAACATTGTAAACTGATAGTACAAGATCTATTTAAAAAGAATTCAGAAAACCATCACCAATAGTTTTAAAATATTTACAATTGTATCCAAATAAGTAGTTTTATAAACTTCTATTATTTGTCAAATTATCTATAATCTAGCTATTCCTTAACATTTTTTCATTAACCCCAACCTTTAATTGATGTACATTGCTACTTCATACATAGACAACAGATGAAATGCCAAATCCAAAAGTATTTCAGGTTTACCTATGTTTCCAGTATTCATCTATTTATGAACACCACCTCTGATACCCATTTTAAAACAAAAATTTCAGAATCTTACCAACTTGAGATCACTCCAAGCTAACCTCAGGATGTTAATTGGATACATAAAACCACCATCGTCTTGTTGCAATGATTTGTAAGTGGCTACCTGTGGAAGAAAAAACTCACCTGCAGTGCACAGCCTCGAGTGACTGCTTCATCAGCATTTAGTGTTGTACTGAGCTCTTTACCAAAAAATTTGCTGATCTTCTCTTTTACTGCAGGGATTCGCGTCGCACCACCAACTATCTCCACTGCATAAATATCTTCTTTCCTTAACTCTATTTTAAAGTGATTAGACATTTAGATTTAAAAAATCTTTAAATTAGTATTTTACAATGAAGTGAAAGAGCAATACAGCACCTTATCACAACAAAATAATTTGCAGATGTGTAACAAAACCTGTCACTCCTTCCTTACACTCCGTCCACAATAGCATGCACACCAACGTGTGCTCACACACACAGGTGCATAGCATCTGGCAATAAATAGGTATGTTTTGATTATCAAAATAATGGGGGCAGGGTGGCACAATAATATTGGGATTTAGGAGGTGAGAGTCAGGAATACTCAATGTCCTACAATCTCCAAAAGAATATCACACAAAAAATTGTAACAGTTAAGCTAGCCATAAGGAAGATATTGGGGAGGAGGGGAGAAGGATACATATGTATCAATAAAGAAATTTTTTTTAAAAAAGGAAGATATGAGGGCCTTGAACTATTAGGTCAACCCTGACACAACATGAAAGAAAAAGAGGTGTTCAGATGCACATCTAGCCACTCTAGCACTCCATCCCAAATATAAACATAATCCACATTACAGCACATGTACAGTGTATGATATCCTCATGTCAAAAGGAAAGAAGGTACACCCCAAGGTTCTGCTGTCACTCATAAAATAACTCTTAATACCACCCTAGTTTCCTGGTCACATTTTACGTAACAAACACTAACAATTTATTGAGAAGGACTATTTAAAGAAACAGGATGTCCCAGTGTGGAAAGAATGTGCCCGTTTGCCATAATCACTGTGATTTAAGACTGAACCTTTGTCAAGCTGACAGTACTTTTCAACACTCTGAAATAGCTAGCAACCAACACAACAGTGGATTCTAGATAAACATTTGTCAAACATTTTTGGAAAATTAGTAATATATTCCTAAATCAAACTTCTATGTTTTAACCCAAGATAAAAAAGCACTCCATCAAAATCAATATATGGTTATCATATCCTCCCTTTGCTCTAATTGTCATTCAGCAAACAAAAGATTCACTGACAGAAAAGCCTACAAGACTACTATAGCAGCATTGCAAAAGACAATTTTTACCACTATAAAATAAATGAAAAGTTTATATCCATCTTTGAGTCTGAATTAGGTTTCCCGGGAAAACTTTTAGATTTCCCTGGACACATAACAGTGTGCCCATAGATTACTTGGGGGAAGTGTGAGTTCCAGAGGGAAAATATAAAAAAGCTTAATATAGCACTGACGTTGTTTGTCCAATGAAAATTTGTATAACTGAAAAAATAATGAACAATATTTCCAAAGAGTGTGAGGTACACAAACAATTCAACCACAAAAATACTTACTGGATTGTTCCAAAACACTACGAAGTGGTGGCTCCACTCTAGCTAAGAGATCATCACACATCTCCAAAAATTTGCCTCTATTAAAAAAAAAAAAAAAAGGTTAAATCACATTCTACTTTTATGTGGAATGGATGGCTATAAACAAAAAGACAGATAATAACAAGCTCTGGCAAGGATATAGAGTAAATTGGCTCCCTCACACATTCCTGGTGAGAATATAAAATGGTGCAACCACATGGGAAAATAGTTTGACAGTTCTTCAAAATGTTAGAGTTACCATATGTCCCAGTAATTCTACTCGGTATACAATAAAATAAAGCATACAACCATACAAAACCATGAATGTCTACAATAACAATAATCATAAATAGCCAAAAAAGTGGAAAAATCCCTGAAGTCCACCAAATGTACTCAGCAATAGAAAGGAATGAATAAAATACTTCAGTTAAGATGATGGCATAGGTAAATGTGGTACTTGAATCCTCCCACAAGCACATCAAAATTACAACTAAACTGCGAACAACCATCATTCAGAACCACCTGAAATCTATCTGAATGTAAGTCCTACAATTGGGAAATTAAAGAAGATGCCCACAGAGACTGACAGAAGGGGCAAATACATGGAAAGGCTGATCCTACACCAGTGTGTGGCTGCAAAGGTACCCTCTGAGGAGCAGGGGGTCCCAGCCCTACTACAGGCCTCCCCCTCCAGAGTTCCAGTGCCAGAAAGAGGAATCCCCACAACTTTTGGCTATAAAAACAAACAGGGCCAGGTCAATGTGGTTCAGTGGTTGAGCGTCGACCTCTGAACCAGTTAGATACCAGGTCAGGGCACATGCCCAGGTTGAGGGCTTGATCCCCAGTAGGGGGCATGCAGGAGGCAGCCGATCAATGATTCTCTCTCATCATTGATCTTTCTATCTATCCTTCTCCCTTCCTCTCTAAAATTAATAAAAATGTATTTTAAAATAAAAAATAGGCCTAGCCGGTTGGAGCGTCAGCCCATGGAATTCAGGTCGCAGGTTCGATTCCAGTCAAGCACTTACCTCAGTTACAGGTTCAATCCCCAGCCCTAGTCAAGGTGCATGTGGAAGGCAACCAATTGAAGTGTCTCTCTCACATCAATGTTTCTCTTTCTCTCCCCTCCCTGCACTCTCTCTAAAAATCAAAGGGGAAAAAATATCCTTGGGAGAGGATTAACAAAAAAAATAAAAAATTTAAAAAGGAATGAATAATATATGAACAATAATATGTTAGGACGCAGATGAACTTTGGGAACATTAGGCTAGATTTAAAAAAAGCCAATTAAAAAAAAAACACATTATGTAACTCCACTGATATGAAAAGTTCAGGGTAAGTAAATTCAGAGAGAGAGAGTAGATTTTTAGCTGTCTAGGGCTGGAGGAAAAGAAGAGATGAGGAAAGACAGCTAATGAGTACAGTTTCTTCTTTTCTTTGTTTTAACATAGTTAAAATACACTTTATCTTTTAGATCCGCTTTAGGTTTACAGAGAAGTAAGAAGAACGTAAAAGAATTCCCATATATCCCAACACCCCTCCCCCAGTTCCCCTATTGATATCCTGCAGTAGTGTGATACATTTCTAACAACTGGTAAGCAATATTGATACATGATGGTATATATTAGAATTCTACACGTTTTGACAAATTGTATAATGTTAAGTAGCAACCATTACAGTATCATACAGAGTAGTTTTTTACTGCCCTAAAAATCCTCCATGCTCCACCCATTCAATTCATCCCTCCCTCCCCAGAACACTTGCCAACCACTGACTTTACCTTTTTACTGTCTCCAATTTTGCCTTTCCCAGAAAGTGATATAGTTGGAATCACACTGGATTTAGCCTTTTTAATTAACTTCTTTTACTTAGAAATGTGTTTAAGGGTCCTCCCTGTCTTTTCACAGCTTGACAGCTTATTTAGGGATGACATTCTAAAACCGGGTTGTGGTGATGGCTGCACAATTCTGTGAATATACTAAAAACCACTGAAATATATACTTTAAAAGAGCCACTTTTATGAATTCCATCTCAATAAAAAGAAAAATTATAGAGGTATAGAAAATACCCATCAGAATGGCAAAAATTCAAGACCACTAATACCAATATTGGTGAGGATATGTAGCAACACAAAGTCTTACATGTTGTTAAGAACTTTAAAAAAATGACAGTTGTATTTCTAATAGCAAGCAATTCCTCAAAAAGCTAAACCGAGAATTACCAAAGGACCCAACAATTCCACTCCTAGGTACTGAAAACAAAATACTCAAATACTTGTTCATGAATGTTCATAGCAGCATTATTAACAACTAGAGGTCCAGTGCATGAAATTTGTGCACTGGTGCAGAGGTGGGGTCCCTCAGCCTGGCCAGCACCCTCTACAATCCGGGACCCCTAAGGGGATGTGCAACTGCTGGCCCTAAACTGGCAGTTGGACATCCCTCTTGCAATCTGGGACAGCTGGCTCCTAACTGCTCACCTGCCTGCCTGCCTGATGGCCCCTAACCATTCTGCCTGCCTGATTGCCCCTTAACTGCCCTCCCCTGCTGGCCTGATTGCCCCTAACGGCCCTCCCCTGCCTGCCTAATTGCCCCTAACCGCCTCTGCCTGCCTGCCTGATCGCCCCTAACCACCTCTGCCTGCCAGCCTAATCGCCCCTAACCCCTCTACCTGTCGGCCTAATCTCCCCTTACAAACCTCCCCTGACGGCCTGATCGTCCCTAACTGCCTCTGCCTTGGCCCCCACCACCGTGGCTTTGTCCAGAAGGAGGACCAGTTAACCGGAAGATGCCCGTCTATCCGGTCTAATTAGCATGTTACCCTTTTATTAGTATAGATAGCTACAAGATGAAAACAATGGCCATCAACTGATCACTGGATAAATGGGCTATTATTTGCATGAAAAGCAATGAAGTACTAATACATACTACAGAGTGGATGAACCTAGGAAATATTATGTAAGTGAAAGAAGCTGAAAACCAAGACAAAAAAAAAGCTTACACATACAGGAGTTGGCAAAAGTAGGTTTACAGCTGTGAGTATATGAAAGTTTGTTCTTATATTACTTATTAAATATTGTATAATTTTCCATTTGAACAACTATAAACCTACTTTTGCCCACCCTTGTGTTATATGATTCCATTTATATAAAAGATCTAGAATAGGTAAATCTAGAGATAAAAGTAAACTGGTGGTCGCCATGGAACAGATGTAAGAAAAATGGGAAGTAACTACTTAATGGGTATGAGGTTTTCTTTTGGGGCAATGAAAATGTTTTTTCAGTAGGTAGAGGTAGTCATGGCATGACATTGTGAATGTACTAAATGGCATTGAGTTCACATTAAAATAGTACAAGAGCCCACCCAGCGTTCTCAGTGGTTGAGCTTCAACATATGAACCAAGAGGATTACCGGTCAGGGCTCGATCCCCAGTGGGGGTTGTGCAGGAGGCAGCCAATCTATGATTCTCTCTCATCACTGATGTTTCTATCTCTTTCTCCCTCTCCTTCCCTCTCTAAAATCAAAAATATATTTCAAAAAATAAAATGACGTAAGAATTTTACCTCAAATTTTTAAAAATTTAGAAGAAATACTATAATGCCAGAAATAAATGATCTGGTTTCATTAGTTTGGAAAAAAGACTGCTAGTGAGCATTAAAACTAAATGAAGGCTACAAAATAGAATAAAGAATATAACAGCTACGTACCCTGACATTGCAGATACAGTAAATTGTATGTTTTTTCAAAGCAGCACACAAGCTAATCAACTGTTTTCAGCTTTTAAAAGTATAAAAAATATCTATTTGGCTCTCAAGATCACCTAACAGTCCACTAACAATTTCTGAAACATAAACGGGTACACCCCTACATCCTAGCCCCCACTACCATGTAACACATACAAAACTGCTACTTAAAAAAAAGAAAACCATCACTTTCAAGCAGGGTGGAAAAGGTGACTGCAAATTTGGTTATTAGGCACAAAAATCTAACTTTAGCAGAACAGGAGCAATTTAAATTCCACCTCAATTTTTTTAATGCCACACTTCCCTAAACAAGCCATCAGTCTTGCCTGAACTCTACCAATATAGTTCACATCATAAAGAACATCTCATTCTGCCCTAGCCAGTTTGGTTCAATAGATGGAGCATTGGCCCAAGGACTGAAGGGTCTCAGGTTCGCATTCCAGTCAAGGGGACATACCCCAGTTGCAGGCTGGATCCCAGCCCTGGTCAGGGCTCACATGGGAGGCAACCAATTGCTGTCTCTCACATCGATGTTTTCTCTGTTTCTCCCCCTCCCTTGCACTCTCTCTAAAAAAATCAATCAGAAAAATATCCTCTGGTGAGGATTAACAAAACAAATAAAAAGAAGAACATCTCATTCTCACTACCCAAGCAACCAAACCAGACAACAGGAACATTCAAACAACAGTAACAGTAACATTTATGAGGAAAGTCCTGAAACATCAATTAACCCAGAATTCCTGTAGCACTGTACAGAAAGAGCTGTTGTCCTCAAGAGATCCTGAACTACCCCAAAATACCAATTTCTGAAACAATGACTAAATCAAATTCAACATAATTCTACATTAAAGCACTTTGCCCTGATTTTTATGAAAACTGGTAATCATGTATAATTCATGTACATGTAAGAACTACCAACTTCCTGCAATATTCAATTAATCAGAACAAAAACATCACTCTACATTATTAGAATAGTCAAACCCAACCTTCACATAAAAAGCAGAATTCTGAATGGCCTCTAATTTTTACCTATAGAACTGAAGTTATCATATAACAACCATGATGATTTTAACAATTAGCTAATTAAGGCTAAGAAAAGTGAAGAAAGAAAAATCACAGTTCAGTTTAAGGTCAAAATATTAACATGATTACCTATTCATAGTTCCAGATACATCAACATCATTCATAAAACATTCGATGCTCAAAGGGAGGTCTGAAGCATTTGCACTCATCAATTTCTTGAGTTTCTCACACTCTTGAGACAGTCGTAATAATGCACGGATTTTGGACTTTATGTCTAGCTTGTATTTCTTTCCAAATTCTTCACAGAAGTGATTTACTAACACCTCATCAAATTTTCTGCCTCCCAGTGTTGTGTCAAACGCAGTGGCCAGAACCTTGGAAAAAGGTAATTAATTCAAAAATGAAGCAATTTAAAATTTTATCATGATATATAGTTAATGGGTAAATTGTATTAAGGGATGGGGGAGACATTAAGATTGAAACAAGGCAATGTGCATGTATCACTTAATCATTGTTACAACCATTGTGTAAAGAGACACTGTAATCCCCAATTTACAGATGATGTCACAAACCTAGTCAGATCAGATAATCTGCAAATCATAAAGCTAAAATTTAAAACCCAATCTCACCAATTTCAAAACCCATGCCCTCTCCCACACTAGTCTGCTTCCAAACAGCAATTACACATATAACCAATGTCAAATATACTAACATGTCATTTACACAGTTCTGGTCTTATTGCTATCACATAACTATGAATAATACAAAAGGCCTTGCTCTATACATCTTACCACCAGGAAAAAGCCTTAACTCATAGCAATTTATTTCTCCAGAGGTCTAAGCTTCCCAGACATCTAGAGTATCACTCCTAGCCTAGTTTCTTTGAGCCATCAAGTTCTAGTCCTTCCACCCTTTTACCAGAAGGCTCAAAACCTTAAGAACAATCCCAGCCTGTGTGGCTCAGTGGTTGAGATAAAACGCAAAGAGCTAATCTAATAATATGAACCAGGAGGTCATGGTTCAATTCCCGGTCAGGACACATGCCCGGGTTGCGGACTTGATCCCCAGTAGGGGGTGTGCAGAAGGCAGCTGATCAATGCTTCTCTCTTATCACTGATGTTTCTATCTTTCTCTCCCACTCCTTTCCTCTCTGAAATCAATAAAAACATACATATTAAAAAAAAAAACCTTAAGAATATAATCTCCTTAATCCTCAGTGTAAAAACATCAAGAGACTATATGTTAAAGAATCCTCCTAACAAGCCTGTAGATAAGCATTATTTCCCCACATTAAAGTATGGCTCAGCAATCTTAAGAGATTTTTCCTCATACCTGTCAACTCTTTTTTTAAAATTTATTTTAGGGGGAGGACATCAATTTGTTGTTCCACTTATTCATGCATTCATTTGTTGATTTTTGTATGTGCCCTGAGAGGTTGAACTTGCAACCTTGGTGTATCGGGATGATACTCTAAACAACTGAGCTACCAGGCCAAGACCCATGCCAACTCTTAATAAATTATTTTGAGCTGACAACTTCCACCCACCCCTATATACTTAGTTTCTAGTTCAGATGACTCACAGCAAGTTTCCATTAGTGAAACAAAATCCTTTAAACATTTATTTAAATTGTCTCTCACAAGTTCCTAATTACCATACACTTATAATACAGTCTTCCAGAAAAAAATATACTTACTTTAAGTTTTCCTCTATTAAATGCACATACAGAAACTTGGTAAGAAGAATGCCCCATATCTATGAAAACTACATTTCTTGGTTTCTCTTCTAAGGCAGGAAGATCTTGCTTATAGATTCCATATGCAAGAGCAACTACATAAGAAAAAATTTAAATTCAACATAGTATTATCATCTAAGAGGAAACTTAAAATTTAAGTAGGAAACAAAACAGACTTTGTATATAATGAATGGAGCTGCATCATATGCTCAGTTCTAGAAAGAATTAAATTCTTAAAAGCTTTGCATAATTTATTCATGAAGAATATTAACTTCAAAGAGTTAAATGCTGACTAAGGGTTCCTTAATGTTTCCAAATCCAATTTCCAATTCCAATTGACTTTGGCAATTGTTCCCAAACCACTTCTCTAACTTTCCCAAACATATTTTCCAGGATTTCTTCTACCATTGTGCCATCTCAGCATTTCCACATATCCTGTCCCTGAGATGTTGCTTTACACCCATTCCTCTGACTCCACCAGCCCACAAGTCATAGAAAAGGCCAATCTTTAAATCAAAGCACTGCTCCAATCACACAATAAATGTATTTCTTTACAAACCATGTGATTAAATATGAAGATACAGAAAAAGTACTGGTCAGATGAATTCTTCATATGTGACAGAGTAACCAAAAAAATAAAGAGGAAACCCTAGGATCTTCACAACCCTCAAGATTAAGTAAGTAAAAAATTTTAGTTAATAGTCTCTCTTACCTGCAGTAGTTTCATTCATTAATCGAAGGCAATTGAGACCAGCAATCTGTGTTGCATCCATCACTGACCTTCTTTCTGCATCAGTATAGAAACAAGGAACCTACAAAAAATTTTGAAAGTTTACTGTATTATAGAGATTCATTTAGGATGCACCTGTCAAAAAGCAGTAAAACCCAGAACCGTCCTCAGTCAACTACAGCCATTTATTCTGCTTATGATCAGAGGATTTCAAACCAGTAGGGAAAATTTAGAAAATTCAACAAGTAGTAGTGAGACAATGGCTAGTCAGCCATATTAAAAATAATAAATTGGCATCCCTACTGTACAACTTATACCAAAATTTAGGTCAAATCAAAGATTTAAATGTTAAAAAAAAAAAAAAAATCAAGAGTACTAGAATGAAAGGAATTTTACCATCAGAGTAAGAAAGGATTTTCTAAATATAACAAAACACCCAGAAGAAGAAAAAAATTTCTGACTCATAAAAAATTCGAATGACCAAATGGGGAAAATATTTGCAACTCACATCATAAAACGCAAAGAGCTAATCTAATAATATGTAATGAACTACAAGTCAAAATGAAAATCACAAACTCAGAATAAAATGAGCAGAGAACAGGAACATTTCAAACAACGGAAAATACAAAATGGCTCTTCAATTTTAAAATGTTCATCTTCACCTAAATAGTAAGATTACATATACTTTGATACCATTATTCTACCTATTAGAATTAGCTAAAACACCAATAAGCTGTGCTGGTGAGGCTGCAGTGAAATAAGCCCTTTCATACATTCCAGGTGGAAGTGTGAATTACTGCAAATTCTTTGAAGGGTAACTGAACAGCTGTAAAAATTACAAATACAGCCCAGACTGTGTGTCTCAGTGGTTGAGCATCAACCTGTGAACCAAGAGGTTAGGGCACATGCCCGGGTTTCTGGCTTGATCCCCAGTAGGGAGCATGCAGGAAGCAGCTGATCAATGATTCTCTCTCATCACTGATGTTTCTATCTCTCTCTCCCTCTCTCTGAAATTAATTTTTAAAAAATTTTTAATTACAATACAGCCCGGCCAGTGTGGATCAGTGGTTGAGCATTGACCCATGAATCAGGAAGTCAAAGTTAGACTCCTAGTAGGGGGCATGCAGGAGACAGCCAATCAATGATTCTCTCTCATCATTGATGTTTCTATCTCTTTCTCCCTCGCCCTTCCTCTCCCTGAAATCAATAAAAATAAAAAATAAGAAATTACAAATACAGTAGTCCATTTGGGGGTATGCAAGACCCCCAGTGGATGCCTGAAACTGAGGATAGTATCAAACCCTGTATATACTATGTTTTTTTCCTATACATACACACCTGTGGTAAAGTTTATAAATTAGGCATAGTAAGAGATTAACACCACCTAATCATAAAATGTAACAATTACACAATATTCTGTAATAAAAGTTAAGTGAATATGATCTCTCCCTCAAAATACCTTGTAGTACTGTACATACAACGTGGATACAATGAACAAAAGGATGATTCATAATGCCAGCAGGACAGAGCAGGCAGAGCAGGACCCAGAATGGCATGCAACTTATAACTTATGAATGGTTTGTTTCTGGAATTTTCCATTTAATATATTTGGACTGAGGTTCACTGCATGTTACTGAAACCACGGAAAGCGAAACCATGAATAAGGGGGAACTATTGTACACGTATCGTTTGTCCCAGCAATTGCACTTCTAAGAAGTTAGCCTATAAATTCTACAAACTTATCATATAAGAGCAAAATGATATTTAAATGTACTCATTGCAGCATTCTTCACTATAAAAAAAAACAACAACACAAAACTGCCCTAGCTGGTTTGGCCCAGTGGATAGAGCTTCGGCCTGCAGACTGAAGGGTCCCAGGTTCAATTCCAGTCAAGGGCATATACCCAGGTTGCGGGCTCGATCCCCAGTAGGGGGCGTGCAGGAGGCAGCAAAAATAAAACAAAAGTGGATGTGCAACAAAAAGACTGGCTAAATAAGTACCTCATAAACTGGAATCTCGCAGACTTAAAAGGAATGATGCACTTCTTTACTGCTATGGAACGAATACAAGATAAATTGTCCAAAATTTGTTAAAAGAAACATAAAAGTTAAAAAGGATCTATCTATATTTGCTTCAGTACATAAAAACCTCTGGGAAGATCTGGATGTGACAAAGTGATAAAATTGGTAACTTTGGGAAGGAAATACTACTTACTAGGTAACAAGTGTGAGGAAGCTTCCATACACCCTCCTATCTACATATTTGATTTTTGAACACTGGGCTATTAACTTTCTAAAAAAATAAAGTTTATGTTTTAACAATAATCAATTTATATATTAAGCACAACACACCCGGGTTCTATTTACACAGCAATCAGACATAGCATTAGTACAGAGCTAGAATAGTGACTATGCAGAAGAGAGTTCACATAGAGGCCAGAGACAGCTATCCTTAGAAAGGTCTAATGACAAGGTGGGCCCTTTCCTAGAATCCAGGAACTTGAATGATAAACGGTTCCCTAAGTTGACACAAAAATTTCCCTAAATGTTAAGTGAGGCACTGTGCCTAAACTGTTTCTACAACATAGTTTATGCAGAATACCTACTTTACTTCTGAAAGTCTGTAATTTTGGTACATGCTAGGCATAAGGTACCTACATGACTGACCCTTTGCCCCTCCAATAGAAACCCTGGACTCCTTAGGCTACAGGCAGAACTTCCCTGACGTATGACATTTTCACACTTGTTGTCACAATTTGTTGCTGAAATAATTAAGCAGTGCTTAATTAAAAGGAACTCTTGGCCCTCGCTGGTTTGGCTCAGTGGATAGAGCATCGTCAAGCCTGAGGACCGAAGAGTCCCAGATTCAATTCCAATTAAGGGCACAGCCTGGGTTGCGGGCTTGATCCCCAGTGGGGGGTGTGCAGGAGGCAGCTGATCAATGATTCTCTCTCACCATTGATGTTTCTATCTCTCTCTCCCTCTTCCTTCCTCTCTGAAATAGATAGATAGGTAAGTAGGTAGGTAGGTAGGTAGGTAGATAGATAGAAAGATAGGACTTTTGGAAGCTTGTCCCTGGTTTCCTCCAGACATTCATTGCCCATGTACAACTTTTCCCTTTGTTGATTTTGCTTTGTGCCCTTTTGCTGTAATAAATCTTAGCCTTAAGTACAGCTATACTCTCTGAGTCCTATTAATTCTCTTAGCAAGTCACCAAAACTCAGTGTAGTCCTTAGGTTCCCCAACACATGACTTAACACATCACCTTTAAACTTGTTCAAAAAGTTGAAAACACCATTCAGGCATTCTATCATTTTACATAAATTTTACTTCAACAGTGAGCATAATACAGGATCAATGTTAAAGGTACTAACTAGATGGGGAAATGAAGATAAATCTGACGGACCAATAAAGAATTCAGAAAAGGCAGAAAGCATCTAAGAAAATACAGTGTCTGTAACTGAATCTTTAAGAGAAGTAGCATTTTTATTCTTTGCATCACCAGAATGTGACACAACAGTCATAATCCAATTTTTCCCAACAAATGTCAGTTCTGCTTTACTAGATAGCCAAGAACTAAGGAATCCGCCAGACAACAGACTGTGGTGAAAAAGCTACCTAACAGTCCTTGCTTTGTCAACCAATGCACCAACGAAGGAGGCCACAGAGATATACATATCAGATAACAGCCACGGAAAGAGATTCAGTGAGAAAGCCAATACAACTGCCGAAATTTCAGTGGTTGCTAAGGACTCCATCATATTACAAGCACATTGCTACAAACAGCCAGGCTTCCATCTAGATAGGATTATGGAAAAGACAAGATAAAGTCTATCGCTGCTTTGCCTTTAGAGCTAGATACAGTGACAGCAAAGATACAGAGATAAAAAGGGAGAAAAATAAAGCATTTCTCACTGAGAGTATTCAACTAATTTAACAAATAAGTAGCCACTAGACACTATGCTCAGTGCTACAAGAAATCCAGGATGAAGTGGGCTTTAAGATAAGCCTTTAAATAGGCAGAAGAACAGAGGAGGCCGAAGCAATAACTAGGGACCAGAAAAGAGAATTCAAGAAAATGAGGACTACTTTGATAAATTTCTTAAAATAATCAATCATACAACCTACGGCAAAAAACAGTATTATTTGCAGTTAAAATGAAAATGCTTCTTCATGCAAGACTTAATAATGAGTAGGGCTCAAACTCACTGAAACAACACAGTCCACAACAGGCTTTTTAAGAACACTTTCTGCTGTCTCCTTCAGTTTGGACAAAAGCATGGCAGTCACTTGCTCCGTGGTAAAATTTCGTTCTTCCTCCATATATTTCACCTGCAATAAAATGACAAAAGAAAATGAGCAATGTCTCACCATCATCAATGAAGCATTATCTCAAGATGGAATTGAAGCTAGTTTTAGAAACAAAAATAATTTAAAGGTCACTTTTAGCTTTATAACATGTACGTAATACTTAAAGATGAGGACCACTACGTAAACAATGTTGTGGCAACTTTATCAATAAAACCTGAGACAATTTACCTGTGCAGAAGCAAGTTGGTGAAGCTCACCATGAGCTACACTGCCCCTCTGTAAAGGATCTGGTGGTGAACTACTTTACCCTCTGACATACTGTGTGTTATCACCTCCCCAAGATTCAATCTAACCTGAGGACATGGTTTTAGTCCAATTCATTCACTGCTATAGCCCCAGTACTGACAGACCTAACAAAATAAATACTTGGTGAATTAAAGAATGTAATAAAGCTTCCAGAGAGCCTACCCTGGATGAAGTCTGCAACTTTGACAAAAGTTGCAAACTTTGTATGTTGAGAGGCTGCAAGGATAAACCCCACCCCACATATACCCATAATTCCCCAACTACAATGCAGACCAGAAAATGTCACTCTCTTCTTTTAAATCTGCTACGCTATCTCAGCTTGAAAGCTACCTGCTCCTCACTCCCCAGCCCAACCATAATGTACTCTGGTTTAGAGTCTAACAGTTTCTCGTTTTATTGCATGATAAAGATGGAAAAATAACCCTCCCAGTGAGTCTCCTTCTAAGTTGCCTCCTCTTCCCTATTTGTCTAAACTTAGTCAACTCCTCTACCCTTGTACTTGGATCCACTTTACCTCCAGGTATTCTCCCTAGTCTCTTTCTCCTTTGGCCCTTGCAATGCTTATGACTAAATCTGCCAATATTCATCCTATTTCTTTCTTAATAGTAAGTATCCCGTCCCCCCCCCCATTTCTTCACCTCCTCTGTACTCCAGCTTTACCCCTTACTAAGTCATCCAAACTGTTCTGAGATTATTGCCACAGATATCCTAAGCAAACCCAGAGATTATACTTATTAGAATTCATCACTTATAAATTCAACTGAATTCTCAGCTACAATGTCACAATCAACTACCTTTTTCTCTCAATTCTTATCATCTCTTGGAATTTGAGCCTGTTTCCATGATTCTGATTTCTCCAATTGGAATGTGTCAAACACCAAATCTCCTCTCTCTAAACTCACTTGCCTGGAAAGTTCAACCACCCTCCGGGGTTCTTCTTACCACCTCTAAGTGCTAGAGAGACAGTGGAGTGCACCCTTCCCATCCCCAGCCTCTCACCCTTTTTGAATGATCAGTTCACTGCACGCTTCACAAAGAGGATCTTCTAGATATCCCAGAAATATCAAAAACTAAACTCTTTTTTCCTCAAAAGAACATCATCTCTTCCAATCTAATTCATATGTCAAAAGTATGACCATATATCTGGCTAATGACTTAAAAGTGCTGATTTCTTTGACTGCTCTTCCTCAAGTCACACCCTAAAATCGCATCAGTAAACAAGACAGCCCTAGCCGGTTTGGCTCAGTGGATAGAGCGTCGGCCTGCAGACTCAAGGGTCCCGGGTTCGATTCCGGTCAAGGGCATGTACCTTGGTTGCAGGCACATCCCGAGTAGGGGGTGTGCAGGAGGCAGCTGGTCAATGTTTCTCTCTCATCGATGTTTCTAACTCTCTGTCCCTCTCCCTTCCTCTCTGTAAAAAATCAATAAAATGTATTTTTTTTAAAAAAAAAGAGCACATGCCCGGGTTGTGGGCACGATCCCCAGTAGGGGGTGTGCAGGAGGCAGCCAATCAATGATTCTCTCTCATCATTGATGCTTCTATCTCTCTCCCTCTCCTTTCTTCTCTGAAATAAAAATATATTAAAAAAAAAAAGACAAGCAGCAATGGCCACATTAATTTGATCACTATCTGTCAAAGCCATATAACAGTGCCACTGATGGTTCTCAATCAAAATCCAAATCATTGAAAAAAATGCCAAACGGTCTTTACTAGCAAGTTTTTTCCTACGCATTTTCATTATACTATGAAATCAGAATGGTATTGATATACAATGACCTAATAAAATAAAATGCTATATTTTAATCATCAGGAATTATCTTGAGAACCTTACCTTTATACCTGTTAATCCAGTAGGCAATTGCACAATATCATATGCAAGGCTAGATTTTTCTGCCTCCACAAACGGATCAGAGAATGCTCGGCCATGGAATCTTTTAAATCCCTGGACTGTGTTCTTTGCATTGGAAATGATCTAAGAGAAAGGAAAGCTGAGTCAAAAAGTAGAAAGACTGATAGCAATTAAATTAAGAAAAAAGTAATTCAATAGCATCAGATTAAATTAGCAACATTGTAACGCCACAAAGTTTTCTTCTGAGTTTCAGTTTTCTTCAGCACTAAACTTTACTGAATGATGCCTACTAGCCTGTGAAGTGAGGCTTGAAGGGTGAGGGTCTTGAACAAGTAACACAGAGATCAAAGACAGCCCCACTTGTCCTGCTTCTCCATATAAATAGGTCATTATACTTTCAAAAGTATTTTACACCTTAAAATTCCAAAACATTCACACATGATTTTTATTAGCTTTTAAAAATTACTCATAGTTTGTGATTCAATCTTTCCAGGAGTCAGTTTGGAAGTATGTGTCAATTCAGAAACTCCAGTGAAAGAAACTTACCATACTGACAGAGTATCTATACTAATAAAAGGGTAATATGCTAATTAAGACCAGGAGACCTTCTGGACAAAGCCATGGTGGCGGGGCCGAGGCAGAGACGGTTAGGGACGATCAGGCCAAGAGGGAAGGGCAGTTGGGGGCAAACAGGCTGGTGGGGGGGCACAGAGGGGAGGCAGTTGGGGGCGATCAGGCTGGCAAGGGGGGGAGTTGGGGGCAAGAAGGCTGGTGGGGGAGTATTTGGGGGCGAGCCGGCTGGCAGGCAGAGTGGTTAGGGGCAATCAAGCAAGCAGGCAGGTGAGTGGTTAAGAGCCAGCGGTCCCGGATTGCGAGAGGGATGTTCAACTGCCGATTTAGGCCCGATCCCACAGGTATTGGGCCTAAACCGGCAGTCAGACATCCCACAAGGGGTCCCATATTGGAGAGGGCGCAGGCCAGGCTGATGGACAATCCCCCCCAACCCGTGCACGAATTTTGTGCACCGGGCCACTAGTCTATATATATAAAAGGCTAATATGCGAGTGGCCCTCGGGAGTTCAACTGGGAGTTCAATCGCTCGCTATGACATGTGCTTACCACCAGAGGGTGGTGCAGAACAAAGGAAGGCTCTGGCCAGCAGCCGGAAGGCCCCGATCAGCCCTGATCACTGGCCAGGCCTAGGGACCCTATCCATGCATGAATTTCATGCACCAGGCCTCTAGTCCTATATAATAAAAGGCTAATATGCAAATCGACCAAATGGCGGAATGACTGGTTGCTATGATGTGCACTGACCAACAGGGGGCAGACACTCAATGCAGGAGCTGCCCCCTGGGGGTCAGTGCGCTCCCCCAGGGGGAGTGCCACTCAGCCAGAACCCAGGCTCACAGCTGGCGAGCACAGCAGCGGTGGCAGCAGCACTAAGGACCCCTCGGGGGATGTCTACCTGCGGGGAGCGGGCCTAACCCGACAGGCAGACATCCCCCGAGGGGTCCCGGACTGTGAGAGGGCACAGGCCGGGCTGAAGGACCCTCCTGCCCCGCCCCAGTTCATGAATGTCGTGCACCAGGCCTCTAGCTATTTATAATACCAGAAGACTAGAAATAGCCTAAATATGTATGGGTAAATAAATTACGGTATAGCTATATAGTGGGCAAGATTATTTTAGGAGGTTGGAAGACAAGTATCTATATAGTATGACTTCACTTTTGTAGGGGAAAAGCTATACGCTTAGAAAGAGTACAAAAGGTTATGCATTCAGAAACTAAGTGATTTTTGGATAGTGGCAGTACAGTAACTTCCAAATTCCCTATAATATTCTAGCTATATATTTTTTATTTCTCTACAATAAACTTATAATTTACGGGAGGAAAAAACACTGACAAAGACATTCAAAAAATTCAAGATGAACTTGTGCTTAAGATTTACAGACTCCAGCCGAAACCGGTTTGGCTCAGTGGATAGAGCGTCAGCCTGCGGACTGAAAGGTCCCAGGTTCGATTCCGGTCAAGGGCATGTACCTTGGTTGCGGGCACATCCCCAGTGGGGGATATGCAGGAGGCAGCTGATCGATGTTTCTCTCTCATCGATGTTTCTAACACTCTATCCCTCTCCCTTCCTCTCTGTAAAAAATCAATAAAATATATTTAAAAAAATATTAAAAAAAAAAAAAAAAAAAGATTTACAGACTCCTCTTCTTAATGCCGGAGCTAAGTGTACCAAGCCCCAAGGATAAGCTACAGAGCCCCTCTGCATCAGGTATGTCCAAGGGCCCACACAGAAGACCTTTTGTAAAACAATGCCTCCCAAATCAGGTCCTGCTTCAGCAAGCTGCCAAGTAGAAACTCAATACCACAATTAACTATGTCAACCTAGAACTAGGCAGCCAATTTAATATAATAACTATTCTCAATGAAAGAAAACTTTAAAAACAGAAAGAATTCACTGAAATTTTAGAAGAAAAGACATTCAATACAGCTGTGTACTTGCTATCTACTGCCTCCTAAAACATCTTGAGCTTTTTAAAAATAAGATTATAGCCCTAGCCGGTTTGGCTCAGTGGATAGGGCATCGGCCTGCAGACTGAAGGGTCACAGGTTCGATTCCAGCCAAGGGCACATGCCCGGGTTGTGGGCTCAATCCCCACTAGGGGGCGTGCAGGAGGCAGCCGATCAATGATTCTCTCTCATCATTGATGTTTCTATCTCTCTATCCCTCTCCCTTCCTCTCTGAAATCAATAAATATTAAAAAAATATAAGATTATAAAACACCCGGTTTAATTAATAATCAACTGGCCAACCACCATTTTCTTAGGCTTATGAATTTTAGGCCCCTCTGGGTTCAGAAAGAGAGACAAGTATTCATTCTATATTTTGCTCCAGATTGAACCATAAAAAGATCAAATATGCAACTCTTTAATGTCACAGCAACCTCAGACACTCAGGATAACAGAACTCTTGGGATTCTGCTGCTCTGAAACCAGCAAATATGTCAGATTCCTAGTTTACAAAATAAACTAATGTTAAGTTAATGTGCTTCTACAAGTATGCTTTCCTTCCTTGAGAATCTTGATTAACAAGATCTATTCTAGAAACCACAATGACCTTCAATATTAGCAAGAAAGGCCCAACGAGACAACTTTAAAGAGCATTTTAAACATCAAGGAACAAGCAAGTCTTGCTTAAAACAAGTTCTGGGCAAAACACATCCTAGCAGTTTGCATTAAACAGATTAGTATACTGTTCATGCTGTTCATTCAAGTACATGTGAATAGGGATAAGTCTGTCTCACAGATGCATGCACTGCCTACCAGTGCTAAACACATAATGAGCACTCGAATAGTTGCTAAACGGAGGGAGGGATAAACCAGAAAAATAAGTCGTTTTAGGAAAAAACAAAACTCTACCTACCTGGCTTTTAGCTGCTGCTCCAATTGACCGATTCTTAGGACCAAAAGAAATGCAAGCCCTAGAAGATAAAACAACATTTTAGTATATTACATCCAAAATTAATGCAACATTACAGTACATCCACAACCACACCAGGCAAGATTTCTGTCTTCACTAAAAAAACATTTATTTTAACAGCACACAGTAAGTCTATGACTTTAACCTTTACAGTGTTCAGTAAAATTGTCCACAGAATGGGCTGCCTCTTAAAATAATTGGAGTCCTCTCATTTACATGTTGCAGTTTTATGTGATGACAATCTGTCTAAAATACTAGAGATGGACTAGCCAGTCTCCACTATCCTCTTAATTCTTCAAGTCTGATGTTCAAATCCCAACATAAAATGACGTACCCTCATATCAATTCATCAATTAAATGTTGTTTTTTAAAACAACTTATAACTACAAAAAGAAAACAGCCTATAAACCCTGAAAACAACTCTTGTCCTTTAGTATATAAAGTAATTTTTCTAGAACTAGCTTCTGAGGACTCAATTTCTGACACAGAGCTTCATTCCCACTTCCGAACACATTCTTCCAAATCACCAATTCATACACTGCCTGCTGGTTTGATCTATTTGCTGCTTAATTTAGAAAGCAAAACTAAAGCCTGCTTAAAGGTAAACTACTTTAAAATACTATGCTTAAGCTTAAAGTCAGCTATATTGGAGTTGAAGCTTTTGCTATCATGACCCCTATGCATCACTCTATGGTTTTTATTCTAATTAATCCCTGTTACCCTGCATTCCCTTAATTCTCATATATCTGGCTCCTCCCTTTACAGTAGCTGCTTTCTCTTAAGCTACAAGATCAAATTTACTGACACCACCTAAAAAAAAATCCCAAAAGACAAAGCTCTTCCCAGAGTCCATCCCCACTCCCTTAAGGTGGTAAAGCCCACTTCATTCTGCTTTAATTATTATGACTGCATAAATTGCTCATATGTAGTATCTCACTTAATCCCCATAAGCACCCTATCTTATTCCCATTTTATATGAAACTGAGATCAAAATGTTATTAAGTAAATTTATCCAGGGCCATGTAATCAAAAAGCAATGGAGTCAGATCATTTCTCCATACTTTACATTCTAGTTTTGACCTTCTCTATCCTCCCTGGAAGCCTAGTTCTTTCAATTTAACAAAGAAATAGGGCTCTGGAGTCATACTGCGTTGGTCCAAATCTAAATACTTAAATGACCTATTAATTAAGTAGAAGTGTACTTAAATTTACTAGCCCTATGCATATGGGTAGAATGCTGGGCCTCTCTGGGCCTCTGGCCCTTTTCAACCAATGGAATAAATAAGAACCCCTGTGAGCCAATCTCCCAGAGCAGTTATGGTTTAGCTTGGCATCTCATCAGATTTCCTCTGAACCCTACACTCTGTGGAGCTAGAACATGCTGGGCATAGCCCCTCAAGAAGCTCAGCCTGCCTGCAAATGTACCAATCTCTAAAAAATTTTTTTAATATATTTTTATTGGCTGGCGCCATTTTGGGGCTCAGCCCATCTGGTTTTCCAGATGACCTAATAAATTCATAATTCTTTACCACAAAAAAAAAAAAATATATATATATATATATATATATATATGTATATATGTGTGTGTGTGTGTGTGTATGTGTGTGTGTGTATATATATATATATATATATATATATATATATATATATATTTTTTTTTTTTTTTTTTTTTTTTTTTTTTTTTGGTTTCAGAGAGATATAGGGGGTTGAGGCCAAAACCCAGGCATGTGCCCTGACGGGGAATTGAACCGCAATCTCCTGGTTCATAGGTCAATGCTCAACCACTGAGCCACCGTGGCAGGGCTACCAATCACTATAATTTTTAAGTTTTCTGAGTACCACTTAAATACCTCTCCTATCACAGCCTATACTGCCCTTCAGGAAATTGCCCAAAGCAATCTTACCACTCCATTCACTCTCTCCTCTCCTAAGCCTATCGATTAGTAAAACTACATCTTTCTAAAAACTACCAGATCTAATTTCCTAAGGGAGGGCAGTTGGGGGCGACCAGGACAGCAGGGGAGGGCAGTTAGGAGTGACCAGGCCAGCAGGGGAGGGAAGTTAGGGGTGACCAGACCTGCACGGGAGGGCAGTTGGGGGTGACCAGGCCTGCAGGGGAGGGCAGTTGGGGGGAACCAGGCCAGCAGGGGAGGACAGCTAGGGGTGACCAGGTCGGCAGGGGAGGGAAGTTAGGGGTGACCAGGCCTGCAGGGGAGGACATTTAGGGGTGACCAGGCCAGCAGCGGAGAGCAGTTGGGGGCAATCGGGCCAGCAGGTGAGCAGTTAGGCATCAATTAGGCTGGCAGGGGAGTGGTTAAGGGGTGATGATCAGGCTGGCAGGCAGAAGCGGTTAGGGGCAATCAGGCAGGCAGGAGGGCAAGTGGTTGGGAGCCAGCAGTCCTGGATTGTGAGAGGGATGCCCCAGATTGGAGAGGGTGCAGGCTGGGCTGAGGGAGGGACGGACATACACGCACGCACGCACGCACGTGCACGAATTTTGTGCACCAGGCCTCTAGTAAATAAAATATTAGCTATTATTATAACTCCAGTGAAGCCCTGATCTGAGTTTCATACAAAAATATACCTACCGCCCTAACCAGTTTGGCTCAATGGTAGAGCATTGGCCTGCGGACTGAAGGGTCCCGGGTTTGATTCCGGTCAAGGGCATGTACCTTGGTTGCGGGCACATCCCCAGTAGGGGGTGTGCAGGAGGCAGCTCATCAATATTTCTCTCTCATCGATGTTTCTAGCTCTCTAGCCCTCTCCCTTCCTCTCTGTAAAAAATCAATAAAATATATTTAAAAAGTAATAATAATACCCACTTGATATTTATATATATATATATATATATATATATATATATATACACACCTACCAGTATGCTATAAAAATTCTGCTTCACCTTCTCAAACTGTCCACTAAAATCCAGTCATCTTTAAAATCATCTATCCATGAGAAATAAAAAATACTACTTCAATTAAAAAAGAACAATTTAATGGCCAATATGTCCAACAGCACAAATTGAAGGATTTTTCAAACTAAAAGCTTAAAGAAACTAATACGTAAATGTGAAGAAAGATTAAGTTGAATATTAATTACTGCCAGCATTAGAACCTAGTTCAGTTCTTTCCGGTGCAAGCTCACAGTAGAAAATTAAAACAAAGTACAAAGAAAATAAGTTGCCTATAATTCCACCAAAAAAATCTCCCTCGATCCTAGAGGGCTACCATTAGCATTTAGGTGAATACTTCTAATACAGGCATAACTCGTTTACATAACACTTAGTTTTATTGCCCTTCACAGGTGTTTTATACAAATTGAAGGCAAGACTCGCCACCAGCAAAAAGACTATGGCTGGCTTCATGGCAATACTCGCTCTATTGCCATGGTCCAGAATCCAACTCCTAATATATTGAGGTATGCCTGTAAATATAAGTCCTAAAAGAGACTAGATTAAAAAACTCATTCAATTTGTTACTCTTCAACATATCTTCTGAAAAGTCTTCAGTGGTTGAATTATTCCATCATGGAACAAACTAAACTCCCTTGTTCCACAGCTTTCATTATTGAGCCTTCATATACCAGGCAGAGTGCTAAGCATTCTACACTTGGTTCTACTAAATACTCTGAGGAAAAAAAACAAACCTATTTCTGTCCCCATTTTATAATGAAGAACCGATTCAAGGATTCCACAATCATCAGGACTACTGGACTTAAAATCTCATACTTGCAAACTTGAGTACTTCCAACCAAACCATTAAATTTATTCCTATTTCTACACTTTCCCTGAGACTGTCCCAATCCTTTCCTCCATGTATTCTAATCCTATTTGCTCAAATCCCACACCTGCCTTTCCTCATCGCTCCATCCCCCACTGATGTAACGTCTACTCTAAATTCATTTTTTTAAGTCTGTACATAAATAAGCTTTCACTGTGCTTTTATGTCATTTATATTTCCAACTGGAACGGTTATAGCTGTAAACAACAGAACTGCTATCTTACACTTCCTCTATACCAGTGGTCAGCAAACTGAGGCTCTTTGGCCCCTTGAGTGTGGCTCTTCCACAAAATACCACATGCGGGCGCGCATGTACAGTGCGATTGAAACTTCGTGGCCCATGCGAAGTCGGTTTACGGCTCTCAAAAGAAATTTCAATCGTTGTACTGTTGATATTTGGCTCTGTTGACTAATGAGTTTGCCGACCACTGCTCTATACTACACACAAAGCCAAGTACTTTAAAAATGGAAAGTACTCAGACATTTGCTGTTTGACACTACTTTTCCTCCATTCCAAATTACAGGTTGACATTGTTGGAAATTAATTCAAACCAAGTTCAACACTCTGTTCTTATCTTTATTTCTATGACTCTAGTCCTAAAAATAATAATCTTTTTTAAGACAGAGAATGGCAATGATCTCTCTTTCCTGGGTAAGAAATACTACTGACCAAATATTTATGCACATTCTGATTAGGATATTAAGAACAGCTGCTATCCTTAAAAGGTAGTTTCATGTTTGTGTGAGTACTCTCAGAGTATTAGGATGGCTTTTGCTCTACTTTCTTAAAACTAAGAAAATGAGCTTTTCAGAGAACCAATAGTATTTAGATTATCAACTAAGAGATGGTGGCAAAATGATTTGGAAATGGTTACTATATTAGAGTATCCTCTGGTTACTTAGTCCCAAACTATCAAGTACCCAAAAAAGTTGATATCAAACAGAAAAGTAACTCATTTTCTGAGAGACATAGTTCCTAAAGCACAGCAAATTCCTGAGTCAGTAACATTTGCACATTAAAAGCCACATATTTGGGGGGGGGGGGTTGGAGTGGAGGGATTGAGCAAAAAAGAAAGAGAACACATGGACAACAGTGTAGTGATTGTGGGTGGATGAAGATAGAGGGGATAAATGGTGATGGAAAAATAAAATGAAAAAATTTTTAAGCCACATATTTGATGAATACTAAAAGGCAAACTTCTATAGATTGCATTTTACTGTACCAACATATCACTTAATAAAGAGGATTAATGAAAATATAAAGAGGTAATAATGGCAATATTAGCAAATGCTCAGGAGCTATTAACTATATGTCAGACATTATTCTAAATAAACACTTTAATTTAACTCCTTAATCTTCATAACCCCATTAAGACAGAGAAATCATTTATGTTCCTGGTATAAATTAATCTAAGTTTTTGTAAAGTATTATGGCAATATGTACTAAAACTCTAAGCATACATATCCTTTATCCTAGCAATTTCACATCTGGAAATCTATCCAACAAAAATAAAAGTATTAACATGTAAACATAAATATGAAAATCTACTTGTTCAGCCCTGGCCGGTGGCTCAGTTAGAGCATTCTCCCATACATCTAATAGTTGCCGGTTCAATTTCCAGTCAGGTCACATGTCCAGGTTGCAGGTTCCTTCCCAGGTTGAACTGCATATGGGAGGCAGCCAATCGTTGTTTCTCTCCCTCTCCCTCTCTAAAATCAATAAAAACATATCCTCGGGTAAGAATTTAAAGGAAAATAATATCCTCAGGTGAGGAATGGAAAAAAAAGATAACTGATGCCCGGCCGGTGTGGCTCAGTGGTTGACCCATGAACCAGGTTCTGGTTAGATTCCTGATCAGAACTCATGCCTAGGTTTCAGGCTCTATACCCAGTAGGTGGCGTGCAGGAGGCATCATCAATGAAGATTCTCTCACATAGTTGATGTTTCTATCTCCCTCTCCCTTCTGAAATCAATTTTTTAAAAAAAACATTTTTTAAAAAAACTACTTGTTGAAAAACTATTTGTAATGGCAAAATATTAGAAATAATCTGTTTGAGGAAAACATGTCATAGCCATAATACAGAATTACATTATTTAAACAAATTCATATTTGACTCTGAAAAATGTCTAAAATACAGGGTGAGAAAATGCAAGTTTACAGTTGTACACATGCTAAAGTTTATTCTTTTTTTTTTAATATATTTTATTGATATTTTACAGAGAGGAAGGGAGAGGGATAGAGAGCTAGAAACATCGATGAGAGAGAAACATCGATCAGCTGCCTCCTGCACACCTCCTACTGGGGATGTGCCCGCAACCAAGGTACATGCCCTTGACCGGAATCGAACCCGGGATCCCTCAGTCCGCAGGCCGACGCTCTATCCACTGAGCCAAACCAATTTCAGCTAAAGTTTATTCTTGTATTACTATTAATTACTGTATTATTTTCTATACCAAGTATAAACCTACATTTGCCCCGCTGTGTATAAGTAAAAGAAATCAGTTACAAAATACAATATGATCCTTTTTGTTTATACACACACACATACTACATATATTAGTAGAAATCTAGAAAAAGGTATGCAAGGATAGAGAGCAAATAATTGAAGGAAACTTAATTCTAACACTTTATAATTGTGTTTGTTTTTTGTTTTGCTTTTTTAATGTATTTTATTGATTTTTTACAGAGAGGAAGAGAGAGGGATAGAGAGTCAGAAACATCGATGAGAGAGAAACATCGATCAGCTGCCTCCTGCACACCTCCTTACTGGGGATGTGCCCACAACCAAGGTACATGCCCTTGACCGGAATCGAACCTGGGACCCTCCAGTCCCCAGGCCGACGCTCCACCCACCAAGTCAAACCGGTTAGGACCACTTTATAGTGTTTTTATGGTTACAGCAAACAAGTGTTTTGTTAAGTCAAGAAAAAAAATGTTTGTTTAGGAAACTAATGGCAAAGTTCCTGTACATTACTTCTACCAAATTTGTATGCAAGCTTGTATTTTAGTTCTTAAGTGATTTTTAAAAACTACTTTAATATTTTTATTGATTTCAGAGAGAGGAAGGGAGAGACAGAGACAGAAACATCAATGGGCTGCCTCCTTCACATCCCCTATTGGGGACTGAGCACAAAACCCAGGGGTGTGCCCTGACAACTGGCGACCTCCTTACACATTATGCTCAATCACTGGGCCACACTGCCTGGGTGGTGAAATCATTTTTAAAGAATACACTTTTGAAATACACCTGTTTCTCAAATTCACCAATGATTTATAAAATGTAGCTAAGTGCCAGATAATGTGTTAGCTTAGCTGCTGGGTATTGAGCTTTAACAAGACTGTCTTGACTGCAGTTCATTATTAATAGATTAGCGTTACCTTCCTTAAGTGTGTTTAAATGGGAATATTTTGGTGCCTGGAATGGAAGTGTGATGACGGTGCTTCCCAGACTGCTCTTGTAAGAAGGTTCAAACCTGTATTTTTATAAAGTGCCTTGGCGGGTGTGGTTGAGTGTCCTCCCCTGCACTAAAACCTTGCCGATTGGATTCCCAGTCATGGTACAATGCCCCGGGTGCTAGCCCCATCCCCAATGAGGGACCTGCAGGAGGCAGCCCATGGGATATTTCTTTCTCTCCCTCTCCCTTCCTCCCTAACAACCAACAAAAAATTATATTTTTATTTTATTTTATTTGAGCCAGAGGACAGACAACTGGAAGCAAGATCTCAACAGATGGAGGAAAAAATGCTTTATAAGAGACTCCTTTCATAACCACAGCAATTAGACATGAGGGGAAGTGGTGTAAGAAGTCTGAAGCTTTAATTAACAAATCAGCCTTCTTTTTCTTTATTCTTTTAAGTGTTTTTATAGATTTTAAAGAGAGGGAGAACATCAATGTGAGAAACATCAATCCTCAGCCTCCCACACGATCGAGCCCGCGCCCTGACCGGGAATGAACTGGTGACTCTCCGGTGCATGGGATGGTGCACAACCAACTGAGCCACATTAGGAATTTGAAGAAATTATTAATAACCACCCTTTCAGAGAGCAAGAGCTGAACGTATGCATAGTTTCTGGGTGTCGGCAGAGTAATATCTCATACCTTATGCTTGCAAGAAATTCATTCCTCTCTGAAGTGAATGTCTTTACATGTCATACAGATCTAAGAAGAGCAACAGGATGACTTAGATTTAAAGAAAAGGAAGGCTGCCCTGGCCGGTGTGGCTCAGAATGAAGCTTAGAAGATTTTGCCCAAGAGGAAGACAATGGATTGAAAGGTATCTCTATGTACTCAAAAAGTAGATTCTTACTCTAACCAAGGAAAGTCCTGGGTGAGTCCTGATTTTTTAGACCTGTGTCTATACTGGTCCCATAACTTATTATTATTCTAGATGTCAAAATGAACCCCTGGGTCATTCATTAACAATTGTGGACAACACCCTGATTGGAATGTATTACTGTGAAAGTGGATGCATACAGAATAGCAGAAAATGACCCAATGCAGTTTAATATTCTGAAGCTATGTGAAAAAGTGAATGCAAGGATATCAAAAAGGCATCGATTTTATTAAACCCTTTCCTGATTTATGTCCCTACCACCCCAAGTTTGAGATCTCTGGTCCCGCAGCTTGAGCCTCAGGTTCTCTGGCTCCCTCGCTTCCGGGCGCCGCCCCGCCCCCACTCACGTGGGACTCCGGCCGCTCCAACGTCTTGCCGCGGGCAGACGATAGAACCCGTTCAACTTTTATTAAGTGCCGGCTGTGTGCAAAGCTACGAATTCTGTGTTAGGTTCAATGAAAGTCAGTACGCCCTGGGCCTGGTCTCTGCTCGCTGAGAGAGGATCTCGGACCATCCTACATCCCAGGCCTTCCTTCCTTCCACCTCCTACCTGTGCCCTCCACTGGTCCGAGTACCCGCTCACGGCTTCGCTCAGCTGGCGGGCCACAGGGAAAAGGCCTCGCCCCTGGCGCAGAACCACAGAGCAGGTCGCGGCCACTAGTGACCTGGCACCCAGCGGGGGTCCAGTATCCACCGGTCTTTCGGCCCGGAATGGAGGTGATTCCCCGGCCCGTGTTCCTCCGCCGAGAGGGTCGCACACCAAAGCAATTGCTACCTCCCCACCCCCCAGTGCACGCGGCCGTGGCCTGGCCCACACTTACGGCGTGCAG
The DNA here is from genome assembly GCF_963455305.1 of Plecotus auritus. NCBI lineage: Eukaryota > Metazoa > Chordata > Mammalia > Chiroptera > Vespertilionidae > Plecotus > Plecotus auritus. The sequence continues at coordinate 36,584,499 of NC_137773.1, forward strand.
CGGTCGCTGTACTCATTAGCTATGGTCTCGATGCCACCGGCGCGTGCCACAGCAACGTAGCAGCTCTGGAAGCCCAGGTCTATGCCCACCACCGACATGGCGCCGGCTACAGCTCGGGCTCGAGCCCGGGTCTGGCCGGCGAAACAGGACACGGACCCCGGCGGGGATGGCGCGCGGAGAGTGGGCCGCGTAGGCCAGGGGACCGGTGCTAGTGAGGGACGTAGGGTTGCCCACACGAGAGCCTAGGTTCTCGGAAACCGAGCCGCTGCGAAGAGTGCTGCTCAGGCGGGCTCCGGCTCAGCGGCCGCAGAGAGGGCGCCGGGTAGCGGGGGCGGAGAAGATCTCGAAAGATCTCGTTGCGACGAGAATGAAGGTGCAGAGCGAGAACTGCGGAGGAAAAAAAAATGTTCTCGCGAGATCTCCACTCAAGCTCTTCCTTTAGTGATCCCGCCCCCAGTCACGCACAAGCATACGTCAGGTCCAGGCGTGGAGAACCTAGGAAGGTAAAAAAAAAAAAAAAAAAAAAAAAGATTGGGAGGCGGAGCTAGCCGATTGAAGCTGCGCACAGAATCAGCCGCAGCTGCTTTCCACACAGGCCAAGAGGTGGGGAGCACCTCCCCTTCCAAAAGAAAGGAGAGCGGGCTGGAGGCGTAGTACTGAGAAAGTATCTTTGGCCTACTTCTGCCGTTCTCTTTATAGCCAAAGAAACTTCCCGTGGTGGGACCTTCTGCGCTCCAGTTCCGAAGGCTCTCTAACCTCCCTAGGGGTAGGTTGGCCCGTACTGGGTTAGGCAGCTGTTGGAACATGGCTCCAAATAAGTCGAGCTATGTCAAAGTCAAAGACAGCGCCCTCTCCGGCATAAGGAAGGAATCCATTCTCAACCCCACCGCCTTGTTTTTTTTGTTTTATTTGTGTTGTTACTCATTGTCGAGGCCGAGGGACCTACAGGACTTTTATTCCCAACATATTCCAAGAAGCAGTCCTGAGCTGGATGCAAGGGACATAGATGATAAACTACCTGGGTCCGTTGAGACCAGCCAGTAAAGTGGTAGGATTACATAAGGTAATGAATCTTTTTTTTTAATATATTTTTATTGATTTCTGAGAGGAAGGGAGAGGGGTATAGAATCATCAATGATAAGAATCATTAATTGGCTGCCTCCTGCACGCCCCCTACTGGGGATCTAGCCCTTGACCAGAATCAAACCCAGGACCCTTCAATCTGACTGCATGCAGGTCGACTCTACCCACTGAGCCAAATCGGCTGCAGTGGTCGGCAAACTGCGGCAGCTCGCGAGCCGCGGTTTGCCGCTCTGTTGACTAATGAGTTTGCCGACCACTAGGGCATGGGTTTTGTTTTGTTTTGTTTTGTTTTTCAGTTTTGTGGGGTTTTTTTACATTGTTGCAGACCAGCTACTAAGCAAGCAGGGAATGTAATGGGTACCTCTGCCAGGCTTGCTTTCCGTCCTGTCTCCGAAGCTGGCAGAATATTAGCCACTCTCCAGACATGATCCTGGGAGGTTGAAACTAATAAATCTTAATTTAAGGGCCTCACTTGCAGGAGCACCTGGGAGAGCAATGACTTGCTGTTAAGGAGTGTTCCGGGTGTGGAGGGGAAGCCAGCGTGCGATCAGCAATAAGCATGTCTGATAAATTGCTTGATGAGATTCAGAAGAAGGGGAAGCTTAATCTCCAAGTGTCCAGTAATTTGTGGTAACTTCTTGTTCTAAATATTTACTTTTGTGATTCTATTTTTTAGGGCCCTCAACACACAGAGTTTTGTGTGTTTTTTTTTAACTTAGGTTGACCTTGACCTTCCTATTTTTCTCCTACTTAAGGGCATGTCAATCACCTCAAAGACAATATTGGCCTTAATTATGACAGTCTGTCTCTACTAATCTATTTTGGGTTATTAAGCACTGAGCAAACAGAGACCAGGCCCTAGGCTGAAGTGTCTAATCCACCTAAAAGATTACTACCTCTGGCATACACTGTGTCTCTGCCTTCCTGCTTGTGGGAGGCCTCCCCAGCCTTTAGCTAAACTGGCAAAAAGGCACACCCATCTCTCTTTATGTTCCAAGTACATATCTATTTGCCTTGGCACTGGTTTCAGTTTAAAATACCATCAACCCTATCAATCTTTTTAAGGATTTGTTCTCAAAATAAAACATTAACATCAGTCACAGGGAGTACTCATCCTGCTATAAATAGTTTCCTGGATCATCAAACTTATAGCTCAAGAGACTATTCTGGGATATTTAAATAAATGAAGTCAGGAAAAGTTATTTAAGAATTCTGAAGAATCTTAATGACAAGTTTCCAAGAATCACAATTGTGAAGCAGTGAAATTGCCAAAATAATGTTGGACACACTGTGAGTAAAGCACAAGTTCTTTTCATTCAGCAGACTACCCTGAATATTTTATTTTTTTAAATATATCTTTATTGATTTCAGAGAGCAAGGGAGAGGGAGAGATAGAAACATCAATGATGAGAGAGAATCATTAATCGGCTGCTTCCTGCATGCCTCTTACTGGGGATCGAGCCCGCAACCTGGGCATGTGTCCTTGACCAGAATCAAACCTGGGACCCTTCAGTCTGCAGGTTGGCGCTTTATCCACTAAGCCATACCGGCACAGCTATCTTGAATATTTTAGAAGAAGGAAGTTATTAAATGCTTTTCTCTCATACAATGGTTAAATTTAGTACCAAGCAATCAGGAAGGTGTTTGTCTGTTTGTTTGTTTTAAAAATACAGTATTCATAGTCTGCTGTTTGTTTTGAAAATACAGTATGCATAGGCTGTTCATCAGTGAGACAAAAGGTTCGAAATTGGGAATTTATAATCATCCCTGCCAAAAGTCCTGTGGAATATACTCTCCGGAGCAGCTTCTGCAATTCTTTGCTTCAGGAGGAAGCTAAAAGCTCAGATAATGGTGTATTCTGGTCTCCCTAATCTCATAATCAGTGGACCAGTGCCCTTAGTTAAACCAGAATCCCAGATAATTACCATACCCTACCTCACCTATAGCTCCTACAGTATGTGCTAGACATTGTGCTGAGTGATTTGGATATCATAATTCATTTAATCTTCATAGCAAGCCCATGAGGTAGGTATTATTTTCCAATTTTATAGAGAAAAGTAAGACCTGAAGAAATTGAGTAACCTGTTCAAAATCACACAGCTTTGAAACCTCTGACTTCAACATGGGTTTCCTATAGCTACACCACTGCTTTCTTTAAATTCACATTAGTTTCAGAGGCTCATTAAAGTAAATATGGGGGGGAGAGTAAAATAAATAATTCAACTAGAATCATTCACTATTGACATTTTGGAATATATTCCTTCCTTTCAGTACTTTTGTTGTATATAATGGTTGAATTTGGTTGTGCCTTTTTTAACATAAGGTTAAACCAGCCTTTCCCAAACTATATTCCCAGGACAGTGCGCCATGAAATATTAATAGGTTAATATTACCATTTTAAAGGCTCTGAGAAGTCCTGTAGAAAATCTGTTTCACTTTGTTTTAATCATAAATACAAGTATAAATATAAGAAGTATAATTATATAGTTAAGGAGTAGTAGCACACAATTTAGACTCCTGATTTTTCCCCTCAAGCATTTTTCTAATCATATGCTCTTCTGATATAAAAACTACCATTACAGTTCACTTCTAACTCAAAATTGGCTGAAATCCTAGGGTCCTTCCTCACTCTGCCAAACTGACTGCTTACATAGCACCACTGTTATCTCATTCTCCAAAGCCCCAAGTTTTGCCCTTATTCAGGCTGATTACACACACACACACACACACACACACACACACACACACACAAACATATACATATACATATACATATACATATATATATATATATATATATATATATATATATATATATACTAGAGGCCTGGTGCATGAAATTCGTGCATGGGTGGGGGGTCCCCTCAGCACAGCTTGGACCCTCTCCAATGGTAGACCCCTCGGGGGATGTCTGACTGCCCGTTTCAGCCCGATCCCTGGGAAACCAGCAGTTGGACATCCCTCTCACAATCCGAGACCACTGGCTCCTAACTGCTCACCTGCCTGCCTGATCACCCCTAACTGCCCCCCCTGCCAGCCTGATCACCCCTAACCACCTCTGCCTGCCAGCCAGCTTGCCCCCAACTGCCCCCCTCTACCGGCCTAGTCACCCCTAACTGCCTTCCCAATGCCTGGTCACCCCTTAGTGCCGCCCTGCCGGCCTGGTTGCCCCCAACTATCCCCCTGCCAGCCTGGTCACCCACAACTGCCCCTCCCACTGGCCTGGTCACCCACAACTGCCCTCCCGCCAGCCTGATCACCCACAACTGCCCTCCCACTGGCCTAGTTGCCCCTCACTGACCCCCCTGCCGGCCTGGTTGCCCCTCACTGCTCCCCCTGCCGACCTGGTCGCCCCCAACTGCCCCCCCTGCTGGCCTGGTCGCCCCTCACTGCCCCCTCTGCCGGCCTGGTCGTCCCTCACTGCCCCCATGCAGCCTGCTGGTCAGTCGTTTGGTTGTCCCTCGCTAACCCCCCCCTGCCCCCGTCAGCCTGGTTGCCCCATGCAGCCTGCTGTTCGGTTGTTACTGTGAGAGCATCGTGACCAATTTGCATATTACCCTTTTATTAATATATATATATATATATGACATGGCATCATTATCAGTCCCACCCTTTTTCTCTTTATAATCTTAAAATGCTGGATGAACTTTGCCCAGATTTCTCTAAGCCACAGAAGCTGATATGATCATGAAAATTTAACCCCTTAATCAACAAAAATTTTCCTGGCCTGACTCACAACCTCCATATCCATCAGCTCCACCTTCTCCTCAACCAGCCCTAGACACAGCCTTCTTCCACCTCTAGCAGCTGGCATTCCAGCTCCACCCCAAAGTCCTGCCTGTTGGTCTGGTCTGTTGAGAGCAGAAATATGACTCTGATCTGTTCAGCCCAGTATTACTCTGGCTTGTCCTGTTCCAAAGTGTGGAAGGACTCCCAACCTCCCCCCCCCCCCCCCGCCGATCCCCCGGCACCTCACCACCCAGCCCAGGGAGCTATCCTGCTATAGTAGCAGTTGGTATCTTGTTTCTATGGATTACAAAGCTTTCTTTACCATCTTTTGTTTTAATTATCAAATTCATCAGGACTCAGTGTACCCTATGCTGGTTTCCTTTCAGCTGAAAACAGGTCATTTGTCTCAGGACAATGCTCTTTTCTACATGCTCTAAGACTCAAAGACAATGACTTTAAAAGACCCTGTGGCCTCTGATAATAATTCACCTTTCCTGATTAAAGAGGAGTCTGGGTATGCATATTTTTAATTTGATAAAGAAACAGTGTTATTATGAACAAGTTGATGTGGCATTCTGCCCATACATTACTTCCCAATCAAAGGAGGACCATTTATTTTCTTGTTGACATGTAGTTAGTGTTCAAATGCAATGTGAGTTAAAAATCTAAATATATCACAGATGATTACAGTTTGACACTTGAATGCTAGCAGTATAAGCCCTAACTCAGAGGAGATGACTAACATGTTTTCCTGGCAATGGCACAGGAATCCATCCCTAACGCAAAAGGCAGCAGCAGCAGCAAGCTGAAACAAGAGAAGAGGTGACCTGAGCTCACTGGAAGCGTCAGAGTTTCTATTCCAAACAAGACAAAGACAACCCTAGAAAAGGTGACCAAAAGACATTTCCACTATGAAGATGTTTTGATACAGTTATCCCTTGGTATCCAAGGGACTAGTTACAAGGCCCCCACGGATACCTAAAACCCTTATATAAAATGGTGTAGTATTTGCATATAACCTATGTACATCCTCCCAGATACTTTAAATCATCTCTAGATTACTTATAATACCTAGTATAATGTACATGCTGTGTAAATAGTTGTTATACTGTATTCTTCAGGGATTTAGGGGATAATGATAAAAATAAAAGGCTGTACATATTCAGTACCGACTCAACCACAATAGTCTTAACTACATAGACCTAACTACATAGTACATGTCAATAACAACATAACTTTTTAAAAAATATTTTTGATCTGGGTTAGTTGAAGCCATGGATGCAGAACCTGTGGATACAGAGTGGCTGAATGTATTTAGCAGAGAGTAGAAATGTAGTTAATAAGTCATTTTTCATTTTTTCTTTGTTTTTAGTAAGTCATTTTTCAAAACTGGGTTACTCGCCCTTTAAGAATACTATTAAATATGAATATATTTTGTGCCATTTCCACAAAAGGCAAAAGTTTCATTTTGAAGAAAGAAAATTGATCCTAAAGATTCCAACTAGATAGCCTTATTGGGTTCTGCAGCCAGCACCAGTGAGAATATCTTTTTTTATTCCAATAGTATCAGCAGATAACATGAGTAGTCAGGAAAGAGTAGTACATTCATATTTGGTATGTCTATTTTATATCTAAGTGAGATGAAATCCAGAGGCCCGAGAAGGTCCCATCTGATCTCTTATAGTCCTTTAGAATGCCAGTGGAGTGCCAAAAATGCCTCCCTAGGGCTTCTCTCTAATGTTTTTCCTTAGAGCTTCTTCTCTAAAAGTAAAATCTCCTTCCAAAGTTGGGGGACACAGTGACAATCTGGCATCTCCATGTAAATGAAAAGAATAACCACATGATTGAGAGGAAATTCATTAATGAGCTTCTCCTCCTCCCTCCCACTCAGCATGTGCTTCCAGGTTCCTTAGGTGAGTGTCTTCCTCTAAGATTGTCAATGGGGTTTCCTAAATGCAACACAGTTTCACTGCAACATTTGATAATTGCTGGTACTTGTGAAGCAAGGCTGGCCACTTACCCTTCCTCTGTGAGAAGTGACTTGACCAACGGTGTGGTTGCTAGCAAAGCCATCCTATCAGAACTGCAAGAAGGAGCACAGTATAATTAAGTAGTAATAATTACAGCTATGATACTGGTACAAGAAACTACAAAGACAAACAGAAATAAAAGTCCAGAAACAAACTCAAGTATGAGAATTTAGCATATGATACATGGCATTTTTAAAACTAGAGGGGGTGATGTTGGGACATTAGCTAACCATTTCGGGAAAAAATTTAGATCCCTACCTCAAACCATATACAATAGTATATTCCTAATAAATCAAACACTTAAAAGTTTACAAATTAAATTTCAAAAATTGCCCTGACCAGTTTGGCTCAGTGGATAGAGTGTCAGCCTGTGGACTGAAAAGTCCCAGGTTCGATTCCGGTCAAGGGCATGTACCTTGGTTGTGGGCACATCCCCAGTAGGGCGTGTGCAGGAGGCAGCTGATTGATATTTCTCTTTCATCGATGTTTCTAACTCTCTATCCCTCTCCCTTCCTCTCTGTAAAAATCAATAAAATATATTTTTTTAAAAAATAAAGCCATGTTCTTCACTAAAGCAGCCATTGGTAACCTCTGAAAATGGTTTGCTATTCTCTAGACCCAGAAAACCCCACAAAGTCATGCAAACCTAGAGGCTCAAATCTCCATGTTCACTTTAAGAACACTCACAAAACTGCCCAGGCCATCAAGGGCATGCATATTCAAAAAGCCACCAAGTATCTGAAGGATGTCACTTTAAAGAAGCAATGTGTGCCATTCCGTCATTACAGTAGTGGAGTTGGTAGATGTGCCCAGGTGTAACAGTGGGGCTGGACACAGGGTTTATGGCCCAAAAAGAGTGCCACATTTTTGCTGGACATGCTTAAAAATGCTGAGAGCAATGCTGAACTTAGAGTTTAGATGTAGACTCTCTGGTCATTGACATTCAGGTAAACAAAGTTCCCAAGATGCAGCGAAGAACCTACAGAGCTCATGGGCGGATTAACCCATACATGAGCTCTCCCTGCCACATTGAGATGATCCTCACTGAAAAGGAGCAGATTTTTCCTAAACCAGTAGAAGAGGTTTCACAGAAGAAACTGAAGAAACAAAAATTTATGGCCTGGGAGTAAATTCAGCATAAAATCCTATCTAATAAAAGAGTAATATGCAAATTAACTGTCACTCCACTACACCCACAAGCCACACCCACAAAGCCATGCCCATGAGCCAATCAGGAGCGAATATGCAAATAAACCCAACCAAGATGGCTACCACCACAGAGAGCAGGAGGGAGGCTTGAGTTTCCCCAGCGATGGAGGAAGCCAAGCTTTCCGCCTGCCCTTGCCGGCCTAGGCCTCTACTCAAGGCTACAAAGTTTCAATGATAGAAGATACATAAACCCAAACAGAAATGGCTGCTGCCACGGAGTGAAAGAGCAGGAGCCTAGGGTTGCCCCCGGCGATGGAGGAAGCCAAGCTTTCCACACACCCTGGCCAGCCCAGGCCTCCGCTTAAGGCTACAAAGTTTCAATTATAGAAGATACATAAATCCCCCAAAAAATGGCTGCTGCCACGGAGCAAGCAGGAGGCTTGGCTCTCCCTGCCACATCAAGGTTACAAAGTTTCAATTATAGAAGATAAATAAACCCAGATACCAGGGCCTCCGCTTGGGTCGCCAGGGGGCATGGCCGGTCTGCAAACCACCATAGGCCCCTCGCCCAGGCCGCCCCACGCCCCAAGGGAACCCCCACCCTGATCTGGGACACCTTTCAGGGCAAACCAGCTGGCCCCCACCCGTGCACCAGGCCTCTGTCCTACCTAATAAAAGAGTAATATGCAGATTGACCATCACTCCAACACAGAAGATGGATGCCCCCATGTGGTCAAAGATGGCTGTCCCCATGTGGACACAAGATGGCCAGCAGGGAAAGCAGTTGGGAGGGACCAGGCCTGCAGGGGAGGGAAGTTAGGGGTGACCTGGCCTGCAGGGGAGGGCAGTTGGGGGGGACCCAGGCCTGCAGGGAAGGGCAGTTGGGGGGGACCCAGGCCTGCAGGGGAGGGCAGTTAGGGGTGACCAGGCCTGCTGGGGAGGGCAGTTAGGGGTGACCAGGCCTGGAGGGGAGGGCAGTTAGGGGAAAACAGGCTGGCAGGGGAGCAGTTTGGCATCAATCAGGCTGGCAGGGGAGTGGTTACGGGGTGATCAGGCTGGCAGGCAGAAGCGGTTAGGGGCAATCAGGAAGGCAGGCAGGCAAGCAGTTGGGAGCCAGCAGTCCTGGATTGTGAGAGGGATGTCCGACTGCCCACTTAAACAGGCAGTCGGACATCCCTTGAGGGGTCCCAGATTGGAGAGAGTGCAAACTGAGCTGAGGAACACCCTCCCCATGCACAAATTTCATGCACCGGGCCTCTAGTAAATCTAATAATAGTAAAAGCAGAATGTTGATTGTCTTTATTACTAAACTAGAGGCCCGTTGCACAAAGAGATTCGTGCAATAGGCCTTCCTTCTCTTGGCTTCCAGCACCGGTTTTCCTCCGACACCCGGGACTCAGCCCTTCACTCTGGCCGGAGTCTGCCTTCTTTGACTTTGCTGCAGGCTCTGGCCAGATTCTGCAGCCTTCATCTTCACTGCAGACTCTGGCTGGAGTTTGCCATCTTCGCTGCAGACTCAGGCCAGAGTCTGCAGTCTTGTCTTCGCTGCAGCCAGAGTGCTGCTCCTGTAGATCCCTTCGCCCCCCACCCTCCCTCTCATAGCAGGCATCCTGCCCTGCCCGGCCACTCGGTGCCTGGAGCAGCTGGGCGGCTGCCATCTTTGTCCTTCTAATTTGCATATTGCCTCCTGATTGGCTGGTGGGTGTAGCGGAGTGATGGTCAATTTGCATGTTTCTCTTTTATTACTGTAGATATATTTCAAGTGATCAAACAAGTTTTCTGATTAGAATTTAAAAATAGATTATTCTGTTCTTCTGCCATTAATTTGGTTCAGAAACATGCTGTTTTATGTCTTGCTACTTTTTTGGATAAGATGGGATTAAAATTTGGAGTTCTGAAAAAAAAATAAAGCCATGTAATTACCAGAAAATAAAGGTGAATAAATACATATTCATATATATTTATATAAACATCCAAACATAGTGAACTTTTGTACGTATAACACCAAAAGAAAAACTGTAAAAGCAAAAGATAGAAAAATGAATGCAAAACAACCGCAAACAAAATAAAAGACAATAAATACAAAGTTAAGAAAAACTATCCAAAATTGGGAGATAAGGCAAAAATATTACTGCTTATTCTTTCAATATCATAATAAAACAATAGAAAATGGCCCAGACTCTGTAAAATCCAATATTAATGTATAAAAGATTGATAAATTGCAAATGGTTTTTGTATAGGAGAGATGCAAATTATTTTTGTCCCAAGATTAGAAAAGATATGCCCAAAGATTATGATTTTATTGCACTGTAGAACAATAAAAGTTTTGTATTTAATTTAACAATCTAATCTCAGCATTCTTTCTTTCACTTCAGTCTCTTAAATTCTGCATTGAATCAGCTTTACTATCCTGCCAGTCCCCTATTAATGAGTTAAATAAATCACTGGCATGTCTTCCTTGTGAATATTTCTCTCTTTTCTGCATACAGCATGGCTAGAGAGCAGTCCGGTTCCTAAGTAGGGGCTGCTGGGGATTGAGAAAATGAAAAAAAGAGACAGACACAGAGATGGAAGGAAAATGCTGGGGCCGGATGGGACCACTGTCCTCTGATGGAGAGACAGGAACTCAGAGCCAATACAGTGCGTTTACTTTATACAGCAAAAACCAGGAAGTTTTACTAAAGGTCAAGACAAAGGAGATTATGTGCATTCTTGGGTGGGCCTAAGTCGTATTCATTCCTGGTGCTTGGCTGTATTTAAATAACAAAACCCACCCCCTGGCACCTGAGCTGAAGGTCAAGCTGACAACACTCCTGCCTCTGGCAAGGTGTGTTTCCAGGATGTGGCTCTGCCAACACCACTGGATTCAGCTGACAATAATTTTTTTTTAATATATTTTATTGATTTTTTACAGAGAGGAAGGAAGAGGGATAGATAGTTAGAAACATCGATGAGAGAGAAACATCGATCAGCTGCCTCTTGCACACCCCCTACTGGGGATGTGCCTGCAACCAAGTTACATGCCCTTGACCGGAATCGAACCTGGGACCCTTCAGTCCACAGGCTGACGCTCTATCCACTGAGCCAAACCAGTTTTGGCTCAGCTGACAATAATTAAAGAAATGCTCATGTGCCTTCCCAGGCACTCTCTACACTTCATTATACACATTTGTAAGCTTTATAACATTTTTTTGTTTTGCTTTTAAATTTTTTTAATTTATTGATTTTAGAGAAAGGAAAGGAGAAAGAGAAATAAACATTGATTTGTTGTTTCACTTATTTATGCATGAATTGGTTGATCCTGGTATGTTCCCTAACTGGGGATCAAACCCACAACCTTGGTGTATCAAGACGATGCTCTAACCAACTGAGCTACCCAACCAGAGCTGATTTTACTTTTTTTTTTTTTTTTAAATATATTTTATTGATATTTCACAGAGAGGAAGGGAGAGGGATAGAGAGCCAGAAACATCGATGAGAGAGAAACATCGACCAGCCGCCTCCTGCACACCCCCCACTGAGGATGTGCCCGCAACCAAGGCACATGCCCTTGACCGGAATCAAACCCGGGACCCTTCAGTCCGCAGGCCGACGCTCTATCCACTGAGCCAAACCGGTCTCGGCTGATTTTACTTTTTAAAAATTAATTTTTGTCCTAAAAAAAAGATAAACATAGAATTATCATATGACCCATAAATTCCACTTCTAGTTATATGATGTAAAAATATTTCTCTCTTTTCCGCGTCCAGAGTGGGTCCAGTTCCTGAGTTGAGGAGCTGGGGATTGAGAAGATATGAAAGAAAGAGACAAGACACAAAACGGAAGGAAAAAGCTGGGAACCAGGTGGCACCGCTGCCCTCTTCTGCTGGAGAGACAGTGCCCCATAGCCGATGCAGCGTGTTTATTTTATACCCCCACATACCAGGAAGTTTCACCAAAAGTCAAGACAAAGGAGATTATTTGCATTCTTGAGTAGGCCTGAGCATTCCTGGTGCTTGACTGGATTTACATATCAAAGCCCACTCACCGACACCTGGGCAAAGGTAAGAGTCAGTGCTGATAACACATCTGCCTTTTTGGTAAATGTGTCGCCTTGGGTTCAGCTGACAATAATTAAAGAATGCCCATGTGCCTTCTCAGGCGCTCTCTACAGTTATATATCTAAAGAAATTGAAAGCAAAGACTCAACTAGATACTTGTACACCAATGTTCATTAGCAGCATTATTCCCAATAGCCAAATGGTAGAAACAAGTGCCCATCGACAGATGAGTAGATAAGCAAAATGTGTTATATAAATACAATGGAATATTATTCAGCCATAAAAAGGATGACGTTCTAATACATGCTACAATATGAATAAGCCTTGAAAACATTATGCTAAGTACAAAAGTCAGACACAAAAAGACAACTATTGTATGATTTCATATATATGAGATATCTAAAATAAGCAAATTCATAGAACGTTAGAATAGAGGTTACCCTGGGCTGTGGGTAGAGGTAAATCCAGAGTCATTTAAAAAGAAATTGATTTTTAGAGAGAGAGGTAAGAGAAAAACATTGATTGGCTGCCTCCTGCATGTGCCAAGACAAGGCTCAAACCAGCAACCCAAGCATGTGCCCTGACTGGAATCAAACTGGCAACCCTTCAGTGCTCCAGACGATGCCCAACCAACTGAGCCACACTGGCCAGGGCAGAGTCATTTTTTAGTGGCTACAAAGTTTCTGTTTGGGATGATGAAAAAGTTATGGAGATAGCCTTAGCTGGTTTGGCTCAGGGATAGACACCAGCCTGTGGACTGAAGGGTCCCAGGTTCAATTCCAGTCAAGGGCACATGCCCGGGTTATGGGCTCGATCCCCAGTAAGGGGCATGCAAGAGGCAGCTGATCTATGATTCTCTCTCATCATTGATGTTTCTATCTCTCTTTCCCTCTCCCTTCCTCTCTGAAATCAATAAAAATATATTAAAAAAGAAAAAAAAACTTTTAGCTGGAGGTAATAGAATCCTTGACTCAAGAGGTTTCATTAAAATATTTGTAAAATATAAATGTGAAATTTGGAATGATGCTCTAGTATTTCTTCCAGATAAATCCTCATTCATCAAAATTCTCAAGGGGGGAAGAGCAAGAGAGAGACATGATTTATTGTTCCACTTTATTTATGCATAGTTGGCTGACTCTTGTATGTGCCTTGGCCCATTGACAAAGAAGCTTTACTTACATAATGTCATTTGGTCCCTATGAAATACATAAAAATAGAAATAAACATATATTTTCACTTAGTGGTTTGCTAAATCAGTCTTTCAATTGATGGAGGAACCCCAACCTTAGCTATGGGACGATGCTCTAACCAACTGAGCTACCTGACTAGGGTCACTCAATTATTTTTCTTTAGAGTATTTATGTTTGTTGGACATTATCTCTTTTTATTATCTGAAGAAAGCTCCATGTGTACAAGAACTTCATTTAGTGCTTTATCCTCAGTTCCTAAAACATTTTAGGTGTTGGATAATTATTAATTTAAAAAGTGAATGGGGCCCTGGCTGGTTTGGCTCAGTGGATGGAGCGTTGACCTGCGGACTGTGGGGTCCTGGGTTCGATTCTGGTAGGGGGCATGTGCTGGGGTTGTGGGCTCAATCCCCAGTGTGGGGGGGGGGGGGGTGCAGGAGGCAGCCAATCCATGATTCTCTCTCATCATTGATGTTTCTGTCTCTCCCTCTCCCTTCCTCTCTGAAATCTATAAAAATATATTTTTAATAAAAGTGAATGGGGACTCAGAAGCATATATTTCAAAGTTATATGTTTCAAAAAATATAGATTTAAGGTAATAAAATTTCTATAATCTGACACTAAATGCTAACATAGCCTAAAATAATTATTTGTAGCATCTTTTACCCATTGACAAAGAAGCTTTACTTACATAATGTCATTTGGTCCCTATGAAATACATAAAAATAGAAATAAACATACATTTTCACTTAGTGGTTTGCTAAATCAGTCTTTCAATTGATGGTCTCCACCCAAGATTGGTTGAATTCGCGGACCCAAGATTGGTTGAATTCGCGGATGCGAAGCCTGTGGATAGGCAGGAACAACTGTATTTATTTTTTTAAATATATTTTATTGATTTTTACAGAGAGGAAAGGAGAGGGATAGAGAGTTAGAAACACCCATGAAAGAGAAACATCGACCAGCTGCCTCCTGCACACCTCCTACTGGGGATGTGCCCGCAACCAAAGTACATGCCCTTGACCGGAATCGAACCTGGGACCCTTCAGTCCGCAGGCCGATGCTCTATCCACTGAGCCAAACCGGTTAGGGCACAACTGTATTTATTGAAAAAAAATAAATCCGTGTATAAGCGGACCCGCATAGTTCGAATCCGTGTTGTTCAAGGGTCAACAGTACAAGTACCCACCCCTCAAAACCCTGTTCAGACCAGACCACCGGCCTCACTCCTCTTCCGCAAACCAGAGGCCCACACCTCAGACCCAGCTCCCACCCCCAGCCCAGAAACCGCGGAGGTGGGACCTAGCTCCGCCCACGCCAGCGTCCTCTGCGTTGAAGTCCCGCCCCTTCCGAGGAGTATCCCAAAATTCAGCGCGGCATACCTCAGCCGCGCTAAGATGGCGACTCCCATGCATCGACTCATAGCCCGGAGACAAGCGTAAGTGAGGGCCCTTGTTGGGTGCGGGGCGGGCTGGGGGCGGGGAGAAGCGCGTCAGCCGGCGGTTGAGCGGCGTCCGGATGCGTTGCCGGTCTCGGATCCTCAGACGGATCGGCAGAGGGTGGATGTTTTTCTCACACGGAGCCTCCTCGCTGCTCCGGCGGGGCATAAAGTTTGGTGTCCGTGGGCTAGCGATAACGTAGAAGACGGCTGCGTAGCGGGACCCGGGGGTGGGGGTGAGTGAGTCTGAAGAGAGCCTGGAGTTTGGTTTCCCGGAAGGGGACGCACAGGAGTTGGTCACTAAGTGGTTTGTGTACCTTTGCCCACCCAGCCGCCAACCCCTCGCGTGGCCCGGGGAAGCTGAAGGCCTGATCCTGACTCCCTATTCTCGCCGACGTACCTTCTTCAGCTTCCTATATGCGGCCTCTAGCCTAGCTGGCTTTTCTTGCCCCTTTCCTATCGCCTTCCCTAGGAACAGTCTGACTACAACGCCGACTTTTCTCCCAAGCTGTCTCACTTTCTGCCATTCATTCTGTTCAATAAGTATTAATTTATTCATTACCTGTCGCTCTGTGTCAGAATTTGGGTATAAAAGCAAAAGAGGGGTTCAAGACAAACTCCGCTTTCAGGGAGCTTACATTCTTAAACATTTTAAGTAAATACAGTTGGTGATAAGAACTTTGAAGCAAACAACAGGTGGTGGAAAGAGGGAAAGGTCCGGGTTAGGTTGGCTGAACAGGACAGGTACTTCTGAAGAGGCGACGTTTGAACAGAGATTAAAAGTGTGAGAAAGGAGCCAGTCATGAGAGGATTTGGGGAAGGAGCACCCAGACAGTAGCATAATTGCTTTGAGATAAGAAGTTCGTTTTTTAGAACTGAAAGATGGCCATTGTGGCAAATGAGGGAGAGGGAGTGGCACAAGAGGTTTGCTTGTAGACAGTGCAGGAATCATCCCAGATACCCCTTTTTTGTAAAGCCTTTTGCTTCTGCCAACCTTTTGCTTCACGCAAACGTTTGCCTCTTTTTCATTCGCAGCATTTCATGCCATCACCATTTGCACATCAATAATATATCACTTACGTTCTGCTAGCATATACTGTACATGTTTATGTTTCTTTTTTTTTTTTTTTTTTTTTTTTTTTAAGATTAGGTGGGAGTCCCAGAAGGCCTGGGCACAGGCCCGGAGCAGGTCTCCAAAGCCGATTTCCGGCAGCCCACCAGAGTTGGGTGCAAAATATGGAACGCTTCACGAATTTGCGTGTCATCCTTGCGCAGGGGCCATGCTAATCTTCTCTGTATCGTTCCAATTTTAGTATATGTGCTGCCGAAGCGAGCACTGTTTCTTTTTTTTTCTTTCTTGATTTTAGATAGGGAGGAAGGGGGAGAGAGAGAGAAATACATGGCTTGGTTGCCTCCAGTAAGTCCCAGACCCGGGTCAAACCTAAAACCTAGGTATGTGCTATGATCAGGAATGGAACACATGACCTTTTGGTGCATGGGATGAGGTTCCAACCAACTGAACCACACTGACCAGAGCTATATTTCTTTTTTAAATATATTTTATTGATTTTTTTTTTTTTTACAGAGAGGAAGGGAGAGGGACAGAGAGTCAGAAACATGGATGAGAGAGAAACATCGATCAGCTGCCTCCTGCACACTCCCCACTGGGAATGTGCTGGCAACCAAGGCACATGCCCTTGACTGGAATCGAACCTGGGACCCTTCAGTCCCCAGGCCGACGCTCTATCCACTGAGCCAAACCGGTTAGGGCTATATTTCTTTTAATATTTATAATTTTTATTCTAAGCCCTGTCCATTTTCCTCTCCCCTCCATCAGATTCTGTCTGTCCTGCCAGTTAAGAGTTCCTTGAGCATAAGGATAAAGACTTAGAGAGTCAGAGTACATAGTATGCTTGATGAAGGAAGAAGACTTTAAAGTCACACAGTTCTGAGATCAAGAATGGAGTGCTAATAATACTTAAAAAGCATACTAACTGATGTCACCAGGGTCCACTCTCGGGCTTGTTCTTTTGGATGTTGGTTCCATACTTGCATAGGTTCAGTCCTTTGGTATAAAGATGGCTGCAGTATCTAGGGTCATTTATATCCTCTCAGCTTCAAGTTGATGGCATCTCATTGGTCTAGATTGGGTTACATGCCCAACCCTGAACCAAGTCTATGGGATTGTGAAGCTCTGATTGACTTAGACCTCATAATCTTCCCAGTACAATTGAGTGGATCTCTATAAATCAATGATGAGCTGGATGGGTGGGTCAGAGGAAGTAATGAATGCTAGATTGGCAAAACCAACCAATGTATACTCTAAATATGAAGTGAAAGTAAGACTTTTAGCACCTAAAGAATATTGCTATTTCTTGTTTCAGAAGTATCAGAAAGTTACACAAATGTTCAATTTCTATGATATGCCTGTATTTGGGTACATGAATAAAAGACCAATCCTACCTTTGGGAACTTCTGGTGTTGATGGGAAGAAAACATATGATGTATAATAAAAGCTGTCATGGTATATTGACTTAAGTTTGCAGACTGAGAAGGAGGGCCTTTAGAAGCTGGGGTGGAGGGGTGTCCAGGAGAGTTTGGGGAATATTTTTGGCGGAGAACAGAAAAGAGGACTTTGCTTTTAATTTTATATTCATCAAAAAGGTTTAATTTTATTTATAAAGAGCATATATTACTTCCATAATGACAAGTTTTAAACTGCTTTTAAGTTAGTCAAGAGAAGTGAAAAAGTACTGTTACCTTTCTTTTAAAAAGTCTTTGGACTAATAGAGAAAAATAAGAGGAAACTAAAAGAGCCTAAATTTGAACTCCTCATGCAGCAGATCTTGCAGGGACTAATCTAAAAGCAGTTGAAGTGAGATTATTTTCACTTTTTAAATTGTAATTACATGTACTCATATTCATGTAATTAGATTATAGAATCTTGGCACTATTTCGGTCATTTCTTTTATTGAAACCTTCACTGGATTCCACTACTATCTCTTCAGCATTCAGGTTAGTCATCTAACTTTGGCTGCAAGACCTGCAATAACATATTCACCTCCTGAAGTAGCCTGTTATATTTTTTAACTCTCAAAAAATTTATGCTGAGCTGAAAGGAAAATAATATTTGTGAAGCTAAACTCTGCTTCCTTTTAACTTCCCAACTTATAACCTAAACTGATTTCAGTCAGTTAAAAACCCTAAGTGTTGCCCAGCTGGCATGGCTTAGTGGTTGAGCATAGACCTATGAACGAGGAGGTCAGGGTTGGATTCCTGGTCAGGGCACATGGCTGGGTTGTGGGCTCAGTCCCCAGTGTGGGGCATGAATGCAGGAGGCAGCCGATCGGTGATTCTCTCTCATCATTGATGTTTCTATCTCTCCCTTTCCCTTCTGAAATAATAAAAATATATATTAAAAAAAAAAACACCTAAGCTTTTTCCATTTGAATTGCCAGCAAGTCAAGTTTCCTGTTTTGTACTTGAAATGATTTTCAGATTTACTTTTACTCTTGTTAAATTTGACAAAGAGTTCCAGCCTATCAGGACCTTTTTGGATCCTGATTCGGTCATCTGTCTATTAGCTATCCCTCCTAGCTTTGTGTCAGCTGTGAGTTTGATAAAATGCACATAATTATAAAAATGTTGAACAAAACCAAACTGAGGACCAAACCCTGCAGGTCATTGCCCGATACCTCTCTATATATGATGTTCAACTGATCACCTAATTGTTCTGTTTTGTTTTGAGAGACTTACCAGGATGCCTTAATTAAAGATAAATACCCAAAAGGCAATGTAATATTATGTAATGATCTGATACCTAGCTAGGTGTGATGGCTCTTCTTTCTGAATCAATTTAATAAATCCAGCCAGAATTTTGGCTAGAATAGATGTCAAGTTCACTGATCTAGTTTGAGGAATCTACCCTTTTCTCCACTTCTAAAATCAAAACAGAATTTGCCTGCTTCCAGTCTTTCAGCACCACTTCTATATTCCAGAGTTCCTCAGATTACCAGTAGCAATCCAATAGTCTCACCTGGGAAAATCTCTGATATGTCAGAGAGCATTCACCTGGTCATATAACTTAAACACATTCGAAATGGATAAGGGCTCTGTTATATATTCCTCAAATACTCTTTTTATTCCGTGTACTAGAGGCCCGGTGCACGAAATTCGTTCACGGGTGCGGTCCCTAGGCCAGGCCAGCGATTGAAGTGCGAGCCTCTGCTGTGGAAGGGCAGGTACCAGCTGACCTCTGGGCCCTGGGCAGTACCTGGGCCTTCGGGCCCCCACGTGCCCCCCTCCTCCTGAGTCATGGGGCTCCCACCCAGCTCCCTCAGCGCCTGGGAGCTGGGCGGCGACCCCACCCCCTGCTGCCACTGCTGGTCCCCATCTGCAAGGCAGTTGGCGGGGCGATCGGGCCCCACTCGCACCCACCTTGGCCTGTTGCCACCTGCTCACCTGCTCCACCATCCTGCCGCGGTCCTGCTCTCATGGGGCCAGCAGCGCTTCTGCTGCCAAGGCCCGCCATGTTCTGTGCCGCCTCTGGTGGTCAGCGCACATCATAGCGAGCAGCTGAACTCCCAGTCAAGGGGATAATTTGCATATTAGGCTTCTATTACATAGGAGGATAATAATACCCGAGTTCAGACTGAAACAAAATAAAATAGTCCTGCTTGATCTCTAAGCCCATAATGTGATATTGGTGGCCTATTTACCTAGCACACCAAATAGTGAACCTATCCCTTTTCATATTTTTTGTGCTTTAAATATAACTATACACAAAATAAAATAATTTTTTTATATTCTTGATATTTTTCACTAGTCTCAGCTTATTTTGGCAGACTTGCAGATTTTTCTCTTATAGGTCTTTACCAACAAAAAACAACTTATTGAGATTTTTATTGGCATTACTTTAAACCTATAGGTCAATTTGGAGAGAAGGGACATTTTTACAATATTGAGTCTTCCATTCTGTGAACATGGTATATCCCTCTATTAGCTATTTATCTAAATGTCTAGTTCCTCTCTGTAATCTTTGTTTTCTGCACAAAAGTCTTACACATATTTTATTTATTTCTAGGTATTTGGTACTTTTTAGGATATTATAAATGACACCTTTAAAATTTCATTTTTTCAAATATATTTTTATTGATTTCAGAGAGGAAGGGAGAGGGATTGAGAGAGAGAAACATCAGTGATGAGAGAGAATCATTGATTGGCTGCCTCCTGCATGCCCTCTACTGGGGGGATCAAGCCCGCAACCCTAGCATGTGCCCTTGGCTGGAATCGAACCTGGGACCCTTTAGTCCACAGGCCAACGCTCTATCCACTGAGCCAAACCAGCTAGGGCAAAATGTCATTTTTTGCCTGGCCAGTGTGACTCAGTGGTTGTGTTGACCCATGAACCAGAAGGTCACAGTTCAATTCCTGGTTGGGGTACATGCCCAGGTTGCAGGCTCGATCCCAAGTAGGGAGCGTGCAGAAAGCAGCCATTTGATGATTCTCTCTCATCATTGATGTTTCTCTCTCTATCCTTCTCTCTTCCTCTTTCTGAAATCAATAAAAACGTATTTAAATAAATTTTTAACTGTTTTTATTATATAGGAACAATTCATTTTTATGTTTTGATCTTACCTAACACAGTTTGGCAAACTGAATCCCGCCTGCTGCCTATTCTTGTAGTCTTGCAAACTAAGAATGTTTGTATTTTTAAAAATTAATTATTTATTTGAGAGAGAGAGAGAAAGAAACATTGATCTATTGTTCTACCCAATTCATGCATTCATTGGTTGATTGTTGTATGTGCACTGATGAGGGATCACACCTGCAACCTTGGTGTATCAGGATGCCACTCAAACCAACTGAGCTACCTAGCCAGGGTATGAAGAATGTTATTAATATATATGATCAATTTGATGGTGGGGAACACTAACTTTGAATCTCAATTGAGTGAAACGTTATCCTCCAAAAAAGAATTCCATTCTTCTCATTAGTAAACCTCTCTTATTTGAAATATTTTTATTAACAAAATATTTCCAGAAAATTTTCTTCCCTTGTGTTATATAAGTATCTACATAATATCCTCACTTTTTTTCCTTAAATATGTTTTTATTGATTTTTGTTTAGAGAGAGGGAGAGAAGATAGAAACATTTATGATAGAGAAATATCAATCGGCTGCTTCCTGCACGCCTCCTACTGAGGATTGAGCCTGTCACCCAGGCATATACTTGACTGGGAATCGAGTCAGCAACTTCTTGGAACATGGGACAGTGCTCAGTCCACTGAGCCATGTTGGCCGGGGATAATATCCTCCCTTTTGCCTCTTAATCTGCAAAGCCTAAAATATTTACTATCTGACCCTTTACGGACAGTTTGCTGACCCAATCCAAAGCCTTGCTAAACTCACTCATGAATTCAAACTATTGAAAATATTTTATCTGTAGATCTTTTGGATTTGCCATGTATATAATACATCATCAGTGAGGAATGACAATTTTATTTCTTCCTTTCCAATTCTTTCATCTGCTTTTCTTTGCTTGCTGCATCTTAATCTAATTTCAGGAACTGAGATTTTTCTTAGTCTCCTAGATGTCTAGAAACCAGGCTGCCCTCCTTATATGGTTGGTTTATTCTTAACGGATAAGACCCTCTGAGTCCTAACTGCAGATACAAACTACAGGGCTGACCACTCTGGATTTCTATTTTCTTCCATATCTTGGCTTGGTTATTCTTTACCTTATTGTTTTCTCATGCCCATGCAGATTGTTTTAAATGTTTTGACTGTCTTTTCTAGTTCTGAGCCTAAGTGTTGTCTGAGTTACCTAGTCTGCCATTGCTGGAATGGAATTGAGGAATGAAGATTTGAGCTAAATTCTGTCTTAACTTCAAGGTCCATGCTCTTAACCACTTACTATGCTGTCTTGCGATTAAACCTAACATAAACAATTTAAAATGTAAAATGATGTTTGTTTCTATTTAAAAATAAACACCATTTTACACATTATATTGTTTATGCTTTTCAGGGCAGAATTTAAAACCTGTATTCTGATTTTTACTCTGTAGTGAAGCAAATAAGCAACATGTAAGATGTCAGAAATGCTTGGAATTTGGACATTGGACTTATGAATGCACAGGAAAAAGAAAATACCTACATAGGCCTTCAAGAACAGCAGAACTAAAGAAAGCTTTAAAAGAAAAAGAAAACAGATTATTATTACAACAAAGGTAAGTTTACATGTGATATCTAAAGGAATATTTTTTTTCCAAAGAAATCTTTTAATTTATATTTATAGACTTTATTAAGGGCCTAAATGTCTCATGGTCGTTATCCAGATTTAGACTACAATATTAATGAGCGCTTATTATGTGCCAGGTACTATACTAAGCTCTTTAGAAATATTAGCATATTTAAGCATCATATCTATAACATAAAGGTAAGTACTATTATTAATCCCCATTTTATGTATGAAGAAACTGAGGCATGGAGAGGTTCAGTAACTTGCTCAGTGTTGTCACACAGCTAGTAAGTAGAAAAGTTAAGTGTTAAACCAACCTGTCTTTTTAGAATCCATGGTCTTAATCATTTTGCTTTATTGCTTCTACCTATGACATGACAACAGAATACTATGTGATAGATTATATAAGCTGCTGTAAAAAGATATCTAAGATAAATATCCAGGATACTTATATTAAGTATATAGACTAAGTAGAAAGCAGTATCTACACTAATAAAAGAGAAAGATGCAAATTGACTGTACCTCTGCTACGCCCACCAGCCAATCAGGAGTGGGTATGCAAATTAACCTGAAAAGATGGTGGCAACCCCGCCCCCCAGCCGCTCTGAGCCTGTGGGATTCGGAGAAGTCGGGCGCCAGCGCCTGAGGCTGGCTGTGGCCAGGGAGACCAAGAAGCCACCTGCCCTGTGATCCCAGGCTGCAGAAGCTGCCTGCCCCACGTCTGCCCACCCCATGTCCTGGGGGAGACAGAGAAACCGGGCCTCAGCGCCTGAGGCTGGGTGCGGCCCGGGAGAAGAAGAAACTGCCTGCCCTGTGATCCCAGGCTGCAGCCAGCTGGAGAAGCCACCCGCCCCATGTCCGCCCATCCCAGGTCCTGGGAGAGACAGAGAAACTGGGCCCCAGCACCTGAGGCTGGCTGCAGCCGGGAGACAAAGAAGCCGCCTGCCCCCTGATCCCAGGCTGCAGCCAGCAGCAGAAGCCTCATGTCCACCTGCCCCACGTCCTAGGGGAGATGGAGAAACCAGGCCCCAGCTCCTGAGGTTGGCTGCAGCCCAGGAGATGAAGAAGCCGCCTGCCCTGTGATCCCAGGCCGCAGTCAGCCGGAGAAGTCGCCCACACTGCATCCTAGGAAGACGGAGAAGCCGCCTGCCTGCAGTGCAGGCGCCAGCACCTGTGGCTGGCTACAGCCTGGTAGACAGAGAAGCTGCCCACCCCGTAGTCCCGGGCACCAGTACTTGCGGCTGCAGCCCAGGCAAAGCCACCTGCCCACCATCTCCTGCGGCTGCAGCCAGCCTGGGCGCCTATGGCTGATCAGAGGGAGGGAAGCCCAGATCCCAGGTGCCTGTGGTCGGCTGGAAGAGGGAATCCTGGGTCCCAGGTGCAGGGCTGAGGCAGAGGTGGTTAGGGGCAATCAAGCCAGCAGTGGAACAGTTAGGGACAATCAGGCTGGCAGGCAGAAGCAGTTAGGGGCAATCAGGCAGGCAGGTGAGTGTTTAGGAGCCAGCACTTCTGGATTGTGAGAGGCTGGGCTGAGGGACACCCTTCCCCCTCCCCCCCCTGCACGAATTTCATGCACCAGGCCTCTAGTATATAATATGCTATCATTTATGTTAAAAAAAGAAAAAAGGAATAATTGGATTTTTTTGAAAATATAAATGATCGATAATTATAGTTCCTTTCTGAAAAGATCTGAGTAGGAAGGAAACTGGAAAATCGTTATTTACTCTTTTATGCCCTTTGAATAAAGCTTTTTAAATTCCTATGAAATAAGTAAGTATACATGCTTTAGTGAAACTGAAATGGGAAGGGGTCAGGTCAACTTAGAAGCAGCGTCTTTAGGACTATTAGATTTATTAATAGTGTTTTAAATATCAGGACTTTCAAGGAAGCTGTCTTCTAATTTGTGGACATGAGACTCTTCAAGGGTTATACAGGAGTAGATAAGTAATCAGTTTCTAGATTATCAACATTCATTATACTTTTTCCAAAAATAAATCTGTATGAGAACTTGTCTCTTGGTTCTCCTTTTCCACTCCCCTTTCTCAACAATCCTTCTTAATTTTGCAAAAGAAAGGCATACTTCTCACCTTCTCTAATCTTAACCTTGGTATGTTGCCCTAATGTATAAAAACCTAAAGGTCTTTCAAAATGCTGGTATTGGAATGAAAAAGTGAATGGTCCTAATTATTGGGAGTAAATTATTCTGTAAATTTTTTTTTCCCCAGCAAAAATGAAGTAAGTCCTAATTGAATTTTCAATTTATAAGTCTATTTTAATGATACATCATTATGTTACTTGTAGAATATAACTTGGGAGACATTCAAAGCATTGACTGACATTGCTACAACAAAACACTTTCTATTCCTATCTACCTATTCAGGTTAACAAGGTTTATCAGGGTTAAATCCATACAAATTAAATATAGGAATTGAATTGAGGTTGAACCTTGTCATAGTCTAGCAATAAGATTCATGGATACATAAACTAGAAAAATAATCCATGTCATTAAGAGATGTATTTCTAATACAGTTATTTTATGTATAATAGTTACTAAAATTATATAGTTTTACATTGTTCTAATCAATTTTGTAGTAATGATAATGCTAACTCAGTTCAGAATTTTTAAACACTTTTAAAGGCTTATGATCACAAGCAATTAAAAGATACAATTTCAAGTTATGTCTCTATTTTTATTACAGAGAAGTATCATAAGTAATCAGTCAATTTTTTAGGCATAAAAATATTTAGGATACATTCTATGGGGAAAGCAGAATAAAAGTTCAAGTTTAAAAGGAAAAAAAAGACAATGTAAAAGTACCAACTCTTAAAGATAAGATTGTACATGTGTTTTTTAAGTGAATTGTGGTAGGTATCCAGTTATTGTGACATTTACTTTTCATTGGATACAATTATCAAAATCATATAATAATTTTCTTAAAATAATATATAATATGCCAGTGATTATACCATTTGCAAATATTGAAACTTATTATTAAAAAGTATGAGGAAGAAACATAGTTTTGCAAAATTATTTTATTAGAAATGTAAGCAAAATATGTTTGGAGACCTCTGTCCTAAAATATAAAATATAAGATATGAATAACTTAATCCCAACATTTACTTTTTTGTTTTTCTAGTTGTATTACACAAGTATCTTGATCTTAAAAATACATAGATCTATATGTATTTTAGATATGGCTCTATTACATAAAGACTGCTTTTTTTTGGTTTAATGATAAAATGATGGAAGTGTGTGAATTTCAGTGATCATGAATTCTTGTGGTGTGGTTTAATAAATGTACTTCTTCCACTTATTTACCCTCAAAATGACAATTCAGTAATTCCATTGTGTAAAACAACTTTACATACATATCTATAATAATAAAAGCATAATATGCTAATTAGACCGGACAGCCGAACAACCTTCCAGACGACCTTCCGGACGAAACCAGGACTGTGAGGGCCAATGAATTTTGTGCATTGGGCCTCTAGTATATTTATATTTAAAGACTCATGAAATAAGGATAGAAGCATTACCTAGGAAATATAGATAAGTCCTGAATATAGAAATACTAAATTTACAAGACAATGCTATAATAATAGAAGTAATTCTGTAATTTGAAAACCTGATTTAGTGTGCATGTTGTTTGGCAAGAATATAACTGCAAGCCATTTGTATATTTCATTCAAAAATCACCAGACTTTGTTCTTGGTAAATGATGTGAGGGAACACAGTCTTGAAGTATTAATTGTCACAGTAAATAACTGAACATTTTGGGAACATACAGAAAAAGAAATGGTTATTTTAAATTAAAGGTTGCTTTTTATATGAAACTAGAGGCCCAGATTGGGCTAAAACCGGCTCTCTTGACATCCCCCGAGGGGTCCTGGATTGCGAGAGGGCGCAGGCTAGGCCAAGGGACCCCATTGGTGCACGATCGGGGCCAGAGAGGGACACAGGAGGTTGGCCAGCCGGGGAGGGACTGTGGGAGGGCTCCGGGACACGCCCAGCCCATCTTGCTCAGTCCTGATTGGCCAGACCCCAGCAGCAAGCTAACCTACCAGTCAGAGCATCTGCCCCCCTGGTGGTCAGTGCACATCATAGCGAGTGGTTGAGCGGCCTTAGCATATCATTAGCATATTATGTTTTGATTGATTGACTGGATGACTGGACACTTGGCATATTATGCTTTTTTTTTTAATATATTTTATTGATTTTTTACAGAGAGGGAGGGAGAGGGATAGAGAGTTAGAAACATCGATGAGAGAGAGACATCGATCAGCTGCCTCCTGCACAGCCCCCACTGGGAATGTGCCCGCAACCAAGGTACATGCCCTTGACCGGAATCGAACCCGGGACCCTTCAGTCCACAGGCCGACGCTCTATCCACTGAGCCAAACCGGTTAGGGCCATATTATGCTTTTATTATATAGGGTGGCCATTTATAATATTACTCTGGAAACTCAAATTATAAATTACAATTGTTGTGCTATTATTTGCTTTGTATTGTTCAGGATGTAGTTGATTTAGCCATATCAACCTAAGTTCAAAACTAAAAAAAGAATCAAATTGGTTCATTCAGTCATCTTTACCAACTTACCTGGCTTCTAAGATAAAGTTAATAGATAACATGTTTTGCTTCAGTGCTGGTTACGTTGACTATGTGCTACATAGAGCCTACAACAGGAAACTTTCCATTTGGTTATAACAGGTAATACTGGACTATGAATACATGTTATAAAAGACAAAGTGTTTCTTCAATATAGAATAGTTTTGGGGATAACATAAGGGTCGGTCTGAGCTGTGCATAATCAGTCTATTAATAGGAGTTTCTTTTTCCCATGTTTATCAGCATTGGAGAAACTAATGTAGAAAGAAAGACGAAGAAAAAAAGGTATGTGGCTTCAGGAGTATTATATAGTTAATATGTAATACTAGTTGTAGGGATAGGAAGAGTGATTTTAAAATAGTAGTTAAAGATTTGAATCTGAAGTTTCTTGTTTGCAGTTTTCTAATATGTTCCTCTCTTTACCTGTCTGGAATTTATTGCCTTTATGTCTCCTTTTTCTCTTACTTTCCAGAGTCCTTCTACCTGGAAATAGTAAATAATTTTTCCTAGCTTAGAATAGGAAATATTATTAAACTGGCAAGAAATTATTGTCCAGCTATTCCTGGTCTAAAGTAATTGAGATTATGAAACATTTGCCACTTCATGAGGTTTAAATAAAACCATTTGTTATACTGCAACTTTATTCTACTATTATTTATTTGCTGTGGCACATGATATATTAGGTATATTATACCATCCAAGAGAGTTAAATTACTAAAGTAAATGACCTTGCTAAGGGATGGAAGGCAGTATGGTTACAATAGTTAGGCAATCCCAAAAGCAGTAAATGTAGGAATAAAATGCTAGCAAAGCTTCAGTTATATACATGTACAGAAATTAACATTTTACTAAATGTTGGCTGCCCATAAATGTAACTACTGATTGTCTAATAGGTCTAAGAGTGTAACCAGCTCCAGTAGCAATAGCAGTGACAGTTCAGCCAGTGATTCTTCATCAGAGAGTGAAGAAACATCTACCTCATCCTCCTCTGAGGACAGTGATACTGATGAAAGCTCCTCCAGTTCATCGTCTTCAGCCTCCTCCACAAGCTCTTCCTCATCCTCTGATTCAGACTCAGATTCCAGCTCTTCCAGTAGTAGCAGCACCAGCACGGATAGCAGCTCTGAAGATGAACCACCAAAAAAGAAGCAAAAGAAATAGAATCGCTCTACCTATATTGGACTGATGGACCATAAACTTTAGTCTGATTCTCAAAAGGGAATTTAGAATATGTTAAAGCCAAATAGGTTAACTGGCCAAAATTTTGAGAGCTCAGAAGTTTCTAAATGTTTTACATTGTAAGAGCATAAAAAGTATTAATGAAATATATATATATGTATACTTTTTTATTTTAAGGGTGAATCTTGTTTTTCTTTTTTATATTTAAAGTATATCTCTAACACTTAATCAAAAGCTGAAATCCAGTAATTCTGTTTTTGTGGTAAAACTTATCTTTGCCCTGGCCCATGTGGCTCATTTGGTTGAGTGTCATCCCATGCACCAAAAGATTGCTGCTTTGATTCAATCAAGGCACAAACCAAGGTTGCATGCTCAATCCCTGGTGGAGGACATGCAGAGGCAGCCTGTCAATGATTCACTCTCACATCAATGTTTCTCTCTCCCTCTGCCTTCCTCTCCAAAAAAAATAAAAAAATCTTTAGAGTAAAACAAAACCAAAACTTATCTTTTCTTCCTGTGAAAACAGTGCTATAATTTGTTATATGTTAGTGTTATGTATGAGACATATTTTCAGGATGATGCATCAGAATATCTGGCAGTGAATTTCTGTGTATTATTACATCAGATTTAATACATTGTTATTATAAGCTTAGACGTCTTCCTACTGTTGATAAATGTGCTCTATTTTTATGTTTATGTTCAGAAAGTTATTTTGCCTTCTGTCCTAAATGAAAAGTTCAAGAAACCTATTAATATATTTCTACCTTTTTTGATAGTACAAGTTTCAAGTTACTGTGTTGTATCATTTATTTTCTTCTGATTCTTAGAGTTACACTTATCTAAGGAGCATCATTCTAGAGCAGGGGTGGGCAAACTTTTTGACTCGAGGGCCACAATGGGTTCTTAAACTGGACCGGAGGGCCGGAACAAAAGCATGGATGGAGTGTTTGTGTGAACTAATATAAATCCAAAGTAAAGGAGCGGAGGGGAGAGCAAGAGAACCGGATAGAACAGCCGGATCCAGCCCGCGGGCCGTAGTTTGCCCAAGGCTGCTCTAGAGGAACTTAAAAAGGAACAAAAATGTTGAAACTACTTAGGAATCTTGGTGCCTTTGGGTAAATTCAGTATATCAGAAAACAGTCATTTAAAAGGCTAACAAGCCCTAGCTGGTTTGGCTCAGTGGATAGAGCATCAGCCTGCGCACTGAAGGGTCCCAGGTTCGATTCCGGTCAGGGGCACATGCCTGGGTTGCAGGCTTGATCCCCATTAGGGGACGTGCAGCAGGAGGCAGCCAATCAATGATTCTCTCTCATCATTGATGTTTCTATCTCTCTTTCCCTCTCCCTCTCTGAAATCAATAAAAATATAATTAAAAATAAATAAAATAAATTATTTTAAAAAATGACCATGTTTTTTAAATAAATAAATAAATAAATAAAAGGCTAACAAGTAAAAGTGGTATAAATATACACTGAGTGGCCAGATTATTATGATCTCTGAACGCATAATAATCTGGCCACTCAGTATATATTATTAGAGGCCTGGTGCATGAATTCGTGCATGGGTGGGGTCTGGCCAGCCTGGCCAGGGAGAGGGGACATGGGCGGTTGGCCGGCCTGCCTGCTGGTTGAACTCCTGGTCGAGGGGACAATTTGCATATTAGCCTTTTATTATATAGGATATACACTGAGTGGCCAGATTATTATGCATTCAGAGATCATAATAATCTGGCCACTCAGTGTATTTCTTTGTTAATATGCTATAAAAAGTACCATTCAAAGGGAGGAAGAAAGGTAATTCTTACAGAAAATTAGGGTGATGTTGGTTGCCTTTTATTGAGATTTTTTTAAGCTTTCATAAAGATTGCCTTTTACCATTTTTATGATTTTAGTAGGACAGTTTATGTGGTAACTGGTCATATACAACAATGTACTACATAAATATGGTGTGTTAACATAGCACACACAATTGAAATCTAGCATGAAAGGTTGAAAAATACTGCACAATATTTCTTAAATTACTCTGCTGTGGTAAGAGTATTTAATATCAGATTATTCTGTGATGTCTTTTAAACTTTTTGGAAAAATACATCATTTGTAAAGAAACCTTGATTTGGGTTCAATATAGGTTTTTAAAACTATGAATGTTGCCTTTTTATATTTTTATGAGAAAGTGAGAGAAAATTACTTTGGAAGAAAATGGGCTTCTATTTAAATGTTGAAATATAAATGTTATGAGTTTAAGGAGCCTACAATTACCTGTAAGTTTTACAGAACCACCTGCTTTTGGTGATTGTAAATAAACTCTCAAAACTTCCTTGAAAGGCTCCATACAGAATGTGTC
The DNA here is from genome assembly GCF_963455305.1 of Plecotus auritus. Lineage (NCBI taxonomy): Eukaryota > Metazoa > Chordata > Mammalia > Chiroptera > Vespertilionidae > Plecotus > Plecotus auritus. The sequence goes on from NC_137773.1 coordinate 36,614,526, forward strand.
AATTGACAGGAAAATTTAATAAATTAGTAGTTAAACACATTTTACAATGTGGTCTCTTTAAGGGCAATTTCAGCAGTTAATTTGAAAGAAAAAATGTGTATATAGGTAACATCACTTGCAATGAAATAAAGCTCAGAGTTTGTGCTCACAAGTTTACGCTTCTGTTATCTTTTTGCTGTTTTATTTAATGCCAGTCTTTAGTAAATGTATTATGTTTCAACCACAACCATTTAGATCATAGGTTTTCATCCCCAAACATTTTGTTAGTATGACTGTACAATATTGAAATTTTGTCCTGGAATCAAAATAAGGCACTAGGCTACAAGTTAGTACTGGGTATGGAAAAAAGTGCACATACTTATGGTTTTATGTATTCTTTTAATTTTTATTTTGAGCCAATTGTAGAAAAGTTGTAAAAACATTACAATTTTCACATGTACTTCATCTAGCTTCCCCTAATGCTAGAATTTACATAACCATAGTACAATGATAAGAACCAAGAAATTAATGTGATAAACCAAAAACCTTATTCATATTTCACCAGTTTTCCCACTAATGTCCTTTTCCTGTTCCAAATATTACCCAGAAAATACAATTACTTATAAGTCTACTACTGTCTAGCAGTTCCTCAGTCTTTGTCTTTGAGGCCCTTATCACTTTTTTTTTTTTTTTAAATATATTTTATTGATTTTTTACAGAGAGGAAGGGAGAGGGATAGATAGCTAGAAACATCGATGAGAGAGAAACATCGACCAGCTGCCTCCTGCACACCCCCTACTGGGGATGTGCCTGCAACCAAGGTACATGCCCTTGACCGGAATCGAACCCGGGACCTCTCAGTCCGCAGGCCGACGCTCTATCCACTGAGCCAAACCAGTCAGGGCAAGGCCCTTATCACTTTTGAAGAATATCGGTTATTTTGTTTAATGTTCCCCAATTTGGGTTTGTCTGTTGTTTTCTCATTGAACTGAAGTTATGCTTTTTGGAAGAATATCACAGAAATGCAGTTGTATCCTCAGTCCATCATCACAAGATTCCTAATGTCAATATATTATTGGTGATGTTGACCTTGATCACTTGGTTAAGGTGGCTTCTGTCAGGTTTCTTCATTGTAAAGTTAGTTAATAAACTAGAGGCCTAGTGTGCGAAATTGCACGAGGTAGTCCGCTGCTACTCATTCCTGCCTGCCGCCCCGTCGTGCTAGTAGGCACACCCACCCACCTGCTGCCCCACCGCACTCGCCCCACCCGCCTGCTGCCTGCCTTGCTACGATCAGAGCCTGTGGGCTGCAGGGCAGGGACCGAGAGGTGTTCAATGCACCTCATGGTGACCGGTCGTTTGGTCATCCTGGTCGTCACGACACTGGCTTTTTATACACACACACACACACACACACCTTGGGGGAGATACTTTGAGATTACGCAAATTGTTTCTCCTTACACTCATCCACTTAGTTTTAGTTGATGTTGTCTATGACAGTTATTTGGGGGAGAGGGGTTGTTAAATTTTTTAATAAATTTTTATTTTTCAATTACGGTTGACATACATTATATTAGTTTCAGGTGTACAACTCAGTAATTAGATATTTCTATAACCTATGAAGATATCACCTTGATAAATTTAGTACCCATATGACATAGTAATTACAATATTATTGAGTATATTCCCTATGCTGTACTTTATATCCCCATGACTATTTTGTGACCACTAATTTGTGTTTCTTAATCTCCAGCCCCCCAACTCTTCTCCCCTTCAGCAACTGTCAAAATGTTCTCTGTATCCATGAGTATGACAGTTATTACTGTGATGTTTTGCCAATGATGATTTTCTATTTCCTTCTTCCACACTAATTGGAATTTTATACAGAAGAGCTGTCTTGTCTTCCCCATATTTATTTAATTAATTATTTACAGTATGGACGCATGGATTTTATTTGTTATGTGGGTTAGATTCAATAATACCATTATTTACTTTGTTGCTCAAATTGTCCCACCTTTGGCTACCAGGAGAGCTCCTTCAGGTTGGCTCCTTTGTTCTTTCAGCACATCCTCTTTAAAAAAAAAAAAACCACAAACACATTTTCTTACTTTTTGAGATAACAAGGTGTCCCAGATTCATCTTACTTCCCTGCCCCATTTTTTGAACCAACCGCTTCTCCAAGGGACCTGCCCTGATTTTAAATTGAAGAATAGTATTTAGAAACTAAGATATGAGTGCTGTCTTAGTATGTTTTTAAAAAATATATATTTTTATTGATTTCAGAGAGGAAGGGAGAGGGAGAGAGATAAAAACATCAATGATGAGAAAGAATCATCCATCGGCTGCTTCCTGTACACCCCCCACTGGGGATTAAGCCCAAAACCATGGTATGTGCCCTGACGGGAATCTAACCATGACCTCCTAGTTCATAGGTCAATGCTCAACCACTGAGCCATGCTGGCTGGGCCTTAGTATGTTTTTTACGCATTCTGACTGATAGTGTTCTAAGATGGTTAGATAAGGTGTAGATTTTTGCCATTAGCTGTAAGAAATCAGGTGTCATCCCTTCAGCATTTCTCATCTTTGCTTTCTTTGCTTTCATATCACTGGACTCTTCCTCAGGAGCAATGCTTTCTTTGACAAATGATGGAAGAGGGAAAGTCTTCAATTAAAAATTGTCATTACTGGAGAAACCAAGAAGGCGGCATAGGTAAGCACCTAAACTGCTGCCTCGCACAACAATTTCAAAACTACAACTAAAAGACAGAATGGACACTATCCAGAACCACAGGAAAGCTGGATGAGTGAAAATTCTACAACTAGAAGGAAAGAGAAAAGCTCACAGAGAATTGGAGGTATGGCAAAGGGTCCTTGTGCGCGCAGAGAGGAAGGGTGGCTGAGAGCCTGGCTGACTTTCTCTGGTGGAAGAGGGAAGGAAGCCCCCGACCGCACTGAACCCCAGTTCTGACTGCACTGAACCCCAGTCCCGGGCGAAACCCTGTGGACCCAGGCTCATACAGGGGGAGTCTGGACTGTCAGGTAGAGAGAAAGGCACCCGGAGACTCAGAGACCCGGGGGAGACCCGGGGGATCCCCGGCAGGCAGGGTTCTGGAGGCGTGCGTGCCAGTGTGCACAAAGGCTGCGGAGGTTGCCACAGGCTTTCCCTAGCAGAAGGGAGTCCGAAGCTCCTGACTGCACTGAACCCCAATTCTGACTTCACTGAACCCCAGTTCCAGGCGAGCCCCTGGGGACCCACACTCTTACGGGGGGGATCTGGACTCTCGGGCAGAGACTCGGGAGCCGGGGAAGGCAGAGGTCTGCAGGCACGCGCATGCCAGTGCGCACAAAGGCTGCGGAGGTTGCCACAGGCTTTCCCTAGTGGAAGGGAGTCAGAAGCTCCTGACTGCACTGAGCCCCAGTTCTGACTGCACTGAACCCTAGTTCCAGGCGAGCCCCTGAGGACCCACACTCTTGTGGGGGGAATCTGGACTCTCGGGCGGAGACTCAGGAGCCGGGGAAGGCAGAGGTCTGCAGGCACGCAAGGGGCAAGGCTGACTGGAAGCCAAGACTGTCTGCTCTGCCCTGAGACTCCACCCCATCCAAGCTGAGCACAGAGGCTATTGCAATTTGGCAAGTCTAATCCTATAAGGCTGTCTCCAGCACCGAACTTCTCCCAGCGTAGACACAGCTGATCCTTACAGCCAACTGGCCTGGAGGTTAATTCCTCCCAGTGATACCAACAACAATCAAGACTTAACTACAACAAGGCTGTACACACAGTCCACAAAGGGGTGCACCAAGAGTGTCCACCTCAGGTTAACTGGGGAGGCTGACCCACTGGGCCATATAGGAAACCTAGCACACAAATCTACCCTACCAACTCAGGGAAGCAGTTAAAATGTGGCGTCAAAGAAACAGGTCACAAACGAAAGAAATGGAGGAAAACAAACGACTGGATATAGAATTCAAAACCACGGTTATAAGGCTTTTCAAGAATATCCTAGAAAAGGCCGATAAATATAATGAGACCCTTGAAGATATGAAAAAGGACCAACTAGAAATTAAACATACACTGACTTAAATAAAAAATATTATACAGAGACCCAACAACAGACTAGAGGAACACAAGAATCAAGTCAAAGAATTGAAATACAAAGAAGCAAAAAACACTCAACCGAAAAAAACAAAAAGAAAAAAAAATCCAAAAACTTGAAGATAGTGTAAGAAGACTCTGGGACAACTTCAAGCATACCAACATCAGAATTATGGGGGTGCCAGAAGAAGAGAGAGAGCAATTTACTGAAAACCTATTTGAAGAAATAATGACAGAAAACTTCCCCCACCTTGTGAAAGAAATAGACTTACAAGTCCAGGAAGCGCACAGAACCCCAAACAAAAGGAATCCAAAGAGGACCACACCAAGACACATCATAATTAAAATGCCAAGAGCAAAAGACAAAGAGAGAATATTAAAAGCAGCCAGAGAAAAACAGTTAGTTACCTACAAGGGCATACCTACAATTGTCTGCTGATTTCCCAACAGAAACTATGCAGGACAGACAGGAGTGCCAAGAAATATTCAAAGTGATGAATAGCAAGAAGCTACAACCAAGATTACTCTACCCAGCAAAGCTATCATTCAGAATTGAAGGTCAGATAAAGAGCTTCACAGATAAGAAAAAGCTAAAAGAGTTCATCACCACCAAACCAGTATTATATGAAATGCTGAAAGGTATTCTTTAAGAAGAGGAAGAAGAAGAAAAAGGTAAAGATAAAAACTATGAACAACAAATACATATCTATCAACAAGTGAACCTAAAAATCAAGTGAATTAAAACCTGAGGAACAGAATAATCTGGTGAATATAATAGAATCAGGGGTATAGAAAGGGAGTGGACTGATAATTCTCAGGGAGAACGGGGTATGGGGGCGTTCAGGAAGAGACTGGACAAAAATCGTACACCCAGGGATGAGGACAGTGAGGGGGAGGTAAGGGCAGAAGGTGGGGTGGGAACTGGGTGGAGGGGAGCTATGGGGGGAAAAAGGAGAAACCATTGTAATAACCTGAATAAAGATTTATTTTTAAAAAATTGTCATTACTGCCTTTTTCCCTCACTCTACAATATATGTAAATTCAGACATAGGACAAATATCCATTTTCTCACACCAGGCTGTGTTCTTGACAGACAGAAAAGTGTGTGTGTGTGTGTGTGTGTGTGTGTATCTACACTACTAAAAGAGTAAGATGCAAATTGACCGTACCTTTGTGGCGCTAACCAGCCAATCAGGAGTGAGTATGCAAATTAACCCAACATGCTGGAAGGTTAATTTGCATATTCAGGTGCTGAGCTGCCAGGGGTGTTCCACACCGCCCCAGCAGATCTGGGCCTCTGGGAAGCGTGGGAAGGTGGAAAGGTGGCTCCAGGCCGGAGCAAAAAGGCAGCTCCGGCCAGAGCAAAGGCGATGCAAGTAGCCAGGGGAAGGAAGGCCCATTCTTGCACGAATCTTTGTGCATCAGGCCTCTAGCATATATATATAAGTGTGTGTGTGTGTGTGTGTGTGTGTGTTTATACTGGGAATTGAACCAGTGCGCTTGAACCAGTGCGCTCTCTCTCTCTCTCTCTCTCTCTCTCTCTCTCTCTCTCTCTCTATATATATATATATATATATATATATATATATATACAAAAGACAAAGAGAGAATATTAAAAGCAGCAAGAGAAAAAGATCAGCTGATATATACACACACACACAGAGAGAGAGAGAGAGAGAGAGCGCACTGGTTCAAGCGCACTGGTTCAATTCCCAGTATAAACACACACACACACTCACACACACACATATATATATATATATATATATATATATATACAGACATACAGAGAGAGAGAGAGAGAGAGAGAGAGGAGCCAGACCTTGGATTATGTTGCCTTAATTGAAAAAGTTGACCCAAAGCAGTATCTCAAATTGTATTTTTGTATGCTGCCCTGCAGATTTCTTCACCCTGGAAAAATTGTACTGTAGAAAGACTAGATGTGTGTGTATATGTGTACATGGCAAAGATTGAGAAAGGCCTTATGAAAGAACAAGAGAGAAAGGAAAGCCAGTGTGTGTTGCAGACGTTCTCCATTGAATTTAAGAAGAGGGTATTGATAGAAGCTGTGGACCTGGAGATTGCCAATGTTCTTGAAGTCTTTTGTGTACCCCAAGAGTTTCTGTGTGTGCTGGTCAAGGCATTCAGTAATAGCCACAAACTTTAGTATAACTCCTGTTTAAAAGGGTGCTATACCAATGTAGATAACATTTCAACAGCAGTTTTCTCAGTATTCATTTGCAATCTAGTTGGGTAGACCAGTCACACACAGAAACAAAAAGATCAAGGAAAAGAAGACTTTCAGTTAAACTTGGCAAATTGAATCCATGTATTTATTACCATTCATCCTGACATCTAACTAAAGTGGCAGAAAAGAAGAAAAAAGCATAAACCCATAAGGCAAAGAGAAAAAGAGAGGAGATGAAACAAATGAGAAGTGACAATTCTTTTGAAAGCTGTAAAGTTGATGGAATAAACAAGGCCAAAGCATAGGCCTACAGTGAGGAAATGCCAACAAAAAGAAGCCAATTCATACCACAGAACTCTGGAGAGGTTCCAAACTTCATGGCACCATACACTTGTCAGCCAAGGTACAAGGGGAACTTGAAGACAGCTAATGGAAAGTTTATGTAAGAATCTGTGTCCCTGTGTACCCATCTCCACTTCATGCTGTGTTAGTGAGTTTATTTTTATTATTTTCCCGGGCATGTGCCCTGATCTAGAATTAAACCACCGATCTCATGGTGCATGGGTCGATGCTCAACCATTAACCTACACTGGCCAGGCCTTTATTTTTTTTTTTAATGTGGACTTTGTTCTGTATACTTGATAAAATGATTCCTTTGCTTAAGAAGTTGTGAGGGATACCCAGCTGGCATTGATCAGTGGTTGAACATCAACCAAGAGGTCACAGTTCAATTCCCCATCAGGGCACATGCCCAGGCTCTATCCCCAGTGTGGGGCGTGCAGGAGGCAGCTGATCAATGATTCTCTCTCATCATTGATGTTTCTATCTCTCTCCCTCTTCTCTCTGAAATCAATAAAAATATATTTAAAAAATAAAGTAAAATAAATAAAACTATACCCAGAACATTTACCACGGTATATTTACCAAGGTAGCTCATATTTCAGATCATAATTGTAAAAGCATTCAAATCATACAAGGTATATGCAAGGTATACGTGACCACAGTGAAATCAAATTAGGAATCACTAACAGAAACCTCTTGAAAATCCCACAACATATGGAAATTGAATTTCATTCCCTTTGGAATTATCCCCCTTTTAAATTTTATTCTCTTTAGTTTATAAAATTAAATGTTTATGAAAAGTATAAAATACACTTTTAAAAATGGAGTTCTCTTTGTGGGAGGGTTTTTAAGTACAAATTCAATTTCTTTACAAAATATACAGTATTCAGGACATCTATTCTTTTTTATTATTTTTCTCTTTTAGGTCATCTATTCTTTTTGTATTTTCTTTATTGTTTAAGGTATTACATATGTGTCCTTATCTCCCATTGCCCTCCCACCCCCACTCCCGCTCGTGTCGTCACCCCCCTAGTGTCTGTGTCCATTGGTTATGTTTATATGCATGCATACAAGTCCTTTGGTTGATCTCTCCTCCTTCCCCCCACCCTCCCCTGCCTTCCCTCTGAGGTTTGATGGTCTGATTTATGCTTCTCTGTCTCTGGATCTGTTTTTGTTCATCAGTTTATGTTGTTCATTATATTTCACAAATGAGTGAGATCATGTGATATTTATCTTTCTCTGACTGACTTATTTTGCTTAGCATAATGCTCTCCAAGTCCATTCATGCTGTTGCACATGGTAGGAGTTCCTTCCTTTTTACAGCAGTGTAGTATTCCATTGTGTAGATGTACCACAGTTTTCTAATCCACTCATCGGCTGATTGACACTTAGGCTGTTTGCAAATCTTAGCTATTATAAGTTTTGCTGCTACGAACATAGGGGTGCATATATCCTTTCTGATTGGTGTTTCTGGTTTTTTTGGGATATATTCCTAGAAGTGGGATTACTGGGTCAAATGGGAGTTCCATTTTTAGTTTTTTGAGGAAGCTACATACTGTTCTCCACAGTGGCTGCACCGTCTGCATTCCCAGGAGCAGTGCATGAGGGTTCCTTTTTCTTCACATCCTCACCAGCACTTGTCTTGGTGATTTGTTGATGATTGCCATTCTGACAGGTGTGAGATGGTACCGCATTGTCATTTTGATTTGCATCTCTCAGATGATTAGTGACTTTGAGCATGTTTTCATATGTCTCTTGGCCTTCTGTATGTGCTCTTTTGAAAAGTATCTATTTAGGTCCTTCGCCCATTTTTTGACTGGATTTTTTATCTTCCTTTTGTTAAGTTGTATGGGTTCCCTGTAAATTTTGGAGATTAAACCCTTATCAAAGATAACATTGGCATATATGTTCTCCCATGTAGTGGGCTTTCTTGTTGTTTTGTTGATTTTTGTTGTTTTGTTTTGTTTTTTTGCTGTGCAGAAGCTTTTTTTTTTTTTTTTTTTTTTTTTTTTATGTAGTCCCGTTTGTTTATTTCCATTGCCCTAGGAGCTGTAACGGTGAAGATATTGCTTTGGCTTATGCCTGAGAGTTTGCTGCCTATGGATTCCTCTAAGATTTTTATGGTTTCCCATCTTATGTTTAAGTCCTTTATCCATTTAGAGTTTGTTTTTGTGTATGGTGTAAATTGGTGGTCTAGTTTCATTTTTTTTGTATGTTACTGTCCAATTTTCCCAACACCATTTATTGAAGAGACTGTCTTGACTCCATTGTATGCTCTTGCCTCCTTTGTCAAATATTAATTGAGCATAGTGATTTGGGTCCATTTCTTGGTTCTCTATCCTATTCCATTGGTCTATATTTCTGTTCTTGTGCCAGTACCAGGCAGTTTTGAGTACAGTGGCTTTGTAATATAGCTTGATGTCTAGTATTGAGATCCCTCCTACTTTGTTCTTCTTTCTCAGGATTGCTGCAGCTATTTGGGGTATTTTTTTATTCCAGATGAATTTTTGAAGAGTTCTTTCTATGTCTGTGAAATATGCCATTGGTATTTTAATGGGGAGTGCATTGAATTTATAGATGACTTTGGGTAGTATGGATTTTTTTTTTATTTTTTATTGATTTTTTACAGAGAGGAAAGGGAGAGGATAGATAGCTAGAAACATCGATGAGAGAGATACATCGATCAGCTGCCTCCTGCACACCCCCCACTGGGGATGTGCCCGCAACCAAGGTACATGCCCTTGACCGGAATCGAACCCGGGACCCTTCAGTCCGCAGGCCGACGCTCTATCCACTGAGCCAAACCGGTTCCGGCAAGGGTAGTATGGATATTTTAATGATGCTGATTCTCCCAATCCATGAAGATGGTATGTTCTTCCATCTGTTTACATCTTCCTCTGTTTCTTTTTTCAGTGTCCTGAAGTTTTCCTACTACAAGTCTTTTACCTCCTTAGTTAAGTTTATTCTTAGGTATCTTAATTTTTTTTTTGTGCAATGGTAAATGGGATTGTTTTTTAATCTCTCTTTCTGTAAGTTCACTATTGGTGTATAAATATGCCATAGATTTCTGGGTGTTAATTTTGTATCCTGCTACATTGCCGAATTCATTTATTAAGTCTAATAATTTTTTAATTTAATAAATCTTTATTGTTCAGATTATTACAATTGTTCCTCTTTTTCCCACCATATCTCCCCTCCACCCAGTTCCCACCCCACTCTTTGCCCTTACCTCCCCCCCACTGTCCTCATCCATAGGTGTATGCTTTTTGTCCAGTCTCTTCCCGTACCCCCACACCCCTTTCCCCCCGAGAACTGTCAGTCCACTCCCTTTCTATGCCCCTGATTCTATTATATTCACCAGTTTATTCTGTTCATCAGATTTTTTATTCACTTGATTTTTAGATTCACTTGTTGATAGATATGTATTTGTTGTTCATAATTGTTATCTTTACCTTTTTCTTCTCCTTCCTCTTCTTAAAGAATACCTTTCAGCATTTCATATAATACTGGTTTGGCGGTGATGAACTCTTTTAGCTTTTTCTTATCTGTGAAGCTCTTTATCTGACCTTCAATTCTGAACGATAGCTTTGCTGGGTAGAGTAATCTTGGTTATAGGTTCTTGCTATTCATCACTTTGAATATTTCTTGCCACTCCTGTCTGGCCTGCATAGTTTCTGTTGAGAAATCAGCTGACAATTGTATGGGTGCTCCCTTGTACGTAACTAACTGTTTTTCTCTTGCTGCTTTTAATATTCTCTCTTTGTCTTTTGCTCTTGGCATTTTAATTATGATGTGTCTTGGTGTGGTCCTCTTTGGATTCCTTTTGTTTGGGGTTCTGTGTGCTTCCTGGACTTGTAAGTCTATTTCTTTCACCAGGTGGAGAAAGTTTTCAGTCATTATTTCTTCAAATAGGTTTTCAGTAAATTGCTCTCTCTCTTCTTCTGGCACCCCCATAATTCGGATGTTGGTACGCTTGAGGTTGTCCCAGAGGCTCCTTACACTATCTTCAAATTTTTGGATTCTTTTTTCTTTTTTCTTTTCCGGTTGAGTGTGTTTTTTGCTTCTTTGTATTTCAAATCTTTGACTTGATTTTGAAGTCCTCTAGTCTGCTGTTAGGTCTCTGTATAATATTTTTTATTTCAGTCAGTGTATGTTTAATTTCTAGTTGGTCCTTTTTCATATCCTCAAGGGTCTCGCTAAATTTATCGGCTTTTTCTAGGAAATTCTTTTTTTTTAAATATATATTTTATTGATTTTTTACAGAGAGGAAGGGAGAAGGATAGAGAGTCAGAAACATCGATGTGAGAGAAACATCGATCAGCTGCCTTTTGCACACTCCCCACTGGGTATGTGCCTGCAACCAAGGTACATGCCCTTGGCTGGAATCGAACCTGGGACCCTTGAGTCCGCAGGCCGACGCTCTATCCACTGAGCCAAACCGGTTAGGGCTCTAGGAAATTCTTGAAAAACCTTATAACTGTGGTTTTGAACTCTATATCCAGTCATTTGTTTTCCTCCATTTCTTTCATTTGTGACCTGTTTCTTTGTCTCCGCATTTTTGCTGCTTCGCTGAGTTGGTAGAGTAGCTTTGTTTGGTACCTGTCCTATAGGGCACAGTGGCTCAGCCACCCCAGTTACCTGAGGTGGACACTCTTGGTGTACCCCTTTGTGGACTGTGTGCTCAGCCCTGTTGTAGTTAAGCCTTGATTGTTGTTGGTATCACTGGGAGGAATTGACCTCCAAGCCAGTTGGCTGTGAGGTTCAGCTGTGCCTATGCTTGGAGAACTTCTGTGCTGGAGACACCCTTATGGGACAAGACTTGCAAAATTGCAAAAGCCTCTGTGCTCAGCTTGGATAGGGTGGAGTTTCAGGGCGGAGCCAACAGCCTTGGCTTCCCATCAGCCCTGCCCTATGAGGCCCCTGGGTCTCAGTGTCCCTCAGTAATCGCTGCAAGCACCTCTGAGAGAAAACCGCCCTCGAGTTTTGCCCGCTGCCAGACAGTCTAGTTTCTCCCCAAATGAGTCTGGGTTCCCAGAAACTCACCCGGAACTGGAGTTCAGCGCAGTCGGGAGCTTCTGTCTCCCTCCCACTTTAGAAAGCCAGCCACGCACTCAGCCGCCCGTGCATTCAGCAGTCAGTCCTCTCTGCAGGCGCGTGCCTCCAGACCTCTGCCTTCCGCAGCTCCCAAGTCTCAGTGTGCTTTCTCTTTTCCTGACAGTCCAGATTCCCCCCAAATGAATCTGGTTTCCCAGAGTCTCACCCGGGACTGGAGTTCAGCGCAGTCGTGAGCTTCCGTCTTCCTCCCACTTTAGAAAGCCAGCCGTGCACTCAGCCGCCCGTGCATTTAGCCTCCCGTCCTCTCCGTGCGCGCGTCTCCATACCTTAGCCTTTTGTAGCTCCTCTGATTCTCAATGTGCTTTCCTCTTTCCTTCTAGTTGTAGTATTTCCACTCAGCCAGCTTTCCTGTGGTTCTGGATGGTGTCCGTTTTGTCTTTTAGTTGTAGTTTTGAAATTGTTGTGCAGGCAGCAGTTTAGGTGTTTACCTATGCCGCCATCTTGGTTTCTCCAAGTCTAATAATTTTTTATGGAGTCTTTAGGTTTTCTATGTACAGTATCATGTCAACTGCAAATAATGACAGTTTTACTTCTTCTTTTCCAATTTGGATACCTTTTATTTCTTCTTCTTGTCTAATCGCTATTGGTAGCACTTCCAGTATTATGTCGAAGGTCATCTATTTTTGATGAAACTTGTTTGACTTTCAAGGAATTTTTACATTTTTATCTAAATATTGAATGTGTAAAGTTTTCCAATTATTCCCTTCATTTTTTAAAATATCTGTGGAATCTGTAGTGACGTCATGTTTCTCATTCCTCATATTGGTAATTAGTATTTTCTCTCTTTTTATCCTGAGCAGTGTGAATCAATTTTATTAATCTTCTCATAGAACTACCTTTTGGATTCATTGACTTTCTCTGTCTTTTGTTCATTTTCTATTTCAGTGATCTCTTCTCTGATCTTTATTATTTCCTTTCTTTTGCTATATTTGGGATTTATTTGCTATTCTTTTTCTAGTTTCTTTAGATGCAAACTGAAGTTATTGATTTGAGACAGTTCTTTCCACCCCCCTAATTTCAGTGCTATAAATTTTCTCTATGCACTGTTATAGAAGCATCACTCAAATACTAATAAGTTTTGTTTTCATCTTTGTTTAGTTAAAAATACTTTTTAATTTTTCTTTTGAGTTCTTCTTTGATCCATGCATTATATAAAAAAATATTATTAGTTTCCATATATTGGGGATTTTCTGGAGATGTTTCTGTTAGTATTTCCTAATTTAATCCATTGTGATCAGGTATTCCTAGTATATACCTTGTATGACTTGAATTCTTTTATATTTGAAGATACTTATTTTATGATCTGGAATATGGGCTACTTTGGTAAATATACCTTAGTAAATATTCTGGGTGCACTTTGAAAGGGATGTGTATTTTGCTATTGTTGGGTGGAATGTTCTATAAATGTTAATGTACACAGGTTATGCATGTGGATAAGGACTGGAATGAAATTGAACCAATATAAAAAAATTAGACTTTAGTTATTTAGTGGGGGTTTTTCCCTGTGTAAAATGCTTAAAATCATTACAAACATATGAGAGAAAATTATGATTTGGATCGTTATTATGGTTATACCACCAGCCTCCAAGATGATTCCTAAGGTTCTTCATCCCCTGATATTATGCCTTTGTGTAGTCCCTCCCCACACTGAACCTGGGCTAGTCTATGTGACCGGTAGAATAGTACAAACGTGACAGTGTGTGACTTCAGAGGCTAGGTCATAAAAGGCATGACAGTTTCTGCCTTGTTTCTTGAAACACTCACTGTGGGCTAAACAAGCCTCTGTGTCATGGGGATATTCAAGCAGCTTTGTAGAGAGACACCGATGGAGAGGAACTGAGTCCTCTGGCCAACAGCTAGCAGCAAGCTGCCAGTCTTGTCAGGGGATCACCTGGAAGCAGATTCTCCATCCCCAGTTAAGTCCCCAAATGACTATAGCCTCTCAAGAGACCCTCCGGAACTGCCTAGCAAAGCCACACCTGAATTCCTGATCCACAGAAATTATGAGAAACCATAAATATTGTTTTAAGCCACTACATTTTGAGCAATTTGTCTCTGTAACAATTTAAAAACTACTAATTAAAATATGTTTTAAAGTAAACATTTATTAAAAGGCCACATTCAAGTTTCTGCTCACAGTTCATCTCCTTTGAGGGTTTTTTCCTAGCCAATCTAGCTAAAATAGCACCTGCACTTATTCCATCCCTTTGCCCAGTTTTTTCTCTTTGGGTTTACAACTAAGAGGTGTGTGTGTGTGTGTGTGTGTGTGTGTGTGTGTGTGTGTGTTTCTTCTCGAAGTCAAGAACTATTTTATTCACTACTGCCTCCAAGGCCTAGAATGCTTATAATGCTACTGGATATATGATAGGTAGATAATTGTTGAAAGAATGAATAAATGAATGATAAATAAAATCATTAATATTCACATTTGCCTTAATAGTATACTTGGATTATAGTTTTTTTATCGGGGTGGGGTGTGTGTGTGTGCATATGAATTCACACACTATGTGCCATGTGTGAAATTGTACTATTTAATGTTGCATTAGAATGATTACAACAAAAACATTCTTTTTAATTAAATTTTATTACATCAAAAACCTTTTAAAAGAAAGAATAATGTTCACACTTGCATTTTTTGTTGATTTATTTTACTTAAACGGGCATTGTGGTAGGCAGCCTCTAAAATGGTCCCCATGCCCTGGCCAGTATGGTTCATTTGGTGAAGCGCATCATATACACCAAAAAGTGGCAGGTTTGATTCCCCTTCAGGGCAGATACCCAAGTTGGTGGTTCGATCCCCAGTCAGGGCAGGTGCAGGAGGCAACCCATTGATGTTTCTCTCTTTCTCTCTCCCCCCTGCTTCCTTTCTCTGAAATCAATTTTAAAAAGAAAATAAAATGCCCCCCATTGACTCTTGACTCCTGTCATTCATGTTCTTGTACAGTCCCCTCCCACATTAAATAGAGCTGACTTGTGCAGCCAATAGTATACTGCAGAAATGAATGTGACTTCTGAGGCTAGATCATAAAAGACATTGAAAAATTTAAATGGCATATCTCCTTACAGCTTAATTTCTTCACAACAGTAAAAAATGAAAATGACCCCTGGTCAGTTTGGCTCAGTGGATAGAGCGTTGGCCTGTGGACTGAAGGGTCCGGGTTCGATTCCAGTCAGGGGCACATGCCTGAGTTGCGGGCTTGACCCCCAGTGTAGGGCGTGCAGGAAGCAGCTGATCCATGATTCTCTCTCATCATGGATGTTTCTCTCTCTCTCCCCCTCTTCCTTCCTCTCTCTGCAATCAATAAAAATATATTTTAAAAAAATGAAAATGAGGCTGCAACCAAAGTTTCTGAGTAAATCTTTTGTTATCCAAGCAAGGAAAGCCACTTACTGATGGCTAGTTTATTTTTTTTTAGCATTTTATTTATCTTTTCCCCACTTATTCATGCATTCATTGGTTGATTCTTGTATGTGCCCTGCTTGGTATTGACCCCTTAATCTTGGTGTATCAGGATGATGCTTGGTCTAACCAACTGAGCTAAGCAGCCAGGGCCTGAGGGCTAGTTCATGAAATCGTATTTGATTGTAGCAGCCAAAGAATTATATCCAGAGAAAATTAACTTGTTTAAGATTATTAGCCTTTCTGTGAAAACTGTTGCTTAGAGTTGAAGATGTTGAGAGCAACATCAATGGTCAATTAACAAACAAGGTAAGTGATACCAACTGGTTTTCTTTGATTCTTTTTTTTTAAGTAATAGCTCCATGAGATATAATTAACATGCCATACAATCACGTGTGCAACCATTACCAGAATCAATTTTAGAACATTTTATCACCTCCAAAAGAAACCCTACCTCCGTTAGCAATCATTACCCATTTCCCCCTGCAACCACCCAGGCATAGGTAACCACTAATCTCTATTTCTATAGATTTGTGTACTGTCAACATTTCATGCAAATGGGAGCATATATAATATTTCTTTTGTGACTCACTTCTTCCATTCAGCATAATGTTTTCAAGGTTAATGTATAGTGTAGCATGTATTAGTATTTCATTTTTTCATTGCCAAATAATATTCTATTATACAGACATACCACATTGTTTATCCATTTATTAGTTGGATATTTGGGTTGTGTTCCATCTTTTGGCTATTATGATAATAATGTTGCTATAAACACCTTTGTACAAGTTTTTGTGTGGACATATGTTTTGAGTTCTCTTGGGTGTATTCCTAGGAATGGAATTTCTAATTCATATGGTAACTATGTTTAACCCTCTGAGGAACTAAAAGGAAATTTTCCAAAGCAGCTGTACCACTTTACAACCCCACCAGCAATCTATGTGTTCAATTTTTTTTTTTTTACTTTCAACAATATTTTTTCTTTATTGTTCAGATTATTATAGTTATCCCTTTTTTTTCCCCCATAGCACCCCTCCACCCGGCTTCCACCCCACCCTCTGCCCTTACCAGCCCCCCACTGTCCTCATCCATAGTTGTACGATTTTTGCCCAGTCTCTTCCCGTACCCCACACCCCTTTCCCCCAAAAAATTGTCAGCCCACACCCTTTCTATGCCCCTGATTCTATTATATTCACCAGTTTATTCTGTTCATCAGATTTTTTATTCACTTGATTTTTAGATTCACTTGTTGATAGATATGTATTTGTTGTTCATAATTGTTATCTTTACCTTTTTCTTCTTCTTCCTCTTCTTAAAGAATACCTTTCAGCATTTTATATAATACTAGTTTGATCTTGATGAACTCCTTTAGCTTTTTCTTATCTGTGAAGCTCTTTATCTGCCCTTCAATTCTGAATGACAGCTTTGCTGGGTAGAGTAATCTTGGTTGTAGCTTCTTGCTATTCATCACTTTGAATATTTCTTGCCACTCCCGTCAGGCCTGCGTAGTTTCTGTTGAGAAATCAGCTGACAATTGTATGGGTACTCCCTTCTAGGTAACTAACTGTTTTTCTCTTGCTGCTTTTAAGATTCTCTCTTGCCGAAACCGGTTTGGCTCAGTGGATAGAGCGTCGGCCTGCAGACTGAAGGGTCCCGGTTCGGTTCCGGTCAGGGGCATGTACCTGGGTTGCGGGCACATCCCCAGTGGGAGGTGTGCAGGAGGCAGCTGATCGATGTTTCTCTCTCATCGATGTTTCTAGCTTTCTATCCCTCTCCCTTCCTCTCTGTAAAATATCAATAAAATATAATAAAAAAAATAAAATAAAGATTCTCTCTTTGTCTTTTGCCCTTGGCATTTTAATTATGATGTGTCTTGGTGTGATCCTCTCTGGATTCCTTTTGTTTGGGGTTCTGTGTGCTTCCTGGACTTGTAAGCCTATTTCTTTCACCAGGTGGGGGAAGTTTTCTGTCATTATTTCTTCAAATAGGTTTTCAATATCTTGCTCTCTCTCTCTTCTCTGGCACCCCCATAATTCGGATGTTGGTATGCTTTAAGTTGTCCCAGAGGCTCCTTACACTATCTTCATATTTTTGGATTCTTTTTTCTGTTGGGTGTTTTTTGCTTCTTTGTATTTCAAATCTTTGACTAGATTCTTGGGATCCTCTAGTCTGCTGTTGGATCTCTGTATATTATTCTTTATTTCGGTCAATGTATGCTTAATTTCTAGTTGTTGTTTTTTTTTTCATATCCTCAAGGGTCTCCCTAAATTTATCAGTGGTTTCTAGGAAATTCTTGAAAAACCTTATAACCGTGGTTTTGAACTCTATATCTAGTCGTTTGCTTTCCTCCATTTCTTTCATTTGTGATCTGTTTCTTTGTCTCCGCATTTTGGCTGCTTCCCTGTGTTGATAGAGTGGCTTTGTGTGCTAGGTGTTCTATAGGGCCTAGTGGCTCAGCCTCTCCAGTTACCTGAGGTGGACACTCGTGGTGCACCCCTTTGTGGGCTGTGTGCACAGTCTTGTTATAGTTAAGCCTTGATTGTTGTTGGTATTACTGGGAGGAATTGACCTCCAGGCCAATTGGCTGTGAGGATCAGCTGTGTCTATGATGGGAGAACTTCTGTGCTGGAGACACCCTTATGGGGCAAGACTTGCTTCAGTGGGGCTTTGGTGCTCACTGAGTCTGCCCCCTGAGTGTGTCCCTTATGGATCTGAGGCGTTGTAATCTGGATGGTCCCACTCTGACCACTGGGTACACTGGCTCTTGGATCTCCAAGGAGGTGCTAATTTAGCCTCTGCCTGAGGCCACGCAGCAGGAGTTACGGAGAGATCTGCAGATTCCTCTTCTTTGTGTGGGGTTTGGAGGTGCCCAGATGAGGCCCAGCTGTGAAGCAATGCAAGCTGCTGTAGGGCCTTGGGCCTTCTTTTGGATGTTCTGGGTCTCTCTGACCAGAGAGAGACCATTGTTAGGTAATTTCAGATTGCAAAGGGCCAGGCCATTCATATGCAAAGGCCTCTGTGCACAGCTTGGGTGGGGCGGGGTCTCAGGGAATCCACAGGGCAGAGCAAAATGCAATGGCTAATCCTCAGCCCTGCCCTAAGAGGCCCCTGGGTCTCAGTGTCCCACGGTAATTGCTGTAAGCACCTCTAAGAGAAAGCCACCCTCGACCTCCAGCCGATGCCAGACAGCCCAGTTTCTCCCCGTATGAGTCTGGGTCCCCAGAGTCTCACCCGGAACTGAAGTTCAGAGCAGTTGGGAGCTTGTGTCTCCCTCGCGATTGAGAAAGACAACCGCGTACTCAGTTGCCGGCCCTTTCCATGCTCACGCCTCCGTACCTCTGCACTTCACTTCTGCACCTCCTCTGAGTCTCAGTGTGCTTTTCTCTTTCCTTATAGTTGTAGAATTTCCACTCAGCCAGCCTTCCTGTGGTTCTGCATGATGTCCATTTTGTCTTTTAGTTGTAGTTTTGAAGTGGTTGTATGAGGCAGAAATTACAGGTGTTTACCTATGCCACCATCTTGTTTTCTCCTTGTTCCAATTTCTTCACATCTTATCCACACTTGTAATTATGTCATTTTTATTTTAGCCACTCTAGTGAGTATGAAGCAGTATTTCATTGTGTTGTTTTTTTTAATATATTTTATTGATTTCTGAGAGGAAGGGACAGGGAGAAAGAGATGGAAACATCAATGATGAGAGAGAATTATTGATCAGCTACCTCCTGCATGCCTCCTACTGGGGATCGAGCCTGAAACCCGGGCTTGTGCCCTGACCAGGAATTGAACCCTGACCTCCTGGTTCATAGGTCAATGCTCAACCACTGAGATATGCCGGCCGGGCTCTCATTGTAGTTTTGAATTTTGATTTGCATTTCTCTGATGGCTAATGATGTTGAGCATCTTCTTATGTGCTTATTGGCTGGCCATTTGTATATCTTCTTTAGAGAAATGTCTATTCAGATCCTCTGCTCTTTTTTTAAAACCTGAGTATTTGTCTTTCATCTTTTCAGTCTCTTGATGGTCTTCTCTGAAGCACAAAACCTTTTAATTTTGATGAAGTCCACTCTATTTTTGTTGTTGCTTATATTTTTGGTGTCATAATTAATAAAGCATTGCCTAATCTAGATCTTACCTATATTTTAAGAGTTTTATAGATTTAGCTCTTACAATTAGGTCTTTGATTCATCTTGAGTTAATTTTGTATGTGGTGTGAAGTAGCATTCCAACTTTATTCTTTTGTATATGGTATTCAGTTGTCCCAGCACCATTGGTTGAAAAGAATATTATTTTCCCATTGAATTGTCTTGGAATCCTTGTTAACAGCCAACTGACCATAAATATAAGGATTTATTTCTGGACTCTCAATTTTATCCCATTAATCTATATGTTTTTGACTCTTGAGTGGATAGATGTTACTATTACCATTCAGTTATTTATCAAGGAATCAGTGTTGAGTTTGAAATGATTGAAGAATTAGCCTCTAAACATAGTCTGTAAGAATATTTTCAAAGAATTTGAGAAAACCCTAAGTACAACTTGAATTTGAGTCAGATAAGATATGTTACATTTGATGGTGGTACTAATATGTATAGAGCAGAAAAAGCTTAGTTGGAGAGACTTACAGAGCTTTTGAGAATGTAAGGTGTTTAAAGCCTGTGGCAGCCCTGGATGATTTGGCTCAGTGAATAAAGCATCGGCCTGCAGACTGAAGGGTCCCAGGTTTGATTCCTTGTCAGGGCAAGTGCCCAGGTTGCAGGCTCGATCCCCAGTAGGGGGTGTGCAGGAGGCAGTCAATCAATGATTTTCTCTCATCATTGATGTTTCTATCTCTCTCCCTCTCCCTTCCTCTCTGAAATCAATAAAAAATATATATAGAAGTCTGTGGCAAGTATTTGAATTCATTATGTGTTATGGAACCAGCAGTGTCAACAGTGAACTTCATTTGCTCTTCTGGATTTAACCATCATGAGTTTCAGGAATTTTAAAAAAATGTTTTTATTGACTTGAAGGGGGCGGAGAGAGAGAGAAACAGCGATGAGAGAGAAATATGAACATTGACTCGCTGCCCCCTGCAAGCCCCTGTTGGTGATTGAGCCCAAAACCCAGTCATGTGCCCTGACTGGGAATAGAGCTAGCGATCTCTTGGTGCAGGGGTTGATGCTCAACAACTGAGCCACACTGGTGGGGCCAGGAATTTTTTTTTTTTTTTAAGAAATGAGTCTGAATAATTTCTTGACTTGCTTACCAGACAGCAGTTTGATGGCTTAAGTACGTAGTATTGTTGTGATTGAGCTTAAGGCTAAGCTGGAAAATTTTAAAATTGTAGTAAAATACATGTAACATAAAATTTAACATCTTAACTTTTTAAAGTGTACACTTTATTGGTATTAACTATATTCACATTGTTGTGAAACCATCACCACCATCACCACTATTCATTTCCAAATCTTGTTTCATCTTGCAAAACTGGAACACTAGCTCTGGCCAGTCTGGCTCAGTTGGTTGGACATTGTCCCATGCACCAGATGGTTGCTGATTTGATTCCTGATCAGGGTACATGCCCAGTTTTCAGGCTCCATTCCTGATAGAGGCGTGCAGGAGGCAGTCGATCGATGTTTTGCTCTCACATGGATGTTTCTCTCTCTCTAAAAAACAATAAAAAAATATTTAAAACAAACCAACACTATACCCAATTCAACAATAATTGCTCCCCTTCCTCAGCCCCTAGAAACCATCATTGTACTTTCTGTCTCTAGAAATTTGACTACTCTTGGTACCTCATATAAGTGGAATCATACAGTATTTTTGTGATTGGCATTATGTCCCCAAGCTTCATCCATAATATAGCACGTATCAAAATTTTCTTCCTTTTATCTATGTATATAAAAGGCTAAGTGACCATCTGAACAGCTGACCAGTAGGACGTGCAATGACCACCAGGGGGCAGACGTTCCAACCGATAGCTATAACGCGCATTGACCACCAGGGGGCAGATGCTCAACGCAGGAGCTGCCAAGCTGCGGTGACTTGGCAGCAGCAGTTCTTGGGTGATGCACCCTGAACCAGAGAGAAGGGAGCCCAATTGTGGGGTGTGTCACCCGAGGACTGCCCTCTCGCAATCTGGGACCTCTCAGGGGATGTTGGAGAGCCAGTTTCGGCCCAATCCCCACAGGCCAGGCCTAGGGACCCCACCTGCCTGAGGAACCCCGCTCACTCCACAGATGCCCTTTGAGCTGCGGTGCCGCGCCTGGGGCAGCAGGCCCAGGAGGGACCATGGGAGCTTGGCTCCAGGGTGTGTCCGACCTGTATCATCCAGTCCCTCCCAGCGGCCACCTTCTAATTAATTTCCTTTCAAAGTGCACGAATCCGTGCACCAGGGCACTAGTGGTTATATAATAGTCTGTTTATAAATATGGTACATTTTACTTATTCATTCATCCATTGATGGACACTTGGGTTGCTTCCACCTTTTTGCTATAATGAATAATGTTGAAAGGTGGACTTTTTATGAGTGAGAACTTCCCTCAACCCAAGTGTTCAAACTGTTGAACACTAAATGGTTTGGAAATTAGCTTTTACTGAGCATTCAATAATGCTTCTTAATGTGTTCAACCTAAAATTACAAGGCAAACTGTTTATATGTGAAACTTTTACTGCGGTAAAGTCATTTTAGCAACAATAACTTTTTTGAATCACAACGTTAAGTTGCTTTAAATACTTCCGGTGCTGTTAAAAGTTACAACCAGAAGCAAAACATTCATTAGGACACAAACTTGCAGGTATATCTTTTCTGAGCTCAAACTACAGTGCCTACAGTGTTTTTTGGACTTTACTTCAAATGTAAAGAAAAATTTTCATATTTCAAAACCCATTTAACTGTACAACTGAGGACCTCTCATTCCATCTTCAATTGGGAGATGATTAATCTTCGATGTAATATGTTCTAAAACATACATCAAGAGAATAATTTAATAAAATTGTATAAATTTCTTTTTTTTGATAGGATGTTCTGGCTTTTTAATTGCAAATTAAAACATGGAAATTATTACACACATAGAAGTAAATATAATGCTACAAAAATACACTCTCTTACTTTCCCACATTTCATACTATAAACATGATTCAAAAATGCACAGAAAGGCATACATCTCCCACTTCCTGGCACATCACTCTATGGAGGGCCACATCTGGAGTCTCACTGGCGTTTCCTGTTCAAGACTTGTCCATGTTGCTGATGATCTGAGGATTCGGAAGGTCTACCTCACGAACACTGAGTGAATATCTGCAGTGCTTTCTCTCTTCCAAAAGAGCCAACCACTTTCTTGACATTCCTAAGAGTTATTAAACAAGGGTTATTATCCTTTTAGCTACATGTGTGTTATTTCTGGAAAGTGTCCACAGGACTTACAGAGGTGACAGACAGATGGAAAACATCACTTTGATTTGTGTAGCATCTCTTGCCTCCATCATGTTTAGGGTGGTTTTCCTCCTGCCTCAATCCTCTGTTCTCTCAGGTGGTTTATTACTCACCTTGACCTTAATTATTCTCAACAAAAAGGCAGGTGAAGGAGAACAGTTTGAGGAAACGCAGTTTAAAAAGTAGTAGCAAAAATGTAGTGAGTATTTGTAGCATGGCAGGCACTGTTCTAGATACTTTTCTTTTTTATTTCTTTTTTATTTTTAAATATTCTACATTAATTTTTATTAAATCTTTATTGTTCAGATTATTACAGTTGTCCCTTTTTTTCCCCCCATAGCTCCCCTCCACCCGGTTCCCACCCCACCCTCTGCCCTTACCTCCCCCCCCACTGTCCTCATCCATAGCTGTACGATTTTTGCCCAGTCTCTTCCCATACCCCCACACCCTTTTCCCCCCGAAAATTGTCAGTCCACTCCCTTTCTATGCCCCTGATTCTATTATATTCACCAGATTATTTTGTCCATCGGATTTTTTATTCACTTGATTTTTAGATTCACTTGTTGATAGATATGTATTTGTTGTTCATAATTGTTATCTTTACCTTTTTCTTCTTCCTCTTCTTAAAGAATACCTTGCAGCATTTCATATAATACTGGTTTGGTGGTGATGAACTCCTTTAGCTTTTTCTTATCTGTGAAGCTCTTTATCTGCCCTTCAATTCTGAATGATAGCTTTGCTGGGTAGAGTAATCTTGGTTGTAGGTTCTTGCTATTCATCACTTTGAATATTTCTTTCCACTCCCTTCTGGCCTGCATAGTTTCTGTTGAGAAATCAGCTGACAGTCGTATGGGTGCTCCCTTGTAGGTAATTAACTGTTTTTCTCTTGCTGCTTTTAATATTCTCTCTTTGTCTTTTGCTCTTGGCATTTTAATTATGATGTGTCTTGGTGTGGTCCTCTTTGGATTCCTTTTGTTTGGGGTTCTCTGCGCTTTCTGGACTTGTAAGTCTATTTCTTTCACCCGGTGGGGCAAGTTTTCTGTCATTATTTCTTTAAATAGGTTTTCAATATCTTTCTCTCTCTCTTTCTGGCACCCCCATAATTCGGATGTTGGTACTCTTGAAGTTGTCCCAGAGGCTACACTATCTTCATATTTTTGGATGCTTTTTTCTTTTTGCTTTCCCAGTTGGGTGTTTTTTGCTTCTTTGTATTTCAAATCTTTGACTTGATTCTTGGGATCCTCTAGTCTGCTGTTGGATCTCTGTATATTATTCTTCATTTTAGTCAATGTATGCTTAATTTCTAGTTGGTTCTTTTTCATCTCCTCGAGGGTCTCACTAAATTTATCAGTGGTTTCTAGAAAATTCTTGAAAAACCTTATAACCGTGGTTTTGAACTCTATATACAGTTGTTTGCTTTCCTCCATTTCTTTCCTTTGTGACCTGTTTCTTTGTCTCTGCATTTTGGCTGCTTCCCTGAGTTGATAGAGTGGCTTTGTGAGCTAGGTGTCCTTTAGGGCCCAGTGGTTCAGCCTCCCCAGTTACCTGAGGTGGACACTCTTGGTGCACCCCTTTGTGGGCTGTGTGCACAGTCTTGTTGTAGTTTATAAATTTCTTTAAAGCAATAATTTTTTTTTTACAAAAGCTTTTTTGGGTTTTATTTTCCTTGGGTTGGAGATTCATCTTAACATGCATGCATTTTAAGACAACAGCAGGGTCTTGAACTGTTCCCAGCAGAAAATAGACAAGCACAGGGGGCTGAAAATTCCTATTTAAAAAATGGAAATTGTGGTGGGTAATGAAGAAGTCACACATATGGTGGGGTGATATTTTATCCTGCTCCCCCAAAATTGAACCTATACTTAATTCACATTTTTTTATTGCAATGATCTAACCTGATGCCTGGGTGTGCCAAGCAGCACCAGGCCTTCCCCTAAAGCAGTGGTTCTCAACCTTTCTGATGCCGCGACCCTTTAATACAGTTCCTCTTGTTGTGGTGAACCCCAACCATAAAATTATTTTCGTTGCTACTTCATAACTGTAATTTTGCTACTGTTATGAATTGTAATGTAAATATCTGTGTTTTCCGATGGTCTTAGGCGACCCCTGTGAAAGGGTCGTTCGACCCCCAAAGGGGTCGCGGCCCACGGGTTGAGAACCGCTGCCCTAAAGGTTCCTACTTCCTCACTAAATGGCTCTGAGCAAGGGGAAGGAGCTCCTGTGGAAGATTCCTGTTCAGCTTCTGAAGGGTCTTGGCACAACCCTGTAGGGAAAGCTGAGTCTCACTCTAAACATGTGACACATCTCAGAGGAAGGCTAGGGCCATGTCACTGCCCTCTGCAGATGGCTGGGACGTTTGGGGGAAGTTCTTTAAATGTGTTTTCCCTTTGATTCCTGTGCTCAGAGTGGACTTCCCCTGCACACATGTCTACCAGAAAGGGGTGAGAACCCTAGACTTGGAGCCACAGTTCTAAGGCCAGAGCTCTAAGGTTTTAAACACTTTCAGCCCCTAACACTTGAGAAGCTCAAATGCTGGAGAGTGCTGAGGCTTTCTCTCTCTCCCAAATTGAACTGGTAAAAACTTAATTGTGGTGTGGGATTGACGACTGAGAAAAGTCCTGGGTTTTTGGCCCACCTCCCTAAGGCAGCCCTGGCAGACTGTGAAGAAGGGAAAGTCACTAGGAAGGAGTCTGCAGGACCAATCCCTGAGTGCTACCAGGGGACCTGCTCAAGGCCTAAAACACAGACAGGTGAGGAAGAGCTGCCTGTGGTGGGAGTTTAGAGCATGCCACTGAGAATAACTACAGGGACAACTTGTGGCACCTGCCACAGACCAGTGACCCTTGAGCAAGATAAGTAAGGATGGAGCACTGCTTCAGTCTGTGCTCCTGGAACTGCTGGCTCAGGGAGGCGCCCAGACTAGAAGGATAAGACTCAGTGGTTCATGAACAGGAACAAGGACCAGAGGCCTTCATCTAGTGGTCTCAGTGGGGTTTTCAGGCAGCCCCTCCGCCTTGGCTGGAAAACCTGGGCGAGTATAGTCTCTTAGCTGTAGACTTAGAAAAGGGATGGAATGGAAGAAGCTGTGACTGGTTAGTTGGTAGATGGAGATGAATCCTGCCCTTATCCCACTCTAGACCTCACCCAGTCAGCCATGTCCTATTCTTATACCATAGTTCTTGATTATTATTTTTAAAAATATATTTTCATTGATTTCATAAAGGAAGGGAAAGAGAGAGAGAAACATCAATGATGAGAGAGAATCAATGATTGGTTGTCTCCTGCGTGCCCCACACTGGGAACTGAGCCCACAACCCAGGCATGTGCCCTGACCGGGAATCGAACCGTGATCTCCTGGTTCATACATTGAGCCACACTGGCCGGGCCATTTGTTCTTGAGACATCCAAAATTATTCTAGAATGACATAACGCTGTTGGGTTTCATGGCTCCAAAGAGTAAGGTTGAGGGTAATTACTTCCCCTCAGATGCCTTCTACTGTCAGAAAGGGAATGTGGTATTCCAGGGGGAGGGGGGAGGGGGGTGGGCAGACAAAGGCTTGAGATCAGTTTACTTTCTCAGCATTCACACTGTAAACCAAATATATCTTCATCATTATAAAAAGAAAACTTGTGTAAAGCAAGATAAATAGCTTTCAAACATTTGAATGACGAAAGTATTAGAGGGCCAAAACCAAGGTTTTGAAAATAGCACAGAAAATAACCTTTTAAGCCCTAGCTAGTTTGGCTCAGTGGATAGAGCACAGTGGACTGAAAGGTCCCAGGTTCCATTCCAGTCAAGGGCACAGTTTCAGGCTTAGTCCCCGGTAGGGGGTGTGCAGGAGGCAGTCAATCAGTGATTCTCTCTCATCATTGATGTTTCTATCTCTCTCTCTTCCCCTTCCTCTCTGAAATCAATAAAAAAATATTTTTTTTAAAAAAAGGAAATGAACTTTTAAAAACAGATTTTTAGAGAGAGGGAGGAAGAGGGAGACAGCTGCATCCTCTATGTCCCCCAATGGGGATTGAGCCCGCAATTCAGACATGTGCCCCAACTAGGAATCCAGCAACCCTTTAGTGCATGGGATGATGCCCAACCAATTGAACCACACCAGCCAGGGGGAGAATGACCTTCTTTGGTTTAATTGTGTGTTAATCCTCACCCGAGGATATTTTTCCATTGATTTTTTTAGAGAGAGTGGAAGGGAAAGGGAGAGACAGAGAGAGAAACATCGATTTGAGACATGAATTGATTGCCTCCCGCCCATGACCCAACCGGGGGGGAGGGGGAGGGCGGGGTAAGGCGGGGGTGCGGATCCAGCCTGCAACAGAGGTACCTGCTCTTGATGGGAATCAAACTCGGGACCTTTCAGTCCGTGGGCCTACACTCTATCCATTGAGCCAAACCGGCTAGGGCAGGCGAGAATTACCTTTAAAAAAAAAAAAATCTAAGCCCCTAGCTGGTTTGGCTCAATGGATAGAGCATTGGCCTGTGGACTGAAGGGTTCTGGGTTGGATTCTGGTCAAGGGCACATGTCTGGGTTGCCAGCTCGATCCCCAGTAGGGGCCATGCAGGAGGCAGCCGATCGATGATTCTCTCTCATCATTGATATTTCTACCTCTCTCTCTCCCTTTCCCTTCCTCTCTGAAATCAATAAAAATATATTAAAAAAATCGAAAATTCACCAAACCACAGCTAAAATGTTCTGACCTAATCAACAACACTGTCAGAAACACAAAAGAGCATTTGAAACAGGATACTATCTCTTAAACTGTAATCAATACACACACACACACACACACACACACACACAAAATGCACAAAAATACAAAAACTCGATGTTAAAGAAGTTAGATGCGTGGTAGCTCATCTTTAACTGATGTTACATGTTTCATACACACGATGGCAACATGATCAGCAGACCAAATAAATGCAGGGATCCAGTGGCTGTGGAGGCTGCTTGAGGACACAGCCTGCCAAGCTTGGGAGATGCTGGGTCTGACTCTGAGCAGATTCAAATTTTCATACTTGATAAGAAGGCAGGGAAATCAAGTCCAAACATTATTCCCATATAATCCCTTCCTAAGTTAATCTTTTTTTCTCCATGAGCCACTTGGTTTCAAATTCTTCAGCTGTGGTCTTTCTGCTGATGTTCAGAGCTACCTATGGCGCCTTCCTGGGACCAGGGCAGTTGTTTGACCCATCTGCCTCTTCCAGAAGGGTCCCAGCATCCCAAGAGGAATCGAAGAATGCTGTCTCCATTCCTTCATGACCTAAATGCTGCGAATAGGGCACAGAGACTCTGCTGGTTCCTGCTTCAGAAGCGGAGCTTGGCCAGGTTTGGAGGAAGCCATAGAAAACTAATCCATTCATCCAAAACACTTCCACAAACTTTTGTTTTTGTATTTGGTACATGGTTTATCATGTCTCATCCCAAACCCCCAGTTCCTGGTGAGGTATCTGTTTTCTCTCCCAGCCAGACTAGACTGCTCTGATGTCATTACAGAATGACTCACAGCTCAATTCTGAGGCCTGGATAGCAAGGCTTAGAAGGTGGGTGGAGATCCTGAAGGAAGCTACAGAATTACTGCTGAGGAAGACTGTGGGTGTCAGATCTGCTAAAAGTCTAGAAGTGGGCTTCAAGGAAAAACAGCTCCGAGGCTGGGGCCAGGTCCAATCTCACATCGAGCCTCCAAATTGGATTTCCTGGGTCACATCCTCAAGTGATCCAGAATCAACTTCAGGCTTGGGTACCACACTCCAAGGTGGGAGGTATCACTCCCAACTGGTCATAATGTCTAGGTGACAAACCACAGGCACAGGGAGTCAGATTACCTACATGGTAGTCCTGGGGTTCAAAGAAGGATCTCTGCAAGGAGTACCCCAGATGCCAGGAGATCTGCTCCCAACTAAAAGCTCACCTTCAGGTGGGGGGCCTGGGAGAAGGTCAGAAGAAAGTAAATGGATGGAGGGCACAAGCCCTCATCTGATACTCATCCACTCTGGGGTTTCTGCAAGGGGGAAAAACCATTTAAGAC
Source organism: Plecotus auritus (assembly GCF_963455305.1). NCBI lineage: Eukaryota > Metazoa > Chordata > Mammalia > Chiroptera > Vespertilionidae > Plecotus > Plecotus auritus. The sequence goes on from NC_137773.1 coordinate 36,643,096, forward strand.
AAGGTCCTTTCTAGCTCATCTTGACCAAATGGGAGGCAGGCTTTATAGAGAAGACATCAGAACTCTGGTAGCTGAGAGAGCCCAGGGGTATGAGCGATGGTCACGGGGTTCTCTGAGAACCAGCTGTCCGAGAGCCCAGCAGCAACCCCCACCCCTCACCTTTTCATGAGGATGAACTCACTCCCCTTTAAGATAGTTGATTCTGATCCAAAATGACTGATGTTGATCTGCAGTGTTCCTTCAGGAGGAGAGCATTCAGATGGAAGAATCACTTGGATCCGAGGAGGAAAGGTGAAGGAAGTTGTGCACAATACTTCATAAAATAGAAAAGTTAATCTAGGAGGGATGAGGTGTCTGACCTCCTCTCCTCTGGCACCAGAGCACTTGGCTCTGAGAGGACCCTTGGCTGGGTCTATGGGGTGCCCCTGTCAGTGAAGGAAACTCAGGGCAGGGATGGGGAAGGTGAATAGGGTGATGACACATCATTATAAATAGCAAACCTGGAGCAACGGAATTTCAGAAAAACCCAAATAAACCCACAGTCACCTCTAGCTCCAAGGTATTTGAAAAGATTGCAAAGTAGCAAAAAGGAAAGCACTTTAAACCTGGGTCAAATGGGGAAAAATAAATCAAAGATAGCAGGAGGTGAGGCTACACCCTGTGAGCAGGTACACACACAGCACATCCTCCCCTCCTGAGAATCTCAGTGTCACCGGCTGCAGTCTCATTGCTGAAGCCCTTCCTGACCCCTCACTCTGCTCCCTTCCCTCCCATCTAGCCGAAATACACCCCTCCCTCTTCCTGTCCCTGTCCCCAGATCTCATTCTCTGGCTCTACCTCAGGATGTTGGACATGAACTTGTTGAGGTGTTAATGGTCCCCAGCTCAGGCTGAAGAATAACTATAAGATGAGACACTGAGGACTGAAACCATCTGCATCCACACAGATTACAATTATGAGAGCTAAGAACATATTAATACTTTTCCTCCCACCTTCTAAATTCTTTTGGCTGGGCTAATAACCAAATTAACAGAGACAGATTAACAGGAGAAAAATCAAAGTTTAATACATGTGCATGGAGAATTCACATAGGCATCATAATTCCATGAAAATTCCAAAAAGTGAGGCAACATTGATTATATAAGACAAATTTGGACAAAGGAGGAAGGGGGGAACGTGGTAGTAGTTTTCAGAAATGGGGATGGTTGCTTTATAGGTAGTTGAGGAAGAATGAAACACACATGGCAGGAAAATCCTTGCTAGGCTACTCAGACACAATGGGTCCCGGGGGTAGCTAGCTAACAAGAGGCCTGGAAGCCTCTTGTTTACCACACTTAATTCAAATTTAGGCTAAGGCTGCCTTCTAAGATCTCCTTCCTGAAACAGGTTTCTCTGTCTGAATCTTTTGGGAAAAGGGGGAGGGTCAACGATTCTTTCTAAGTCTCTGTTTTTTTAATAAACAGCTTAAAACTAATATCCCAGTGGCTCATTTGTTAGAGTGTCGGCTCTTGGACTGAAGGGTCTCGGATTCGATTCTGGTCAAGGGCACATACGGCCATTGTAGGCTCAATACCCAGCTTCGGTTGGGGTGCGTGTAGGAGGCAACCAATCGCGAGCAGTCAATGTGTCTCTCTCACATAGATATTTCTGTCTCTCTTCCTCTTTTCTACGCTCTCTAAAAATCAATGGGAAAAATGTCCTCAGGTGAATATATACTAGTATATATTCCCAAAGCAGCTTCAGGGTGGCAGAATTTTGGTTCCTTCAGTCAACATTAACATAATTTTATTAATCCATTGTCATCTTCAACATAACTACTATTCCAGGAACATTTTGACCAGGAAGAGAAAAATTACAAATAGCTTTATTTATTGTTCATTTCAGGAATTTCTCAAAATCCCATTTAAATGAACATTGAACTCAACTTTTTTTTTTTTTAATATATTTTATTGATTTTTTACAGAGAGGAAGGGAGAGGGATAGAGAGTTAGAAACATGGATGGGAGAGAAACATTGATCAGCTGCCCTCTACTGGGGATGTACCCGCAACCAAGGTACATGCCCTTCACCGGAATCAAACCTGGGACCTTTCAGTCTGCAGGCCGACGCTCTATCCACTGAGCCAAACCAGTTAAGGCTCAGCTTCTCAATAGATGACTTTAAATGACTGCTTATGCTGTGTGGTAAGCAGAATAATGGCCCCCCAAAGATGCCCATGTACTAATCCTTGGAACTTCTGAATATGCTGTTATATGGCAAAGGGGAATTAAAGTGGCAGATAGAATTAAGGTTGCTAATTTATTTGACCTTAAAATAGGGAGATTATTCTGGATTATCTAAAATGGCACACAGTGATTACTAGGGTCCTCAAAATTAGAAGAGGGAGGCAGAATAGAAGGCCATAGTAATGTGATTTAAGAGGGACTCGACCAGCTGTTTCTGACTTGGAAGATGGAAGACAGTGGCACAGCCTAGGCACCTGGGCAGTCTCTAGAAGATGGAAAAGGCAAGGAAAGGGATTTCTCCCTAGTGCCTCCAGAAAGGGGTAGCCTTGCCAACACCTTGATCTTTACCCAGGAAGACTTGCTCAGACTTCTGACTTACAGAATTGTAAGATGATAAGTTTGTGTTGTTTTAAACCCATAAATTTGTGACAATTTGGTACAGCAGCAATAGGAAGCTAATATTCTCTCCAATGTCACAGGCACAAAGTTTGTGTGCCCAATGCTCCAAAAGAAAGGCCAATATTCAATAGATCAGAGTTTAGAGCAAGGAAAGGTTTATTGATCTAGAAGGCCTAGCTTGAGAAGATGGGAGAATTAATTCTCAAATCTACCTTAAGACAGCTCAAAATTTAGGCTATATGTATCTTGGGGAGAAGGGAGGATGAGTGAGGAAGAAGTGGGTGAGGCCTACAGACAGCCAGGGAGCTGAATAGGATTAGGGATGGGAGCAGCAATTATTTTTTCACTAGAGGCCCAGTGCACACAATTCGTGCACTCGGGGGGTTCCCTCAGCCCGGCCAGTGCCCTCTCACAGTCCAGGAGCCCTTGGGGGATGTCCGACTGCCGGCTTAGGCCCACTCCCCCACAGTCGGACATCCTTAGCGCTGCCACAGAAGCGGGAAAGGCTCTCACCACCGCCGCTGTGCTTGCCAGCCGTGAGCGTGGCTTCTGGCTGAGCAGCACTCCCCCTGTGGGAATGCACTGACCACCAGGGGGAGTGCTGCATTGAGCATCTGCCCTCTGGTGGTCAGTGCGCATCATAGTGACCGGTCATTCAATTTGCATATTAGCCTTTTATTATATAGGACTAGAGGCCCAATGCATTAAATTTGTGTAAGGGGCTTGGTCCTTGCAGCCGTGGCGGCTTGCCTCGGCTCTTACAGGTGTGGCTTCATGCGGAAGGATGTTCGGAAGGTCATTTGGCTGTCTGGTCTTTTAGCATATTACTCTTTTATTATTATAGACTAGGGGCCCAGTGCACGAATTCGTGTACCTTGAAAGGAACTGTGGGCCATGAGGCTGCGGTGGGCACAGGGGTGGGTCTCAACCCATCCTCCATGCCCCTGCCCAGCTCCTCCTGCTGTGGCCCCTTGTCCTGTCTGACAGCAGCCCTGCCGGCCTCACTCGCACCTTCTGACGGGCACCAGCAGCAGGTGCAAGCGGTGGCTTCGGTGCTGGCAGCAGGTGCGAGCGCTGAGCAGGACCAAGGCATGCGGGAGCAAAGAATTTTCAGTAACCAACAGAGGCTCACCCTGAAGACAGCAACGGGAGCCCTGCCTTGGTCTGGCAGCCCCGTTTACCTGCTCCACCATCCTGCTGCGGCTGACGCCAGCCATACTCCGCGCTCTGTGGCCTGCTGCCGACATCCTCCATGTTCTGCGCACACTACCTGGTGGTCAGCGCATGTCAGAGCAATCGGTTGTTCCCTGTTCGGTCTTTTTGCATATTAGCCTTTTATTATATAGGATTCTATTTTGAGTTTGCATTAATACATTTCTTTATACACAGATCTATAGATGAAATCTATGTAGATATAGATAAAAAGAGTGAAGCTTAAAAGAAATAGTTAAGTAATTTAGAAAGGAAAAATATGTATAGATGCTGGCGAATTACCAGCTTTTAGGACTAATAGAAACATTTTCATATGCACTGTCTTTATAATAATTTATTACAAAACTCTTGACTTTTATTAAAAACAATCTTTAAAATGTTTCAAAATTAGTAGAAAGTTAAACACACACACACACACACACACACACACCAGCTTCAAGGGGGCTCCTTCATGGAAAGAAAACAGGTGAGAGGCAGATTACCAAGTGTTTTCCAAATAATGAGCCAGAGGTAGTATCTCTGGACAATTACTGTACTGGCTTCTATGAGACCCTTTGAACATTCCATCTAGTCCATAACTATTATTTGACTCCCAATTAAATTATAGTTTGCCCTGACTGGCAGGACGTTGAGGTGAAGGAAAAGTGTTTAAAATTATATTCTGAATAGGTTTAGTGGCAGAAAATGTTTAGATGACGGGAGGCGGGGCGGGGGGTGGGGCGGGGGCTGTCTCAGCTTTCTGGAGAAGTTCAAGCGAGGTGGTGCGCACCCTCCGCGGAGTCCCCGCAGACCGCCTTTTCGGCGGGACCTGTTGAGGGCCCTGGACTCGGGGCTTCAAGTCAGCACGGGGGGCCGGTCTGGGGGCTTTGGGGGCGCAGATGGCCTGAGCCCTTCACCTGAACCCCAGAACCGGTAGATCCGGCCGGGCCCGGCGCGCCCTCCGCACCTCGCTAGCGGCTACGCGCAGGAGGGTGCGTGTCCGGGTGCTGGTCGGGTCCTGCCCGCCCCGCCCTTCGAACGCGGCCGCCGGGCCCGGGCTCGGGCCTCCGCCACCGGGGCAGGCGCTGGGCCCGCCCGGGGTCGTCGGTCCCGACAGCTGCGCACGCCACCGCCCTCAGCACCGGCACCGCAGCCCCCACGGCCAGTCGCCCCCCCGCTTCTCCGGCGGGGAGGGGCGCGTCGCCGTCACGTGACGCCTCGCTCGCCGGGCCCTGGTCACATGGGTGGCACGGCCGCTGCGTCAGTCAGTCCTGGCTGCGGGAGTCGAGCCTCCGTCGTCTCCGCCGCCGCCAGCTGACGGGGCGGAGATCCGGGCGCCAGGTCCTCGTCAGCCCGCCCCCGCCGCCGCTGTCGGCCGTCCCAGGCTGGGCCCGACTGTCATGGACCGGGTCGGGACCTCCGCCTGTTCCGTGTGAGGTGCGTCGCCTCCGCCGGCGCTTTTCAAGACCTTGCGAGCCCTCAGCGCCCCCGAGCCCCTCGTCCTTGGCAGCCTGTCGCCGCCCCCCGGCTGGGCTCGAATGCGCGTCGGGTGAAGGTGCAGGCCCGGTCCCGCCGCCGCCGCCGCCGCCGCCGCCGCCGCCGCCGCCGCCGCCGCCGCCGCCGCCGCCGCCGCCGCCGCCGCCGCCGCCGCCGCCGGGAGATGGTTCGGGCCTAGCGGAGCCGGGACTGGAGGTGAGAAGCCGAGGGGCTGCCTGAGGGCCGGGCCGCGCCGCGGGGGAGGGGCGGGTGACGGGGGCGAGGGGTCCACCGGGGGGCTCGGGGACACCCTCCGGGCCCGGGCTGCTCCATCCGCCTTCGTCTCTCACCTTCGCGTTCCACTCCCTTCCCCCCACGTAAATAAACTAACCTAATCCTAACAAAAATTCCCAGAAATCCATCCTTTCGCCGTTTCCTCTTGCCCCTTTCGTTCCTTAGTCTGTTCCTTCCCTCAGAAATCCCGCCGACTGTTTTGTGACTTTTTAATATCCAATTTCAAGCCATTTCTAGTCAAAGAGAAAATAGGCCTAGGTTCTGGCTATCATAACCCAACTAGTTCTCGCTTTCCTTCTCGCGATCCTGCTCACCGTCACCCTCCTCCTCTGCAAAAAAAGGGGGGGGGGGCGCGGCGGAAAATATTCCGCCTTCGAGCAGCGGAGGGGGTTAACTAAAAATGGGAGTGTGGGGGCGTAATGCTTGAGCCCCCCCATAACTTCTGAGTCTGCCTATTAGCGGGCTGTTCGGTAGCTTGTATTTGGATATTGATGTTAAGGCCTTTTCCTCCAGCTGCCTGTGCCCGGGGTTAATCTCGTAATTGACGTCAGTGCTTTGTTCCTTCCACTTTGCTGTTCCTTCCACTCCTTGAGGATGGATCGTGGGGTAGAGGAGTTTGAGGAGTATCCTTATTGCCGTTTCTTTCACAAACGATGTTATTTGTCTCAAGTTGAAAGGACAGATCTGAAATGATTGTGTATGGAGCTCAAACTAAGACGAGTTCGATTAGGGTTCTTGTACTTAGTTGCTATTCAGAATTGTGGGGTTTCTTTCCTATGGGGCCATAGGATTTTAAAACTTGGGCCAGTCCCTTTCTCTGTGACCGGAATTTTTCTTGATGGAATCTAAGCTATAGGTGCCCGTGTGAATAGGGTATTTGTAAACGTCATGTTTGAAATGTGTGTTGTTTTTTAGGACTTCGATGTTAAAAGCGCAAAGCTTTGTTTCCATATTCATTCTACAAAGCTTTGTGAAGTGCTTCTTTTATTTAACTGCCCTTTAACTTATGAACATTGAAATATTTATGAAATTTCTTAATTTGGCATTTGGTAAAGATCCTTTGTGGCCTCTGAATCTGCCTAGATAGACTCATCTTTGGTCATATGTGCATAAAGAAGTATTGGCAAGTGGCCACTTGGTTTTTAACAAAGCTGGCTTCTTAAATTTCTCAGGTTAATTTTTTTTATTCAACATTGAGTTTTTCAGTTTCCAAACACAAAAAATACTCAACAATTTGTTTTTCGTTATCTTTTAGAGTTAACTTACTGTAAGCAATCAATGTATTTTTATTTTTTTAATACCAGCAGTTTCATTCAGTCTGTGGTGGCTTGCAGGCTGATGACTGGTGTTTGCTAGCTCTACAGGAACAGTAGGCAAATTTTACTTTAAATAAAATTTTGTGTCAAATGGGGACAAGATAGGATGTCTGTGAATGACCCAGCTTTTACTGTTTGGTTTAAAAAAAAAAAAGCTTAGCTGTGTTAATTGGAAAGTGTCTACAATTCTGTGCTATAAAGGTGATTACAGTGCTTTTGGTGAAGCTATGTACTTAAGAATTCTTAAAGATAAAAATATTTTCATTCAGATTCACTTTCTACTTGTCAGATGACATACATTCTCGTTTCTGTGCTCTTTGAGTTATTGTATCGCTTTTTGTAACAGTTGATACTTTCTGCTTTGCATTGCAATTTTCTTATAGGTCTGTTGTAGTGTCTTTAGAGCAAGAACTTTATTTATACCTCTCTCTATCCTCCCCATATTTTATACAATTAGTAGATTGAATTTGAATGTGATAGCCAACCTATGATTTCACAAAAAGGTAATCTAAAGAAAGCTATATGAGCAAGTGATTAGTATTTGTAGAGGAAAATGTGACTGTCAGCTACAGAAGATGAAGTCTTCTAAAAATAATATATCTTACCCTTTTTGAAGAGTTAAGGTAGATGTAATGGTTGAATGTATACCTGAGAGGAACAAAGAAAACAGGTATTTCTCCTTTTGTGGCCATCTACTGGTTTAGAATAGAGTCCAAAATATATGAGTCTTCTTTGTAGTATTTTTCAGAAAATCAAAAAGGCATTTTTTAAGTATTGAAGGCACACCTGTGCAATGACCCAGAAGTACAGTGTGAATTATAAAAATTGACTTAAATTTTATTATTTTAGCTCTATTCTACAGATATCTTACCACAAAATCTTTCCTATATAATATAAAGGTTTCCCAGTTTTTGAACCCCCAGTTATTATGTTTTACTCATTTCTTGTTTTATTTCTTTTTTTAAAGAGATAGATAACACATCATATTTCTTAAAATATATATAGTCTTTTATTTTATTTTTTAAATATATTTTTATTGATTTCAGAGAGGAAAGGAGAGGGAGAGAGAGATAGAAACATCAACGATGAGAGAGAATCATTGATCGGCTGCCTCCTGCACACCCCACACTGGGGATTGAGCCTGCAACCCGGGTATGTGCCCTTGGCTGGAATAGAACCTGGGACCCTTCAGTCCTCAGGCCGACGCTCTATCCACTGAGCCAAACTAGCCAGGGCCATTTCTTCTTATAAGTTGGAATAATTATATTTGATTTCTGGGAAGGTGTATACCAGTCTCAGTTATTGTGAAATAAGGTGTAGTCAGTGACTTAAAACTGCTTAAAGCTAATCTGACTTGTTACCTTGCTGCTTTTTACTTTGGTTTAAGAAAAGCATCCCTACTTCTAGTATCTCCCTACACCCACTTATATTGGTTATTTGAAGTGATACTCCAGTACATGGAAGAGGGCAGTAATAAGCATTCCAGTTACTGAGTTTTTTGGCTGATCATGTGCATTCCTATTTGTCTAGAGATGTTCATTTTTCACAGGCATCATATCCTGAGAATTTTAATGATACTGGCACGTAGAAAATGTTAGAACCACTGAATCCATTTCCAAAATATTCCAAAAACATTTTAATATTGGAACTACTTAGTCTATTTTTGAAGAAAAAAAATCTTATTTAAAATATATTTGCTTGCATCAGCTATCATTAAAAAAATCTGTAACCTAAGGAAAGGCATTTCATGTAACTTTAATCTCCCTAATGAGCCATGGTGGTGGCTTTTAGTGGGTACTGTTTTAAATTACTCATTTTGATCATTATTTCCTAGGATAGGTAAAAGAACTCCATGTATTCTTTTCCCAAAGTGTGTGTGTGGGGAGTGGGGGGAGGGAGGAATGGGGAGTGGGAATCAGGTATTGATTGACAGAATAGATTGCCCTAGACAGCCAGTATGGTTTGGCTATCCAAATATTGTCATGATCTCTCCTAGGACTGGACAAGAACTCCCCCTGGGGCTGCTTGGAGCCTGAATGGGTCTCCCATGATTTTGTCAATTTGGAGCTGCCTAGAGAGTTATGACTTTTCACTTCGAGTTTTTGTTTCCATGTCTCATTAGGGTAGGGACAGTTTTATGGAGAGGCGAGTACAGGTGAATACGCTGCATAGACAGGCCTTCCCACCTCTTTGCAATTGCTTTCATTTTTTCCATCAGGAATATCATTTTTCTCTCGTTCCTTACCTGTTAAAATTTTACCATCTTTTAAGGCCCAGGGCAAGTACCATTGCCTTCCTAAAGTTTTGCTTAATTCTTCACTCTACTCCAATTGTGACCTACCTCCCTGGAATCTTGTATCACTTTGTATCTCCCTTAATTATTTGTTAGGCAGCTAACTCTGGGGCTATAGCCTCCCTGGTGACATGGAACACAATGTATTAGGGAAGACACACTAGTAAAATAAAATTGTTACACTATTTCATTATGTATCTCTGAAAAATAAGGATTAAAACAGTAATCTAATATAAAATTTCACTAAAAAATTAACACTAATTTCTTACTATCATTGCATACCCAGTGTTCAGATTTCCTTGATTATAGTTTCTGCTTTTTTAAAGAAGTGTGTTTTTATTGGTTTTAGAGAGGAAGGGAGAAGGAGAGTGAGATAGAAACATCAGTGATGAGAGAGAATCATTGATAGGCTGCCACCGGGGACTGAGCCTGAAACCCAGGCATGTGCCCTGACTGGTAATGGAACTGTGACTTCCTGGTTCATAGGTCAACACTCAATCACTGAGCCATACCAGGTGGGCTTTGCTTTGTTTTAACAGTTTGAGTTAGAATCCAAATAAAGGGACATATTATATTACATTGGGTATGTGTCTCAACCCTCTTCCCCCCCCCCCTCCTTCTTTCTATTGGTTGCTGTCTTTTTGTTCTTGTTCCCATACAATTGGTTTGTTAAAGAAACCAGGTTTTTGCCCTATGAGATTTCTCACTGTCTGGATTGTGCTGATTGCATTGCTGTGATTTCATGTAATACTAGTGACCCGGTGCACGGATTTGTGCACATTGAAAGGAAATTAATTAGAAGGTGGCCAGTGGGGCGGGACTGGGCGAGATGGGCCAGACCCGCCCTGGAGCCAACCTCCTGGGTTCCCTCCCTGGCCAGCCACACCTGGGGTGGCACCATGGCTTGAAGGGCATCTGCGGAGTAGACGGTCCCTCTGCCTGGCCTGCGGGGATTGGGCTGAAACCGGCTCTCTGACATCCCCTGGGGGGTCCCAGAGTGCGAGAGGGCATCTACAAAGTTGCTGTTGTACAGGGTATGGAACACAAATGCAAGTGTGCAGTAAACCAGATTCAGGGCTGACAGTGCCCCAGCAACAACATTACCCACAGCCAAAGGTGGAATCACGCAACCCTATGAGGAATCGGGCTCCCTCCTCTCTGGTTTCAGGGCGCCTCACCCGACAACTGCCACTGCCAAGTCACTGCAGCTTGGCAGCTCCTGCATTGAGCATCTGCCCCCTGGTGGTCAGTGCGCATCATAGCTATCGGTCAGAAGGACACTTAGCTAGAGGCCCAAATGCACGAAATTCGTGCAAGGGGCTCGGCCCTCGCAGCCCCGGCTTTGTCCGGGAGGTTGTCCAGCTGTCTGGTCTAATTAGCATATTATTATTACAGATGTTTCTTTGCCCCTGTTTTTCCTCTAAATTAGTAGTTACATTTAGGAACTTGATTTGATTCAGGCTTGAAATTTTTTTTTCCCTCCTCACCTGAGGCTATTTTTTCCATTGCTTTTTAGAGAGAGTGGAAGGGAGGGATGGATGGGGAAGAAAAGAGAAAGAGAGATGTGAGAGAGTCACATTGATCAGTTGCCTCCCGAACTTGCCTTGACTAGGGCCAGGGATCAAACCTGCAACTGAGGTACATGCTCTTGACCAGGAATGGAACCCTGACTGAGGCTCTAACCATTTAGCAACACTGGCTAGACTATCAGGCTTGATACTTTTTTAATGGCAAGAATACTTCGTAGGTAGTGTGCACCTTCAGCCTGGCTTCTCATCCTATCATGCCAGTGAAATTGCTCTTACCAAGGCCACTTGTGTCTTTTATATTGCCAGCTTGTGTAATCATTGCTTACTACCTTTTTTTGTACTTGATAGTTAATCATTTGATTCTTGATATTGTTTTCTTCCTTACTTTGACGACTGTTCATTTACTACCTTCCTACCTACTAACTGCTTCTTTGCAGATTTTTAATTCTTGGTAATCCTTTGAGATTGGTATTCTGGATTTTAGCCTTGTCATTTCTTCTTCACTCTTCTGGGTAATACCATCCATTTGTATTGCATAGCTATCATCTCTTAAGGGTTTTGTGAGCACCAGAACTCTTTCATCCAACTGAATATCCCCCTTTAGTTTGTCTAATAGGCACTTCGTTTTATTTAGGAAAGTGGCATATACTTACCTTAAGCCAAAAGAATTTATTGGGAACATACTGGGTATCCTACAAATTCTAAGAAAGGCAGGAAGATAGAACTCAGGAACAGCTGGATGGAGGGGCTCTTTGTATATTCACCTAGTTCTCTTGCTGTAGACCAACTTTAACACTAATATCTTCTGAATTTGAAGTCTTGTATCTTCTGCTATCAGAGAGAGACTGACCTAGGAAAGGGGACTCATTAGATTATGTGTCCACCTCTAGACCATAATTTTGGCTGAGGGGCTACATTTTAATAAGATGCTCTAGCTGCACTATCCCAGAGAGACGTGCAGTAAAGGGTATTCTTAAAACATAGTTGGGCCCTAGTGGGTTTGGCTCAGTGGATAGAGTGTCGGCCTGCGGACTTAGGGTCTCGGGTTCGATTCTGGTCAGGGACACATGCCAGGGTTGCTGGCGCAATCCCCAATGGGGGGCATGCAGGAGGCAGCCGACCAATGATTCTCTCTCATCATTGATGTTTCTATCTCTCCCTCTTCTTCTCCCTTCCCCTCTAAAATCAATAAAAATATATTGAACAAACAAATAAAAAAAACATATTTGGGGCCCTGGTTGGGTAGGCTCAGTTGATTAGAGTGTCATCCTGTCATCCTGATACGCTAAGGTTGTGGGTTCCATCCCTGGTGAGGGCACATACAAGACTCAACCAGTGAATGCATAAATAAGTAGAACAAATCAATATTCTTCTCTCCCTCCCTCCTTCCTTCCTTCCCTCTCTAAAATCAATAATAAAGAAGAGATAAACTTAGTTGGGCTACCTCATTCATCCCATGGCTATTTAGTCCTACTTTTTCCCATATGTATATTAAATATTTTTAAAACATAATTTATATATATGTCAGCAAACAACCTTATCTCTTCTAAGAAGACTACCCAAATTCACATCTGGCTACAACATCCATAGGTCATTGTTCTCTTGAGTTCAGGTTCTAAAGGTGAGATCTTTTGTTAATCAGGCCTAGATATGCTTTGTCACATGTCTGAAAATTGTTTCTATAAACTAAATTTAATCATCCTTAACATAACTGATACACAGTGGTTGGGAACAAAATAACTAAAACTCTTATGAGAGGAGAGCAGAGGAAGATATTGTTGCAAAACTTAACACCATATCTTGCTAGACAGGTATGTATAAGGTAAATGATACAACCAGCAAATTATAGGGGCCTTCATTTGTTGTCTTCCTTGAAAATGGAGTGAGTTTTTTAGCCAAATGAAGATATTTCAGTTCTGTCCACTAGGAAGATTTTGTCTTAGATTAAGATTACCACTAAGAGGACAGTTGGAAGTATTAGGGGAGGACAGATCTACATCGCCTTATTACAAGGCGGCAAACTATTGTTAATCGACATAGTGCTGCATGCTTTTGTATGGCCTGTAAGCTAAGAATGGTTTTACATTTTTAAATGGTGGGGAAAATCAAAAGAATATTTTGTGGCATGTGAAAATTATAGGAAATGCTTTTTTGGAAGCTCACATTTCAATGTTCATAAATACAACTATTTGTTTATATATTATCTGTAGCTGCTTTTGCTGCTGCAAAGGCAGAGTTGAGTAGTTGTGACTATATGGCCTACAAAGCCTAAAATATTTACTAGGAGGCTTTAAAAAAGTTTGTTGACTACTGTTTTAGCAGATCAAATGGGCTTCGTGGACATTTGGGTCTGAGGATTGCCTTAGGGTTGAACAGTTAGTTATAATGCCCCTATTTATTGTGGTAGTTGTTACGGGTTTTTGTTTTATTGTAGATACACATGCATGTACAGTATACACACAAATACACATACACAAACAGGTGGGATCTGGGCATTAGCCTAGCTTTAGTTAGGGAATCAAACTTGATGGGTCTACTATACCTTAAAGAGAGGATCACACTATAGGTTACATTGTAACATGGTTGCCCTTAGTACAACTATGTAAATGGGGGAGAGAATTTCCAGAAAATCTGGGGTGAAGTGAAGCCAGAAGCTGGTCAGATAGTCCCTATAAGTGTTCATTATGTACAGATTAACTATTCTGCCACTTCTCAATCCCCTCACCCCCAATTCTGCTCTTTTTCTTGTCTTGGAGAAGGTACCACTATCATCACTTTTCCTAGAAACATGCAAGTTGTCCTTGACTCCTCTATTTTACTTCTCACATCTGGCTTTCCCAAGATTCTACTTCCTTAACATCTTTGAATCCAAACCCTTTCTCTGCATTTGCTGCCTTAATCCAAAGCTTTTAACTCACACCTGGATTATTGCAACAATCTTCTCATTTGTTTCCTTATTGCCAGTCTGATCTACTATACCTTGTACCAGAATGATTTTTCACTCAAAACTGCAAATCTGATTTTGTTACTTTAAACTTCTTAGTAGTGTTCCATTTTCTGTAGTATTCTTCTGCCTGGGGATACTTAGACATTAATGAGTTTTATGTAACTTCTTAAGGACTGCTTTATAGCGAAATACTCCCTTGGGAGTTTGTTGCTGTGTTTAGATTTTGTTTATTATGTTTGTGCCAAGCTATAGTCCCTTGTACTAAGATGATATTGCAGTGGCTCAGAAGGGAAAGTTGGAGAGTAAAATTGGACCATGTCATAGTATGTGTTAGTATAGGCAGGCCAAACCTGAAAGAACTCTGGCATAGTAGGTGGTGTCATATTTTCACCTTTCTGGTGGACCCCATCTTTGTAATTAATCAACACAAAAGAGTTTGCAGTATGGGTGTTGTGTTTCCAACTTCAGCAGTGGTTTATATACTTTATATGTATTTAATGTAGATTTCAATAAGGTAGGAAACCACAAATGAATAAGATTGCCACAAATGAACAAGTTAACAAGTGAGACATCTTTAACATGGACACTTAAGGACTACTAGTTGGTCTGGTGTATAAAGTTGTATTTCTCAAACTAACAAATAAGCACAGTTATTAAGTCCATTTTGTGTAACATATTTATAAGCATTTTCTGTATTAGTATTATTGAAGTCAAATTATAGAAGTGATTTAAAAATATAGAACCAGATTTGAGACTACGTATTTCCAGGATTGAATATATCCTTGGTATAGTTTCTGTAAATCAACACAATCTGTTACATTCATGTTACTTAAAATTTTGTTTTATATTTAGATTTTAAAGTTGTTTTAGTTTTACTGTTATGTAAGAGCTATAAACATAATGAGTTCCTACCTAATTTTATATTTATATATTTTTATTAACATTATAGTTAAAAAGTCAGAGGAAGCTTGGAGGGTTTTTTGGAAGCAGGTATATGTGGTTAGCTTTGAAATAGATGAATTTAGAAATGGGGAGAAGTAAGGGACTGTTAAGTAGAGAGGCCAATTTGAGTAAAAATCTGGATCTGAATGTATGTAGGTTATTTTCAGGCTCAGATAAATCCTGAAGGCTTTATAAAAATAGGTAAGAATTGAACTCTAGACAGCTTGAAATCCTTTTATTGCATAAGATTCTCTTAGCTCTGTTTTATAAAGATGTAAAAGTTATTACCAATGCATACATTACAGAAGTTTCCAGTAAGATGCTTTTGTGGGCTTTAGATATTTGTATGCTTTAAAATAATCTGAGCCCTAGCTGATTTGGCTCAATGGATAAGAGCGTCAGCCTGCGGACTGAAGGGTCCCAGGTTCAATTCCGGCCAAGGGCACATGCCTGGGTTGCGGGCTCAGTCCCCAGTGGGGGGCGTGCAGGAGGCAGCCAATCAATGATTTTCTCACATCATTGATGTTTCTATCTCTCTCTCCCTCTCCTTCCTCTCTGAAATCAATAAAATATATTTAAAAAAATAAATAATCTGAATCAAAAGATTGATTTTTTCTATAAAAAGAACTGTAAATTTTTACTTTTAACCATTTTCTATGTGCATTTATTTATCTTTGAAGATGAAAATAGGCTTCTCGGTTTGATTTTTTTTGTTGTTCATATGCTTTTAGAGTTTGATAGCAACAATTTTTGAGGTAAGTTTACACTAGTTAAATTTGGTTTACACATTTCTAAAATATTAATGAAAGAAGTATAATTTGATTTGGTTTTGGTTCTGAAATAGGTACATGTTATATAACTGTAGGACAACAAGAGGAAAGAGTATTTAGTATTACTGAGAGAAATATTGTCTAAAGGGAGTCAGCTGGTTACATGTAATATGAATATTCATATATTCTTAGACTTACCCTTACGTGTGAGCATTTGTGTAATAAACATTTCTTTCCTTGAATTGACGTTTTACATTGTCTAGTATTTTTAAAAGAACATACTAGTTTATCGGTAATCAGTCTGGCAAATACTGTTTCAAATTATTTATTGAACAATGGAATAACTGCTTAACTACATAAGCATTACTTGTAATACTGTTTGGCTTCTAAGATGAGGAAATAAAGGTTTGCTTTATCGGAGAAGCTTCATGGAGGAAGTGAATTGAATTATAGTTAAAGGAAAAAAGTTGTAGAGCTTGACAAATATTTCAGTTTTGGCCTATCTGAAATAATTAAATGCAAATGTTACAGTGCTAAATTGTTGCACATGGTGTCTGATTTTAATGTAATATGAAGTACTGATTATTTTTATTGTGAAATATCAGTATTTTGTGATATTAGGTAAATAACACCATGATCTCTGGGTATTATTTCCTAGTAAGTGCGATAATGTCTTCTTTCTCACCATGCTGTGAAATTCATTAGTTTACTCATTCAGGTGATTGTCTACTAGGTTATTGTATAGATACGCAATGCTGAACAAAACAAACACATTCCCTGGTTATAGTCTAGTGAGAGAGGAAATATTAATGAACATAAAAATAAATATATACTTAATTGTGATCAAGTATTCTGAAGGAAAAGGGAATGTATGCATCAATTTTCTGAAGCTGGAAAGAGCATCACAAGTTCAAGATGCCCCCAAAAGGCCCCTGGTGGGAATTGGGAAGGAAGAGTTGTAAGATATAATTTGAATATGATGAAATAGGCAGGAATCAGATCAGGTAGAAAGTCAGATCAGGGCTCTGTAGGCCATGTTAAGGACCTTAAAGTTTATCCTAAGGCAAGTGGAAAGCTTATTAAAAAATTTAAAGCAGGGGTTAGATGACATGATCTGGTTTGTGTTTTAAAGACATCACTTAGGCTGTAGTATGAAATGTGGAATAGAGAGAGACCAGGGGAACTAGGAGCCTTAATTAGAAGGCTGTAGCATTCCCAAGTTGGAGATAAAATGATGGCTTGTTTTGAACAGTGGCTGTGGAGAAAGAAGTGAACAGATTAATTAAAAATATATTTTGGAGGCTGTAATTATGGATTGGATATGGAGAGAGGTTGAAGGGAGGATTCAGCAAGAGCAATTGCTTACTAGGAGAGGATCACTGGATTAGTAGTTGGTGGAGGCAGGGGAAAACAGATCAAGAAATCAATTTTGGATGTATTAAGATTGAGATTCCTCAAAGGACATGATCAACGTCCTTAGATATACAATCTGTATCTCAAAAGAGAAAGATCTGATGTGGAGAATATTTAGGTATTTGGATTTAGGCATATAGATGGTATTTCAAGCAATGAAATTGTGGGAGAGAATGTAGACTGAATCAGAATAAGATCCATGGCTGAGCACAGAGGAGCATCAACTTTTAAGAAATCTGATAGGTTGAAGGAGAGGAGCCAGAATTACTGGGAAAATTGGGAAGACCAGGGTTACAGAAGTCAGAAGTACTGTATTAAGGAACTTAGTGGCTGAATGTGTTGAATGGTAGGTCAACTAAAATGATAGAATGTCAGCTTTAACAACTTGCAAATCACTAGAGATCTTGGCAAAGGGGTGGAGTGTGGGAAGTTGAAAACAGTAGAGTGTTGAATAGTGATTGGATATATTTTGGAAAGCAGTTTGTCTATATCTACTAAAATTGAAGATTCTCCTACCCTGCAACCTAGCAGTTCCACCTGTAGGTGTCTATTCTAGAAAAACTCTCACTCATTGGTACAAAGAGATATGTATAAAAGTGATCATTACAGCATTGTTTGTAGTAGCAGAGAAATGGGAAACTACCTAAATAATGATCGACTAGAGAATAGATAAGTTAATTGTGTGGATTCACAACAGTGAAAATAAATGAACATGGGTTAACCTCATAATACAATGCTGAGAATTAAAAAGGGTCAGAATCTTTAGAGTGAGTCCTCTTGAGCTTAGCCATGAACAAGAATAGAGAAGATAAAGAGTGAGTGGTAGCTGGAGAGAAATACAGGGTCAAGACTTTCTTTTTTAAAAAGAATATGTTTAAATGCTGATAGAAAGGATTCATTCAAGAGGCTGAAGTTGAAGTTGCTGGAGAAGAGTCAGTAAGGTCTAGGAAAAGAGCAAAATGGGCATACTTATTCTTTGATAGAAAAAGATACTTTTTCTTTTATAATAAGGGGAAAGAAGAAAATGGATGCAGATGTTAGTACTGTGAAAGTTGATAGTTGGTTGATGAGAGGAATTTTTTCTGACTTTTTTTTTAAAGACACATTTATTCAGTGTCATGATCAGACTATTACATTTAGCAGTCAACAGCATGGGTACAAAAAAAAAATCTACATTAAAAACCTTTGTTGGAATTCTTTCCACTTTCCACAGAACAGAAAGTAAAATAACCTGTTATACAGTTAGTCACAAATACAGTCCTCGAATTTTTTTACACATTCACATGAGTATTATCTAAAACACTAGAGGCCCGGTGCATGAAATTGTGCACTCGGGTTGGGGGGGCGGTCCCTCAGCCTGGCCTGTGCCCTCTCAGTCCGGGATCCCTTGGGGGATGTCCGACTGATGGCTTAGGCCCGCTCCCTGTGGGGAGCACATCTTTAGTGCTGCCACAGAGGCGGGAAAGGCTCTTGCCACTGCTGCTGTGCTCACCAGCTATGAGCTCAGCTCAGGGCTTCTGGCTGAGTGAGTGGAAGTGCACTGACCACCAGGGAGCAGCTCCTGCTGTGAGCATCTGCCCCCTGGTGGTCAGTGTGCATCATAGCAACCGGTCGTTCTGCTGTTCAGTCTATGTGCATATTAGCCTTTTATTATATAGGATGTCTTCTTTGTAGCAGCTAGGTCCTGCCACCACTGTGCTAGGCTGAGTTCACAAATCTGTTGTAACCTGTAGCTTCCCTGTCACTTCTCCAGCTCTCCTCTCTTGCTAAGCTTTGTTTCTTGAAGTAATTAAAACCTTCTGCCACTGCCATATAGTTACTGCTGCTGCTGGAACTGCCATAGCCACCACAGTTTTATGGTTTGGCAAAGCATTGGCCTCCACTACCATAGGGGCCAGAGCTTCTGCCTCCAAAATTTTCTCCTTTCATAGGTCCAAAATTTGAGATTGATTGTTGTAATTGCCAAAATCATTGTAAGCTTATGCCACCTCCAAAATTGCTTCCATCATTACCAAAACCATGGTAGCCATCCCCACTGCCACCATATCCACCACCACCATGGCTACTACCAAAGCCATCTTGACCGCTGAAGTTTCCTCCATGACAAAAGTAGTCATTTCCACCAAAACCTCTCCCATGATCACCTCTGAAGTTTCCAGAACCACTTGAACTTCTTTGGCTGAATGAAGCACTGGCCATCTCTTGCTTAAATAGGGCTTTCCTTACTTCACAGTTGTGGCTATTCACAGTATGTATTTCTTTAAAAAATAGTAAATATTTATTGTTGAAAGTATTACATATGTTATCTCCCTCCTCCCCCCTTGATATAGTATGGTATTTCTGAATGACAGTCTTGTCTACAGAGGCATGGTCATCAAAGGTTACAGAAGCAAAACCTCTCTTTTTTTGCCTCAGCCTCAGTCAGTCGTGATTTCAGCCACTTCGCTTTTCCCATACTGTTCAAAATAATCTCTTAGGTGATGTTCTTCAGTGTCTTCTTTAATACCACTGACAAAAGTCTTTTTCACAGTTAAGTGAGCACCATGTCTTTGAGAATCTTCTTTTAAGACAGCCCTCTCTGGTTTCACAGATCTTCCATCCACTTTGTGTGGCCTTGCATTCATGGCTGCATCCACCTCCTCCACAGTGGCACATGTGACAAACCCAGAGCCTCTGGAGTGCTTGGTGTTTGGATAACCCATCACCACATAGTGAGTGTTCTCCCTTGCTCAAAATGGCTCCTCAGACTCTCATCTGTTGTTTCAAAGCTCAAACCTCCAGTAAAGAGCTTCCCCAGCTGTTCCAGCTCTTTGGAAGATTGACTTAGACATGATGACTTTGGGAGGAGAGACTTCAATGTTGCTTACTCGGCGGTATCCACCGGCAGAAAGAAATGATTTAACCAACGTATCTTAATTTCTCTCTGATTTTTAGTCTTCTGTTTTTAATCTTTGTCTAGTAAGACAAGTCATTTGTGTAATGCAAATTAGGAGGGAGAGTCATAGACTCCATGAAATACTTGTAAGGAATAGGAAAGAGAAAGATAGTAAAATTTCTGGGACACTTTGAGGGCCTAGTTGAGAGCGATTATGAAACATGATTATGAGAAATTGAAATAATATAAAGATGATGAAAAAAGCAAAAATAGTATGGAATTATCTTTGCTTCCATGTTTTTTACTACATCATTTTAAATCTGAAGGCCAAAGAAGTCTCATGACAAATTTTGGGGCAAAGGTCTTTCTGTGCAAAATCATGTATTGGGACCTGATGTTTTGTTACTGCTGGTTTTGATTTCCAGATGTACATTTTTGTTTCCCTGCCTTGTGATCTCTTCAGACTTTCTCATTGAAGAAAACATTGTTAACAGGTTCCAAACACCACTTTAAACTGTTTTAAAATTTAAAATAACATAATTTTGTGTGTTTTTAGGAATTCTGTTCATCTAGATTATTTAACTTGTTGACATACAGGTGTTTTTTTTATTGTGTTCCCTTATAACCAATTTTATTTCTGTAAGGTTGGTAATGTTGTCCCCAGTCATTTGAGTCTTCCTTGCAAAGGTTTGTCAATTTTCTTGTCTTTTCTAAGAACCAATTTTTGGTTTTGTTTGTTTTTTCTATTATTTTTCTACTAGAGGCCCAGGTCCCTCGGCCTGGCCTGCGCCCTGTCGCAATCCAGGACCCCTCAGGGGATATCAGAGAGCCGGTTTCCGCCAATCCCTGCAGGCCAGGCTGAGGGACCCTACCGGTGCACGAATCTGTGCACCGGGCCTCTAGTATGCATATCAGATCTTTGGTTAATCTCTTCCCGCCCTCCCCCCTCCTCCCTTCCCTCTGAGATTCATCAGTCTGTTCCCTGTTTCCATGTCTGTGCATTGAGCGTCTGCCCCCTGATGGTCATTGTGCGTTATAGCTACTGGCCGGTTGGTCGGTCTCTTAGGCTTTTATATATATAGATTCTCTATTTTATTTATTTCTATTCTAATCTTTATTATTTCAGATCTTTCTCCTTGTTTAATATCAGTGTTTATAGTTATACTAGAGGCCCGGTACACAAAATTTGTACACAGAAGGGGAGGGTCCCTCAGCCCGGCCTGCACCTTCTCCAATCTGGGACCTCTCGGGGGATGGCAGTTAGACATCCCTCTCGCAATCTGGGACCACTAGCTCCTAACTGCTCACCTGCCTGCCTGATCACCCTTAACCCCTCTGCTTGCCAGCCTGATCACTCCTAACCAACCTCCCCTGCCGGCCTGATCGCCCCTAACCACCCTCCCCTGCCAGCCTGATCGCCCCTAACTGCTCCTCTGCAGGCCTGATTGCCCCTAACCATCTCCGCCTTGGCCCCTGCCACGATGGCTTTGTCCAGAAGGAGGACCAGATGACCAGAAGATGTCCCGGTCGACCTGGTCTAATTAGCATATTACCCTTTTATTAGTATAGACTAGAGGCCCAGTGCATAAATTCGTGTACCAGTGGTGTCCCTCGGCCTGGTCTGCAGGATCGGGCTGAAACCGGCTCTCTGACATCCCCAGAGGGATCCCGGATTGCGAGAGGGCGCAGGCCAGGCCAAGGGACCCCACCGGTGCACAATCGGGGCTGGCAAGGGACGCGGGGGTTGGCCAGCGGGGAGGGACCTTGGGAGGGCTCCAGGGCATGTCCGGCCCATCTTGCTCAGTCCCAATCGGCCGGACCCCAGCAATAAGCTAATCTACCAGTCGAAGCATCTGCCTTCTGGTGGTCAGTGCATGCCATAGCGACTGGTCAGCTGGTCGACTGTCTGCCCCCTGTGGTCAGTGCACATCATAGCAAGCGGTTGAGCAGCCTTAGCATATCATTAGCATATTACACTTTGGTTGAACGGCCACTGGACACTTATCATATTAGGCTTTTATTAATAGGAAGTTTTCCTTTAAGCACTGCTTTAATTGATCTGATAAGGTTTAGTATAGGGTTTTGTTTTTATTATTTGATAGGACTTTCTAATTTCCCTTGTGATTTCTTCTTTGACCAGTTGGTTATTTAGGTGTGTATAATTTAATTTCCACATATTTGTGAATTTCCCAATTTTTCTTCTCTTCTAATTTCATTCCATCGTGAGCTGAGAACATACTTTGTATGATTTCAATCCTTTTAAACTTATTTAGACTTGTTTTAGGGCCTAACATATAATTTTTTTCTGGAGAATGTTACATGTGCACTTGAGAAGAATGTATATTCTGCTGTTGATGAGTGGAGTGTTCTATACTTATCTGTTAGGTTTAGTTTATTGTAGTGTTGTTCAAGTTCATTATATGAGATCCTGAGAGACTCTAATATTTGTTCCATCCATATCCTTTATCTTTTGAATAGCACCATATTATTTAAACTAGAGGCCCGGTGCACAAAATTTGTGTACGGGTGCGGTCCCTAGGCCTGGCCAGCAATCGAAGCACGAGTGTCTGGCATGTAAGGGCAGGTCCCAGCTGACCTCTGGGCCCTGGGCAGCACCTGGGCTCCCAGGCCCTGCCCGCCCACCCTCCCCCCCCACCTGAGTCATGGTACTTGAGTCCACACCTGGAGATGCGGTGAGCACAGTTGGACACCATGGGCCAGGGCACAGCATGGGCCTTTGGGCCACCCAGCAGTGCTGCATGGAAGCTGGGCAGGCAGTGCGCTGTCTCCCAGCCAGCCTCGCAGACTGGCCCATGCGTGAACCCATGGGGAGCCCAACCAGCCCCTGTGGTCCTGGCGGCTGCAGCACAGCTCACCCGGAAGAGGCCACGTGGGTGCTGGGCAGGCTCCTCGCGGGTGCCCAGCACCTGAACAGTGGGGCTTCCCCGCCGTGCAAGCCCTGACGTCCTGGGGGAGGGTAACAGGGAGTGAGAGCGAGCTCGGCGGACACCCCGTCTTCCCACTGCACCTCTGTCACAGTCACCCATGCCCCCAGGTAGCTGGCGAGAGGTTGCAGCCCCCTGCCTGGGCACCGCGGGAGGTCGGTCGCCAACACCCACCCCCAGTTCCCCGTCCTAGCCCTGGGCCTGGCCCTGATCAGGTGATCAGGGCCTGCCAGCAGCTGGTTGCTATCTGCAAGGTGATCGGTTGGGGCCGGGCCCCCCACCCAGCTTCCTCAGTGCCTGAGAGCTGGGCATTGGCCCCACCCCCTGCTGCTGCTGCTGGTTGCCGCCTGCGGGGTGATTGGCAGGGCGATCAGGCCCCCACTCACTTCCGCCTTGGCCTGGCACTGCCCGCTCACCTGCTCCACCATCCTGCTGCAGTCCTGCTCTCATTGGGGCCCATCGGGGCTGGCAGTGCCTCCACTGCCACTCGCTGTCAGCGCTGCGTTGCCGACACCCACTATGTTCCGTGCTGCTCCCTGGTGGTCAGCACACATCATAGCGAGAGGTTGAACTCCGGTCAAGGGGGCAATTTGCATATTAGGCTTTTATTATATAGGATGATGTGAGACCTTAGTTTTCTTTCTCCCCCAGTTGTTTCTGTTAGGAAAACAGGTGGTTTAAGCAGAAGGTGGGGAGCATCAATTATTTAAGGGAATGTACTGGTCTGAAGCCTATCAGGAAAGTCAGGAAGTAGAGAAAGAGTTAACAAATGATAGTAATCAAGGATCCTTTTCAGGCTGACAATATTCCTTAAAAAAACCCAGCTTTATTGAGATATAATTTGCAGCCCATAAAATGCACTTGTTTTTAAGTGTATAATTCAATGATTTTAATCAGTTTATAGAGTAATCCAACTATCACCACACTTTAATTGTAGTACATTTTCATCACCCCAAAATGATTTGTGCCCATTTGCAGTCACTTTGTTTTACACTTTAATCTTGTATAGTGTTAAATGCTCAAATACATTCAAATACTTCTCTCATCTAATCGTATCATTAGATTAGTATGGACAGTTCAAACAAAATAAATCTGAGGTCCAGGGAGGTTACTTACCTAAGTCATATATCTAATATACTATCTAATAAAGAGGGAATATGCTAATTGGCCCTCACACCGTTGCAGAGATGGCAGCACCCACAGCCAATAAGGAGGGAATATGCTAATTGACTGCCCCGCCCTCAAAGATGGCGGCGCCCACAGCCACAAGATGGCGGCGCCCAGTCCCCTCAGCCCTGCACATCTGCCTCCGGAGTCCCCCAGTCCCCTCAGCCCCCCCCCCCTCCACCCAGCTGCCCAGGGCTGGCCCGAGGCACGGGCAAGTCTCAGATGGCGGCTGCTCAGCTGCTTAGGGCCTCCCAAGGCTCAGGTAACCAGGGCCGGCTGAGGCTTGTGCTGCCAGCAGTGGCAGCAACAGAGGTGTGATGGGGCTTCGCCTTCCCCTGATCGCCGGGTTACCTCCCGCCCCTGAGGGCTCCCGGACTGTGAGAGGGGGAAGGCTGGGCTGAGGGACCCCCCTCCAGTGCATGAATTTTCATGCACCGGGCCTCTAGTATATATATCTAAAAGGCTAATATGCTAAGTGTCCGACTGTCTGGGTAATGACGTCACATAGCAATGCCCGGCTTCCTCTTCCTAACGATGACTTGCCTCCTTGCAGTTTCTTCAGCCCAGGAACACGACTTGCTTTATAGCCAGGTGGAAACATTTCACATTTTAACCAAATGTCTATGAAGCATTTTCCCATGCTTCATCTCATTTGATCCTCACAGAAGTCCTGAAGTAGGTAGATAGGAGACTCGGTAGAATCCTATTTTCTTTTCATTAGCCAGAAAACAGAGATTTAGAAAACTTAGAATCTTGACCCGAGTAAAAATAAGTAAGAAATGGTGGACCTTGAAAATGACTTCAGGTTTTCTCACTGTGCAGAATATAGTCAA
This sequence comes from Plecotus auritus, assembly GCF_963455305.1. Taxonomy (NCBI): domain Eukaryota; kingdom Metazoa; phylum Chordata; class Mammalia; order Chiroptera; family Vespertilionidae; genus Plecotus; species Plecotus auritus. The sequence continues at coordinate 36,667,711 of NC_137773.1, forward strand.
ACACTGCTGCAGTTAAATATTTTACACTTTGTTCTCCCTGCATGATTTACAATAATAATGTGCTTTGTGTTGATATTTACTGCTGTGTTGATGACAATTACCTGAAAGAGAAGTTGGGGTGCTTCACTGGGCTGGAAAAACTTTAGCTAAATCAGAAAGCAGCTCTAATTTAGTAAGTTTATTCTATATCTATAAAAGGCTAAGTTGACTTGCACATGCCTAATACATATAAAGCTCTCACTGGTGCCAATCGCACACATGTGTTTCAATCTGTCATCGTTGTGAATTTGGTTGACACTTCTATTATAGAGAAAGGGCGAATAGCAATATTAAAATATTTCTTCTAATTAATTTCCTTTCACTGTACATGAATTTGTGCACCGGGCCACTAGTGTTATATAACCAGAACAAAAAGTCAGGTATCCTTAATTGTTCCATTTACTAAATTGGGACCTCAGCTATTTAGAGTTCAATATAGTTTAGAGCTTACTTTACTTTATTACGATATTTAAGAAGTTAATTAAGAGATAATTGTCCTTGTTGGTTTTTGGTTACTAGATGTTTTATGTTTGAAAATTTTTACTAGCAAGGTTGCCACTCTCCATGTAGCTTATCAAATAGTCCTTGCTTATAACTAAACCACCTGAATTACCTTTGACTTGAAGAGGTCCAGATCAAAATCTCAAATACAGGGGTGGTAGATCCACATTAGGAACAGCATACCCTTTATCAGGGGCATATATTGGTAGTGCTGCAAATACTGCAAATTTTTGTATTATTTTCCAGCTTCACTGAAGCAGAACCATCTGCAGTACTAATTGAACTCATGTTGACAGTTGTGGTTCTCGATTCACCTAGTTCTCTTCCATCAGGATGAGAATTCTCTTTTAAGAATCCAAGATGGCGGCATAAAGTATACACCTGTACGTGCTGCCTCTCACAACCACACCAAAACTACAACTAAAAGACAAAACATCTATCACCCAGAACCACGGGAAAGCTGGCTGAGTAGAAGTTCTACAACTAGAAGGAAAGAGAAAAGAGCATTGAGACGTGCACAAGCATGGAAAAACTGAGGTACTCAGGCGCATGAATTGGGCTGGCAGTTGGCGACTGGGTGCGCTGTTTCTTTCAACCCGAAGGGAGACACAGCTCCCCATTACTCTGAACTCCAGTTTCCAGCGAGACTGTGGGGACACAGACCCCTTTGGGGAGAAGCTGGACTGTGTGCCATCGGGTTGGAAAGTGAGGGTGGCTTCTTGCAGAGCTGCGCGCAGGAATCATTGTTTACTGTGCTGGGGCGCGGGACGCGGGGACTTGGAAACGCGGAGACGCAGAGACGGCTGACTGGCAGCCATTGCTGTTTGCCACGCCCTAGTGACTCCCTGAGACCCCGCCCCGTCCAATTTACAAACCCACCCAAATTGTGTGCAGCGGCTTTTGCATATAAATGGCCTGCCCTATCGCAGCTTAACCTAACAAACTGCAGCTCTGGTCAGACCAGGAGAAATCTGCAGATCTCGCTGTAGCTCCTGCTGGGTGGCCTCAGACAGTAGCTTACCTGCACGCCATTGGAGATCCAGAAGCCAGTGTACCTAGTGGTCAGTGTGAGACAACACCAGATTTCAACTTCTCACATTCCTAAGTGACACATTGAAGAGGCAAACTCAGTGAGCACCAAAGCCCCACTGAAACAAGTCCTGCACCGTAAGGGTGTCTCCAGCACAGCACTTCTTCCATTATAGACACAGCGGGTCCTCACAGCCAGTTAGCCTGGAGGTAAATTCCTCCCAGTATACCAACAGCAATCAAGGCTTAACTACAACAAGACTGTGCACTCAGCCTACAAAGGGGTGCACCAAGAGTATCCACCTCAGATTATTGGGGAGGCTGAACCATTGGGCCCTATAGGTCACCTACCACACAAAGCCACTCCATCAACACAGGGAAGCAGCCAGAATGCAGAGACAAAGAAACATGTCACGAATGAAAGAAATGGAGGAAAGCAAACTACTGGACGACATAGAGTTCAGAACCACAGTTATAAGGTTACTCAACAATCTGCTAAAAACCTCTGAGGAACTTAAACCTTTAAAGATCTTAATGAGAATGCCAAAAAAAATGGAAAAGGACCAGTCAGAAATTAAGCATACACTGTCTGAAATAATATATAGAAATTTAACAGTAGATCAAAGGACCCCAAGAATCAAACCAAAGATTTGAAACACGAGGAAACAAAAAACACCCAACCAGAAAAACAAAAGGAAAAAAGAATCCAAAAATATGAAGATAGTGTAAGGAGCCTCTGGGACAACTTTAAGCGTACCAACATCCAAATTATGGGGGTGCCAGAAGAAGAGAGAGAGCAAAATATTGAAAACCTATTAGAAGAAATAATGACAGAAAACTTGCCCTACCTGGTGAAAGAAATAGACTTACAAGTCCAGGAAGCGCAGAGAACCCCAAACAAGAGGAATCCAAAGAGGACCACACCAAGACACATCATAAATAAAATGCCAAGGGCAAAAGACAGAGAATCCTGAAAGCAGGAAGAGAAAAACGGTTAGTTACCTACAAGGGAGTATCCATACGACTGTCAGCTGATTTCTCAACAGAAACTATGCAGGCCAGAAGGGAGTGGCAAGAAATATTCAAAGTGAAATATTCAAAGAAATATTCGAAGTAATCTTGGTTGTAGCAAGAACCTACAACCAAGATTACTCTACCCAGCAAAGCTATCATTTAGAATTGAAGGTCAGATAAAGAGCTTCACAGACAAGAAAAAGCTAAAGGAGTTCAGCACCACCAAACCAGTATTATATGAAATGCTGAAGGGTATTCTTTAAGAAGAGGAAGAAGAAGAAAAAGGTAAAGATAAAAATAATGAACAACAAAATGACAACAAATACATGTCTATCAACAAGTGAATCTAAAAATCAAGTGAATAAAAAATCTGATGAACAGAATAAACTGATGAATATAATAGAATCAGGGGCATAGAAAGGGAGTGGACTGACAATTCTCAGGGGAAAAGGGGTGTGAGGGGTGCGGGAAGAGATTGGACAAAAATCTTATACCTATGGATGAAGGCAGTGGCGGGGGGTAAGGGCATGGCGTGGGGTGGGGAATCAGGTGGAGGGGAGCTATGGGGGAAAAAAAGAGGAACATATGTAATAATCTGAACAATAAAGATTTATTAAAAAAAAAAATCTCCTGTAATACTCCAGGGGTTCCACAGTTCTGAACCCAGCAATCTTCCCACCTGCATGCTTATGCCTGACAAGTTTTCTTTTCAAAATTCTTTTATCTAGCAGCCCCATAGGTTTTGTTGTGATACAGCAATTTGCTAATTAAAAAAAAAAAACACCACTGAATCCTATTTTAGTACAATAGTTGCATGTGTCATGAGGGATATGCAATGAAATAGTTTTTGTACTGCAAAGATATATTTCAAATTGACTCATTTAAATTTTATGTTACTTTTTAGAGAGCTCATATTACTGGAATGATTGCTTTTGGAAAACTTTATTTTACGTTAGGCAGAGATATTGATGTGAAAATACAGGAGGAAAAAATGGAGGCTATAAATTAGATGCAAAAATAAGTCAAATCAAGAAAAAAATTAGAACAGAACTACAACTGGGATATTAGTTCTTTTTAAATAATCAGTTAATTTAATTCTGAGCTTATTTAAAAAATATGTATTTTTATTGATTTCAGAGAGTTAAGAGAGAGGGAGAGAGAGTTAGAAACATCAGTGATGAGAGAGAATTATTAATTGGCTGCCTCCTGCACTCCCCACACTGGGGATCGAACCAACAACCTGGGCATGTGCCCGGACTGGGAATGGAACCATAACCTCCTGGTTCATAGGTCAGTGCTCAGCCATTGAGCCACACGGGCCAGGCAGTTCTGAGCTTCTTGGCATTCTTGTTAAAAGAGGAAATATTCAGTTGGATGCCTTTTATTTTTTAAGAAAAGAAAACAGTTTTTTGTAATTATAGGAGGGATTTTATTATGGAAATTGTACCTGTTTTTGCCATCAATGCACAAATATTTCTTGCATGATTATTTCAGTGCTGTTGAATACATAAAATGAAATCATAGTTTAAAGAAGGCATTTCTGTTCTCTGATCTTTCAGGAATTGAATTTATGAAATGTAAGGAAATCATTAGTTAACATGCCCCTTAAATTCTCAAATACAAATAACTTTATATGTTCCAGTACCATAGGTTAAGAGGTCTATTTGAAACTTGATTGTTAGTGATATACAATTATTAGTTGTTTCAAGTGAGCTGGAGGATAATATATGGTCTTTGGTTTTATTCTCTGAATACTGAAGTGTAGAAGTTGTATGGTATTTATTAAAGGAAGACTGAAACACTTTTTGTGGTTCTGTATGGTGCTAAATACTAGGGAGATCGAACAAAGCACACACTATTTCCATACCTCAAAAAACATATTCTTTTCTAAGTTTATTAGAAAATTGTACAAATAAGAAACAACTTTAATATACATTTGGAACACTTAGAGTACTTTAAAAAATATTAAATGTAAGGTACTAATTATGCAAATCAGAAAGGTTTATCTTTGAATATTGTACTGTTCTAACCACTTATAAAAGTCCTCAAGAGTATATTTGCTTTGCTGTCCATTCTAATTTTACAATTAAATTTCCCCCAATCTTTATGGACTTTAATTTTCCAATTAGGTTTGATTTATAAATCATAAGTCTAAAAATGCTGCACATAGTATAACTTGATTTTTGCCTTTGGCTTCCAAGAGGACTTTTTTTTTAAAATCAAAACTAGGACAGCCCTAGCTCATTTGACTCAGTGCATAGCATGTTGGCCTGCAGAGTGAAGGGTCCTGGATTCGATTCCAGTCAGTGCTTGCTGCACATGCCTGGGTTTCGGGCTTGATCCCCAGTAGGGGATGTGCAGGAGGCAGCCAGTCAGTGATTCTCTCTCATCATTGATGTTTCTTTCTCTTTCTCCCTCTCCCTTCCTCTCTGAAATAAATAAAAATTAAAAAATAAGTACTGGTAAAACTAGGACTGGTGGTTTAATCTGTCTCCAGGGAATAGTGTTGCAGAGTTCCTGGTAATTCCTTGTCCCAGGGTTTGAAAACCTTTTTCATTATCTATGTAACCAAAATCCCTGCTACTATAAATCAACTATTTTCCTTAGTTTATTCTTACTGAAAAGACACCGTACTTTCATGATTATAGAAATGACACCCTCATTTTTCCTTCACCCTAAAAGTGTTTTTCTATTCCATCACAATTTCAACTACTGTTACTAACCCAAGTTAATTTTACACATTCTATTGCTGAAAGCCTCCGTTTTGCCATTTATTGAGGTGTTAATTGAAATATTAATGTATTTAGAGCAGAAATGTCGTTTTTTAGGGAATCTAGAGCAACAGCAAAGCTGAGGTCAAACTGCCATAAGGATGGACACCAAGGAAGCTGTGTTTGGGACAAAAAGAAATCAAGATAAGGTAGATGCAAAGTAGAGACAAGCACTGGACCTTGGGGAGAGGGGGTGGTAGGTGGGAGTGGGTTGTATGCCTCTAATGACAGAGAATAGTTAAGAGTTCTGAAGAGGAAGCCATGGAAGGCTTATAGGAAATATTAAGGATTTGGGTTTAAGTAATACCTTCTCTGAATGTGTAAGTTTTAGCTGACTTTTAGAAAGCAGAATACTTTAAAAGTTGATAAGGTTAAGTGTTTCAATGGGGTGGTATTAATTGATAAAATCATTGCCAAAACCCAACTTCAGCACTAATACCTGTTATTATTTGGAAGGTGAAAGGGAATCTCCGTTTGAAGCATTAAACTGACAAAATCAGTAGAGAACTTTTAATTTTTTCCTTTTCTTTTTTGTGATATAAAGATTGCGTTTTTTTCCCATAGCAACATGAACCGTGAAGACCGGAATGTGCTGCGTATGAAAGAACGGGAAAGGCGGAATCAGGAAATTCAGCAGGGTGAAGACGCCTTCCCACCTAGCTCTCCTCTCTTTGCTGAGCCATACAAAGTTGTAAGTTGTCCTTCTCTGAATGTTTTTCCCCCAATACTATGACATTTTTAACAATTTTATTATTATTATTTTTTAATCAGAGAGGAAGGGAGAGGGAGAGAGAGGGAGAGAAACATCAATGATGAGAGAATCATTGATTGGCTGCCTCCTGCATGCCCCCCGCACTGGGATTGAGCCCCCACAACCTGGGCATGTGCCCTTGACCAGAATCGAACCTGGGACCTTTCAATCCGCAGGCCAATGCTCTACTCACTGAGCCAAACTGGCTAGGGCAATACTATGACGTTTTTATTTTTAAAATGTTTAAGCTTGAATTTTTATATTAGATAAGAGTTATCATGTATACCATTTCCTCTGAGTGGAATTTATTTTGTTGGGGTACTTTTATTGGGGTATAACATGCATACAGAAAAGTATACAAATTGTGTTATAGCTAAAAGAATTTTCACAGCATGAACAACCTGATAATAATCAGTATCTAGATCAAGAAATAGAGTATTACTAGGGCTCTGAAGTCATTGTCATTGCCCATCTCCCTCCCAATTGCTATCCTATAATTTTGAAAATGTGATCTGGATTAGCTCAAACATTCATGTCTGTATTCCTGGCTCTACTACTAACTTTGGGCAGGTATTTCACTTTTTTAAGCCTTAAATTAAGTTAAAATTTTGTGAATCAATCTTCATTGTCTGCTGTTTCCTAGGTTCTTTGGTTATAACATCAATCAAAATGAATATATTTCATAGATTCTTTGTTTCTGCCTATTCCGTTGCTTGGTTAACTAGGTTTCAGTGACTTATTAGTATGTTTGAATAAATGTATTTTCAGTATCAATCTGTTTCTTTTGCTATTGTCACATACTAAATTCTCTGATTTTCTTTCTAATGTATTTAATGCTTAATTAACAATATCAGATTTAGAGTAAAGCATATTGTCAGAGTTGTTCAATAAATGGAACCAGTTGCTATTTTTATAACTACCATTGTGCTTGATTTGGAATGACATAAAACACTGAATGGTACCACTTCTGATGACTCTAATGTAGCTGTAGTGGCCACAAATGTCTCTAATACTTGATTTGGCTTTGGGTTTCATTTGAACTATTTTTATATTTTAAAGACATATTTTGTATAATAGCTATAATACAATGTATAGCAGCAGTAATGACCATTATTGCCATAGTATGAGTTTGAGAAGTTGTGTTAGACTTTTTTTCTGATGAAATATAAATGTAACAGCAAAAAAATAAAAATAAAAAAATAAATGTAACAGCATATCCTGGATTTACCCTTAACATTTAATGTTTATGGATATTATATGAGATCTATAAAAGCCATGCATTCAGAGCTTTTAAGGATTTTCTAATAAAGGCAGTTAAACTGACATGATTTATATGAGTATAACACAAAACCTGAGATTTGGGATTAGTGATTAAAATCATATACTGTAATTACGCTATAATGAATTGGATTTTATTTCTAATCTTGATACTGTCTATAAGTTGCTGTATATTTAGCTCTCTTGTTTAATAGGGATCATACTGATTTTCAAATGATTTAAAGTCCTTATTGATTCATGCCAACCACAAAATAAAATAGTAGTGACTCAGTCTTGATTTCCTTTTTTAATGTAATTGGTAGACTTTCTTCCATGTGTATGAATGTGAAAGAGTCCTAAAGCTTCGATACATCTTAGACTTCCTTATTATCCAAGAATAATTCTTGAAGTTTAAAGTATGTACTATTGACTTCAAATAGTGGAGCATTTATTGGTCAGAATTAGTAGTTAGGATTTAAAACTTATTTATTTATTCATTTAAATTTTATTGGGGAGAATTTAAAACTTTTACCAGTAGATTTTCTATGCTTAATGTGTTACTGGGACTTTTCTTAATTTGATGAGTCAAAGTAACAGAGGAATTAAAATTTAAAAAACAGTAGTTGGGTATAACTTGTTTCACTAAATTTTTTAATTATTAGGAATATAATGTTTTCCTAGACTGTGTATGAATAATCTGATGACCTGGAACTTAATTACATAAAGGCAGATTACTTTTCCTGTTCTTGAAAAGATTTTCAGTACTGTGTCAGTATATTTATTGGTGAAATTTGTATTTTTCCCCTCCTGGAACTTATTATATATATTTCTCAGTGTCCTATAGAATATTTGTGTTTTAGCATGAATATGTTTCACTTTCAGTGCATTGTTTTCACTATAAAAATTATATATTTGGAGTTTGCTTTGAGTTGTTAACCTTAAGATATGAGGAAAGACCCTTTCCATTTGAAGTTTGCAAAGTCACTTTAGAAGCATCTCTTATTTCAAGTTATGCTAATTATATAATTATATTTTTACATTTCTTTGTAGACGAGTAAAGAAGATAAGCTATCAAGTCGTATTCAGAGTATGCTTGGAAACTACGATGAAATGAAGGATTTCATAGGAGACAGATCTATACCAAAGCTTGTTGCACTTCCCAAACCTGCAGTACCACCGACAGCAGATGAAAAATCTAACCCAAATTTCTTTGAACAGAGACATGGGAGCTCTCATCAGAGTAGCAAATGGACTCCTGTAGGACCTGCACCCAGCACTTCTCAGTCTCAGAAACGGTCCTCAGGCTTACAGAGTGGACACAGTAGCCAGCGGACCAGTGCAGGTGGCAGTGGTGGCACTAATAGTAGTAGCCAGAGGCATGACCGTGATTCATATAGCAGTAGTGGGAGCAGTAGCCGGAAAAAAGGCCAGCATGGATCAGAACACTCCAAATCACGCTCTTCCAGCCCTGGAAAACCCCAGGCTGTTTCTTCATTAAGCTCCAGTCATTCCAGGTCTCACGGGAATGATCACCATAACAAGGAACATCAACGTTCCAAATCACCTCGGGACCCTGATGCAAATTGGGATTCTCCTTCCCGTGTATCTTTCTCAAGTGGGCAGCACTCAAATCAGTCTTTCCCACCTTCATTGATGTCGAAGTCCAGTTCAATGTTACAGAAACCCACTGCCTATGTACGGCCTATGGACGGACAGGAGTCCATGGAACCAAAGCTGTCCTCTGAGCACTACAGCAGTCAATCCCATGGCAACAGCATGGCTGAATTGAAGTCTAGCAGCAAAGCTCATCTCACCAAGCTGAAAATACCTTCCCAACCACTGGATGTAAGTCACACATTTAGAGCTTTTAACATTGTGACTATGTGGAGCAGTTTACCATGAAATTATGGTTGAACTTGAACTGTTTCTTTGTTTTAATAGTAAGGAATGTAAAAGTTTAAAGGAAGACTTGTGATTGACTTCCAAATAGATCCATAGAGTTGTTAGCTTCACCCTCTTGTGCAGTAGAGAAAATACCATTCATTGTTTCAAACATTAAAATGATGAGTTGGTTATAGAATAAAAGTACGATCTATGAGTATCTTAGATTTCCTACTGGCCAGGTGGCCTATTTGGTGATAGCATCTTCCCATATTCCAAAAGGTTGTGGGTTGCATTCCTGGTCAGGGTACATACCTAAGTTGCAGGTTCCATCCCCGATCGGGGCACACACATCTCTCTCACATTGATGTTTCTCTCTCTCTGTCTCTTTCTCCCCCTCTTCCCCTTTTCTCACCTCTCTCTCTCCCTCTCTTCCTCTCTCCCTCTCTTCCTCTCTCCCTCTCTTCCTCTCTCCCTCAAATCAATAAACATATCCTCGGGTGAGGATGAAAAAGAAAGAAAAATAAAGATAATGTTAGTAGCTGGAAATCACAGCTCATAGCTTAAAACAGTGGGGTGGAGGTCAGGTATAGGTAAAATGCTATTTTGAGTATTTAAAAATTTTTCCTGTGGCCTTGAAAAATTCATTGTTCTTGGCATTTGTCATCTAATTACTCCTCTGGAGAGAAAAAAGTGGTCATTTGTTCTTCAAACAAGAAGATCCTTAGAATTTTAAAACTTTTTGGCAAATTGTTCATCTGAAAAATCTCATTTAAAAATAATTTCTAATCTAAGTATGAGAAAGATATTCTAAAGCTTTTGAAAAATACAAAGTTTTTTAAGTCAAGTCAGTTTGGTGATTAAGATAGTTTTAGTTTTTGAGAAATTTGTATTTAAGAAAAGTAGTCCAGGTATTCTAATAAGTGTTCTGATGTGGAGTAGTGGGAGCATAAGTACTTCTTTAAGTTTTGTTTCTAATAATGTTATTGAATTTGTACAACAAATGATAAAATTCTAATAATAAGTGACTTCAGATCTAATGTGTATTTCTTTTCTTCTTTCCTAAGGCAACTGCTTCTGGTGATGTGAGCTGTGTGGATGAAATTCTTAAAGTAAGTTGTGTGTTTTCTTTTTAATAAGCTCTCTTATTATGCTCTGCCACTCTCTTACCCTCTTTACCCCTCTATTTCACAAAGGATCTGAAGTAACAGATTGTTCACATGTGTAACTTGATTATGTCCATAAAAAATAATTGGCTCTATTTATTATGCTTATATTCATACTTAGGTTCTAAATCACTTGGTTTGTTTACCATTTGTCCTCAAAGAGCGGTTTTTGTTTTTAAGTAAGACAAATTTCAGTCTTAACTGTTGGCCTTAAAAAGAGGAAGGAACCAAATATAACTGTACTTTTTCTGGTTTATCTGTTAGTAATTTGAAGTGCTAAAAAAACTCGATAGTTATCAATCAAACCATCACATTGAAAATAGCTTGCTTTGTAATTCATCTGTACACACTGATCAAATCCTACATTGAAAGACCTCCTCTGAATACTGCATATTTTGAGTGTTTAATGAATGTTTAAAAGTGACATATGACCAAAAAGTATATTCCTCCATTGAGAAAAGAAAAAGAGGAAGTCCAGTGATGTATCTCAGTATCATGGTATATTTTGTATATAAATATTTGAATTTTTTGACAAGCTGCTCACCTTAATAATTATACTTAAAAATTATTTCTAATCTAAGTATAAGAAAGATATTTTAAAGCTTTTGAAAAATATAGTTATTTGTCACATACTTATGAGTGACAAAATAATTGCTTTTGACTCAATAGAGAAAAACTGTCAGAAACATATTACTTGTACTTTTTGCAAAAGCTCCTAAATTATTATGTCTATACTGGCATTTCAGTATGGATACTTTTGAAAGATTACTTGTATTGGTCACTTTTACTTTATTCCCTCTTTCTTTCCTTTAGCCCAGTTTAATCTCTCCTTTATCTCTACCGTTTTGCTGAATCTGTTCTGTGATGTCATTGGAGACTTCATTTGAGTTCTCTGCTCTTTCAGCTGTTTTAAAGAATTTTTATTTTTTTCTTCCTTGACTGTTGTTATGCTTCATTGTTTTTATTTTCCATACAATTTTCTTGTCTCTCATTCTCTGCCTTTGGGGAACTGTGTGTCCTCTCTTACCTTTTAAATATGGGTGTATTTTCTAGCCTCCCCTCTTCATTTTGCTCAGTTAGTTGCCCTTTTCTCCCATTTTTTTTGGCTTTATCTATTAGACAGTTATTCAGTCTTTCTCTTCTGCCTTGGTCTCCTTTAGGTTTTGGTTTATGTTTCTTAATTGTTTTTTTTTTTAGCTGGGTCTCCATTTGGATTTCTCCCTGCTTCTTCAGACTCAACATGTCTAAATTAATCAGGTTTCCTTCCATTAATATAGTACCACCATTCTCCCATTCTTATAAGTGTAGCATCCTAATTACCTCTCATTTCTTTCTCTCATGTTCTACTTAATCACAAACTACATGTAGACTTTGAAAATTCCTTGAAAATATTCATTTCCTTTATTTCCATTTCTACTACCTTGAGCTTCAATAATTGCAGTGTACAGTTCTCACTCTGCCTTTCTGCCTTCAGTCTCCCTGCTCATCTGTCTTCTGTATTGCTACCAGGTTCTTTGTCTCAATCCTTTTATCTTCATAAATTAATATGCTTTCTAGAAATTTTCAATGGCTCTCTAAGGCCCATACAAAGAATAGTGTCCAAATTTAACATTCCAGACCTTCCATAGGCCAGTCCTAACCTCTCCCACTACAGATTAACCAAACTGCTTTCCCTAAGCCATACATGTTCTCTTTCTTTTACCTTTTTTAAAGAAAACTTTCATGGAATGTGTCTCTCCTTCCTCTTAAGTTATATATAGATTCTATTTTTTATTAGAATACTAATAAAATACCCCCTTTATCATACCAACAGAGACCACAGTGATAAGCTTTTTCCTTTGATTTTCATATAGCATTCATTTTTCAGTTGCCATGTATATAAAAAATCTAAGGGAGCATATATCTTTTCCCCAAATCCTCAAAAATATATGGCATTCTAATACCTAGAAGAAATCTTAAGATTTTTTTATATTTAATTATTCCTTTCATATTATTAACAATTTATTTTGCATTTTATATATACAGGGTGGCATATGGCCTTGGGTGTAATAAGTGCTCAATCATTTGATGATGGATTTTCTTTTGAGGGTATTTTGGTATTTGAGGTGTAAAATGCCAACATTGAAAACCTGGGGTATATGATTTTCTGTTTTCTTTCCCCTTCACTATGTGCAGTGGGCAAGGAACTTTAGGTCTGAATTCCCTTCATGTTTTCTTGATATTTGTAGTCATACTGTTTCTAGGAACAAACTTAAAGGAAAAAAATGTAATGTAAAAGCAATATGTGTTTACTATTTAAAAAAAGGATTTATTAATTCAAGTCTTACTAATTGAACACCTACTATGTATCAAACACTGAGGATACAGTGGTGATGATAATGATACTGTTGCATCCTTTGAGCTGACATTCTAGAGCAGGTTGTAAGAAATCAATTATAATATTTCAGTAAGTGAAATGCCATTAAAAAATAAAGCATTGTAAGAAGGTGAAGAGCAATTACAGTGCAGGTAGTGATTCTAGAGGTTCAAGTAGTAAAGACTGTATCAAATTCCCTTGTCTTTTGTCCCTTCTGTCATTCTGTTGCCCAAAGGTAGCTAGCTATTGTTAACTATCTTCCAGAGATTTTTTTTCATATATAAACATTTACTAGGACATAGACTGTGATTTGTGTTTGTCACTTAGTAATATACTGTGGACATCATTTCATGTCAGTATTTAAATTTCTCATTTTACTGCCTGCTTGGTGTTCCATTGTATGGATGTCTGGTAATTTATTTAGTTATTCCTGTGTTATTGGATATTTAGGTTGCTTCCATTTTTTTAGTGTGAGCTGCTTGAACATGTATCTTTACATAACTATGTGGGTATAAGCTATAAGGTAAATTCTTAAAGTATATACCACCTTTATTATATTTTCTCTGTATAATGGTTTACTTTGAGCTAAATGCCAGAATAAAACACTCCCTCCTTATTCCATGCCTGATACCTCTTCCTCCCCTGGTTCCCTAACATTCACGTTGTGATCTTATCCAAACCTCCACTTGGACATACTTAGCATATGATTAGACAGCAGGTATTGAATAAAGTCAGACTTTATGGCCTTGCTTGTTTGTCTTCTTGCTCATGTGCTTTTGATACCTCTTTTCTGATTTTCCTGACCAATATTTCCTATCAGTGAATAGCCTCTGTGGCCAGACGTCCTAGGATGAAATTCTGTGTTCATTACTTACTAAATGTGTGATTTTGAATAAATAACTTAATCTCTGTGCTTCAATTTCATCCTACATAGACTTAGGATAATAATGGTATCTACCTCATAATGTGATTGTGAGCACTATATGAGTAATAGACATGTAAAACACTTAGCATAATGTCTGGCTCATTACAGGTATACAATGTTAGCTACTTTTATTATTATTATCCCCCTCCTCCCACTCCCACAGCAACCTCTTCCTCAGTAGCATTTTACTATGTGCCTTGTATTTGACTACAGGACTAATTTCTGTAACTATTCACAAGGTTATATCATCCTAACTCCAAGCTCTTTGATGCCAGAGAGTGTATATTATTTATTTTCCTATTACCTACCCGATAGTGCCTTGCACACAGTTGTGCTTAATTAATATTTATTGATTAAATATGTATACCTTTGGAGGAACAATCATGAAACCAGCATTTATAATACAAATCTGGTTTTTAGCTGTGTAATTTTTATCCTTGACCTGGTTGAAAACAAACTGTAATAATTACATTTCAGGAGATGACGCATTCATGGCCTCCCCCTCTAACGGCTATTCATACACCATGCAAAACAGAACCTTCCAAATTTCCTTTTCCAACTAAGGTAAGTAAATAAAATGTATCTTTGATACTGTAAGAAAACTCTTAATGGCTTGACTAAAATCATATGAATTCAAAATTGTCTTGCCATTCCCATTCTAGTGGGAGTCAGACAATAAACGAGAATGAACAGATAAGTTCAGCTAGTGATAACTGCTATGAAAAATAAAACCAGATAGTAGAATCAAGAGTGATTTAAATTGAGAGGTACTTGAAGAGCTTTGAAGGCAATATGAGGAAGAGACTTTTAAGTTTGTTGGCAAACTCCTTTGGTATTCTAGGCTATAGGTGGTTAGGTCTTCTTAAACTATTGTCTGAGAAACTCCTTTCCATACGACATAGAAACCATATTTATGTTGTATGGAAAAAGGTTCCTCAAACAAAAATCCCAAGCTCAACTAAAATCAGCAGAATTTTTTTAACATTAACTTACACAAATTATACAAGAATACATTCTTCTAGTGTAGTTTGATTAGGACCTATAATAATAGCCTTCCTCAGTTCTGCCTCCTCCATCTCATAGGAGTTCCTTTCATACATACCTTTGTAATACTTTTCATATGCATTTATATGCATATTATGTAATCATATTACATATAAGCATTTTCTCATTATTTCTTTACAGAATTATTGCTTTGTATTTTTAATCACTCAGAAATAGGTCTTTTCCTTATTGTTATACATATGTATTATCTATAGATTATAAATAGATAATATGTTACATATAGAGTTATTTCACTTTTTAAAAATGCATCCATAGTATAAATGTATCTTATTTAGCCATTTCCCTTTGTTATTTAAATTGTTGGCAAGTTTTCATTTTTATTAACATTGCTATAGTGGATGTCTTTGTTCATGCCTTCTAGTGTGCATGCAAGTTTCTTTTGGGTAAAAAGAAGAAGTAGAATTACTGAGTATTGAAAGTATATGCTTAATATATACTCTCAAATTCCCTCTGAAGTGATTGTATCAGTCAGTACTCCCACTTGTGTTCCCTATTTTTCCTCATATGTACACTCCCATTTGTTATTTTAACCACCAGTCTTTTGGGTGAAAAATGGCATTCCATTTCCTAGATTGCTGGTGAAGTTCATCTTTATAAATTTGTCATCCATTTGATTTCTATATAGATGAATTTGCCCACATCCTCTACCCTTAGGGTTGCATCTTTCACCTATGAGTTTTAGGAGTATTTTTTTAATGTTTTTTTTTTTTGTTTGAATTATGGAATCTAATATTTCCTTTTACTACATGTTGCAGATATATTTCCCAGAGTCCTTTTAAGTTTTAGGGTCTAGAAAGTTTAATTTTGATGACTAAATACCAATATATCTTTCTCTTTCTTAATAGCTTTTGCTTTTTAATGTCTTTTTAAAGAACACTATTCATTCCCTAGAATTATAAATAAATCCTCTTATTTTTCTTTTAATGTGATTGCAATTTTGTTTTCTATGTTCATATTTAGCCCAGTTTATTTTTGTGAGTGATGTTATGTAGAGATATAACTTTCTGCCCATACCAGTATATATACGCCGTACCACTCTTACTTTTTTTAAAATCTTCACTCGATATTTTTTCCATTGATTTCTAGAGAGAGTGTAAGGGAGGTGAGAGAGGGAGAGAGAGAGAAACATTGATGTGAGAGAGACACAAAGATTGGTTTCTTCCCACACATGCCCCTCCTGGGGCTAGGGAATCTTGACCCGGAATCCAACCCACAATCCTTCGGTCTGAGGGCTGACATTCTAACCACTGAGCAGACCCAGCACTCTTTTGTTGTTGTTGTTAATCCTCACCCGAGAATATTTTTCCATTGATCTTTTAGAGAGAGTGGGAGAGGGAAAGACTGGAGAGAAACATCAGTGTGAGAGAAACACATCGATTGGTTGCCTCCTGCATGTGCCCGGGCCAGGGGCCAGGCCATGGAGGAGCCTGCAACCATGGTATGTGCCCTGGACTGTAATTGAACCTGGGACTCTTTGGTCTGCAGGCTGCTGCTCTATCCACTGAGCCAAACTGGCTAGGGTCAGGGCAATCTTTTTTCTTTTTTTTTAAAGGAAGTTATATATATATATATATATATATATATATATATATAGAGAGAGAGAGAGAGAGAGAGAGAGAGAGAGAGAGAGAGAGAGAGAAAGAAACATATATATATCCTATCTAATAAAAGAGTAATATGCAAATTGACCATCACTACAACACACAAGATGGCTGCCCCCATGTGGTCAAAGATGGCCACCACAAGATGGCCAGCAGGGGAGGGCATTTGGAAGGGACCAGGCCTGCAAGGGAGGGCAGTTGGGGGCGATCAAGTCTGCAGGGGAGGGCAGTTAGGGATGACCAGGCCGGCAGAGGAGGGAAGTTGGGGGCAACCGGGCCTGCAGGGGAGGGCAGTTGGGGGAGACAAGGCTGGCAGCGGAGGGAAGTTGGGGGCGACCGGGCCTGCAGGGAAGGGCAGTTGGGGGAGACCCAGGCCTGCAGGGGAGAGCAGTTGGGGGGACCAGGCCTGCAGGGGAGGGCAGTTAGGGGTGACCAGGCCTGCTGGGGAGGGCAGTTAGGGGTGACCAGGCCTACAGGGGAGGGCGGTTAGGGGCAAACAGGCTGGCAGGGGAGCAGTTAGGCATCAATCAGGCTGACAGGGGAGTGGTTAGGGGGTGATCAGGCTGTCAGGCAGAAGCGGTTAGGGGCAATGAGGAAGGCAGGCAGGCGAGCAGTTGGGAGCCAGCAGTCCTGGATTGTGAGAGGGATTTCCAACTGCCCTTGAGGGGTCCCAGATTGGAGAGGGTGCAGGCTGTGCTGAGGGTCACACCCCCACCCCAGTACATGAATTTCGTTCACCGGGCCTCTAGTGTGTGTGTGTGTGTATGTATATATGTATATATGTATATACATATATATGTGTGTGTGTGTGTATAAATGTATACACACACACACACACTACACACATTAGTGGCCCGGTGCGCGAAATTCGTGCTGAGGGGGTGTTCCCCCAACCCAGCCTGCACCCTCTTCAATCGGGAACCCCTTGGGGGATGTCCAACTGCCAGCAGTCGGACATCCCTCTCACAATCTGGGACCGCTGGCTCCTAACTGCTCACCTGCCTGCCTGCTGATCGCCCCTAACTGCCCTCCCCTGCTGGCCTGATCTCTCCCCCAATTGCTCTCCCCTGCCGGCCTGATCTCACCCCCAACTGCCTCTGCCTGCTTGATCACCCCTAACTGCCCTCCCTTGCTGGCCTGATCTTGCCCCCTAGCTGCCCTCCCCTGCCAGCCTGATCTCGCCCCCAACTGCCCTCTCCTGCTGGCCTGGTTGCCCCCAACTGCCCTCCCCTACTGGCCTGATCTCGTCCCCCAACTGCCCTCCCCTGCCGGCCTGATCGCCCCTAACTACCTCTGCCTCGGCCCCCACAGCCATGGCTTTGTCTGGAAGGAAATCGGACATCCGGAAGATGGCTGGTCGACCTGTTCTAATTAGCATATTACTCTTTTATTAGTATAGATAAATTATATAGGATAGGATTGCTTAAATGGTGGCCGGGGGAGCCTTTTTTAGCAAGAGGAGATGCTCTTGGCAGACAAAAATACATAATCCCTATATCTGGACTGATAGCCAGCCATATGCACTATACTGCCAAACCGGTCATTAAAAAATTGAACCGCTTTCTTACACCTTAAACCAAAGAGCTGTTGCTCTTAAAATCCCTCCTCAGCCCTCACTTTAGGTTAAGCCTTCGCAGTTTACCCAGTTAGGTTCTGATTGGTCGGTTTCTATGCCAGTCAGCGTCAGAAGCTCTGCCTCCTATGCAGCCATTAGCTCCTCACAGTTCACCAGATTTGGTTCTGATTGGTCAGTTTCTGTGCCAGTCAGTGTCTCTGGGCCTATCTCCGGGCCTGATCAGAGAGGCGGGGCTGATCAGCAGCCCCCGCGGAGGCCTGGAGAGAAAGAGAGGTGCAGCTGCTGGCGAAGCCCAGAGGGAAAGAAAGAGGCAAAGGCTGATCAACAGCTGCCACAGAGGCTGTGGATCAGACCCTGCCTCTCTCTCCGGTTCTCTCTCCGGGCCTGATCTGCAGCCGCCTCAGCAGTCATTGCTGGGTCACTGCGCCTGCAGCGGCAGTCAGTGCTGGGTCGCCACGGTAACCCTACACTGACTACAGGACTGACTTCTGGTGTTTTGGTCGAGCCTTCGGTCGTTACGGACCCTGTTTTTTTATATATTAGGATGCTGATTGATTGATTTCAGAGAGAAAAGGAGAGGGAGAGAGAGATAGAAACATCAATGATGAGAGAGAATCATTGATTGGCTGCCTTCTGCACACCCCTCACCAGGGACTGAGCCTGCAACCCGGCCATGTGCCCTTGACCGGAATTGAACCCGGGACCCTTCAGTCCACAGACTGATGCTCTCTCCACTGAGTAAGACTGGCTAGGGCCAGTCTTTTACTTTTTAAATCAACTTTTACATAAAAATTTGCACATGTATTTAATATACAGTTTGAGTTTTGATAGGTGTATGCACCTTTGTAACCACCACCCTAATCAAGAATTAGCCTAGCTTGTGTGACTCAGTGGTTGAACATAGACTCATGAACCGGGAGGTCCCAGTTTGATTCTGGTTGGGGCACATGCCTGGGTTTTGGGCTCCATCCTCAGTGGGGTCTTCCAGGTGGCAACCAATCGATGATTCTCTCTCATCACTGAAGTTTTATCTCCTCTTTTTCTTCCTTCATCTCTGAAATTGATAAAAGTATATTTAACAAAAATAATTAGAACATTTCCATCACCCCCAAAGTTCCCTCATGTCCCTTTGCAGTCCACCTCACTCCTATAACTGGCCCCACACAATTGATGATTTGTTTTATGTAATTATAGATAAGTTTTGCCGTTTTCTAGAATTTCATATAAATGGAATCCATTCATTGTTTACTTATTTTGTATATAGGGTTACTTACTTTTGTTCAGCATATACTTTTGGAATGCTTCCATGCTCTTGAATATATCAGTGATTTGTTCCTTTTTATTTTTGACTTCCTTTTATTTCTGTTGTATGAAAATACTAAAACTTATCCATTCACTTCTTGGTAAACAATTGAATATTTTCCAGATTTGGGCTATTAAGAATTAAGTATACTAGTAAACATTCATTTATAGATCTTTGTATGGCTAAATATTGGGTCATATGTTGATTGCATGTTAAATTAATACTAAACTGAAAACTATTTTCAAAAGTGATTGTATCACACTCCTATTTTCCCCCACATCCATCCCCCAGCAGTGTATGGTAGTTTTTGTTCTCCATCCTTGCCTACATTTGGTATTGGCAGTCTGTTTAGTTTTAACCATTTTACTGTACATGTAGAGATATCTTTTTTTTGTTTTAATTTGTATTACCCTGATGACGAATGGTGTTGAACTTCTTTTCGTGAGTGAATTAACATTCTTTCTTTTTTTTTTAAGTGTCAGTTCAAATCATTTGTCTTTTATGTGTGTGGTGGTGGTGGTGGCAAGGTTAGAGGTGTTTGTAGTTTTTTTTTTCTTATAATGTCTTTGGTTTTGGTATCATGGTAGTACTGGCTTCCCAAAAGGAGCAAGAAAGTACTCCCTTATCTTTACTTAAATAGATTTTGGAATTTTATTAATTCTTCCTTGAATGTTTAATATAGTTTAACAGTACACTATCTAGACCTGGAGAGTTCTTTATTGGAAGTTTGCAAATTACAAATTCAATTTTTTAATTAGATATAAAACTATTCAGATTTTTTTCCTTATGTGAGTTTTGGTAATTTTATTTTATCTAAGTAGTCAAATTTATTGACATAGATTTATTTATAACTAGGGGCCCAGTGCACAAATTCGTGCACCTTGAAAGGAACTGTGGGCCTTGAGGCTGTGGTGGGCACAGGGGTAGGTCTCAGCTTATACTCCACACCCCTGCCCGTCACCTCCCACTGCGGTCCCCGGCCCCCTGTCTGCCAGCAGCCCCGCTCCCGCACGCTGACAGTGCCGTGCCGCTCCACTTGTACCCACTGACAGTGCAGAGCAATTGGGGTCAGCGCCAACAGCGGGTGCAAGCAGGGCCAGTGCCCTCAGCGGGTGTGAGCAGCAGCTGCTGCCCCTCAGGAGCAGGGGGAAGTGGAGAAGCCCTCAGGGGCAATTGGAGTGGCAGCCGCTGCTCGCACCCACTGACATTGCCGAGCAATTGGGACCAGCGCCAGTCGCTGGCAGTGGGTGTGAGCAGCGGCTCCGGCGCCAGCTGCAGGTGCAAGCGGGGCAGGCACCGCAGCAGGTGGAAGCGCCAGGTGGGACTGTGGTGCGTGGGAGCAAAGAATTTTCACTAACCACCAGAGGTTTGCCCTGATGACAGCAACTGGCGCCAAACCTTGGTCTGGTGCCCCCGCCCACATGCTCCACCATCCCCCCACGGCCAATGCCCGCCATGTTCCGTGCGTGCCCCCTAGTGGTCAGCGCACGTCATAGCCACTGGTTGTTCGGTTGTTCTGCCATTCAGTCTATTTGCATATTAGGGTTTTATATATATAGATAGATGTGTACTTATTCTTTAAGTGTCTATGGCAGCCGTGGGCAAACTATGGCCCGCGGGCTGGATCCGGCCCGTTCGGCTGTTCTGTCCGGCCCACAGAGCCGAAAGAGCGGAGGGTTCTCTTGCTCTCCCCTCCGCTCCTTTACTTTGAATTTATATTAGTTCACACAAACACTCCATCCATGCTTTTGTTCCGGCCCTCCGGTCCAGTTTAAGAACCCATTGTGGCCCTCGAGTCAAAAAGTTTGCCCACCCCTGGACTCTATGGGATCTGTAGTGAAGTCCTTTTCTCCCCTGATATTAGTGATTTGTATTTTCTCCCTTTCTGTTTTCTTTGATCATTCTAGCTAGAGGTTTATCAGTTTTATCAATCATTTCCAAGAATCATCTTAGGTTCTGTCAGTTTTCTATTTCTTTCATTTTGCTTTTATGGTGATTCTTCCTACTTATAATGGGTTTTATTTGCTTTTCTTTTAACTTTTTTTTTTTTAAGAGGACTTTTTTTGGTAAATCACAGAGGTAAAAAAAGTAATTTCTAGGAGAAATAGGCTTGGAAAATGAGTTATGGAGGTAAAAGGGCCCTTAGTGCTTGGGAGTGAGTAAGCTAATGGTAACACGCCTGGGAGAGGGTGAAGAAGGGTGTAAGAGAGCTCACTGGGTCCTCCTCCTAAAGGTTTTAAGTTTGGAGATTTTATAGGAAGTCCCAAGGGAAGATCTTAATAGACTATTCAGCAGCTTTCCAGTGTGAACTTACAGGGTTGTGGTCTCCACTGATTGGTTGGCTGCCACCAGGTCACGAGGTAATTAATTATTCAAAGTAGCTGGTCCTAACAGTTAGCAGTGGCTGGTTTTGTTGCTTATCTGGGCCTGGAGCTAAAATACAACAGTGATGAAACCATCTGAGTCACTCTAAGAACAATCCAAGTAGAGACACCATTATGTTATGTGCAGAGCTACAGGAACCGGTGGGGTCAGACCAAACCTGGGTTCAGCAACCTTGGTACTTGAGTTCTGACTAGGAAAGAGTTCAGAGCCAAGACCCAAACTGTAAGAGAACATTTGTTTGGTAAATCGCCGAGGTAGAAGATGTAATTTCTAGAAGAAATGGGCTTAGGAGACGAATTATGGAAGTAAAGGCAGGGCCCTTGGAGTTTGAGAGTGAGGAAGGTAATGGTAACATGCCTGGGGGGGCGGGGGAAGGGCATGCTCCAGGAGGGAGAGCCACTTCTAACTTCTTAAGGTGGAAACTTAGATCATAAATTGTAAACATTTCTTGTTTTAAGTATTTAAAACTACCAATTTTCCTTTAAGCCCTGCTTTAGTTGTATCTCACAAATTATGATATATTATGTTTTAATTATTCAGTGCAGAATATTTCCTGTGTGACTTTTCTGATCCATGGGTTATTCAGAAATATGTGATTTTATTTTCAAATATTTAAGGATTTTCCAGATATCATTTTGTTCATTGATTTCTAATTTACTTACATTCTTTTCAGACAGTGTGTGCTGTATAATTTCAGTCCTTTTAAATTTAAATGTTTATGGCCTATTATATGATCTCTCTTGGTGACTGTTTCATGTGCACTAGATACAATATGGTTATATATATCAGTTAGATAAAGTTGGTTGCGAGTGAAGTAATATATATTTAACTACTGTCTACTCTTTCAATTACTGAAAGGAGAGTGTTGACATCTTCATCAGTATTTGCTGATCTGTTTCCTCTTTCCATTTTGTCTGTTTTTAGTTCATGTATTTTGCAGCTTTGTTAATTAGTACATAACATTTAGAATTGCTGTGTCTTTCTGATGAATTGATCCCTTTTTTACATTATGAAATGTCCCTCTTTATATCTGGTATTAATGCTTGTTTCAAAGTCAACTTTGATATTCATATACTTAGATACTACAGCTTTCTTTATTCTATCTCTTGTGTTATTTAATAGCTATGCCTCTTTTAATTTGTAAAATTCAGCTTGAGTTTATTAGAAGATTTGAATATAAGTCCATAATTATAGTTAATACCTACTTTTTCTTTTTTTTGAGGATAACAGTTTTATTGAGATGTAATATACATGCCATTTAGTTCATCCATCCTATATAATAAAAGGCTAATATGTAAATCAACCAAACAGCAGAACAACCAGTCACTATGAAGTGCACTGACCACCAGGGGGCTCAATGCAGGAGCTGCCCCCCTGGTAGTCAGTGTGCTCCCACAGCGGGAGCACTGCTCAGCCAGAAGCCAGGCTCATGGCTGGCGAGCACAGTGGCGGTGGTGGGAGCCTCTCCCGCCTCGGCAGCAGTGCTAAGGATGTTTGACTGACGGACATCCCCTGAGGGCTCCCGGACTGCGAGAGGACTCAGGACTGGTTGAGGGACACCCCCCCCCCCAGTGCATGAATTTCATGCATCGAGCCTCTAGTTTAAATATATTTTTATTGGTTTCAGAGAGGAAGGGAGAGGGAGAGATAAAAACATCAATGATGAGAATCATTGATCGCCTGCCTCCTGCACACCCCCTACTGGGGATCAAGCCTGCAATCTGGGCATGTGCCCTAACCCAGAATCAAAAAGTGACCTTCTGATTCATAGGTTGATGCTCAACAACTGAGCCACTGCAGCGGGACAGTTCATCCATTTAAAATGTACTATTCACTGGTTTTTAGTATATTCAGAGTTGTGTAACCATCAAGACAATTACTTCAGAACATTTTCATCACCCCAAAAAGAAACCCTGCTAAAGGGAGTTAGCAGTTACCCTTCTATATCCTCCAACCATTCCTCATCCCCCCAACCCTAGGCAGCCGCTAATCTTAAATTATAGTTCAATAGATTCATCTATTCTGGGTATTTTATGTAAATGAAATCATACAATATATAGTCTTGTGACTGGATCTTTCACTGCGCATGATGTTTTCAAGGTTCATGTATGTTATAGCATGAATCAGTACTTCATTCTTTTTATGGCTGAATATATATATATTTTTTAAATATATTTTATTGATTTGTTAGAGGAAGGAAGAGGGATAGAGAGTTAGAAACATCGATGGGAGAGAAACATCGATCAGCTTCCTCTTGCACACCTCCCACTGGGGATGTGCCCGCAACCAAGGTACATGCCCTTGACCGGAATCGAACCTGGGACCCTTCAGTCCGCAGGCCGACGCTCTATCCACTGAGCCAAACCGGTCAGGGCGTGGCTGAATATATTTTATTGTATGGATATATCATATTTTGTTTAACTGTTCAATTGATTGACATTTGGGTTATTTTCAGTTTTTTGCTATTAAGGCAAATGCTGCTGTAAATATTTGTGTAAACATATGTTTTTAATTCCCTTGTTTATATACCCAGGAGTGGAAATGCTAGGTCATATGGTAACTCTGTGTTTAATATATGCGGAACTGTCTGGTAATTTTCCAAAGTGGCTGGTCCATTTTACATAACCCACCAGCTGTTGATGAGAGTTTGAATTTCTCCACATCCTGGCTAGCTAGCTTGTTACTATCTTTCTTTTTGATTATAGCTATTTTAGTAGGTGTGACTTGGTATGTCACTGTGGTTTTGATATTTCTCTAATGGTTAATGATGCTGAGAATCTTTTCATGGCCTTATTGCCCTTTGTATATATTATTTGGAGATGTATCCAGATATTTTGCTGATTTTTAAATTGGGTTGTCTTTTTATTATTAAGTTGTAGGAGTTCTTTATATACGTATTTATTTAATTTTTTTCTTTATATATTTTAGAGTGCGTTCCCTTATCATATGTATGATTTGCAGAATTTTTCTCCCATGCTTTGGGATATATTTACACCTATTTTCTTCTAAGAGTTTTATAGTTTTAAATCTTACATTTAGGTCTTTGATCCATTTTAAGTTAATTTTTGTGTTTAGTGTCAGGGGTCCAACTACATTCTTTTACATGGGTCCATCCAGTTGTCTCTCCACCATTTGTTAAAAAGACTATTCTTTCCCCACTGAATTACCTTGACACCCTTGTGGATAATCAGTTGACCATAATGTAAGTGTGTTTTGTAGACTCTTAATTTTGTTTCATTGATCTGTTTGTCTATCTTTATGCCAATACTATTGCCTTGATTACTACATCTTTGTAGTAAGATTGAAATCAGAAAGTGTGAGCCTTCCAGAACTGTTTTGTGTGATTGCTCTAGGGTTTACCATATCACAATTACTTTTAATGGAATACCCTAGGCTGCATTACCCACAATTACTTTTCAGTAATGCATCATTTCACATATAGCTTAATGCCTTACAACAGTATAACTTCAATTTCCTCCTTTTATTACCTGTGCTTTTATCATACATGCTACTTAATTATATGTCATAAACCCCACAATACATTATTTCCTATTTAAAAAAAATATTTTTATTTTCCTTTTTTATTTTTCAATTGTAGTTTATATTCAGTATTATTTTATATTAGTTTTAGATGTACATCATAGTGGTTAGACAATCAGACACTTTACAAAGTGATCCCCGATATTTCATATGCCCATCTACGTAGTTATTACAGTATTATTGACTGTATTCCCTATGCTGTACTTTACATCCTCATGACTGTTTTGTAACTACCATATTGTACTTCAAGTCTTTCAATGTATTTGTCTTTCAATGTCTGACTTATTTCACTTAGCATAATGCCCTCTGGGTCCATCCATGCTCTCACAAATGGTAAGATTTCATTCTTTCTTATGCCTGAGTAATATTCCATTGTTATATATGTACCACAGCTTTTATATCCACTTATCTATTGATGGGCACTTGGGTTGCTTTCATATCTTGGCTGTAAATAAAACTGTAGTGAACATAGGGGTACATATATTCTTTCCAGTTAGTGTTTTGGTTTCTTCAGATATATACCCAGAAGTGGAATTGCTGGGTCATAAGACAGTCCCATTTAAAAAAATTTTTAGGAATTTTTTTGATACTATTTCTCATAGTGGCTGTATGAATCTGCATTCCCACCAACAGTGCATGAGGGTTCCCTTTTCTCCACATTCTTACCAACACCTGTTCTTTGTTGAATTATTGATTCCTGGTCGGGGCACATGCCCAGGTTCCGGCTTGATCCCCAGTAGGGGGCATGCAAGAGGCAGCCGATAGATGATTCTCTGTCATGGATGTTTCTGTGTATCCCTCTCCTTCCTCTCTCTTGAAAATCAATAAAACTTATTTTTTTAAAAAGAATGAATTTTGAAGTTTGTTGGATGTTTTGTTGAATCTATTGATGTAAAAGGATTTTCCCATTTTTTAAAAATATATTTTTATTAATTTCAGAGAGGAAGGAAGAGGGAGAGAGAGATAGAAACATTAATGATGAGAGAAAATCATTGATTGGCTGCCTCCTGCACGCTCCCCACTGGGGATCCAGCCCGCAACTTGGGCATGTGCCCTTCACCGAAATCGAATCTGGGACCCTTTAGTCCACAGGTCAACGCTCTATCCACTGAGCCAAACCAGCTAGGGGAGGATTTTCCCATTTTTGATCTGTAACATGTGAGCTACCTCAGTTTATTTAAAAATTTTAAATCAATATTACATTTCTGGTTAAAAAACTTCACTCTGCCTTATGTAGTTTTAAATTTGATTTTCAAAAACTTTTTTAAAAAGATTTTTTCTATCTATATTCCTGAGGGATATTGGTCTGTAATTTGTTGTAGTCTGTGCCTGGTTTTGGTATCAGAGTAATTCTGACCTGATAGAGTGAGTTGGGACGTAACTTTCTCCTCAATTTTCTGGAAGTTTGCATAAAATTGATATTATTTCTTCCTTAAACATTTATTAAAATTCACCAGTGAAACCCTCTGGCTGTTGAGCTTTCTTTGTAGGACAGTTTTTGAGTAAAAATGACGTTTATTTGATAGATGTAGAGCTAGTCATGAAATCTACTTCTCCTTGAATGTGCTTTGGTAGTTTGTGTCTTTCAAGGAATTTGTCCATTTTATCTACTGATTGTCAAAGATATCAAATTTATTGGTGTAGATTTTTATAATATTCCCTTATACTTTTTATATTTCTTATTCTGGTTATTTGTAATTTATTTCTTCTCTCTTTTTCCTCTGGCCAGGAATTTGTCAGTTTTATAGATCTTTAAAAACTTTAATTTTTTATCTCCATTGTTTTTCTCTTTTATTGCATTGATTTCCACTCTGATCTTGATCACCTTTTTCTTTTGTTTTCTTTTGGTTCAGTGTGCTCTATTTAAAAAAAATTCTTAAAGCAGAAACTAATGTCATTGATTTAAGCTCTTTGTCACTTTCTAATATACACTTTCAGTGTTATAATTTTTTTCCTAAATAATGTTTTATCTGCAACTCACAAAGTTTAGTATGTGTTGTGTTATTTCTGGCATGTGAGGTATTCCAAGAGTTTAGGTCTTCTCAATATGGAAAAGTTGATAGAATTACTCACATTCATTTGCTCTTAGCTGTGGCATATTGCAATTTTAAGTGTGGCTTGGTTAAGATTATTTACAAAGTATATTAACTGGTCTTAATTTGACAATCTTCACTAATGCACGTGTGGCTTAAAAATACCTATAGTGAAACTACTGAGTGAAAATAACACTAAAATGCATTTTTGAGCAAACAAGAAAATGGCAGTGTTTTTATTTTCTTTCTCCTACTATGAACTTTTTATCTGCATGGTACAAAGCAGAAACAAGTATGCCATAAACAGACCTACATTATCAATAATAGTTTGAATATGCATTTATATCTTTAACCTGGCTTTTTGTGTATAATGTCCTTTGAAATTATGTAATGAAATTATGCAAGCATCACAATTTATACTCAGTGATATTTTGAGTTATGTGATAATTCAGTTCCATTCTTAATCATACATCAAAATATAGTAACATTTTATTAAAACCTCTTTTGAGGTTGCCCTCAATGTTCTATACCTTTGTCCAAAAATTTGGTCTTTCTGCTTCTGTGAAAATGACTGAAATCATGTTCGGAGAGAAAACAGAACATACTAAAATGCATTTCTTTGTCAGGAAACTTACTGAAACAAGCTTAAAAAGCAGAGCTGAAGCTTCAGGACACATATATTGAAATAAATTATGCAGTATACAGTTAGCTGTAATGGATGGCAATACAGGTGCTTATGGTAGTCTCTTTATGATATTTGTTAGATTCTTTTTCAGTTATAAAATATTTGAAGAGCCAGGTACTTTTTTGTGCACCACTCAAGGAAAGATAAAACAGAAAAATAGCCCGGCCAGCATGGCTTAGAGATTTAGCATCCACCTATGAACCAGGAGGTCACTGTTCATTGCTGGTCTTGGCACATGCTCAGGTTGCAGGATTGATCCCCAGTAGGGGCCGTGCAAGTGGCAGCTGGTCAATGATTTTCTCTCATCATTAATGTTTCTATCTCTCTCTCTCTCCTTTCCTCTCTGAAATCAATATGTATGTGTGTGTGTGTGTCAGAAAAACAAATCCTAAAATATAATTTATTTTCCTTACTCGCCACTCCTGTCTCATTTTTTCATGGAGAATCTATGTGACATTCCTGAATATCTTTTAGAAGAGGAAGAAGTTCACTGGTTATTTTTTACCCTAGTTATCTCACTTAAAAATGAGTCTCTCTCTCTCTCTCTCTCTCTCTCTCTCTCTCTCTCTCTCTCTCTCTCTCCCTCCCTCCCTCCCTCCCTCCCTCCCTCCCCCCTTCTCTCCCTCTCTCCCCCTACTCTTTTTACCCCCTTCTTTCTCCTCTTTCCCTCACACACAAGTCCCAAATATGCTAAATCTTTTTTTTTTTAATATATTTTATTGATTTTTAACAGAGAGGAAGAGAGAGGGATAGAGAGCTAGAAACATCGATGAGAGAGAGACATCGATCAGCTGCCTCCTGCACGCCCCCCACTGGGGATGTGCCCGCAACCCAGGTACATGCCCTTGACCGGAATCGAACCCGGGACCCTTGAGTCCGCAGGCCGACGCTCTATCCACTGAGCCAAACCGGTTTCGGCTAAATCTTTTCATAACATTTTTAAAAAATAATAACTTAAACCCTCCAGTCCTTTCACGGTAGAGATATTTTTAAAAATATATTTTATTGATTTTTTTACAGAGAGGAAGGGGGAGGGATAGAGAGTTCGAAACATCAGATGAGAGAGAAACATCAATCAGCTGCCTCCTGCACACCCCCTACTGGGGATGTGCCTGCAGCCAAGGTACATGCTCTTGACTAGAATCGAACCTGGGACCCTTCAGTCCACAGGCCGACACTCTATCCACTGAGCCAAACTGGTTAGGACAGAGATGATGTTTTAACAGTGAATGTCATCCTCCTATCTAATAAAAGAGTACTATGCAAATTGACCGTCACACCAACACACAAGATGGTCACCCCCATGTGGACACAAGATGCCCGCCACAAGATGGCCTGCAGGGGAGGGCAGTTGTGGGCAATCAGGCCAGCAGAGGAGGGCAGTTGGGGGTGACCAGGCTGGTAGAGGAGGGCATTTGGGGGAGACCAGGCCTTCAGGGGAGGGCAGTTGGGGGGAACCCAGGCCTGCAGGGGAGGGCAGTTGCGGGGGACCAGGCCTGCAGGGGAGGGTGGTTGGGGGGACCAGGCCTGCAGGGGAGGACAGTTTGGGGGAACCCAGGCCTGCAGGGGAGGGCAGTTGCGGGGGACCAGGCCTGCAGGAGAGGGCAGTTAGGTGTGACCTGGCTGGCGGGGGAGGGCAGTTAGGGGTGATCAGGCTGGCAGGGGAGGGAAGTTAGGGGCAATCGGGCTGGCAGGGGAGCAGTTAGGTGTCAATCAGGCTGGCAGGGGGATGGATAGGGGATGATCAGGCTGGCAGGCAAAAGCAGTTAGGGGCAATCAGGCAGGCAGGCTGGGATCGGGCCTAAACGGGCAGTCGGACATCCCTCAAGGAGTCCCAGATTGGAGAGGGTGCAGGCTGGGCTGAGGGACACACAAACACACCACCGTGCACGAATTTTGTGCACCGGGCTTCTAGTTAATGTATATTTTTATTGTTGACAAAAACTATGATGACTTTATATGTGCAAACTTTTAAGACTTGGAAACATAATTTTCTAATTTCAGTGGATTTTGAACCTATTTGCTAAAAATATTAAAATGGAATCTTTTTATTTTCTCTAAAAACATTTATATCAGTGAACATTGGTAATCTACTAGCTTAATTTCAATAGAAACTTTTGTATAATTAAGGTATAGGATTGAAATTTGGTATCATGTCTTAGTAAGTATAGCAATTATTTTATTTTACTTTTGCAATTCTTTTATTTGTGTAGCAGTGTCTTTGCAATATCCAATAAAGCCAAACATCAAAATAAGCCATTTAAAAATATGCTTATTAGAGTTACATTGATTAATAAAATTATATAGGTTTCAAGTGTGGGTTTCTAAAATACATCATTGTATTGTGTGTTCACCACCCAAAGTCAGGTCTCCTTTCATCACCATTTATCCACCTTTTATCCTCTTCTACCTTCCTACCTACCTCCACCCCCTCCCCATAAGCCACTGTTAGTGTTACACCTTTGAAGCACTACTTTGTGTAAGAAAAGTATTATTGCCATTAGTAAGTATAATTTTAACCTAAAATAATATTTATTCTTTTTTTTCTGAGCCCTTTAAAATTTCAATATTTTGGTTATATTTGTCAGAAAATTAATAATAAATAAAATATAAAGTTGATCCTTATATGAGGATTTTTTTCAATCTGCCTGTTAAGTGGACCCATGTAGTTCAAACCCATGTTATTCAAGGACCAACTGTACATATTTTGGAGATAAAAATGCAAAAAATTGCTTAGTGATGGGGCGTGCATGATCAAAAAAGCTTGGTTGTAATCATCTGCTTGAACCACTGGAGTAATCTCCTAATATCTTTACTTCCATTCTAGTTTTTCCAAAGCTATTCTCCACTTCTTAATAGCAAGACTGATCTTCACAGCATGCATTTGTCATTGTATAATTCTTCTGCTTATTAGAAAACTGCACACACACAAATCTTTAATATGATCTGTAAAATCTACAAGCTTTATAATCCAGCTTCTCAGGTCTTGAGTCTCATTTCTCACCACTCTTCCTTGTGAACTAATCCTGTGTTTGTATTCGCCCTTCCTTATACTTATCACAGTTTCCAATTTACCTTTATTTTCATGAGTAGTTGCAAAGATAGTCATTGACATTATTCAGATGGGTGTTAAGCTCCATGAGGACAAGGCCCTTGTTTGTTTGTTGTTGTTTTTTTTATATTTTACTGATTTTTTACAGAGAGGAAAGGAGAGGTTTAAAGAGTTAGAAACATCGATGAGAGAGAAACATCGATTCAGCTGCCTCTTGCACACTCCCTACTGGGGATGTACCCGCAACTAAGGTACATGCCCTTGACCTGAATCGAACCTGGGACCCTTCAGTCCGCAGGCCGACGCTCTATCCACTGAGCCAAACCGGGTAGGGCCCTTGTTTGTTTTTGCTTATCATTCTATTTTTCCAGTACTTAGATGTGAGTGAATGCCATGCCAAAGAGTTTGTGTTTCATCCATTTAGAGCAGGGGTGGGGAACATCCTGCCTGCAGGCCATATAAGGCCCACAAAATCATTTGATCTGGCCCTGCCAAGGCATTAGGGGTGAGTTAAGTAATTGTTTGACCAAATATAGCAGGCTAATATTTAAGTTGATAATTTAGTATAGCCTGCAGATGACGTTATACTAGTAAATATCCAAATGGCCCTTGGCAAAGAATAGATTCCTCACCCCTGCATTAGAGGCTGTATGAAAAATAGAAGAGCCTTGGCTGAGTAGATCCGGTGGAACCTCATCCCAATGTGCCAGGGTTGCGAGTTCTATCCCTGGTCACGGCAGGTGCAGGAATCCACCAGTGAATACATGAATGGGTGGAGCAACAGGTTCTCCCTCCCTACCCTTTTTCCCCCCCTCCTCCCTCCCTTCCTCCTTCTCTCTGCCCCTTACATCAATTTTTTAAAAAAAGGAAAAATAGGAGAGTATGATGTCACATACTAAGACTTGAACTTTAGAAAGGTTAGCTAGAGGCTATAGTTGAGTGAAGAAGAAGAAAGACTGGAGTCAGGTAGATCCATTAGGTAGCCATTGTAGATGAGGACCTGAATGAAATCTTTGCAAGGAGAGGAGATAGTGTTACATTTAGTAGATGTTTTGAATATAGAATCCAGTAGTACTTGGTGACTAACTAGCTATTGTGGGATGTGAGGGAAAGGAGTCAGAAATTACTTAAAAGCTTGGGCTATAAATTTTTAGACAACTTACCAGGTAAATTAGCAGTTCAAGGGAATGGAGGATTCTTTTCATTTTTTAAAATGTATTGTTGTTGATTTCAGAGAGGAAGTGAGAGGGAGAGATAGAAACATCAGTGGTAAGAAAGACTCATAGATCAGCTGCCACCTGCATGCACCTCACCAGAGCCAAGCCCACAACCTGGACTTGTACCCTAACTAGGAATCGAATTGAACTGTGACCTCCTGGTTCATAGGTTAACACTCAACCACTTAGCCACACTGGTTGGACAATTCTTTTCATTTTTTACACAGTTCACAGTAGTGACCTTCTGGACACTGCTTTATTTATAAGTTTTTATGATAACTTTATTGAGATATAATTCACATACCATGCAGTTCACCCATTTGAAGTATATAATTAAATGGTTTTGAGTATATTTATAGACATGTGCTACAACCATCACTACAATTTCAGAACATTTTCATCACCCAAAAAAGAAATTCTCTACTCTTTAGCTATTACCTCCTTTTCTTCTGTCCCCTGCCAGCCCTATACAAGCACTAATCTACTCTATCTCGAGATTTTCCTTTTCTGGACATTTCATGTAAATGGAATTATACCATATGTGGTCTTTTGCACCTGGATTCTTTCACCTAGCAAAATGTTTTCAAGGTTCTTCCAAGTTGTAGCATGTACCAGTACTTCATTCCTTTTTATGGCCAAATAATATTTTATTGTATAATATATATCACAGTTTGTATACATTCATCAGTTGAAGGACATCTGAGTTGTTTCAAACTTTTGGCTGTTATGAATAATGTTACTGTAAACATTTGGGTACAAGTTTTTGTGTGGTCATGTTTTCATTTTGCTTGCTTAAATGGTAACTCTATATTTAATCATTTAAGGAACTACCAGAATATTTCCCAAAGCAGCTAGCTACACCATTTTACATTTCCACTAGATTTTCAGTTTCTCCATATCCTTGACAACACTTCTTATCTGTCTTTGTGATTCTAGTCATCCTAGTGAGTGTGAAGTGGTATCTATTGCATTGTGGGTTTGTTTTGTATTTCTCCTGATGAAAAATGATATCAAACAACATCTTTTCATGTGCTTACTGGCCATCTGTATATCTTCCTTGGAGAAATATATAGTATATTTAGATCCTTTGCCCATTTTTCAATTCAGTTGTCTTTTTAAAAATATATATATATATAATTTCCATTTTATTTTTTTCCAGATAACTTTTCTTTTAGTCTTTAAGGGCTTAGCTCCTTACATAGGCCTTGGTGGAGGTCATGGGGCAGCATTTGCAATTTTAAATCGGTGTGGGGGTGTTTGGTTCTTCTAGGTTTCACGAGACTGATTCCTGACTACCTTGCTATGAATGGCACAATTCACACAGTAATGTAGTTTTACATACAGCTTGGGAAGCACATAGGCATCAAAGATACTCGCTTTGGAAATGTCCCTAACAGCTATGGCCTCTCTATATTTTGAATGATTAACTTCTTTTAAATTTAATTACTTTTTAAAATATATTTTTATTTGATTTCAGAGAGGAAGAGAGAGATAGCACATCAATGATAGAGAATCATTGATCAGCTGCTTCCTGCACACCCCACACTGGGGATCGAGCCCACAACTCGGGCATATGGCCTGACTGGGAATCAAACCGTGACCTCTTGGTTCATAGGTTGATTCTCAACCACTGAGTCAATCCTAAATGAATGAGGAACTTCGTAATGGCCTGGTCCTTAGGCATGTATCAGTGCAGTTAGTGCCATGAATAGGCTGCACATGCCTGTGGCTTTTTTTGGCATGACTATTGTTCCTTCTATTCTTGGTCATTTTGGAAGTGAGGACCCAAGAGAGTTAGATTATTTGTATTTTTACCATTGTGTGGTAAGAGCTCTTTATATATTGTAAATATCAGTCTCATCAGATAATATAATTTGCAAATATTTTCTCCCCATTCTGTGGGTTGTCTTGCACTTTGATAGTATCTTTTAAAGCACAAAAGTTCTTAATTTTGATGAAGTCTAATTTATCTGTTTGTTTTGTGTCTTGTGCTTTTGGTATCATATGTAAGAATTCTTTGCCAAATCTAAAGTCATTAAGATTTAAAGTTATCTTCTAAGAGTTTTATAGTTTTAGCGCTTAAATTTAGATCTTTGATTCAATTTTTTTTTTTTTAATATTATCTGAAGTAAGCATCCTACTTCATTCTTTTGCATATGACTGTTCAGTTGTCCCAGCACCATTTGTTGAAAAGATTCTTCTTTCACCATTAGGTGGTCTTGGTACCCTTCTTGAATATCAGTTGACCACAGATGTAGGTTTTTAACTTTTTTTAATAGCAAAACTATATTTTAGGTTTCATACAGTTTGGATTTTTCTTTCACAGATAATTATGCCATTAAAGGGAGATTGTGCTTATTTAATTTATTTTTTTAAAGCTATGTTTTTATTGATTTCAGAGAGAGGAAGGGAAGTGGAGAGAGAGATAGAAACATCAATGATAAGAAAGAATCATTGATCGGCTGCCTCCTACATGCCCCCTACTGGGGATCAAGCCCACAACCTATGTGCTCCAACCAGGAATTGAGCTGTGATCTCTTGGTTCATAGGTTGATGCTCAACCACCTAGCCACACCGGCTGGGCAATTGTGCTTATTTTAAATAGGCATTTAGGGATGTTTATGTGATTTCAGTACTATATGGTGTACTCCAGACTTAACCTAGAAAAATGGACAATTTACACATGTGAGACAGCTATTCTGATTGTAAAAGTTGAGTTTGGAAACTCGTGTTTCAATGATAGTGACATTTTGGCTTTCTTTTTACTGGTGCTTCCTGAGTACTGGGCACTGTGTGAGTATAGGGCATATAAATAAGTATATGACAGTTTCTTCAAGTTGCTAATTGTAAGATTCTGGAAGCAGAGAGGAAGGGAGTAAAATTACATGGGAATACCATGTAGGGTTTTTTTAGTCTGTAAAAGTAGTAATATTTTGAGATTGTATAGGTTGTACAGCTATTTTCACCCTAGTATACAGTTTTTGGCATTACCTTTTTAAAAAGAAAAAAATTAAACACTTTCTTAAGATAAAGAATCTTAAATTATTTGCTTTTCCAGGCCTCTAAATTAGGATATGAGTACTACGGATGCTGCTGAAAAGAAATGAATGATAAAGAAACACTATTAGGTTGCTTTTTGTATTAAGCTCTGGGAAAGTTCATTATTGACTACGAAATTGCTGAGGCTGATCAGATGGAATCATTAAATTCTTTTGTGTTTCTTTTATGTATTCTTGGGAACTCAACATACTTTTTCATTGAATTAGCTGGAATTGAATATTTTAATTTGAAGCATTTTTCACTAATAAAATTTTCCATATAATGTTACTATATAATTTATATCCCATTTATTATAGGAGACTCAGCAGTCCAACTTTGGCCCTGGAGAACAAAGTAAGTATTTCTTTTACTTTTTGTTTTCTTGAACTTTTCCTTGCTCATGGTCACAAGCATATATTGCTTTAATAATTTTTTGCATATCTTATCCCAATTTTGTCATCTGATGATTAGTAATGGGTTCAACTGATTCTTGATATGCTTAAAAAATGAATAATTATGGATCATTGGAGATAAAAACTTTTTATTATTAAGTACTTGAACTACAAAGTTCATGAATTCAATTTGATTGACATCTTATAAAACCAAGAGCCATTCTGTCTTTCCATCTTCTTCATGAAGATACTTGGTTCTATGATAGCAAAATTCCATGGGGTCACTGTGGCTTACAATGGCTCTTCTCCTATTTGTATTTTTATTTATTTATTTATTTTGTCTGGGAAGAAAGTCTGCTGCCTGCTACACAATCCCCCTCCACCTCCTCTCTCTTGGCCTCTCAGAGGAACTTGAGAGGAAGATAGCCTTAGGGAATTCAAGCATGGTCCCAAGATCTGATGGCTGGTGGTAAGGTTAGGGTAAGGTCAGGAACTGTAGCAAATGTCTAGGCTTCATTATATACTTCTGTAACAAAACTAAGATTCTCTTTGTTAAGAGCAATACCTTCTTAAGTAAGATAGATTTATTACTGGTAATAAGCTATTTTGGGAGCTAAAAATATGGAACTTTTGATACTTATTGTGTTACCTTTAGTGATCTTAAAGTCGAAACTAGAGGACTATCCCTTTTAATGTTAACAAAGTTTATATATCTATTTCTTACTTCAGCATTAAAGCTATAGTTATAGGAAAAAGGGACCCGACATTGTGAATATATAGAAAATAGAGGAGAGAATTTACATTTTCTCTCTTAAAACCTTTTAAGAATATCTCATTCTTAGTTCCACCCCCCCAACCCCCATTGTCTCTCCCCAAAGCTAACTATTGGCAAATGGGATCATAAGCTGCACCTACTCTTTATTACCTGTGTTGTTCACTTAATTTATTTTAGAGCTGTTTTTGTATCAGTATAAAGCTC
Organism: Plecotus auritus; assembly: GCF_963455305.1. NCBI lineage: Eukaryota > Metazoa > Chordata > Mammalia > Chiroptera > Vespertilionidae > Plecotus > Plecotus auritus. The sequence continues at coordinate 36,704,268 of NC_137773.1, forward strand.
TAGTTCATTCTTTTAGCATTAAAATTGTGTTTATATTGTATGAAAGTACCATAATTTAACTAGTCCCTTCTTGAGGGACATTTGTTTCCAGATTTTGCTGTTACAAACTATCCTATCTAATAAAAGAGTAATATGCAAATTAACCATCACTCCAACACACAAGATGGCTGCCCCCATGTGGACACAAGATGGCAGACAGGGGAGGGCAGTTGGGAGGGAACAGGCTGGCAGGGGAGCAGTTAGGCATCTATCAGGCTGTCAGGGGAGTGGTTAGGGGGTGACCAGGCTTCCAGGCAGAAGCGGTTAGGGGCAGTCAGGAAGGCAGGCAGGCGAGCAGTTGGGAGCCAGCAATCCTGGATTGTGAGAGGGGTCCTAGATTGGAGAGGGTGCAGACTGGGCTGAGGGCCCCCCCCCCCCGTGCACGAATTTCGTGCACTGGTTCTCTAGTACTATAATAAACATCCATGTGTGTGTTTATATTTATGTATTCCTCCAGATATACGTGTAAGGTAAATTTCTTTTATCATAATTGCTAAGTCAGTGGATATGTGCATTTAACATTATTGATTAGTTATTATCAGATTGTCCTCCAAAAGAATTGCATGAGTTTATAGTTCTACCAACAGCATATGAGCATGTCTATTTCCACTAGTATCTCATATTATTGGACTTTAAAGTGTTAAAATTTGATGAATGAAGAATTATATCTTGTCATTTTGACTTATATTTCCTTGAGGGTATTTTGATATTTTACAATCTAAATAGCTCTAGTTTAGTTGCTGATTTCTGCCTTCTTTTTATTCTAGAAAGATATAATCCTTCTTCTAAAACCTCAAATGGGCATCAGTCTAAATCGTAAGTTTATTGCTTAATAAGTTTAATGTTTGTCTTTTTTGCTAAATGTCTACATATGTAGTATCTGGATATTTAGAACAACACTTAGAAATATGTACTTAATCTTTTAAGGCAGGGGTTGGCATACTTTTATGTAAAGGGCCAGAGAGTGAAATATTTAGGCATTTAGGTTTTAAGGTCCAGATGGTCTCCATCTCAACTATTCAGCTCTGCCATCATAGCATGAAAGCTGCCATAAATCATGGGTGTCAATGAACGTAGTCCATGGCTGCATTCCATAAAACTTTCTTTATAAGTAGGTGGTGGTCTGAATTTGGTTTGTGGGCCATAATTTGCTTACCTCTGCTCTGAGATTACAGGTTTTATTTCCATCTCTTAGGGATGTGTGTATTTGTGCTGAGTGTGTGCTGATAATTTGTTTTTAATAAAGAAGACATTAAAAAAGAAAGGATTCTTCTCAGTAGGCCCTCCATTTAACCTCTAAATGTAGCATATTAAAACAACGTAGTTTGTATTGTTATTAAGTTTCCCTACTTTCATTTTGTAGGCAGAACCTGGAGAAAACATCAAAATTTAATAGGGTAGTATATTAGATGATAATAAATTCCAGAATTAACTCCTTCAATGGACACAGATAGTAGGGGGGTGAGGGCATGTGCTGGTGGGGGGGTGGGAGTGGCCGGAGAGAGGTCAATGGAGGGAAAAGGTGACTTATGTAGTACTTTGAACAATAAAGAATTTAAATTTAAAAAAAATAATGAACTCCTGAATTCCTGAGACCACAAGTCATTTGAGTGAATAAAAGAAAGTTCTAAAGAAACTGTGGCCAGAAATAGTGTCAGCTTTATGCCATAACCACAATCTATACTAATAATCTCAGCCTCTTCAGATGACCATAAATGAGACCTGAGTGAGAATGAAAATATATAAATGCAACAAGTCCCACTTCAGTGCTGGAGAATTCAAATTATATTCCTATTTATCATATTTTTTCATATGCAAAGAACTAATGGGGGCTTACCATATATGTGCATGTCACTTTGGTTACTGAGGGAAAAGCAAGCAGGACCTTGAGTAGTCTGGTAAAAGCTTTGACATATTCACATGTGAATAGGTTCATTGAGCTGCATTATTAAATCATAAAGGCTGAGGGAAATTCAAAGTAAGTTATTTGCTTACAGGAAATCAGTCATAGAAATGCACTAAGTTTTTGTCCAAAAGAAAACTTTTTTTCTGTCCCACTTAATTGGGCCAGCCTTAAAACACTTAATTCTATTATCATTTGGTTACTTTGTTTCTGTGTAATTTTTGTATGTGATAATCAGAATTTGGGGTCAGATTTAGAAACTCATGTTAAGCTGTGAGGGGAAAGTGTAAGTAGTTATTAGAGTAAAAAATTTTTCTCCCACTGATTGGAGACTATCATGAAATTTTAAGAAGAAAAGTAATCGAACTACTAGTAATGAGAAATTAAAACTTTTTCCAGTTGTAGTTCTCCCTAATCTTTGTATTATTTTTTCCTCTTCTGTAAAAAGACAAGGAGTTTTCTATGGTCTGTTACTCACATTTTAAATTTTTTTTAATATATTGATTTCAGAGAGGAAGAGAGAGGGAGAGAGAGATAGAAACATCAATGATGAGAATCATAGATCAGCTGCCTATTTCATGCCTCACACTGGGGATTGAGCCTGCAACCCAGGCATATGTGCCCTGACTGGGAATCAAACCGTGACCTGGTTCATAGGTCGAAGCTCAACCACTGAGCTATGGCAGCTGGGCTCAGTTTTTAATTTTAATTTTGATGTTATGGCCTTAAGAAAAATAATCTTTTTGTTTTCTAAATTTATTTGAATTTTGATCAAGGAAGATTTGGAACCTAGAGTTTATTTTTAACATATACATGGTCATTTTTATGGTATAGCCAAGTTTCTTACCCATAATCGTTACTTCTATACAGGGCACTCATCTTTCATAGTGAACTAGAACTTTGACTTTTGTGTTCTGGTTTACACAATTACCCAATTGTACAAATCTCTTTATAGAACATTAGGGACAATGAAAGAGAATTGCTGGCGCTTTTATCTTCCTTCATTTTAGTAGCTATATCTCTCTAGTGGACTGTTGGGTATGAATATGATAATTTGTTTTAATTAATGTGTGTATGCAATTAGAGAAAAATTAGAGATAACAAAAATGAGTATAAGAGTTTCTAGAAGGTGGCTTTTGTTTAATTAGAAAATAAAAATGAATATATTACTTACGGAAAAGTTGAAGTTTCTGAAATTTTAAATTACTTATTTCTCAATTGTTACTCTGAATATGAACAGAGTAACAGACAGAATAAGACTTACTGATTCTTTTCTTTGTTTTTCAATTGACTATTTGGCTACCACAGTGATTATTTGTAGAATTCTTAGTAGATATTTAATACTCTGGTATGCCATGATAAACTGTTCCAAAAATAATAACCCTTTCTGCCTTTTCCCTCTAGTATGTTAAAAGATGACTTAAAGCTAAGCAGCAGTGAAGACAGTGATGGGGAACAGGTGTGTCTACTACTACATGATTTTGCCAGTCTCATAGAGTATTTGTTTTCATTGTTTTTTTAAATAAGAATTATAATTGAAAATACATTTATGATCCAGTTATTTAAAATAAGTTAATTCCTGCTTTCCAACATTGGAATGTTATACTTTCCTGCTCTGTCTTTACACCTCCATTAAAATTCTTTTTTTTTTTTAATTCTCACTCAAGGACATATTTTCATTCATTTTAGAGAGAGAAACATCCATCCATTGCCTCCCCATACACTCCCCAACCTGGGATCGAACCTGAAACCTAGACATGTGCTCTGACCGGGAATCAAACCTGAAAACTTTTGGTGTGTGAAACCGTGTTCCAGCCAATGGAACCACCCGGCCAGGGCAAAAAATGGCTTTTTCTTAATACTTATCAGGGATCAGAATATACTTATGAAGCATGAGATGGTTGACAAGAACTATTAACAAAGCTTTTCCTCTTATCCTGGCAATTAGTTATTTTTAGCTTAAAACAGTATGTTCTGTTAAGTAAACATTGATGCATACATTAGAGAAACCAGTTTTTTAATGAAATGTTCAGATATTGTTCACACTAAGTAGATGGAGTGCTATTTTTTCATTAATGGATTTCTTCTCATGTTTTAATTTTAGGATTGTGACAAGACAATGCCAAGGAGTACACCAGGAAGGTAGGCATTCTTTTATTTCTTAAAATTGGTTGCCAGATTTGAATGTTTTCCTGTTGTCGTTGTAAAAAAGAAAAGAAACGTTTGGTCATTTATATGTTTTATCTCTTTTAGTAACTCTGAACCTTCACACCATAATAGTGAAGGAGCAGATAACTCCAGGGATGATTCTAGCAGCCACAGTGGATCTGAAAGCAGCTCTGGATCTGACTCAGAGAGTGAAAGTAGTTCCAGTGACAGTGAGGCAAATGAGCCATCTCAGAGTGCATCTCCTGAGGTGAGAGGGAGGCAGGGGTACCTTCCATAGGCCCTCTTAAGGCCCCTGGTGATGCCTGTTGAAACCTGACTCAAATATAAAAGGTGAAGGAAAGAAGGTTATATATTCTGACAAAAAGAAATTGAACTGTCTTGTAGGAAAACTTAGTACTTCAGTTTTCTTGTTATTTGAATAAACATTTGGTCTAGTTAGGAACTACTTGAGGTCATATTTCAGGTCATGAAAATATTGGATTTTTTTTGGTTTGGTCTTTATTTTTGTGTCTTCACATGTTAATTTATATTATGTAGTCATTGTAGATAAAAAGAGTCTTATAGTATAAAACTATACTATAGGTTGATAGTATAAGACTATCAACTGTAGGTTGATAAAATGTGATTTAAAATCTCTGTTGGTACCTACATCATTTGTTTACTTTCTGGTTATTATATGATCTTTTAAAATTTTGCATTTAAAGATGGATTCCTGATAGGAATACTTAGTATTTAAAGGGTATATATATAATTCAGCTTATATCTTCTCATTCAGGTGATTAGATGTGATAGTCAATATTCAGCCCTTTGCCTTGGTTCATTCAGAACTATGAAAAAACAAATAATCTTTGAGGCATTAGCCATAGTGTTTTTCCTCTTCCTGAAATTGTAAAGGAGGGAAAAGCTTCAGTATAGAAAAAAGCATACTTATTTCTCTGTTTTTCAGCCTGAACCACCACCAACAAACAAATGGCAACTTGATAACTGGTTGAATAAAGTGAACCCACATAAAGTGTCACCAGCTTCTTCTGTGGACAGTAACATCCCATCATCTCAAGGCTATAAAAAGGAAGGCCGAGAACAGGGCACTGGGAATAGCTACACTGACCCAGGTGGACCTAAAGAAACAAGTTCTGCTACTCCTGGACGAGATTCCAAAACTGCTCAAAAGGGATCTGAAAGTGGGCGTGGGCGGCAGAAGTCTCCTGCACAGAGTGACAGTACAACACAGAGGAGAACTGTAGGCAAAAAACAACCCAAAAAGACTGAGAAGACGGCTGCTGAAGAGCCCCGAGGAGGCTTGAAGATAGAAAGCGAAACCCCTGTAGACATGGCTACCAGCATGCCCTCCAGCAGACACAAAGCAGCCACCAAAGGCTCAAGGAAACCCAACATAAAAAAGGAGTCCAAATCTTCCCCTCGCCCTTCAGCAGAGAAAAAGAAATACAAGTCAACTAGTAAATCTTCCCAGAAATCAAGGGAAATCATAGAAACAGATACCTCATCCTCAGATTCAGATGAAAGCGAGAGCCTTCCTCCTTCCTCACAAACTCCTAAGTACCCTGAGAGTAATAGGACTCCCGTTAAACCCTCCTCAGTGGAGGAAGAAGATAGTTTTTTCCGTCAACGAATGTTCTCTCCTATGGAAGAGAAGGAACTTCTTTCACCCCTTAGTGAGCCTGATGATAGGTATCCACTTATTGTGAAGATTGACCTGAATCTCTTGACTAGAATACCAGGAAAGCCTTACAAAGAAACAGAGCCACCGAAGGGGGAAAAGAAGAATGTGCCAGAGAAGCACACAAGAGAGGCTCAGAAACAAGCCTCAGAAAAAGTTTCCAGTAAAGGCAAGAGGAAACATAAGGTTTGTAAAGAGTTTTGTTGTTGTTTTTGTTTTTCAACATCAGAATCTGAAATGCAGTGGAAATCTCAGCCAAAAATAACTAGTTGAGTCATAGCTATGAGAGAAATAGAGGTTAACCCAAGGCCCAGTTGAGGCTACAGATAGAACAGTCTTCTAAAGACCACTGTGCCTCTGCCTGTCTCCTTTTGTAAAGCAGCATAGTTTCTAATTAGGTCAGAAATGAACCAGTCCAGGGTGTGCTGGCCAGTGTAGAGGTGAGAGCGAAGCAGAGATTGCAAACTGGCCTTCACAGGGTCCTTCAAATTTTGGTTTGAAATGTCTTTAGTTGGGATATGTACTCTCCAGGTTGTCACACTTCTCTCTTAGACGCAGACCAAGTTGCATCTTTTAGATTACTAATTCCAACTAAAACATTGTCTTACCGATTTTGACACATCCTTAAGAATTTCACCAATCCACTGTACGTAACTCTGCCCAGCTCTTTTCCCTTTTCAAACACCCATATCTGCAAGTTCAGAACTAAAAACATCTGCTGGCACATAGCTCTCTAAATACTTCCAAGATAATTTGGATTTAGAAATGAAGCTTGGTGTATATATTTAAGGTCAGCTTTTTTTAGACCCAGGAAATGTGAAAACTCACAGTGTCTATGATTGGAGGATAATAGACATATAATGGGAAGAGTTGAACAACTTGCATATATAATGGAGGTTCTTTGAGAAAAACAGCCTAATCTTTTCAGTTCTCGTGAGGAATTTTTCAGTTCTAGTTAGGAATTTTTAGAGGAAAGCAAATTTCAATAATCTGTTTTGAAGAATAGTGTAATTTCCTGATACATAGATGTAAATATGGTTATAAAAGACTGAAAGCATGAACAGGTGAACAGATAGGTACCAGATGGTCTCAGAACAATACTCCAATCGCAGTTGACCTTGAGAATTTCATGTAGGAGGATAGGAAGAATACAGCATTTTCTTTTTTTTTTTCTTTTTTTCTGAATCCAACATTCTATTTTTAATTTTTTAATAGTTTATTTTATTTTATTGTTTAAAGTATTACAAATAGTAATACATATGTCTCCTTTTTTCCCCCCATTGACCTTCCCCTGGCCTCCCCTACCCCCCACATTTTCTTAAAATGAAGTGAGTTAGAGGTTTTTTCTCTCATTTCCTTAAAACCACAGTACTATGTGCATGATGAGATATATTTGGACAAATTAGAATAATACTTGTGTCTGCTTTTTTTTGTATCTTCATAAGTTGAAGATATTTTAAAATTTGAATTTCTAGAAAACTGGAATTTCAGTACTATAGCTAATGATTTCCGTTATTGTAGTGTAGGGAAGCTTTATTCAACTAGTAAGCTGTTTAAGGCTGCTGGCCTCAATAGTCCATAGCCTTGAATTGTTAGATATGATTATGGGATTTAATTCATGAAGTAAGAGCTTGTATATGATAGGCTCTACTTTTTAGAAAGCTAATATGTTGAATAAAAATATGGTCCTTTTATGCTTAACACATAATATATGTTCTTTATAAGATTTTCAAATGTTTAAAATATAGTAGAGAAAATGAAGGCCCTTTTTATTCCATATATATATATATATATATATATATATATATATACACATATATATATATATATATATATATATATATATGTTTTTATTGATTTGGGAGAGAGAGAAAGAGGGAGAGAAACATTGATCAGTTGCTTCCCATATGCATCCTGACTGGAGACTGAACCCAAAACCTGGGTATATGCCCAGACAAGGAATTGAATGAACTGGAAACCTTTTGGCGCATAGGAGGACACTCAGTCAACTGAGCCACATCAGCCTTTTTTACTCTTTTGCTTAAAACTATATTATTTACAAGAAAATATCCCCTTCCTCTAAAAGGAGTACCCCATATCTCCTCCCTTCCCTTAAATCTCACTTTTATATATTCCTCCCAAGTTTTCTATATCAATACTTGTAAGTCAGCCCTGGCCCTGTAGGGCTGTGGAGGAGGCAGCTGATCAATTATTATTATTATTCTCTCTCATCATTGATGTTTCTATTTCTCCCTCTCTTTCCCTTCCTCTCTGAAATCAATAAAAATATATTTAAAAATAAATAAAATAAAAATGTTATGCTAAGGGAGCCAGATACAAAATGGCACCAATTTATGATTTCATTTATATGAACTGTTTAGAATATGCAAATTCATAAAGACAAAATGTATAGATTAACAATTGCTAGTGTCTGGAGGTGGAGACAATAGGGATTGACTGCTAATGGGTACAGGGTGACTTTTTTAAGATGATGAAAATGGTTTAAAATTGGTTGTTGCCTTGGTTGTACAACTCTGTAAATATACTAAAAGCCATTGAATTGTGTGCTTTTAAAGATTGAATTTTATGCTATGTGAATTATATCTTAATTTTAATTTCACACACCCTCCCCCCACCCCAAAAGACTACAGGAAATTTGTTTTAATATTTGGGCTCTGTTTATCTAAAATAGGAGACTACCACTGAGCCTTAAAACCTACTTCACTTAACTGTTTAAATGAATTATTTTACTTTACATTTGTCCTCTTACTGAAGTTTTTCAAGGATAAACTTTTTTGGGGTGACTAGTTCTGGAATCTATAAAGTTCAAACCTAGCAGCTCTTTCTGTTTTCGTCCAGAATGAAGATGATAACCGAGCCAATGACAGCAAGAAACCCAAAACAGAGGACAAGAATTTAGCAGGCCACAAGCCACCCAGCAACAGAGAGTATGTCCCTAAAACATGTTACATGTGTGTTGACATATGTATGTAATTTGCTATTGGGCTTCCTAACATGCTCTTAGAATGTTCCTTTTAGCAAGTATATATTATATACATGTATACATATAACATACACCAAATAGTGGGAGCTTTTGCTTTTAGCTAACAGGGATGGAAAGCATTTAAGGTTTATTCACTTTTTTCTCTGCTCTTTTTTTAGTGGAGTTAGGGGTGAGTATAGTAAGAAAGTAAAGCTTTACAACTTTCTGGCTAGATAAGTTTATCTGTAACTTGCAAGAGACTAATTGGTAATTCATGAGCATTAATATCTTCATTCACCATCCATCTTTTTGTTTTATTCAACTAGTATTTATTGAATATTTGTTGTATGGCAGGCCAAGGGTTAGGCATTCTCCTATATAATAAAGAGGCAATATGCAAATTAACCCTCACACCCTCACAAGATGGCTGCCTACGACCAGGCCGGCAGGGGGTTTAGTGAGGGATGAACAAACAACTGAACAGCAGGCTGTGTGGGGCAACCTGAGGCCAGCAGCGGGGGCAGTTGGGGGTGACCAGGCCAGTGGTGGGGGGCAGTTAGGGGCGACCAGGCTGGCAGAGGGGGGAAGTTGGGGGCAACCAGGCTGCCAGGGGGGGCAGTAAGAGGCAGTCAGGCTGGCGGGGGGGGGGGGGGCAGTTAGGCGCAACCAGGCCGGTGGGGGGGGGGGGGTTCAGTTGAGGGCAATTAGGCTGGTGGAGGGGGGCAATTGGGGGCAACCAGGCTGGCAGGGGGGGCAGTAAGGGGTGACCAGGTCAGCAGGGAGGGTCAGTTGGGGGTGACCTGGCTGGCAGCGGGGGGGCAGTTAGGGGTGACCAGGCCGGCAGGGGGGGGCAGTAAGGGGTGACCAGGTCAGCAGGGAGGGTCAGTTGGGGGTGACCTGGCTGGCAGCGGGGGGCAGTTAGGGGTGACCAGGCCGGCAGGGGGGGCAGTTAGGGTTGACCAGGTAGGCAGGCAGGTGAGCGATTAGGAGCCAGCAGTCCAGGATTGTGAGAGGGATGTCCAACTGCTGATTTAGGCCCAATCCCTGGGATTGGGCCTAAACTGGCAGTCATACATACCCCGAGGGGTCCAGGATTGGAGAGTGTACAGGCTGGGCTGAGGGAACCTCTCCCCCCCACCCCACTCCGACATGAATTTCGTGCACCGGGCCTCTAGTTGGTATATAACCATGGCAAGGGAAAAGCCAGACAAGATACACTCACTCAGGAAATTTACAGATTTGTTTTGCAAAACCATATGTCCTAGTTATCTCATAGGTAACAGCAAATTTGTCTTAAAAGCAAAGAGAAATGAAAAAACTCCGTTGCCCCTATGACTGTGTGGAGAAATGAGGGCATTTGTTTGGTTTGGCAGGTCATCTAAACAGAGTGTGGCAAAAGAAAAAGACTTGTTGCCTTCTCCTGCTGGGCCTGTTCCTTCAAAAGATCCAAAAACGGAGCATGGCTCTCGAAAGAGGACCATTAGTCAGTCTTCTTCCTTAAAGTCAAGTAATAACAGCAACAAGGAGAATAGTGGCAGCAGCAAAAACAGTTCCTCCATGTCAAAGCAGAAGAAAACTGAAGGGAAGACTTCCAGTAGCTCTAAGGAGGCCAAGGTAAGACACTGGGGGCCTTAATCTTGAAAATCAATTTCATTGCCATATGACTTCTCCAAGGTGACACTGTACTTTGAAAATTTTGTAAATATCTCATTAAATTTATAGATCTGTGCATTTTTAATCTTAGAGTGTCATGTTCTTGATAATAAACTAATGCAGTGATCTAAGACCATTAAAGCAGCAAGTCAGCTGGCTATATGCCTAGTAATTAAGATAGAAAACCATAATTGGAAGAGTTGGTTGTGGGAAAACAGTTGATTATGATCGAATTATAAATAGTTCCAGTTGCTTCTCTATGGTTTGAAATTGGCTTCAGGTTTTTAAAAATTGGATTTCATAAGCAAGTTACATTACATAAAATTACAAAGCAACCATTTGGCTTTAATTTGTGAAGAAGAAAAATTCTTTAACTGAGCTAACACTGGAATTATTTCTAAAGCATGATCATATGTAGGGGAATATTCTTAATGTATGTGGATGGAAATTAGTGCAGTTTTGAAAAAGCTGCTTTGATCTATCACCCTCAATGCAAATAAATAAAAATCTTTATTTGCATTGCTTTCTAAATTGTTCTGATCCAGGAGCAAACTCTATGACAAAATTAAGAAAATACCTATATTTTTAAGAATATAATTCACTGTATTATTTGTAACTTAAGTAGCAAAGGTTTGAGAGTTGAAAAATTAGATGAAGGCAGTTAGTCCTGTTCATTAAATGTGGTAATTAAATCTTTTAAATTGAAGTAATTTAAATTGTGAACAAAATGTCTTAAATGGAAATTTACAGAAGGCCTTTTCTCTGGCTGGGCACCTTTCTGTAGTAGTTTAGACTTAGTCCTAGTATCCTCTGGAACCTGAGTGTTCTGTTGTCTTCCTTCACTGCTCCAGATCTCTACTAACCTGCTTTTTGGCTCTTTCTTCATTTCTTCTTTAATTGTAGGATTTTGAGGCCTATATGCTTATTTCGTGAAACCTATTATCTTTTTTTTTATGTAGCACTTATTCAATAAGCTTGCCTGCTCATTTGGCTTCAGTTAATCTCATAGGTAAAACTCACTGCCTGTATCTCTTCCTTATTGGTTCATTAGCTTCTTGAAAGCAGGGATTTGTATCTTGTTTTTTGTTTTATCCAGTGTAGAACTTACTGGGTAATCAAGAAATACTTGTTGGATCAAATGTGGATATTTGGGGTGGGAATGGCTGGGGGTGGGGGGCAATTGGGGGAAAAAGGCATATGTAAAACTTTAGACGATAGAAAAATAAAAATAATAAAAGCTATAATCCCTTAAAAAAACACACACAAAATGTGGATATTTGACAAACTATAAAATAGAGGCCCTGATCACTTTAATTTCAAGATCTTATGGCAGTTGTTAAAGTTACTGTTAGTCTTGGCAATTTCCAGTTTAAACAATTACGTATGGATTTATGAAAGAAAAATCTTTAATTTAGTTAGAAAACATGCTATTTCGTATATCCGTGGTCGGCAAACTGCGGCTCGCAAGCCACATGCGGCTCTTTGGCCCCTTGAGTGTGGCTCTTCCACAAAATACCACAGCCTGGGGGAGTCTATTTTGAAGAAGTGGCGTTAGAAGAAGTTTAAGTTTAAAAAATTTGGCTCTCAAAAGAAATTTCAATCGTTGTACTGTTGATATTTGGCTCTGTTGACTGACTTTGCCGACCACTGTCTTATATCAACTAAAGGAAAAATTAATATGACAACCCAAAATTTCATATAATTTTTATTTTACGTTTTTTCTAGATTTTTGCTCATATCAAATTTTTAAAAATGACATATAGCTATTCAATAGTGTCTCCCTATGTTTTTAATATCTGTAACATCTCTACTTATGTTCCTCTCATGCTCTTAATATTAGCTGTGTGCCTTCCCTCTTTTTCCCTTGATCAGTCTCATCAGAAGCTTACCAATTTTACTTGTCTTTTCAAAAAACAGCCTTTGTTTTTGTTGATTCTCTGTAATTTATTTTGTTTTCTGTTTCGTTAATTTATACTCTTACCTTTTTTAAAAATGTTTTTTATTGATTTTAGAGAGGAAGGAAGAGGGAAAGAGAGATAGAAACATTGATGAGAGAGAAACATTAATTGATTGCTTCTCGCAGGCCCCCCCATTGGGGATTGAGATTGCAATCTGGCATGTGCCCTGACCAGAAATCAAACCAGGGACTTCTTGGCTCATGGGCCAATGCTCAACCACTGAGTCACACCGACCAGGCCATACTCTTATCTATATAATTTCCTTTCTTATTCTTTTTGTTTTATTATTTTTACTTTTAGAGATGAATATTTCATTAATTTCTAAATTAATTTTAAGCCTTTCCTCCCCCCTCTAATATGAGCAGTTAGACTATACACTGAGTGGCCAGATTATTATGATCTCTGAACACACAATAATCTGGCCACTCAGTGTATATCCTATATAATAAAAGGCTAATGCGCGCGCGCGCACGTGCGCAGAGTGGCCAGATTATTATGTGTTCAGAGATCATAATAATCTGGCCACTCAGTGTATATTTCCCTTTAAATACTGCTTTAGCTGCATAGCACAAATTTTGGTATATAATGTTTTTATAACATAATTTAAAATGTTTTCTAATTTCCATTGTGATTTCATCTTAGGTCAAAGAGTTACTTAAAAGTACATTACTCAATTTCCAAACATACAGACATTTTCTAGTTATCTTTTGGTTAGTCCTCCTACCTTAATTGCATTGGAACTGGAGAGTGATCTGCATGGTGGCAATCTTAAAATTTGTTAAGATTTGCTTTATATTTCTAAAGTACATGGAAGATTTTTCTAATATTACATATTTGCTTTAAAAGAAGCATCTACATATATTGGGGACAGGGATCTATATAATGTAATTAGATTAATCATGTTTTCAAACCTTTTCTATGCTGATTGATATTTTACCAGTTCTATTATTGTTTACTGAGAGAATTGTGTTTTACTTCTGTTATTTCTACAAATATATAGGATTTGTCTATTTCTTATAGTTTATCATTTTTTTAAATTTAGATATACTTTATACATAATATATCAGTTTTAGATGATTTGATATATGTATATTTTATGAAATGATCACTACAGTAAGTCTAGTTAACATCCATCACCACACAGTGATTTTATATATCACACACATATAATTTTTATATAAGAAAGTGTTGAACTATCTGGAAAAACATTTTTTAATTTTCAGAAACTTCAGGGTTTTTTTTTTTGTTTTTTTTTAAATATATTTTATTGATATTTTACAGAGAGGAAAGGAGAGGGATAGAAAGCTAGAAACATCGATGAGAGAGAAACATCGATCAGCTGCCTCCTGCACACCTCCTACTGGGGATGTGCCCGCAACCAAGGTACATGCCCTTGACCGGAATCGAACCCGGGACCCTTCAGTCCGCAGGCCGACGCTCTATCCACTGAGCCAAACCGGTTTCGGCCAGTTTTTTAATCTAAAGTTAGGCACTATAAATCTAAAAGCTGTCTTAATAATGTTACATTGCAACACAATATTCAGGAAGCCATTTCATAAACATGCAAACTTCACCATAAAGAGCTTAGTATTTTGTCAAATCTCAGGACTTTTATTCTTGAAGTAAGTTGTAATGGGTGGAACTGAAAAGTTCTTATATAAGGAAAGAAAGAAAATGATTATAAGATTCATGTTAAGTAGGTTTTAAGCACCAGTAGTAAAATTATTTATTACTGGGTTTTCTGATGTTAAAACATATTCGTAGGGTAAACTCTCCTTTGTTATGATGTTTTATTATGGAAAGTATATATTCATTTTATTAAAGATAGGGCTGGATGGGGAAGCAGTCATAGCCCTGGCATAGAGAATTATATTGATAGGAAGCAGAATAAAGTTTAAGAAAGTTGGCTAGGCTTTTAAAATCTGACCGATCTGTCAGATTTGGATTGAAAGCCCAAATTTTAGGAATGCCACTTACTAGTAAATCTGTTTGAACTTTGGGCAAGTTACTTAACCTCCTTGAGACTGCTTTTTACTCTATTCTAATAGCAGTACATATTTCATAGGATTGTTGAAGGATTAATGACTGTGCTAAGATAACTTAGTGCCTGGTAAGTAGTAAGCACACAGGAAATGTTAGATTTTTTTTTTTAAACATATTTTTATTGATTTTTTACAGAGCGGAAGGGAGAGGGATAGAGAGCCAGAAACATCAATGAGAGAGAAACATCGATCAGCTGCCTCCTGCACACCTCCCACGGGGGATGTGCCCGCAACCAAGGTACATGCCCTTGACCGGAATCGAACCCGGGACCCTTTAGTCCGCAGGCCGACGCTCTATCCACTGAGCCAAACCGGTTTCGGCTAGATATTTTTATTACTATTTTCATTGACACTAATTACCAGTAAATTTTGTCTTAAGTAGTACTGCTATTTTAATACTAGGTTTGTATCTTTCTTACGTTTTAACAAGTGCCTAGGTCAGTGCCTGCCACATAGAAGACCCCTAATATTAGAATGAAAAATTTTGATTATGTAAAATGGATTCAATCTATAAAAAAGATGTTTATAATTTGAAATTTTAAAATTTTATAACAAGGAAATTAATTACTGAAATTAGTGGAATTTTGTTTTCTTTTTACCGGTGGCTCAGGAAATTTTTTTAATTTAATTTTAATCTCCTCACAATTTTAAACATATATTTTTTTTTGGTCAGGAAAAGACTTCAAATAGCTCCTCTAACTGTCCGACATCTACACCAACTCCTGAAGCTTCAAAGCCTCGGAGAACAAAGCTTACCTTTGATGACAGGTGAGATAAATTAAGATTTTTTATGCATTCAAGAAATCATGCCAGTCAGCATATAAGAAATTCATTTTAATTTCTGTCATTGACTAGAAGAATTCATACTGTGATCTACAGAATAATTGGCTTTTAATTTGAAAGGCACCAAGTAGCCCCAAGTATTGTTCCTCTGAGTTAACTCTATGACTCTCATTGGGGATGTGAATGATGTGTCTTCAGGTAGAACCTTATTGCTGCTGATATGACTGTTTAAAATAAGGGTTTTCTTAAATATGTAAGAATAATGTTGGATTTTCCCCTCCATTTTGATAAGAGATTTCTCCTATTCTTTTATTTACTCTAAAGTTCTCAAACAACTTGGATAAGTTAGTACTTAATATTAGGGAGCTTGATTTCTGTTTTGCCATGAGTTGGCCAATACTATTTATGCTCTTAGCTCAATGTAAACATTTATCAGGAAAACAGTGAATCAAATGTTTTAGTAATTGCTCATTTTCTTGAGGGCATGAAAACTGAGGGATGCTAGAGATGTAAATGAACTATTGTCATCTTATGAAAAATATTTACTACATTATTTACAATAAAAATTTACATTGCAGAAGTTATTCAGCAGACCATTATTTACAAGAAGCAAAAAAGCTAAAGCACAATGCAGATGCATTGGTATGTAAATATTCTCTTCACATTTATACATTCAGATTAATTAAATCTTCACTTGTTGTTTGTTTGCATACCACATCAGTGCAGCTCTCATTATTTTTTTCTCCTTTTTTCAGTCTGACAGGTTTGAGAAAGCTGTATACTATCTTGATGCTGTGGTATCTTTCATTGAATGTGGAAATGCTTTAGAGAAAAATGCTCAGGAATCCAAATCCCCATTTCCTATGTATTCAGAGACAGTGGAGCTCATCAAGTAAGTGGGAAAACTTGCCATATCATTGACAATATTATTTCTCTGGTCCATCTAGGAAGGGGTTGATATAACTATATAGTCATACACTGCATAACAACGTTTTGGTCAACGATAGACCAAATGTATGACGGTCCCATAAGACTACAGTGGAACTGAAAAATTTCGATTGCCTAGCATTGTGGATCTGTGATAATATCACAGCACAATGCCTTATTTGTTTATAGTGATGTTGGTGTAAGCAATCCTACTGCACTTGCCCGTCTCATATAAAAGTATACCATATACATGTTACTTAACGAAGCCAGTGTTACTAATTTATGTGTTTCTTATCATTATTTTATTATTTTTTTTAATTTAATCTTTATTGTTCAGATTTTTACAATTGTTCTTCCTTTTTCCCCCATAGCTCCCCTCCTCCCGGTTCCCACCCTACCCTCTGCCCTTACCTCCCCCGCCCTGTCCTCATCCATAGGTGTACGATTTTTGTCCAGTCTCTTCCCGCATCCCCCACACCCCTTCCCCCCAAGAATTGTCAGTCCACTCCCTTTCTATGCCCCTGATTCTGTTATATTCACCAGTTTATTCTGTTCCTCAGATTTTTAATTCACTTGATTTTTAGATTCACTTGTTGATAGTTATGTATTTGTTGTTCATAATTTTTATCTTTACCTTTTTCTTCTTCCTCTTCTTAAAGAATACCTTTCAGCATTTCATATAATACTGGTTTGGCGGTGATGAACTCCTTTAGCTTTTTCTTATCTGTAAAGCTCTTTATCTGACCTTCAATTCTGAATGATAGCTTTGCTGGGTAGAGTAATCTTGGTTGTAGGTTCTTGCTATTCATCACTTTGAATATTTCTTGCCACTTCTTCTGGCCTGCATAGTTTCTGTTGAGAAATCAGCTGACAGTCCTATGGGTGCTCCCTTGTAGGTAATTAACTGTTTTTCTCTTGCTGCTTTTAAGATTCTCTCTCTGTCTTTTGCTCTTGGCATTTTAATTATGATGTGTCTTGGTGTGGTCCTCTTTGGATTCCTTTTGTTTGGGGTTCTGTGCGCTTCCTGGACTTGTAAGTCTATTTCTTTCACCAGGTGGGGGAAGTTTTCAGTCATTATTTCTTCAAATAGGTTTTCAGTATCTTGCTCTCTCTCTTCTTCTGGCACCCCCATAATTCTGATGTTGGTACGCTTTAAGTTGTCCCAGAGTCTTCTTACACTATCTTCAACTTTTTGGATTTTTTTTTTTTCTTTTTGCTTTTCCGGTTCAGTATTTTTTGCTTCTTTGTATTTCAAATCTTTGACTTGATTCTTGCGGTCCTCTAGTCTGTTTTTGGGTCTCTGTATAATATTGTTTATTTCAGTCAGTGTATGTTTAATTTCTAGTTGGTCCTTTTTCATATCTTCGAGTGTCTCGCTAAATTTATCGGCCTCTTCTAGAAAATTCTTGAAAAACCTTATAACCGTGGTTTTGAACTCTATATCCAGTCGTTTGCTTTCCTCCATTTCTTTCATTTGTGATCTGTTTCTTTGTCTCCACATTTTGGCTGCTTCCCTGAGTTGGTAGAGTAGCTTTGTGTGGTAGGTGTCCTATATGGCCCAGTGGCTCAGCCTCCCCCAGTTACCTGAGGTGGACAATTTTGGTGCACCCCTTTGTGGACTGTGTGCACAGCCCTGTTGTAGTTAAGTCTTGATTGTTGTTGGTATTACTGGGAGGAATTGGCCTCCAGGCTAATTGGCTGTGAGGATCAGCTGTGTCTATGCTGGGAGAACTTCTGTGCTGGAGACATCCTTATGAGACAAGACTTGCAAAATTGCAAAAGCCTCTGTGCTCAGCTTGGATGGGGCGGAGTCTCAGGGCGGAGCAGACAGCCTTGGCTTCCGTCAGCCCTGCCCTAGTATCCCTCGGTAATCGCTGCAAGCACCTCTGAGAGAAAGCCACCCTCGAGTTTCACCCGCTGCCAGACAGTCCAGTTTCTCCCCGAATGAGTCTGGGTTCCCAGAAACTCACCCAGAACTGGAGTTCAGCGCAGTCGGGAGCTTCCGTCTCCCTCCCGCTTTAGAAAGCCAGCCACACACTCAGCTCTTATCGTTATTTTAAAGTATACTCTTTCTACTTACATTAAAAAAAATTTACTGTAAAACAAACAGTATGCTGTGTTATGCCGGCAGCAGCTTAAATGTCTTATGTTTACCCCATCTTTTGACTGCATCGTTTTCTCTTGCACTTGATTTAATCTTGTGTTATTTTGTAAAGTAACATGCTGTACAGGCTTGTAGCCTAGGAACAATAGGCTGTACCATGTAGCCTAGGTCTGTGGTAGGCTATACTATCTAGGTTTGTGTAAGTGAGCACTGTGGTGTTTCCACATGATGAAATCGCCTAACGACATGAACATATCCCTTTCGTTAAGCAGCATGACTATATATAATAGAGCTGAGGAGGATGTTTAATCCTTTATTGTCCTTGGATAA
Organism: Plecotus auritus; assembly: GCF_963455305.1. Lineage (NCBI taxonomy): Eukaryota > Metazoa > Chordata > Mammalia > Chiroptera > Vespertilionidae > Plecotus > Plecotus auritus. Next base: position 36,722,837 of record NC_137773.1, read on the forward strand.
GGAGAATTAGATACTTCAATGAGTATTTTTGCCTTTATGTAGGTTAGAGTCTAATGTTTTAAGGACTAAGGTAGTCAGAAGATTAAGTTAAAATACTGTCATTTGTTTGTTATTTTAACTCACAGATACACTATGAAGCTAAAGAATTACTTAGCACCAGATGCTACAGCTGCAGATAAAAGACTCACAGTACTTTGGTAAGTGTTGTGTATTCTAACTTCTGCTAAATGTCAGGCAGTTCCCTAATAAATTGTGCTGTGTATGTGCTTCTGAAAGTTATTCTTGAATCAACATTCTATAACCCAGCCATAAATCTATTCTTGATGGGTAAAGTAGAAACTAACTCAAAATTCATATTGAAAAGTTTTAATAGTTGTCAGTCTCTGATCCATTGCCCTTTTGACAAAAGTCTTGGGAGAGTGGGATTAATAAGAACTCTAATTATCTTAAATGGTTACTTTTCCAGGCTCTTTTTTTTTTTTTTTTTTTTTTGTATCCTCTCTCTCCATTCACATATACCTTTCCTTGGGAAGCAAATGTTTAGTTTTCTCAGAATAAAGAATGTGGTTTGTTTGCTTGTATTTCAGGGATATGTAGCAGTTCATTTGTTACAGTTATTTACCTGGCACTATGTTCAACAGCTGGGAATATAGCTGTGTATAGAACTGACATGGTCCTGTTTGTCATAGTGTCTAGTGTGAGGAGACAGATATTAATCAAATAATCACAACTATATGAATTAAGTAGTTTGAAAGAAAAGTATATGTAATGGCAAGAGTAGAGTATAGGGAGACCTAGTCTTTAGATAGAGGGAACATATGCAAGGGCTGAATAGTGGAAAGAAACTGGAAACTATAGAAGAACCAAAAGAAGACCAGTGAGCCCTAGCTGGTTTCACTCAGTGGATAGAACGTAGGCCCACAACTGAAGGATCCTGGATTTGATTCCGGTCAAGGGCATATACCTTGGTTGCAGGCTCGATTCCCTGGCCCTTGTCAGGGCACATGTGGGAGGCAACCAATTGATATGTCTCACTCACATTGATGTTTCTCTCTTTTCTGTCTCTCCCCCTCCCTTCTACTCTCTAAAAATCAATGGAAAAATATCCTTGGGTGAGGATTAATAAACAACAAAAAAAAGACCAGTAGAAGTGAAAGTGACTGAAGCCATGTTAAGGCCTATATATATTTCCTCAAAGTTGTAATATTTATAGTTGAGTTTCCTAGTGTTTGTTGTTTAATTTTAGATTACTTATAATTTGATCTATAGAGTCTACCCCTCAGTTTTTAAGTGCATATGTTACAATGACATATTGGATCCTGTGGGTGAGGTTTTAATTTTTGAATGTCAACAAATAGGAAGCTAGTCCTAGGTATCTTTCCCTTCCTTCTCCTCTCTAGGGCATGTGTTAAAACCATCTTTTGGTTTTGCCTAAGAATTAGTGCTGTTGATCTTATACTCTTGCACGATTCAAAGCTTGTACAGATGAGGCCAGAGTGTGTTGTCCTATAAATAAGCTGCCCTTTTTTCCCCATTGATTAGCCTGAGATGCCAGTCTCTGCTGTACCTGAGGCTATTCAAACTGAAGAAGGAAAATGCTCTGAAGTACTCAAAGACATTGACAGAGCACCTGAAGGTAAGTGTGCCAAAGAGGAGGGTTCATTTGCCAGGAGACAAAAATTATAGTCTTCTATCCCTACTCCAGAAGTGCCCTCAAGTATAAAAGTATACCATATACATGGCAAGGGAGGAGCTATTTGGGAACTTTCAAATAAGTTTGAGGTTTCTTGTAAGTTTTTAAATGCACATATATCTATCTGATTGTAGAACCTATGTAGCAATATTCAGTAGCTCTTAACATTTCACTAGATGTAGGCTATTTTTATTGTGAAACCTAATTTATACTTATAAAATGGTCTCTTGTTTGTACTACCATCTTTCCTTAGATGACTTACAGTTTTCTAAAATGTCTTTCTATTTTTTCCTTTAATAGCAACACATAAATCTTCCTCAGATCCTGCCCTAATTATAATTTGGAACCCTTCAGTAGCTTACCATTGCCTACAGAATCAAGCCCAAGTTTCTTGCCCTAACCTATAAGGTCCTCAAGATCTTTCTCTCTTGTTCCTTATCTAAACCTGTGCTCCAGGCTAACTTTATGGTCTCATATATTCTCTTTTCTGCAGCCTTTGTATGTGTAATGACTCCCTTCTCCCTTCTTCTTTATCAGTCTGAGTGTTATTCATTCTTTGTGTCTCACTTAAGTCCTCCAGAAAACCCCAGCTCTTACCTATAACTCCTTTGTATTGACATTTACATACACACACACACATTTTGGTTTTTAATTTACAAGGTTTAAGATCAGCTCTGTCCCAGTGCTTTTGAATATATTTAGTACTTCATAAGTAGTATTGTTGTTTTTAAAAAATTTGTTAATTACATTTTATTTTCTCCACAGAATTCTTATAATAATTCTCAAGCACCATCACCTGGCTTGGGAAGGTAGGTCAATTTTATTCTATAAAATATTATTTGTGACAAGTTTATTTTTACATAAAAGTGGAATGGTTAGGGTCTAATTTCCAAAAATGGTAAGATGACAACCTTTTAAAAAATGAAAACTATCTCTGAGTATTTTAAAATATTTTATATTTTTTTATAAATTGAAATAGGATAATGAACATAGTCTTACAAAGATTAGAGAGGAGGGGACATTTCACCTGCAGAAATCGGAGTTTTTTTACAGCACCTTAACTCTTCTCACAAGTTGATTTCTGTAGCTACTTGGGTTTATATCACGGTGGTTTTATCTTTACTAAAGTCTTGACACTGTCAGAATTTAATAATTGAGGCATGATTGTGGTTTCTCCTCCATCTCCACATCACTTTATCCCACCCTTCCCCCAAAAGAAGGAAAAATACATAAATCATCTTTTTTGGTATTAAGTTTATTCACTTAGTATGTTTATGTTAATTGACATTTTGTCTCTGCTCTTATGTATTTTCTTAACCAAATTATAGTGCCAAAAGTGCAGATAAAAATTTTTCTTTTTTTTTTAAACAATTTTTAAAAATTCTCACCTGATACGTTTTTATTTATTTGAGAGAGAGAAACATAAATCTGAGAGAATCAATGTGAGAGAGAGAAACATCTGTCTGTTGTCTTCTATATGGAGCGTGCCCCAATTGGGGAATGAACCCACAACCCAAATATGTGCCCTGAATCGGGAATTGAACTGCAACCTGTTGGTTTACGGGATGATGTTCAACCAACTGAGCCACACCAGGGCTAGATAAAAATATTCTTAACAAATAGCTCCCCCCCTACCACCCCCAACTTTTGTTTGATTTTTCTTTTTTTTATGATTTTGGGCATTTCCACAAATTTTAGTACTGAAATGAACCTGCCAGCTTTCAACATGTGTTTTCTAAAAATATTTAATTGACGGAAGCTTGAGATGATTACAGTTGATTGGGAAAGCTGTATCTCTTTGTCAGCTCTGAATAACTTGGTTAAACTACAAAAATACCAGAAATTACGGAATTAAAAATAAAATGTTCCCATTTACTACCTCAATTTTTTTTTTTGGCGCTAAATTATTAATTCCACGCAACTTTTCACAAAACAGTTTGAAAAGTACTAAATGTATATACCCATCGAAAGTGTTGGACTGGGAGTGAGGCAATCTAACATACAAACTACAGTACTAGCATTTCTTTCCCATTTCTTGTTCTGTTGCCATTAAAACAAAGCATCTGGATAAAATGATAATTCACAGTGGTCTTTAGTGAGTGAAGTACTTATTTAAAAGAAATTGTACTTCCCTGGGAACCCTTCAAGTTTGAAAGAATCTTTAAATTTTAAAAACCTTCATATGGGCTCTTCCTAAAAGCCCATATTACATTGATATTGTCATGTTCACTGTAACCATATGAATAAATTTCCTGTTTCTTTATGTGTAGCAAAGTTGTTGGGATGCCTTCCCCTGTTTCTCCAAAGCTGTCGCCAGGCAATTCAGGAAATTATTCTTCTGGGGCCAGTAGTGCTTCAGCAAGTGGTTCTTCAGTGACCATTCCACACAGGATCCACCAGATGGCAGCCAGCTATGTTCAGGTTACATCTAATTTCCTCTATGCCACAGAAATTTGGGACCAAGCTGAGCAGCTTTCCAAAGAACAAAAAGGTAGGATGGTCTCTGGAGAAACTTTGAGGGGTGGAATTGTTAAAAGGAACTTTTATGGCCTAGTTAAGTCAGTGTCTGGTCTGCATTTTTAGCTTATCATCTAGTTTAGAGTTAATGATCATCAATTTGCTAATCTCCATTGCTTAGCAATCATATTGAATGTACTGAATTTGGTTAAAAATACCTTTCACTACACTGGTGACACAAACTAAACTAAAAATAGTTTTTGGTCTAAGGCAAATATGCCTTGGTTCTGATATATTAAATGTTGCTCGTACTATAAAAGTAATAAAACAGGATGTTCTGTTCTAGGATGATTAACAATAAAATTAGCTATAGGCATAGGATCACATCCAGACATCTTATACATATTGGATATTATAAGAAAGCATGTTCGTATTAGATTTTTAGGTATATTGTAAGAAACTTTATGTGATGAAAGAGACTACAAAATGAATAGATTTCTAGTATTTCTTTTAAATTTAATTTTTAAACCTCACACGAGGATATTATTCCCATTGATCTTTTTTTTTTTTTTTTTCAGGGAGTGTGTGGAAGGGAGGGAGACGTGGGGGGGGGAAGGGGAGGGAGGGAGAAACATTGATGTGAGAGAGACACATTGATTGGTTGCCTCCTGCACAAGCCCCGATCAGGGCAGAGACCAAATCTGCAACCCAGGTTATATGCCTTTGACTGGGGTTGGATCCAAGACCCTTGCTGCTCGGGTTGACACTCTAACTATTGAGCAACCCAGCCAGGGCATCTAGCGTTTTAGAATTTTAGATCACTTGAGGCTTGCACTTCAAGTTTATCTCCCAAATTAAGAACAATGAGAATTATAAAGAATTTAAAGACCTTAAGAAAAAGTACTATATAAATACCATGTTATTTTAGTAGATGTTATTGGTATGTATGTGTATGTGGCATCTATTCAGATAGATCCTTTGTAGAGAAACACTAAAGTAGCCCTAGACGGTTTGGCTCATTGGATAGAGCATCGGCCTATGGACTGAAGGGTCCTGGGTTCAATTCCAGTCAAGGGCACATGCCCAGGTTGCGGGCTCGATCCCCAGTGGGGAGCGTGCAGGAGGCAGCCGATCAATGATTCTCTCTCATCATTGATGTTTCTATATCTCTCTCCCTCTCCCTTTCTGAAATCAATAAAAATCTATTTAAAAAAGAAAAAGAAACACTAGAGTAGTCAATCAGGTGTCCTTTTGTCACAGAGTACATTTGAATACTGATAGTATGAACAGATAATCAGATGAAAATGAAAGATTCCTATCCCTAAAGAGGGGTGTGACAGAACAATAGAAGGGGAACCCCAACATTTAACAAAGCTGTGTTTTTAATTTGTTTCTAATATTTTAAATATTGTCAGTACTGCTCAGGAAAGGTTACAAATCTGAAATTCTTTAGTCAACCCTACTTTACTTTTTTAAAAAATATATATTTTTATTGATTTCAGAGAGGAAGAGAGAGGGAGAGAGAGATAGAAACATCAATGATTGATCGGCTGCCTTCTGCATGGGATTGAGCCCATAACCCGGGCATGTGCCCGGGCCGGTAATTGAACTGTGACCTCCTGTTCATAGGTCAACACTTAACCACTGAGCCACGCCTGCTGGCACCCCAACTTTACTTTCCATTCTTCTCCCTGATGTGAGTCTGTAGCCTCTTTTTTCCTTTCCTTTTCTTCCTTTTTCCCCTTTTTGCATGGCAGTTTTCCAACATTGACTAAAGGAAACAGTTTCAACAACACAACATTTTGCTAACCATGTTCCATCTCTCTTTGCCCCTCATTCTTTTCCTGGAGTATTTTAAAGCAAATACCAAATTATGACCTTGCACCTGAATACTTTGATATACATCTTTAGGTGATAGACTTTTCAAAGTCATAATCACCATGTCTTTATCACAGCCGCCCAAATTAATAACTCCTTTAAATCATCTTCTATCTAGTCTACCATTAGATTTTCCTATTATCTCAAATATGCCCCTTTTTTAACAATTGGATTTGGTTTAGACAGGATCTAAACATTCATTGATCAGTCTCTTAAGTATTTTGTTTTGGTTTTTGGTCATGCCATTGATGTCAAAGAGAAACTGGGCCATAGACTATATCATATTCTGGATTTGACTGATTACTTTCTTATGGTATCATTTAGTTTGCTCTTCTCTGTCCCCTTTATTTCCTTCATACTGATAGATTCATCTGTTTTTTTTCTTTTTTCTAATCCTCACCCAAGGATATGTTCACATTGATTTTAGAGAAAGAGGAAGGAAGTAGGAGAGATAGAGATTGAGAAACTTCGGTGTGAGAGAAACATTGATCAGTTGCCTCCTGTATGTGCCCTAAGCAGGGATCATCTGTAGCCTGGCTATGTGCCCTCACAGGGAATTGAACCTGCGACCTATATGGAATGATGCTCAACCAATGAGACACATTAGCCAGGGCTGATAGTTACATCTTGAGGCTTGATTAGTTAGACTCGAGTTTATTATTTTATTTTGAGTTTATTATTTTAGATAAGAATGTTTCATAGGTGGCACTCTAGATTTTCTATTACATCATAGTATAAGGTGTGCAATGATTATCTCTTTTTAATGATAAGATCTGACCATTGATTCATTTATGTGGTATCAGCCTGACTCAGTTTGATGTAAGATTCCCTATTAATCTTTAACTTCATGCTTTTAGCACCCATTCATGATCACTACTTACATTTATCAAAATGCATCAGGAATTTTCTGTTCTCATATTCCTGCTACATTAATTTGCTGGAATTCTATAAAGAGGATCCTTTTCTTCTCAACTATTTGATTCTTGCCTTATTTGAGTAGGCTGAGAGCTTTATCATGAGAATGACCCCTTTTTCTGTGCATGTATTTCAACTGTCTTTGTTGTCTTGAGTTCTACATCCCTTTATCTTCTCCCAAAATTGCATTGGGATCAAATGTTAAGATACTGTTTTACTCTCCTCTTCTCTACACCCACCTCACGTGTACATCAGCCTATATTTGTTCACATAGGAGAGTGGTTCTCAACCTTTCTAATGCTGCGACCCTTTAATACAGTTCCTCATGTTGTGGTGACCCCCAACCATAAAATTATTTTCGTTGCTACTTCATAACTGTAATTTTGCTACTGTTATGAATCGTAATGTAAGTATCTGTATTTTCTGATGGTCTTAGGTGACCCTGCTAGCGGTTCTCAACCTGTGGATCGCGACCGCTGAGAGGTTGAGAACCGCTGCTGTAGAGCCTAAGACCATCGGAAAACACAGATATTTACATTACGATTCATTAACAGTAGCAAAATTACAGTTATGAAGTAGCAACGAAAATAATTTTATGGTTGGGGGTCACCACAACATGAGGAACTGTATTAAAGGGTCGCGGCATTAGAAAGATTGAGAACCACTGACATAGGAGGAATCCTTTTATTTCTGTTCCTTATATTTTTAAACTACTGTCTAAAACATGGGATGTTGCATGGCATATGATTACAGCAGAAAGGTTAGATACAGGCTGTCAAAAATGACTAAACCTTATAGGAGCGCCCTGGCCAGTTTGGCTCAGTGGATAGAACATCAGCCTGCGGACTGAAGGACCCCAGGTTTGATTCTAGTCAAGGGAACGTACGTCAGTTGCAGGCTTGATCCTCGGCCCTGGTCTAGGAGGCAACCAATCAATGTGACATTGGTGTTTCTCTCTCTCTGTCGCTCCCCCTCCCTTCCACTCTCCCTAAAAATCAATGGAAAAATATCCTTGGGTGAGGATTAACAAAAAAATAATAAAAATAAGCCTCACAGGAGCTCTTATGGGGAAGCATGCTTCTTATACTAAAACAGTACACAAAGATTGTTTTTGAGTAATAATAGTACATTGTGATACTAGGTCTCTATTTTAATAATGTTTACTGCATACTAACAATTTATAATGTCCATCAGTGAAATTCTGCTTACTTATATAACACTTAATTCCTGATCATACAGTTCATTTAAATATTTTGTGACTTAGGGGGAAATATAACTTGAGACTATGGTATGGTTTGTTCTAAGACATGGAGAGTTACTTTAGTATAAGAGGGTGTGTTTTTTTACTTCATATGAATACTATTTTACAGTCTAGACTAAAAATTTTAAAGCAGTGTACATCATTTAATGAGTGTTTTTCATTTTATAGAATTCTTTGCTGAACTGGATAAAGTAATGGGCCCTCTCATCTTTAACGCAAGCATCATGACAGACCTAGTTCGTTACACCCGGCAGGGACTGCACTGGCTTCGCCAGGATGCCAAGTTGATGTCTTGAACTGAACACATTCTTGTTGCCTCTGATTTTCTCCACAACACTGTGTTACATCACGAAGGAAAACTGCCATGACATGCCACCCAGCTGACACTAAGAATGAGGAATGGTGTTCTCCTCCCTTGTTCATGTGTTACTGTTCTTATAGCCCAAAGCCATCATGTCAGTTGACCCTGTCAATATTCCCAATATGAAAAATTATTTAAATGCTTTTAAATCTGCAGCATATTGATAAGATGGTTTTGGTGATCTTTATTAATAAGATTGAAATTCCAATTGCAATTCATAAGTAATCAATTGAAATTTTATTTATTTTAATTTTTTTAAGTTCCCACATTGGGGCTAGTTTAAAACTTCATTATTTCTGCCTATAAATTTATCCTGTTAAATATTTAGCATAAATGTAATGTAGGCATTTTTTATTTATATACTTTGGGAGCTTTGTTACCAATTAATGTCTTTTTGTGGTAGCTCTTCTAAGAGTAATAGTTGGTTCATTTAAAATATGGACATGTTCTACCTGATAATATTTCAGTTATTAACTACAATTTTATTAATGCAGAATTTATACTAGGAATTAAGGATATTCTACATATGAAAATCACTTAAATATGAGAAGATAGCATTCTACATGGGTGTAAAACAAATATGTCTGATTTGGTATGCATTATTTCAAGAACTGTGAACGTGTGTTGATAACACTAATAATCACAAGGTGACTACAACTTGCATTTAATGCATTACAGAAGAGGGCAGGCAGACTTTCTAGGAGAAGCATATCAAATGAAGGGTTTCATAAAAGGACAATCTTGAACTTTATGGATTTTACTAAAACCATGTGGTAGTAGTTGTTGGTTTTTGTTTTGTTTTGTTTTTTGCTAATTATTAAAATTTAAATAGTGTAAGTTACTGTTGAGCAAAGGATGATCCAACTCCTGAAAGTTGCTGCCTATATCTTTTTCATTAATGATATTTAAAGGGTAAAATCTCTCTTCAGAATTCTTATATAAGTATTCTTCCACATTAGATTGTGATGCTCTGATAGGAGCATGCAGTGACTGATAACAGGAATGGGCTAGAGCTTTGGTGTGTGTGCTTTTGTTATACAACTTAGAGTTCTAATGCCTGATGTAGAGATGATGAATTTCTCCTTTTAAACCTGTTTTGTAATTAGTCCCTTTGTATTATGAAGGCCCTCATCAATTATATGTGTTTCTGATAGGATCAGAAAATTCACACTAGAAAAGTACCTAACTTGGTTCAATGTGAGCTCTTGGGAAGGGGTGGGGAGTAGGGGTATTGCTTAAGAAGCCAGCTCTATAAGAGTTGTACCTTTTCCTATAAGGTGCATATAAGAGTCAAAGGTGAGAAATATTTCCTCTATCTTGTTTTAGTGCCCCTATCATGTCTGGTGTGCCTTAAATCTTACCTTTAAATGAAGACTCTGGACTGTTTACAGATGAAGTTTTACACTAGGACCAGATCATCCATATGGTTGGTCTCCTGCAGTAACAATGTCAAATTCTCTCTTCCTTTACATCTTTAGGGTCACATAAAGATAAATGCTTTCAGAAAAGCTAATGCTTTTGTACATGATTTAGTCTAACCTAATTGGGTAATGCTGCTTCAAAAAATAGTTTGTCCTTTTCCCCATTCTAAAAATGAATCCACCCAATCAGAAAAAAAGGATTATCCTGATATTTATAGATGATTGCTAAGGCTTGAAATGGGAAAGAAGGGATAGAAAATCTCCAAGCCCAGTGGTGCAGTGAATTCTCTGTTTTCTGAAGCTAGAGAACTTACATTGTCCTGTGGCTTCGTATTTCTAGAGCTTCTTAACTGTTTTGTACCTCAAGTTGTTTCTGCATATCATTGAAGAATGATATATATAAATTGCGTTGACCACCTTTTTCCCTTGGAGAAATTGCCTCTGATATCTTCATGTTTTAGGAACAGTTTTCTTTAAGAGGACAACTTCTCAGCGAGCATGGTAGTTATTCAGTAAGAAACTTGCCACTGTTAATCCAGTAGACATATGTCCTGGCCTTCTGTCTTCTCTGACCCTGATTACTTTATTTGCAGTGATGTCCTAGAAATGGAAAAAGTATCCTCTGAGCTTTTAGATTGTCAGCATCAGGAACCTCTGGGCACCTCTGAGTTCCAGTATGTGCTAATCTCTTGTGTGTCCTGAGAGGCAGCAGGAGCGTTTCTAGGGCCACACCAGCGTTTTGATAAAGCAGAGTTTCCTGCATGTTTTATGGTGCTGCTCTAAGATACTCTTTCTCTAAAAACTGTGTCAATTCTTGGAGAGTGAGTTTTTTAAGCTTTTCACTGTGGTGGGTTTTCCCACCAGGTAGTAATGGACAGTGGATCAAAATCCTATCCCAAATAATTGAATCTTTAAGGTAATGTTCTCTGGAAACACCTCTCCCTCTCCTGAGTCCATCTCAAAAGTTCTGTCTTTGTCTTCATCTGCTTCAGCACATACTTTGGACTCCTTTACAGGTGACCATTCCTCCTTCCTCAGTAGGTGTCTTCAGTGTTCTCCAACCATTTAAAACTGTATTTGACAAGTGACTAAAAACTTATTTAGTAATCTGAGACTTGTACTTAATATATAGTTAATTCTAGAAATAGCAACTATTTAAAAACTACTGTGTTGACTGCTCTTTAAGACCACACTTGTATGAGTTAGCAGCCTACACTATTGGACTCTTTATAGGTAACCAACCAGCAGATTGCAGTGGATGAAGTTGTTACATAGTAGTCTTGCTCAGCCTGGGTTGGGCTATGGGGAGCGCTTCCCTCCAGGTGATTCTCAAGCTTCTAAAGTCCAGCCTAGGCCCAGTCTTGCTGGAGAGCGTTCAGCCCACTTCTTGCCTCTGTGCCACCTTTTTCTGGGCAAGTAGCCAAGAACTGACTTTAAAAGCAATGAGTACTTCCAATAAATTTACAATTATAGTTGCTGAAAAGTGGAGAAGGTTGACCATCACTAATTTAATTCTCCAAAGTAAAAAGCAATGTAGAGTAACGTGTGTACTTGCCCATACATACACGCCTGTGCGCTGAGGAGCTTTCGCACTGATGGCTCCTTGGGCATCTGGGCTGCACTTTGATACACTTGTGACTTTATTAGATTCACTGTTGTTGTTTTTCATTGTTGTTTCTTTTGAGTAAAGAAAGGTTTAATCAGCTAGCTCAGATAGCATCATTTTGTGTTTTATGACAGAAACTTTGCGAAATTGCCTTTTTTTTAACGAGCTTGCATTGTGAAGCAAGCGCTTGCAAAAGGCACCTGTTCTAAATTAATATTTTGATTCTATAGAGTTTCAGAGCAGCCAGTGGTCTCTCCAGTCCGTGATGCCTGTGTGCAGAGGAGAGGTAGCTGTGCACTCTTCTAGGTGTGAGGGTATGCAACTTTGGATTTTAAAACTATGTACACATACACACTTTATATATATGTATGTATGTATGTATGTATGAAAACATGAACTTAGTTTGTCAAAAATTGTGTGTTTAGTATTTTAGCTTAGTGCAACTATTTCCACATTATTTATTAAATTGATCTAAGACACTTTCTTGTTGACACCTTGAATAATGTTCAAGGGTGCAATGTGTATTCCTTTTAGATCTTAAAGCTTAATTACTATGATTTGTAGTAAATTAACTTTTAAAATATATAGAGCCCTTTGTAGTATAATAGGGTTCTTACAGGGTGGGAAGGATTTTAATTTTCCAGTTGCTAATTGGACAGAATGGCCTCATGTATTTTGAATTATAGGAGTTTGCTTCTGGGTCTCAGGAACATCTACTTGAGATGACTGATTTTAGGCAGATTGTGGTGATGTTTTTTTAAAAAACAACAAAACCTAAGAAAATTGGGAAAGCATTTCAAATCCATATAGACTCCTATAACTCATGTTCCCTAATTAATGTGGAACACAGAATTCATTTCAATGTCATATATCAATGTGTTGGAGAGGATGATTTTTTTCCAATAATAAATAATATTGCACATTTAAGGTTGCTATTCCATAAGATAAATAGAAGAGATAAGTATGGAATGACTTGGAATATGTAGTGACAAGAGACCAAATTGGTCATGTTTGTGAGTATATCTTTCACATACTCACTGAAGGAGAAATTCACTTTAGACACCCTGGACCCTAGAACCAAGCTGGTAAGTGACAGGAAGCAAGTTATTAATAGTTGGTAAAGCAGATGCTGATTCTATTCAGTTGAACCCTATGGTTAATTAAAAAGAACTTACTGTCTCCAGAAAAGGGAAAAGAAAGAATATTTAAGTCTCTTCTTTTTGATAGAATTTGGTCACAGAATAAGGCATCAGAGTCAAATCTGAACCAAGTCTTGTAGATCTTTAAGCATCATAAAATAGCAGCCTAAATAATCACCATGTAATGGAAGTTGACTTTTGGGTATGTCGCCATTGACCTCTCCTTGCCACCATTGCTCAGCTAAGCATAAATTGCCATTGCCATTCTTTAAAAGAAATAAAAGAGCTCTCTAGATGAGCAAAGAGGGGAGGGAGTGGGGGCCGGAACTCCCAGAAATTCTAGTAATAATTCAGTTTTGACCTCTATCTGCTTCCACGTGGAGTTTCTTTTCAGCTTTTAACCATTGGAATATTCTACCTGCTTATGTTTCTCTCTAGGAAAATATCTCTTTGGAAATGTTGCCTTTCAAGTCAATGCCCTGATTATCCATACTGTTGAGTTTGTTGTAACTGTTCAAGAAGTGTCCCTATTTTACAGTTTTATGCACACCCCTGGCAAATCATTGACATGAGCATTCAACAGTACTGGGGTTGGATTAGGGTGGGGCTCACCAACAGAGCTGGCCCAAGTGGCAGTGCCTGAAAAGGCACCACCGTTGAGGACCAGATGTGCGGTTGGTAAGCACAGTTAGGAAAAATTCTATCTAGCCTCCGTTTTGAATGGTTTTAAATTTTGTATATGGAGGATGGAAATGCTTATATATTTATTGAAAATCCTTTTATCTTATTTGAAATTAAAATTATTTGGCTAATAATGGTTTGATATCCAGGGAGAGTTTTGGAGGGGAGGTAATGCCACTGATAAATTAGAAGCCTTGTTGATTCTACAGAAAGGTACTGTTAGTGTCTATTGGATGCCTTTGTTTTGTACATGATCCAGATCTTTGTTTTACATTTCTTTTATCCAAAATATTTAGGCATCTGACATTTTCAACCAAAATTTCAATTATATACTGTGATTTTTGTTGCAATATGTCAAAATTTCAGAGGTACTTTGGGGTTCAAAAGCTAGGATTTCTAAGTCAGTATGTGCATTTCACATAATAAAGCTGTTAATGGTGAGCAAAGTATTATATACTAACTAGATTTTTCCACATCTGTATAGTATATTATATGTATTTTGTGGTATTGAGATTATAGAAAGTTTAGAGTGTCAAACATGCGTTTAATGTGTATTTTTAAACAAATTTATGGCAATTAAAATATTTGGAGACAAGGGTATCACATTTCAATTTGTAAAGATCTTTTTAACTCTACTGTGTCATTAAGATGCTTTGTATAATGCCAAACCATAGCTGGAGAAACTAAGTTTAATAAATATCAAATAGATTTTCTGTATTAAAGTTTATAAACACTGTCAATTCTCAGTTTACCCTTTTCATGTAATTTCTGTTTTGTGTTTTAAGGTCCATTGCTACTTTTCTTTAAAAGTCTGGTTCTATTAGTCCAGTTCTCGTTTTCTCATTACAGTAATTCTGCACTTTTGCTGGCCATGGGTCCCTTTGCATAGATCAGAATTCACCCTGCACTAACAGAAATCTCAGACAAACCTTTTTTGCTGTTTCTGTGCCTTGGGCTTTTATTGTTTTATTTAGGTAGATTTTCTTTCAGTTCTGCCTTCTGTTCAGTCACAAACTTGGGCACGTCATCAGGTAGCCAGTGCCAGCATTGCCCGTTTTGGCATCTTACTGAAGAGTGCTTTTACAGTGAAGGGCTAGGATCCAGGACCACAGCTTAGGAAATTGCTGATCACATAGCTATTACTAATCTGATGCCTGTAACTTGCCACTGTGTTCGTTTTGGGTTTTGTTTTTTATTTTTATTTTTTATTTTAGAGGGAGAGAAAGAAACATCAATGTGAGAGAACAACATTACTCTGCTGTCTCTTGCATGCACCCCAACCAGGGATCGAACCCGCAACCTGGGCATATACCCTGACCAGGAATCGTGACCTTTCAGTGCACAGTTGACGCTCAACCAACTGAGCCACACTGACCAGGGCATGTTCTTTATTTCTTGAAAAAACGTTAACTCTCACTACTTTTGTTGCTACTCACTGTTAACTTTCAAGGTTGAGAAGTAACACATCATCACTTCTCAGATTTTTGGCTAAGATCAAGTGTGAAAAGTAACAACACATGATTATTAGGCAATGCTGGGCTATTTTTTCTATAGTATACAAGTGACCCTTCTTCCACTCAAAGGCTTAAATTTCAGACTACCAAATTTTCAAATTTGAGACCTTTAATAATATACATAGAAAAATAAACTCTAAATTGACAAGTTTAGTTATGCTCATCTAAATATCAACATTCTAAGAAGAAACGGAGACCAATTTAAAGCATAATCTGCCTTTAAATATTAAAAACACAAGATTGCTTCATTTAAGTGTCTCCAGCCAATACGCAGTTAATCAATATTCCATAGAACGGAGCATTGTTGTAGGTGAGTGCTGTCCTCTTTTTCCCTGGTATGTACATCATTCCTGGGCCACACTTAGGGAACAGCGTCTCTTTCTAAGGGAAAAGAAAAGGTGGTTTTTAAGATAAAGATAGCAGTGCCCAGAGCCAACCTGCTGTTTCCTTCCTCAGGTTTGAGCTATCCAAGCTCAGGGAGGACTGTAGAGAGGAAAGGCACCGCTCTTTCATGGCACCTGTGTGTAGCTGTCCTTGGCTCTTAACTCCTGAGGGATTTGCCAAGGAGCTCCCACCCTCAAGTCCTCCATCCCAACTTTATTCTTAAGTCTGTGTGTGTGCTAATCTCTGCCCAGCTTCCCAGGCCTCTTCGGCTCAGCCCTGCTCCTAAGTTTGTGGAGTACCTGCATAGCCTGGTGATACACTCGGAGTCATCCCGGCAGGAGGCTCCAATGGGCCTGAGGGAAACCCCTCTCCAAAATGGGGTCATTCTCCGCAGCCTTCTCTTTGCTGAACTCAGTTCCGATATTGGGGAGCCATCTATCTGTGGGGCAAAGACAAATTCACCTCAGGTGTGGAAGGGTTGACACCCTGCTGCACATCTTGGAGGAATGGTCATTCCCAGGATGCTGTAGAGTGAGAGCAGAAGAACCATTCCTCAGGACGGAGTCCGGCTCTCGGGCTCTGCTTACAGTGCCACCGTCCCCACACGCCCACATTCGTATCCTTACCTGGCCCAGCAGTAACAGGCAGATCATGAGCACCGCAAAGAGTTTAAGGTGCCACATCTTGACACGGAATGTTGGAGCCTAAAAGCCAGGGACAGTTCCCACTTTTATAGACTGAAATGTGCCTCTTTTACAGATGCCAGGTGAGATGGGGGCAAAGTTTATTTTTGCAATCAGGATCGATTTAATAAGTTAATGTCTACCAGAGGAATGTGCTCAAGGCCTGCCTTTCAGGCACGTTGTATTTACTGATCTCTCATCTGGACTTTGATTATGTTGGCTGCTTGGACCCTTTCACCCATTTTAGCAAAAGTCAGCACTACCCCCTCCCCTGTGAAAGCCACGTGAAGACATTGAGGGAGGCCAGGCACCTAGCCACATTTTGATTCCAAAATAGCTCAGTGAGATCATTTATATCAAAATAGAATTCTAATAACGAGGTCTTCAAAAATAGCGCTGACCCCATTCAGTCTTG
This sequence comes from Plecotus auritus, assembly GCF_963455305.1. Lineage (NCBI taxonomy): Eukaryota > Metazoa > Chordata > Mammalia > Chiroptera > Vespertilionidae > Plecotus > Plecotus auritus. Next base: position 36,739,245 of record NC_137773.1, read on the forward strand.
TCTAGGAAAGAGGCACTGAGCTATTGTGTTATAGGCATTTGGATAATGCACCCATCTCCCTACTGTGGGAGGATGCTTTGGCAAGCAGGGTCTACAATGCCCCAATCCCTCATTTGTGTAGATTGACTGTCACCCTAATTGTCTGTTCCAGGTCATCTTCCCAGAAGAATAGAGACCCAGCTGTGGAAAGTTCAAAACCTTGTCTACCTGCCCTCTCCCGGGGGTAAGGCTATCAGGACTGATGTGGGACGTATGTGAACCACAGGTAGCTCGAATGAATTTGAGTATAGGTTGATGTATTGTTTTGTTCTGTGAATGAGTTGGGAGCGAGGGCTTCTCAACTTGTGTGGTGGTGACAAATCACACTGCAAAGCCTTGAGTTATGGACGTTCCTCCCACTAGGCGACTGGGGCCTCCTAAAGAGCATGTCCTTCCTGCAGCCTCGGGGAAGCAGGTCTAAGCTGAGCTGTCTCCAAAGCCCAAAGTAGGAACTGCTGCTGGCTTCTCAGGGCAATCATGAGTAGTTATGGGTACTCACTAAATGACATGGGCATTTAAATAAATTTGGGGGCAAAGGTGTGAATTCTGAGTAAAGAGATTGATAGGACTTTAGATTTACCTGTGACCTCGAAGGGTTAGCCAACAAGACAAATGCAATAAGATTCCTTCTCTGCCTGGTGCCTCTGTGAAAAGTTTGCTGATAACTTTCCAAGGCCCTTCTCATCTTCAGAGGTTGGATATTTGGTAAGAACCTGCCTGTTCTCCGAGGAAAAGGAGGAGATGTGGAACAGCTGAAGGTGAAACAGAAGGTTGCCAATCTTTTTGCCAAGGGAGAGGAGGGTGGTATTGGTGGACCTCAAAGCTGGGTGGGGCAGGCTGTGACCACACCTGTCTGTCCTGGTTCCAGGCCTGGAAGGAGACACCACTGCTTATACTTCCAGAAACACTGAGAAGCAGATCTCTGCTAAACTCACCTAACCAATTCTGCGAGTTTGTGACTAGTTAGCTGCTCCTTCCCTTTACTCTGAGTGACCTCAGGTAGGGGCTTAACTAGGAACTCTGTAGGGTAGGGTGGGGAAGAGGCTACGTGGTGACCTAGTGAACATTGGGTAAGAACAAATGTGATTAGATAAGCAAAAAACTGAACAACGTGATGTCCTAAAGCCAGTTGGGTCTGTGGACTCAGTGCCAGCCTCCCTTTATCAGCCTGGAGTGATGTGTCAAATGAGATTTGGAACCTGCTCATTCCAAAGATAGGTACTTTCTCCTAATCCTCCATTTCTGCCTTCCTGTACTCCAAGCAAAATCAAATTTAAAAATTTAATAAAAAATTTTAAATGTCACAGGTTCCCTGCAATCAAGTATTTCGCTGAATAAATACATAACTACATGCTCCTCCCTCCAGGGAAAGGCCTAAGCAGCCTTTAACAATTTCAGCTGTAAGAAGAGTGCTTGGCTGGGAGGCAGGAGTGGGGTCTCGGTAGGGCAACTGACCACAGGCCAGCCCAGCCCCTCTTTGGGCTTTAGTCTTTTGTTCTGTCCATGAGATGGGAGGAGATTCCTGAGGCCTCTCAGGCACTAACATTTGGGGGTTCATGTGATTAATTTACAAGAAGAAATTGATACTGAAGCACATTTGATAGTTTATAGCATGGATAACTCTGAACACAGCTCCCAGGGATTTTCTGCTTTGGAGGTAGGTGCCTGGGATGAAAAGAGAGGAAGAGGGTGTAGTACAGGAACAGATGTTTGAGACATTTCAGGAGGAGAGATCATCAGGGCTTAACAGAAACTGGAAACTTCTGTGCTGTCCCCGAGCAGGAGGTGCCTAATAAAAAATTACTTTCCTGAAATGGAAAAACTTTTCTAGGTGAAATTTCAACAAAGGGTCAAAATGTATTTGCTTTTTTGCTGGCTGGAACTGGCAGAGTTCTGGGCCTGCACTAGGCAGACCTGCATTTCCAGGACTGTTGTTGGCCAACTGAAGAGTTCCTATTCTGCTGCCCAGAAATGAATGCCTTTGTTGGGGTAGGAGCACTGCTGGGGGAAAAGGAACAACTGGCTGTGCCCCCAGCAGCAGGTGAAGGAGCTGCACCAAGGCTGGAAGGGACAGGTGGATGGGTTATAGAGACTGAGGCCCACAGTAGTGGTCCCTCTTCCTTAAGATACTTTAACCAAGTTTTCCTTTTCTTTATGGATTTCTACAAGTAGTCCTTAAAATGATCCCAGATCCCAAATCATGTACAGGAGCACTGAGCTATGACAACTCACCACATTCTGCCACCACTGCTACACAGAGCTTTGTGCCTCCAAGTTTAGAGAGGCAGCTCTTTGATAAGAGACAGGCTTCAGAGCAGCCTTTCACAGTTTTATCTAAAAGCAGAAGCTCAGAATGTATAGGGCTTCTAGCAAGGGCTTCTTAGGGTACTCCTGAGATAAAAAGGATTCAGACCAACAGGCTCAGTGCTGAGAAAGGGCAAGTTTGATTTTGAGCTGGCACCTCCAAAGGAGTCAAAGAAAGTCTTAGGGTAAAATGAAGCCAAGAATGCCTTGCTGGTGTGGCTCACTTGGTTGAGCATCGTCCCATGCACCGAGAGGTTGCCAGTTTGATTCTCAGTAAGGGCATATGCCCAGGTTGCAGGCTCCATAGCTGGTAGGGGCATGCAGGAGGCAGCCCTTCGTTTCTCTCTCATCGATGTTTCTCTCTTCTCCCTCTCCTTTCCTCTCTCTAAAATAAATAAAAAAAATATTTTTAAAAAATGAAGCCCAGAAGGTGGGAAAGGGTGACCATCTCCCCTAGCAAGCTTGGGGCTAAAATCAGAGAGGGAGAGAGTCATGAATGGCAGTGGTCCTCCCCTGGTGCATGCATCTGTTGAAACTATGCAAAGTTATGGATGGGTACATTTACATCTTCAGGTTCACAGCTCTCATCATTCTCAAAAAAGTCCACTACCCAAATATGTTGCATATCAGGCAAGCCCTGAGAATAAATTTGGACAAAGAGCCAAACAGGAAAATTATTAACACATCTGTTTTATGGGCAGCAAGTTCAAAGTTCAGGAATGCAGGTTTCTTGCCTATATCACAGGAAGGAAGCAACAGTAAAAGGATATGGGCCCAAGTCTGTCACTCAGCCATTCCTCCTTTTCCTGCCTCACAATAAATGCAGTTTACCTTACCAATTTTTTATTTTTAGGTTTGGAAGTATTTTAACTTTGGTTCCTAAAAGGCAAGAACAATCATTAGAATAAGAAGGAAATGTACCAGAGCTGCAGCCGCCAAGTCCAGATCTTACATCGCGTGCCACCGACGCCCGCCCCCCCGCCCCGTGCACTCCCGGTTCCTTTTGGTTCTAAGTCCAAAATGGCAACACTCAAGGATCAGCTGATTGTGAATCTTCTTAAGGAAGAACAGAGCCCCCAGAATAAGATTACAGTCATTGGGGTTGGTGCTGTTGGCATGCCTTGTGCCATCAGTATCTGAATGAAGGACTTGGCAGATGAACTTGCTCTTGTTGCTGTCATGGAAGACAAATTAAAGGGAGAAAGGATGGATCTCCTACATGGCAGCCTTTTCCTTAGAACACCAAAAATTGTCTCTGGCAAAGACTATAGTGTGACTGCAAACTCCAAGCTGGTTATTATCACAGCTGGGGCTCGTCAACAAGAGGGAGAAAGCCGCCTTAATTTGGTTCAGCGTAACGTGAACATCTTTAAATTCATCATTCCTAATGTTGTAAAATATAGTCCCAACTGCAAATTGCTTGTTGTTTCCAATCCAGTGGATATCTTGACCTATGTGGCTTGGAAGTTAAGCGGCTTTCCCAAAAACTGTGTTATTGGAAGTGGTTGCAATCTGGATTCAGCCCGGTTCCGATACCGGATGGGGGAGAGGCTGGGAGTTCACCCATTAAGCTGTCATGGGTGGGTCCTTGGGGAGCATGGAGATTCTAGTGTGCCTGTGTGGAGTGGAGTGAATGTTGCCGGTGCCTCCCTAAAGAATCTGCACCCTGATTTAGGCACTGATGCAGATAAGGAACAGTGGAAACAAGTTCACAAGCAGGTGGTTGACAGTGCTTATGAGGTAATCAAACGGAAAGGCTATACATACATCCTGGGCCATTGGCCTATCTGTGGCAGATTTAGCAGAAAGTATGATGAAGAATCTTAGGCGGGTGCATCCAATTTCCACCATGATTAAGGGTCTCTATGGAATAAAAGAAGACGTCTTCCCTAGTGTTCCTGGCATCCTGGGACAGAATGGAATCTCAGATGTTGTGAAGGTAACTCTGACACCTGAGGAAGAGGCCTGTTTGAAGAAGAGTGCAGATACACTGTGGGGGATCCAGAAAGAGCTGCAGTTTTAAAGTCTTCTAATGTCATACCACCTCACTGTCTAGGCTACAGCAGGATTTTAGTTGGAGATTGCATATTGTCCTTTTTATCTGATCTGTGACTAAGAACATCAGTTTCCTAAAGATAGAGATAGTAATGGTTCATAAAACCCAGCATCTGCATCCTGATGCTGGATGGTCCTTATCTTGTGTAGTCCTAAACTGGTTAGTGTGAAATAGTTCCACCTCCTCAAAGGCACCACTGCCAATGTTGCTCACACTACAGTTGCCCTTCAGACTAGATGTGTGTTCACTGTGTGTTACATAACTTGTGGTTCCTTTTTCTCCAATAAATCACATCCTGGGATCCAATCTAAATCCAATATTGCATGTTTTATGCATAACTGTTCTAAAGGATCTTATTCTGTGTACTGTATGTATCAGATTAGTGTACATTGCCATATAATGTAAAAAGAAAAGTCTACATGTAAATAATACAGCCAACTATCCAAGTGTCATACCAACTAAATTGCCAAATAAACCTTGAACAGTGAAAAAAAAAAAAAGAAGAAGAAGAAGAAGGAAAGATGCAGCCTGAGACAGAAGCTGAACCACATACAGTGAAAGTTGCCGTTCTGGACCAGCAACAAGTGTACTTGGGAAATTTCTACAAGTGGAACAGGGAAGCATAAGCATAAAACTGCCAACCCTTACCACACTAACTGCTGTTGGAAGGAAAAAGGTACCTTTTTGAGTTACAGTGGTGTTCTCCAAGTTCCTGTGTCCCTGCCAGAGCTGCCAGATGGCTTCCCAGAATCGCAACCCAGCTGCCGCCAGCTTTGCTGCTGCCGGTGAAGGAGCTGAGCCCAGTGGAGGGCCCTGTGGGCAGGAGGTGCATGGTGTGGAGGTTACAGGAGCTGATGATCCCATGATGTCTGGCAACAAATGAACTTCTGCCTTCCCTGAATCAGACCACCTTTTCAAATGGGTGAGGACCATCCATAGAGCAGCTGGCAGCCTATGAAGACATGAGGTACCAGCTCTCCCTAGAGCTCCCCAGTGGCCACCCTTACAACACACCCATGGCGAAGTTCCTAACCCCTGCTACCACGCCAATGTGGACACCCAGGGTAACATCTGCCTGGACGTCCTGAAGGATCTGTGGTCTGCCCTGTATGACATCAGTATCATCCTGCTCTCTACCCAGAGCCTGCTAGAACCCAACATGGATAGCCTGCTGAACACACATATTGCCAAGCTCTGGAAAACCTCGCAGCCTTTAAGTACCTGCAAGAAACCTATGCAAAGCAGGTCTCCAGTCAAGAGCCCTGAGCTGGCTGTCCAGTCTCTCTCCTTGTGCTTCCTAAAAAAACATTGTATTTTATTGATTTTAGAGAAGAAACATTCATGTTATTCCACTTATTCATGCATTCATTGGTATGTGCCCTGACGGGAGATAGAACCCACAACCCTGGCATATTGGGAGGATGCTCTAACTCAAGCATGTTCAACTCACAGCCACAACGAATATTTTTGCGGCCCAATCAATATAATGGTATGCAAGAAACATTTTAATAAAAATGTCATAACTTAATTTTTATATCCTGTTATACATAATGAGCTATAACGTTCGCTAATGATTAATATAATCTTGTTGCATTCATTTCCCTCACACACCTTACTCGCAGGCACACCATTTCTCTCCACTAATACTAGCAGCCAATTGCCATGTTTAGTCTTGTCCTGACTTGTTTGGTGTGTGCAACAGGAAATATTTCACTTTCGGAGAACAAGAAAAATAGATTTGCGTTACACTTATTAGTGGTTATTCAGTGTCTACGTTAATGTTCAAGAAAAAATATTTTTATTAAAATGTTCTATTTTAATGATGACTCATTTATTTCAGCCCTTTGTATTCAGCACATCTCTATCGAAATAAACCTACGTTTCTATGAAAATTGAAGCTTTTGTTTTTTTGTGGCCCACATAAACTTAAACCTTATTTGGCCCATGTTAGCCTTTGAGTTTGACATGCTTGCTCTAACCAATTGAGCTACCTGGCCAGGGCCTGTGCTTTTTCCATTTTCCTTAGATTTTCTGTCCTTGACTTGATTTCTGTATAGGACTATCTTTAGTTGTGGTGTCATATTTGTTGTTTGTTTCAGTTAAGTCTCTGGTTTAGACCCAGTGATGAATATATTTAGTATATTTTGTTAAATAAATAAAAGGAAACTTTTCTACCAAAATATATATTCAAAGGTTTCATAACAGGAGTAAACTTTTTCCATAAAAGGCCAGAGAGTAAATATTTTAGGCTTTATGGGGCATATATGGTTAATAACTACTGTTAGCAATCTGGTACAAATAGCCAGGGTGCTGCCCCAGCTCTAGAGGTCAAGGGGTCACCTCACCCCTCCTTTTATAGCTGACTTCCCCTCAGGCTAAGCAAGGCCTGCCTTAAGAGAAAAGGCAGTACAGTGTAACTTTTAAGAACATAAACTTTAGCGCCAGACTCCACCATTTCACTATATAAAATTTTGGCCAAATTATTTACCCTCCCTGTGCCTGTGTCCTCATCTGCAAAATGAGTGTAATAATATTTCAAAAGTAGTTGTGAGGTTTAAAAGAGCTTAATTGTGTAAAGGACTAAGAGTGCCTGACACATAGTAATTACAATATAGTTAGATTTTATTATTGTTATAGAATCAGAGGGAGGGGAACCAACACTCCCCACAGTCCATGCCACCCACAACAGGCCAGCCTGCAAGAGTAGCTGCAGCTACTTTCTTGTAGATTATACTGTAGAACAAGGGGTGAGCCCCACTCCTTCACCAAATTCCTAGACTAGCCAAAATTGTTCAGGGCTCATCTGGGGAAGGGAGTTCATTAACTTGAAGATTAGCAAGTCACACCAATGACTCTGCTCACAAAAATGCAAAATCACAACATTGCAGCCCATAAGAAGTTTATTGTGTCTTGAAGACACTATACAATGTAGACTCCTCTCCCAGAGAAGGGTCTTTCAGAGATGGAACCATCCTCCAGATGAGTTGCTCATTGGTCGTTTTCATAGGTGGCTGGATTCTTCCTCCTGGATTTCTCAAACTCCTCAGTCCCCCAGGTGTAGACAAGATAAAATCCGACAAATGCTTTAAAAATCAAAAGTGAGAGAAAAGTGAGCACATAAGAGACAAAGGAGTCCCCATCCTCTTTTCTGCATCACAACAGATTCTGCCCTCCTGTTTCTAGTTTTCAATAAATCCCTTTTAAACCAGAGGACCAAGCAGGGTTACATCAGCCCTGGCCGGGTGGCTCAGAAGGTTGGAGTAGTCCCAGCACACCAAAAGGTTGCTGTTGCATTCCCAGTCGGGTCACCTATAGGAGGCAACCGATCGATGGATATTTCTTTCTCTCTCTCCCTAAAAACCAATAAACATATCATCAAGTGAGGATTTAAAAAAAAGAAGGGTTACATTACATACCCATTTGATAAATGACCAAAAGAAAAGGGTCTACCTGAGAAACTCTGTCACCAAACCTTCCCTCTCTCTTCCCTGTAGCACTTTTAAAAATGTTTGAGATAATGGAAATAAAATTAACATAGCATAAACTTCACCATTTAACCAAATTTGCAATGTTGTGCAACTATCCTCACTATCTGCTTCAGCGTAACACAAAACAGTTGGCCGCTAAGAAAGTAGTGGGTGAAGATGACCTCAGAGGAAGACGGAGTCACACAAGTGACCTTGGGCCACTCATTTAAGTTCTCTGTGACTTAGTTTCCTCATCTGTAACACGGAGACGATGATATGACTAGTTCAAGGGCCTTGCAGTATTTTCGGTGAGAAAGGGTGTGTATGGCGAGTTGCGGGGCGCCTGCCCGACGGCGGGCGTTCCCATCAGGCACGGGAGTCCGGCCCCCGCCCCGGCCAGGGCACTCACGCGGCACGACGCGCAGGATGGATGCCTGAATGCGGCGCAGCACGTTGGGGATGCCCTTGCTGAAGTAGTGCGGGAAGGCGCGCTGCTCGAAGGGCGACAAGCTGTAGGTGATCACATGCCGCACCCGGGTCAGCTTCCCAAACTGGCGGCCCATGGTGGCGGCAGCGCCTGCAGGACCGAGGGTGGACAGGCGCTGGGCTCAGTCTTGGGCCGCGCCACTCGCACCCCGGCAGGCCCTCCCGGCGCTCCTTGTCCTCCCCCGCCCGGGCGGCGCCCCCACCCAGCGATCACCAGGACCCCGCCACCAGACCCCACTCCCGCACCGGGGTCACCTCGCCCTCCACAGTAGCGTGATCCACCGGCCTCCGTCCGCCACTTCCGGCAGGACCGGAAGCCGGTCTAGGAGGCCTTGAAATCACTTCCGGGGAATACCATTTTCCCCTTGTCTCCGGAGGAGGCTCTGTTGCCCCCCCTTCGTTCTGGAGAGAAGTGGCCTGGCCTGGTGCCTGTGGGTGGGCGGTGCCTGGGCCGGGGTTGGGGCGAGTGACCCTAGTGCGGGATTCGGGGGCGCCCCCCACGCGCTCACGGTTCCTCTTTGCGCTCCTCCTTAAAGTGGAGCCGCAGGAAGCGGCAGGGTGCCAAGGAGAACCTAGAGGTGACGAGAAAGGGGCCAGGAGACCTGGAGGGCCGCGCCGGCCGGGCTCTGAGCACCTGTGGAGCGCGCCCCCGAGGCCGAGTGGTGCCGCCGCGCGGCAGCGAACGCGGCCTCACACGGCCTGGTGCAGTAGCTAACACCCGGCTCGGCCCAGCACCAAAACCCAGACTCAGGTCTGGGCTTCTCTTGGCCACCGCCGCCTGGGAATCTCCTGGCCGGATGTAGACACTCCGGGGTTAGAATAAAGACATTTCCGGAGATGCAGCCCCAGAGCCCCCAAATAATTGTCAAGCAATTGATAAAGGGCTGTTTAGTGGTAGTAAGAGGGAAGGAGGAGACTACAGCATCCAGCACCCCCTTACCCCCCTCCGTTTCCTCGTCCCCGAGAAGGTCTGGCGGGGGTAGGGGGCTGGGGGATAGACCATGATGCCCCACAGTCTCCCCTCCGCTTTCCTGGAGGAGAGGCGAGGGACGTTGGCTGAGAGGCAGTTACCGTGTTCTTGGAAGGTGCCTTCTACTTAAGGATGCTGCTGCCCTGTGCAGCTGTCTGACTGTCCTACTGGCTGCAGTGTCTGTAATGTTTTGTTCATGGGATTGCTGGCTACATAGTCTATATATAGACTAAGGCCTCGTTCAACAGTGCGGGTGTGTTTTATAACCCTGCTTCCTAGCCACAGGCTAGGGAGGCTTGGCAGGCAAGGAACTTAAATTTGCAAACATACCTCAGTTTTATCATCCTGAGTACTGCACAGACTGGTTTTGTATCTTGTACCAGGAGTGTGTTTGCCTTTTTTTGCCAGCACAGAGTCTCCTTAGGGGTGGCACCGGATAGCCCCTCATTTCAGCTACTCATGGCGCACCTTTGTCTCATTTTTCTAAAACATGATCTCTAGCCTGGTCTCAGCTCCAAGGCAAGAACATAACAGTTAAGAACAATAATACCCTAGGAAATTCTACCACCATTTGAGTGATTAATGAAACAGTAAGTAAAACTTTCATGTATTTTCTAGCACCTGCAAACATTTCTAAACCTTTCAACCAAAATATGTACAGATGAATGTTGCAGACAAAGCAAAGACATCAGGACATTATATTTAAAAATGAGTCAAGGTTAAAGGTGATGTCCTGCTTTTAAAATACTTGTTGTAGCCAAAACCGGTTTGGCTCAGTGGATAGAGCGTCGGCCTGCAGACTGAAAGGTCCCAGGTTCAATTCCGGTCAAGGGCACGTAACTTGGTTGCGGGCACATCCCCAGTAGGAGGTGTGCAGGAGGCAGCTGATCGATGTTTCTCTCTCATCGATGTTTCTAACTCTCTATCCCTCTTCCTTCCTCTCTGTAAAAAAATCAATAAAATATATTTTTAAAAAAATAAAATAAAATAAAATACTTGTTGTATTCCAAGTACATATTCTATAGAAGCCACCTGGAAGATCTGGGCAACCTAACAGTTCTCTGCTCTCTAGAATTTCAGTATCAAATGTGACTTTCTCTCACCCTCCAAATCAACATGTGGTAAATAATTATTCTAAGCACCTGAAAGTGGGAGTGGCGGTGAGGATGAAGAGACAGGAAGAGTAAACCTAATACCATAAATTGCATAGCAACAGATCTTTGTGTCATCATGAATAATTAGTTTTTCCACGTGCCTTGGGAGTTTCGCAAGCACCTAAGGAATATTTTAAGAACCCTAATAATTGCTCTAAAAAAAATGGGTTCTTTTAAGATAATTTCTCAATTTCTCTTAGCCTTTCAGCTACATAGCTGGAGCATTAGTATAACAATAACTTAAGAGGTTTTAAAATAAATGCCAGAAGAAAGGAAGAGGAGGAAAGCAAAAAACCAAATAAATCCGTGTCTAATGAGGATAAAAGTAGGATGTTACCAGCTGTTTGATATGCAGCTGATAAAAACTATCTTCAGCTAGGCATCCTTGAGGTCTGATTACAGAAGTGACCCTACCCACCCACACACCTAAAATTTATTTCAGAGATCAGCCTAGGTTCTTCCCGGCTTTTAGGAAGAAGACTGGTATGGTTGGGTTCCTTGCTAGTTCTTCCAAGCCATGGCGCTTCCCAGCAAGTTCTTTTTATGGTTTGGCTGCTTTTCCTGGCTGTGTTTTCCTAGGAGCCTCGGTTCTCTGGCTTCTAGGGGAGAAGCTCAGATTGTAGCCAGTGCTGAATTGGAATCTGAGGCTGAGCCCTGGTCCTTGCTGCAGCCTCTAGATGGGAGAGACAGATCTGGCCTCCTTTCCCCTCTCTTCAAGGTTCTGTGTGATGGGCAAGGTGGGATCCCTAGGCTGCAGCCAGACTCCAGGGCTTTGCGCTACATGAAGATGCTCTATAAGGCATATGCTACCAAGGAGGGGATCCCTAAGTCCAACAGAAGTCACCTCTACAACACTGTTCGGCTCTTCACCCCTTATATCCAGCACAACACGCAGGCTTCTGTGGACCAGGTGACAGGTGTGTAGGAGCAGGTTGGTTAATGGGTGGAGGGAAGATGATAGACCGGGCTGCACTTCCGTTACAGAAAGAGCTGGGCCTTGCTTCTTGAATTGCATTTTACTTTTCATGATTCTCAGTTTCCAAACTCAAACAAATCTGGTACTTGGTCTTATTGTTTCTTCTAGTGCCCTCATGGGTTAAGGTGGGCTAATATGATAGAATGTTAGAGCTAGAAGAGACTTAATGGCTCTAAAGGCCGAGGAAAATGCTGCTGAAGAAGGTTAGCATCTTGTCCAAGGTCACAACATCAAGACTGGAAACCGGGTATTTTGACTTCCAGTTGCTTATCCTTTCCAGTCTCTAATGCTGGCCTGAAAATGTGCCCACAGTATCTCCCAGCGATGGGTATGCTTTGCTACACGGGCTGTTTTCCCCTTGTTTGTTGCTGTCTGTGAGAAGAAGGCTTAAGTGCCGATGTGAACAGTAGGTCTTCACAAGAACAGAGTCATGAGTTTGGTGAGTGTGTGTGCAAGGACCAGTGCTTAAAAAAACCAAACTATATTCACTGCGTCATGGTTTTAACCCAAAAGGTCGGTGGTGGCTGTTTCAAACCCTTCCTCCTTTCTTGCTGTCCTATTTTATTTTGGTAGTTTTAGATCCTTTATCTGTTCTCTATCTCAAGTGTTTCAAATTAACTTAGACAATTAAGCTTTCTTTATTGACGCCATCCATTAAGGCTTAGAATGTCTGCTTAACAAACTTAGTGTGGTTTTGTTTTTGTTTTTGTCTTTTTATTAATCCTCACCTGAGGATACTTTTCCATTGATTTTTAGAGAGAGTGGAAGAGAGAGAGGAAAAACAAAAACATCCATTGGTTGCCTCCTGCCACACCCAGACCAGGGCCAGGAAAACTGCAACCGAGGTACATGCCCTTGACCGGAATCAAACCCAGGACCCTTCAGTCCGCAGGCTGATGTTCTGTCCATTGAATTAAACCAGCTAGGGCCAAACCTAGTGGTTTTTATTATAGTTTTCCCTCTAGAGACTCCCCAAGAGAAAAATAGAATTTTCCTTATTTATCGTCCTCTGTTTGGAACAAATTATTAAGATTCTAAAAATTAAACTGTGTTATAATTCCCTGTTATTTCAATTCACCACCAAAGCTGTTCTGACCTTCTGGTGAGAAAATATCCACTTATAATTGCTGGGAATTACTTATAGTCCCAATTACCTGTATTTTCTGTATAAACGCCCCCCCCCCCTCCCATTTTTCCATTTTTTGAGGTTTGAAGAAGTGGGGAAAGAGAAGGGAGAAAGCAACATTCCAAAGCACTAATTCCTTGATTTGACTTCCTGTTCTGTTCGATTGTCTTCAGGCACTACTGGTGACTCTTTTTCTCCCCAGGAACCGTGCCATCAGTGGACCTGCTGTTTAACCTGGATCGAGTTACTGCTGTGGAACACCTACTCAAGTCAGTCTTGCTATATACTTTCAACAACTCAGTTTCTTTCCCCTCTGCTGCTAAATGTGTGTGCCACCTGGTGCTGAAAGAGCCAGAGTCTAGTTCCAGCAAGACTCCCCCCAGAGCTCCACACTTTACCTTTAAGTCACAGTTTGAATTAAAAAAGAAATACAAATGGGTTGAGGTTGATGTGACTGCCCTGCTCCAGCCTCTAGTGGCCTCCGACAAGAGAAGTGTTCACATGTCTGTGACTTTTACATGCGTGAAAGACAAGCTGCAGCACCCTTCAGCACAGGACAGTCCCTTTAACCTGGTACGCCCCTCACTGCTTTTGTACCTGAATGACACAAGTGCTCAGGCTTATCACAGGTGGTATTCCCTCCACTATAAAAGCCCTTCACAGGTTCCTGACCAGAGAGGTCTGTCTGCCTGTCCTATAGGAGAAGAGGCTGCTAAGGGAGTAAGATCTTCCCGTCACCGTCACCGGAGAGGACAGGAAACTGTCAGCTCAGAATTGAAGAAGCCTCTGGTTCCAGCTTCTTTAAATCTGAGTGAATACTTCAAACAGTTCCTTTTCCCCCAAAATGAGTGTGAGCTCCATGACTTTAGACTTAGTTTTAGTCAGCTGAAGTGGGACAACTGGATTGTGGCCCCGCCCAGATACAACCCCCGGTACTGTAAAGGGGACTGTCCGAGGGCAGTCGGGCATCGGTATGGCTCTCCAGTTCACACCATGGTGCAGAACATCATCTATGAGAAGCAGCTGGACTCCTCAGTGCCAAGACCATCATGTGTGCCTGCCAAATACAGCCCTTTGAGTGTGCTGACCATTGAGCCTGATGGCTCAATAGCTTACAAAGAATATGAAGATATGATAGCCACTAAGTGCACCTGTCGTTAGCAGACGATCCTCTAAACTAAAACCTTGAGCCTCTTTGGCCAAGTAAATGCCCTGCGCCTACCTGTGCCGTCATGTGTCAAATCTCTACATTTAATGCGGTGTGTCTTGTATAAGGAGGAGTCTGTGTAGATTAGCATATTCTGTGGTATCTGTCAGTATAAAGGGACAATATCTGCCTTTTTTATTTACAAATGTAAATGAGTGTATTTATTTTGGTGGCTTTCCATTCCCCCCCCCCTAAGCAGTTCTTTCTTTTCATAAATCTTGTTTTTGATGTTAAAAACTTAATGAGCATTAATCTTGAATGGAATTGCAGCTCTAAGTAGACAATTCAGGATGTTGTCTTATTTAATGGAAGAATAAATTCCTGTTGTTGGCATAAATTTTCTGTATGTGTGTTTATTAAATAAAGATTTCTTTTATATGGTGATTTGGGAGGCAGAGGAAGCATGTCTAAAAGCTAGTCTTGATCTCTTTCAGAGTAAAAGAGAGGCTAACTTTTTTACCTACATCCTGATGAAGTGAGGTTCACTAGGCCTGGAGTGTATGCAACATTTCTGTTGCATTATGTGACTGGTACACAGTATACTAATGCTGCTCTTTAGATGACTTGTATAAATTGATTGATTCACATCAAACGATATAATATTTGTTCCATTTATTTAAAGGAAATTGCCTTGCAGATTTTTCCCCCAAGAAATTGCATTGTTAAAGATTTTTAAAATGCTTTTTCTTCTTTATGTATTTAGATCTCTGACCTTAAGTGAGGAAGTCAAGGAGCATTTTTTGTTTGTTTCCAATTTCCCTTAGCTCCCATCACTCCACCCCCACATTTTTTTCAGGTGGACTTTGGACTGTTCCACTGATCCAAGCTGGCAGTGAGGAGGCTATATTACAGAGGGGGCCTTGTTTGGATACGAGGGCTTATATGTGGGTTTTCAATCAATTTACCTTAAGAGAGTCCTAGGGGCATGGAGGGCTGATGCAGTTGATTTCTGTTTCAGAGTTTCTAAAACCTTCATCTACAAACCAGAAGTAACTCCTAGGTACGAGAAGTATTTAACCATTCTTGTAAAGGATGTTTTCTTAGTGCGTAATGTCTAACTAAAGAAGTCAGCTTGGATTTTGATATAATGGTGTTGAATCTGTAGATCAGATTGGGGAGTATTGCCATCTTAATGCTATCCATGAACATGGGATGTGTTCCCCTTTATTTAGGTCTTTAGGTCTTTTTTTTTTCCCCAAAGATGTTTTGTAGTTTTTGAGTAAGTTTTGCACCTTTTATTGTTAAATTTATTTCTAAGAATTTTATTCCTTTTGATGTTATAATGGAATTATTTATTTTATTTTGGGGTTGTTGCCTGGTACTGTCATGCATACACATTACAAACCTGCACATACTGACATAAATGCTCTGTTTTCTGCTCATGATTTTTCCCCTTGAAAACATTTCAGAAAAGTGGTACTGAAACGGAGGAAGAAATTTTAGGTGGTCCAGTTTCCAAATAACTTTACCATCTTGTTGTGTAACTTGAAGGCATTATTATTCTTTGGTAAAGGAGGCTGCAAGTCTAAGAGAGAAATGGTTTTTCAGGGGTTACTTCTGTCATTCTTTGGAGTAAAACATACCTAGCATGGAAAGGCCACGAGTAAGGGTGGCGACGTACAATTGAACTTATTTGAAAGTAAGTCTCCCTTAGATATGGCTGTTTTAAATGTACCACATGAAATATAAACTTCAGGAATTCCTTGCAGTTCCTCAGCCTCCAGTAACTTGATTTTTGTTTTTCTGATACAGAACTTAGTTTTGTTGTTTGTTTGGTTTTTTTTTCACGGCCTCATTCTGTGGCTGAGTGTGGAATGTGCTCTGCAATCTAAAGGTTTGGAAAGGAAGAAAATGAAAGGGTAGTTCTGATGGATGTTAAGAATCGTGGTCAGTGCTAGAATTAGGAACAGAAAAAATAGTTCATCCTTACAGGTAAGTTCTAAAATGGATTTACTTAAAAAATAGCTTGAATAACTTCTTTTTATTTGTAAATCTAGTTCCTCTCATTCATAAGACAGTGTTAATATTCAGGGCTGATATGTCTGCTAAATTTAAACTTCAAAGATTCTCTTCTACACAATTGAGGAGCATATACCAGTCTTCCAACTGCCTCTGCCTTATAAAACCTCTTTGCTTGGGTTACTCTTACAAAAGCTGCCACTTTAGAAAATAAATGACAAAGGACAGCAGTGATTTAAATCTGGAAATTTAAGGATGAGGCCACATCTGCCTTAAATAGATGCATTCAGTTTTGGTATTTAGTCCAGATGAGATACGAGGCCACCTAATGTGATGAGTGCCTTAGTGTGCCAGGGAACAACGGGGCATGTCAGGAGCTGGTTTTACCTTCCGCTCTGAGTTTCCTGCTTTTTATCGGTTTAAATCAACTCCTGTGTTACGTTGAATACTTTGTGTTTTACTAATCAGCTTCAAGAGCAGTAGCCACTTGGACTTGGTTTAGAGCTCAGTTTAGACAGGAAAGTTGCTCTTTCATGGAGGAAGAATTCCTGGTTACATAAGTGATAAAAGAAAAGTGCTCAGATAGAACTTGGTTTATATCAAACCTTAGTCAATTATAATTTGTAACTTTGGAGTGAGTGCAACTTATGATAAGTGAAGTGAAATGTTAACATGTAAATATTCTTTTAGAGGATATCAGTCCCAGAAACATTTCTTAAGTATAGAGACTGGCTGAATGGGTCGATACAATAGAAAAGTATGCGGTTCTAACCATTAACTGTTGTCTAAATAGAAGGAAAAACAAACACAACCAGGAAACTGATACTTCATCCTTTACCAGAACTGACAAGTCAAATAGGTTCTCCATGTGCAACTGTCCCCAAACCACTGATTTACTGGTCAATTTTTGGAAAGGGCCTTGGTTAATTAGACCAGGACTATTTCAGTATCCATTTAAAAAATGATTTAGCCAGTTTGGCTCAGTGGATAGAGCACCGGCCTACAGACTGAAGGGTCCCGGGTTTGATTCCAGCCAAGGACACATGCCTGGGTTTCGGGCTTGGTCCCCAGTAGGGGGCGTGCAGGAGGCAGCCAACTAATGATTCTCTCTCATCATTGATGTTTCTATCTCTCTCTCCCTCTTCCCTTCCTCTCTGAAATCAATAAATACATTTTCTTAAAAACAGAAAAAACGATTTTATAGGTGGCCTAACAGTATTTCTTTGTCCTACCTTACTATGTAATGCAGTACTCATGGGAGAATTGAGTAATTGGATATGTGCGAACAAGCATCTTAAATGCTTTGTGAGTGGTTTACAGAGTTATTTATAGACCTGCCTTTGGTGCTGGTGTCTTGCCAGGTTGGAATGCTATGATAGGCAGTTCACAGGCTGTACCTGGATGTCATTTTGGCATTCTCAGAAATAATTAGCTCATTGAATAAATATTTATTGAACACTGACTATGGGCCAGGTGCCGTGTGGGGTGAAGAACAGAGTCTAATGTTCTCGGCTCCAGGAAAAAAGATGTCACCTCCCAGAAATGGTGACTTCCTTTAGTAGCCTAAGTTCTGTCTGTGAGCATCTGTCATCACAGAATATTCTGTGGAGGAATACATTTTGGGGTGAGTACTATATAAGCAGGCTGAATAAATACTAAATTATTTTACTTTAGATTAGAATTTTTTAATTAAATGTTTTATTTTAATATAACTGCAGATTCACATACAATTGTAAGAAATGATCTCATGTAGCCTTTATCCAGTCCCCTCAATGATAAGATCGTGCAAAAGCATAGCATGCTTTTTACTGACATTGATACAATAGATAAGAATTTTCACATTGAAACTCAGTTGGGTCATGGGAAATGCTGATCTTAACATCAATAAAGTTTTGATATCTCCTGATGGAATTAATGGTTCAGTATTTTTCATCTTCTACCACTTCACCTCTACCCTGGAAACTTGGAGTCTTTGAAACTACAAATGTATTTATTCAATAAATGTTTATTGGGCACCTACTACATGCCAGGTATTCCTCTAGAGACTGGTGTAATAGTGATAAAGAAGAGAGACAGGCACTTGCTGTCATGGAGCTCATATTCCAGTGGGGGTGGGGAGAGACAATAAACAAATAAACAACATGAGCAGCCATGTAAGGGGCCTCCCGGCAGAACAAACTCGTCTTCTGACATCAGAAAGTCCTGGGTATGACTGGCAAGTGGGAAAGGAGAAGGAATAAGTGGAATGGCAAGTGGGGTGGGAGGAGATGAAGTTGAAGAAGCAGACAAGATGATACAAGACCTATTGGCCAGTGTGAGGGGATTGGATTTTTATGCCAAGATCAATAGGAAGCCATTGAAAATGTCGAATCGGGGGCCTGAAATGATTGGATATTTTTTAAAGGTCACTCTGAGTGTTCTTCGTAGAGTTGTTTGGCAGAGACTAGTCTGAAACAGGGAGACTTTTCGGGGGCTCTTCTCATGGTCCAGTTAAGAGATGATGCCGCATGGACTATGACAGTGGAAATGGGGATGCAGAGAAGTGAACTTGGGATTTCTTTTTGTGGCTCTTCTCTGTTACTTGGCCTATGTCTCTGAGGTTGTAGAATGGCAACCTTCTACTAAGAGAAGACACTTAGGTTCTTATGGTGAAAGGAAAGGATAAAACATCTCATTTCCTGGTTTCATATTTCCACCTACATGAGGTGCTTCTTAGTCATCATTATTTTTTTAATGTTTTTATTGATTTTTTAGAGAGAGGAAGGGAGAGAGAGACATTGATGAGAGAGAAACACCGATTGGCTGCCTTCTGCACATCCCCTCCTGGGGATTGAATCCACAACCCAGGCATGTGTCCTGACCGGGAATCGAACTGGCAGTCTCTTGGTTCATAGGTTCATGCTCAATCACTGAGCCACACCAGCTGGGCCATCACTTTCCTTCGTTCTTCTCTGTTTTGTTTCTAGTCTTTGCCTTTCATGTTGGAGGCTTTTCTCAATTATCCTTTGTTGTCCATCTAAAAGTGTAAGGCCTAGAAAGCTGTTGGAAGTTGTGCTTGAGAGGGTGGGATGTGTTAATTAACAGGCTCTTTGGTTTGAGGTTTCTATCAGTATCTACAGGTTTCTCCACAGAACTATTGTCCAATCTTGTGGGAGGAAGAGGGGGCAAAGACACACACTTAGCTGCTGGTGGTCTTAGAGCTCAGCAGTACAAGGGGCTGTGAGCTTTGCCTGATCAATCCCTTTCAACCTCAGTATTGCACCTCTTCCCCCAACCTCCACCACACCTGGAGTTCACTTATCTATTCAACTTTTCCACAGAAACAACCACTAGTCTACTGCTGGGTTGGGGGAGGGGTGGTCACCTGGCAGCTTGGGATGGGGGAGTGTACATTGGGGTACAATGGTTTCACCTATAGACTCAGCCAGTACCCACTGGCAGTCCTAGCTGGCACCGCTGCCTCCCAGGGTACATGGCATCTTCATTTCCTGAGCTTTCCCAGAAGTCTATGCTCTCATCACCTGTTCTTTGCCCTTATGGGTATAGTACTTGATATTCACTTGTTCTAATATTAATGGGAGGAAGTAGAGATAAATTTGTGTTCAGTTCTCCGAGTCAAAAAGAGGTACTGCTATAAGCACCATGGAAACTCCTTGTTCAACCCTCTGCTTAGAGAAAATGGGTAAGAAAACTCTATAGCAAATTGTAACCCTTTGTGATCTCAAAGAACTTCAACATGCTCTCTGTTTGATAGCTTCCTTTAACTTCTCCATGTCATCCTTGTCCAGTCAGTCTGGGGTAAGAAAAGTAGAACTATCTAAGAAAGGAGCACATTCTTATTTAACACAGAAAATGTACCTCATTAGGTAGTCTTAACTAGCAGGACCAAACTACTTGCCAATAAGTAATCTGAAGTTTTGCCTAAATGTAGGAAAACTGAGTCCAGTTGTTACCTTTAGAAAAGGGATAAACAGGCTTAACAGTTTATTAAAGTCAAAATAAAGGTTAATGTGCCCAGCTTCCATTGCATCATTTGCCAGGAAAATGTGTGCTGTGAACTTTGCAAATCATTGCATGATTCGAGAAGAAGTGATCAGGAGCACAGGTTTTCATTGTGTTCATGCCCTTGACGCTACCAGCTTGTGAAATGTTTGTAAAGGGCTAGAACAGGGTGGTGGAGATTAAGGAATCTCGGAGATGTGCTGAGTTGATGCCACACAGTGACTGCTTCCTGGATCTCAAGGGTTCATGGCGTCAGCTCACCTAGATCCTTCTGCAACAAAACTACATGCAAATGAGATGGGGAAGAATCCCCAGTGGAGCAGCACTTGGCTTATTGCCACTCATCAAGATCATCCCAGGGAGAGAAACTGCAGGCACAGCCTAAGGAATGGAGTAATTAAAAGCATGAGCTCTGGAACCACCCTGTCTACAACTTCCGGCAAGTGTGTTTCCTCAGCTGTAAAATGGGGCTGACAATAGAGCCTGTTTCTGAGGGTTGTGGTGAGGATTAAGTGAGTTAATACATGTAAAGAGCTTAGAACAATGTCTAGCAAATAGATTCCCTAAGTGCTACTTTTATTATTATTACCTTAACTAAGATTCTCTGAAGCTGAGCTCCAATATAGTAGTCGCTAGTTACATGTGGCTATAGAGCAGTGGTTCTCAACCTTTCTAATGCCGCGACCCTTTAATACGGTTCCTCATGTTGTGGTGACCCCCAACCATAAAATTATTTTCGTTGCTATTTTATAACTGTAATTTTGCTACTGTTATGAATTGTAATGTAAATATCTGTGTTTTCCAATGGTCTTAGGCTCTACAGCAGCGGTTCTCAACCTGTGGGTCGCTATATTAAAGAAGGTTGAGAACCACTGTTATAGAGCATTTAAAATGAGGCTGGTCAAAATTGGAATGAGCTGTGAATATAAAATATACACCAGATCTCAAAGACTGAGTATTTAAAAAAAGAATAAAATATCTCATTTTGTCATATTGATTATATGTTGAAGTGATAATATTCTGGTATATTGGATCTGTTTGGATATATTACATACGTAGTCTATAATGTAAAACTACTTATGTGGCTTACATTATATTTTTGTGGACAGCATAAATGTCTCTTCCTCATATGATTTCACTGTAAACTTCACCCTGATATTGCCCACCCCCCCCACCAAGGTAGAGCTCATGACACTTCTAAAGTACACACATTATATATTTATTACTTAATCTGATACATTTCCCTCCTCTTCTCTTTTGAATAGTGATACTCGACTGTACTTCTTTCCCACTATTGAACTGTCCAAGCACAGCGGGATCACTGATGATAAAAAACAAATCACAGCTCTCGCCGGAGAGAACAGCACTGTGTGAGGAGTGAGGCACAGACTGAGACATAAGTGAAACAGCCTATACTATGCTGTCGCTGCCTTTGGAGTGTGGTTCTCAGGGAGGCTGACTGATTATCTGCCCACTCAGGTGGAAGGAACTGAGAGAACACAGGACTCTGCCCACCAGGAAGACACAACCCAGTCTGCCCAAATTCTTTATCTTCCACGAAATTACACACATGAAACTGAGAACTACCATGTAGGTACGCAGGTGGTGTCAGGATTGGATATGCCTTGACATGATGGGTCCAGAAAATACATAATTTATGTGTTCTACTTATGATTTCAAGTCAGATCGAAATTGGTTAACAGCGCTATGCTATATTCTTTTAAATGGACTCCTTTTGCATTGCTGCTAAAGACTTATTTTTAAAATAATTAGTAGACATAGATTCACTCTCAATAGTAATTTCTTAAAATTGATTTTAGAGGGAGGGAGGGAGGGAGGGAGAGAGAGAGAGAGAGAGAGAGAGAGAGAGAGAGAGAGAGAGAGAGAGAGAAAGCAATGTAAGAGAGATACATCTCTTGGTTGTCTCTCAAACATGCCCCAACTGGGGATTGAGCCTAAAACCTGGGCATGTGCCCTGACTGGAAATTGAACCCACAACCCTCCAGTGCATGGGATGACGCTCCAACCAACTGAGTCACACCAGCCAGAGCTCAATAATTTTTCAAAAGTCATGTGACCCATGTGCATATCAGAAAAATATGGCTCACAAGATGTGGCTTGCAAGATGCTTTTGGGTCTGTGGGCACATGGTGCTCTAAACTAATTAGTAAATTAGTGTGAGAACACGTGAGCTGTCTTTCTGCATTTAGAAACATACACTTAAAATGTCAGGGTGATTAGAGTCCTTGGAGGCCATCTCTTGCTTTGTATATGAAGATCTTCAAGAATGGACCAATGCAGCAAGTATATCCATACATACACATACCGAGAGAGAAATGCACACCATCATCAAATTTACCATTAAAAAACGTACAACTTAGTGATTTTTAGTATTTAGTAATTTTTGTTTGTTTTGTTTTGCTAATCTTCACCTGGGGATATTTTTTCCATTAATTTTTAGAGAGAGTGGAAGTGGAAGGAAGGGAGGGAAAGAGGGAGATAGAGTGTGAGAGAGAAACACTGATTATTTAGTAGCTAGAGGCCCGGTGCACAAAATTCATGCACAGGAGGTTGTGTCCCTCAGCCCAGCCTGCACCCTCTCCAATCTGGGACCCCTCAAGGGATGGCTCCCAACTGCTCGCCTGCCTGCCTTCCTGATTGCCCCTAACCGCTTCTGCCTGCCAGCCTGATCACCCCCTAACCACTCCCCTGCCAGCCTGATTGATGCCTAACTGCTCCCCTGCCAGCCTGATTGCCCCTAACTGCCCTCCCCTGCAGGCCTGGTCACCCCTAACTGCCCTCGCCTGCAGGCCTGGTCCCCCCAACTGCTCTCCCCTGCAGACCTGGTCACCCCCCAACTGCTCTCCCCTGCAGACCTGGGTCCCCCCCAACTGCCCTCCCCTGCAGGCTTGATTGCCCCCAACTGCCCTCCCTTGCAGGCCTGGTCCCTCCCAACAGCCCTCCCCTGCTGGCCATCTTGTGGCGGCCATCTTGTGTCCACATGGGGGCAGCCATCTTGTGTGTTGTAGTGATGGTCAATTTGCATATTTCTCTTTTATTAGATAGGATTTTTAGCACAAATCACAAAGTTGTGTACCACTATCTAATTCTAGAATATTTCCATCATTCCCAAAAGAAACTTTATACCAGTTACTCACTGCCCATCCCCCCTTCTCCCAGCCGCCGGCAGCTATTAACCTGCTTTCTGTCTCTATGGATGTGCTGATTCTGAACATTTCATATAAATCAAGGCATATGACATGTGGTCTTTTTGTCTGGTTTCAAGAGTCTTCCAGGTTGTAATAGCATGTATCAGTATCTAATTTTTTAAACATTTATTTTATTTTTTCCATCACCATTTATCTTCTCTCCCCCTGCACTTAATTTCTTTTTATGACTGAATAATATTCCATAGTATGGAAATGTGACATTTTGTTTATTCATTCATCTGTTGATGGCCATTTGGGTTGTTTTCCACTTTCTGGCCATTATGAATAACGGTGCTATAAACTGCACTTACAAGTTTTGCATGAACATATGTTTTCAGTTCTCTTGGTTATTTACCTAAGAGTGGAATGGCTAGGTCATATGGCAACTCAGTTTAATTGTTTGATGAACTGACAAACTGTTTCCAAAGCAGCTGCACCATTTTACATTCCCACCAGTGGTGCATGAAGATTGGTTTCTCTACATCCTTACAAACAATGTCTGCTTTTTTTTATTATAGACATGCAAGTGGGTGTAAAGTAATATCTCATTATGGTTCTTTTATTGACTTTATTGGGGTGATATTGGTTGACAAAATTATATATAGGTTTCAGATGTACAATTCTATAATATAGCATCTGAATATTGTATTGTGTGTTCACCACCCCAATCATTGTGGTTTTTATTTTAAATTTTTATTGTTGAGAGTGTTACAGATGTCCCCCACATCCCCTTTTTCCCCCCTTAACCCGGCTTCCACCCCACCCCAGGCCTTCACCATACTATTGTCTGTGTCCATGGGCTAAGCATATACTAGTATTCATATAAGTTCTTTGGTTAATCTCTTCCCGCACAACCCTCCCATTATGGTTTTGATTTGCATTTGATATTGAGTATCTTCTCATGTGCTTATTGGCCATTTGTACATCTTCATGGGAGAAATGTCTATTCTAGTTCCTTTGACCATTAAAAAATAGATTATTTGTCTTTTTATTGTTGAGTTGTAAGCTGTTTAACATATTAAGTTGAATCTAATTTAAATAAAGCACTCACTGCTCTAGAAAGATAAGAAGGTTGAAGTTTGACTTTGTTGGGTTTTTTTAAAGATTTTTTATTGATTTTTAGAGAGAGGAAGGGAGAGGGAGAGAGTGAGAGAAACATTGATGTGAGAGCAGAACATCAACCGGCTGCCTCCTGCATACCCACTACCGAGGACTGAGCACACAAACCAGGCATGTGCCCTGCCTGGGAATTGAACCAGCAACCTTTTGGTGCACAGGACGACACCCAACCAACTGAGCCACACTGGCCAATGCTGACTTTGTTTTTAGTTCTTTTCTAGTACTTACAGACTTTTTGAAAAGAACCCGTGGTCACAGACTGTGAACTAGAACCTGCTGCCATCACTAATAAAGATGATTAATCCTCAGAACCAAAGCTGAGGATTTGGAAATCCAAATGAACTCTCTTGGAAATCTTTGCTCGCATCCATCGCAGCCATTCCCCAGACCTCTGTTTGCTGTACCCGGGTAAGTGACTGAAGCCATCTATTCTGAAAAGAAAGTAGCCCCTTCTAGTATGGTAAGTCACATCTTTTTGTTAAAACCACCCAAAGGAGAAAGTGAAAAAAGAATTGTAGAGACCTGAAGGAGATGAGCAGTCCAGGATCTAATATTGCTCTAACCTTGTTTTTCCCAGTGAAGACTCACAGGAGTCTGACCATGGGCAGAGCCACCAGGTCCTCCAGGGCAACTGATGCCAGCAGCAGCAGGAAGGGAAGGATGTTGCTGATTTCCCTTCTGACTCTTGGCCTTTAGGATATGTGTCCTTTGTCTCTCATCTTAAGCTGTGGGGAGATTGGTACATGGACACTCAATAATTGCTTGCTAATTAAATGATTCCTTTTATACAATACTTCTGTAGGAGGGCCACTTGGTGTCTAGAATGCTGTTTGTATAGACTCTATATTACTCCCCCCTTACCCCCCCTCCCCCACACACTGGGTCAGGAGACCAAGGCCATCCTTAGAATGTTGCTATCAACTGTGAACTCACAGACTGGAAGAATGCACAGCTGTTTCTCTGAGATCAGGTCTCCCACATGCCCTCATTCAACAGCACTGATGGGAGTTCTGAGCCTGGTACTGCCAGGTTTGGTCCTTTCCTTCAAGAGCTCACAATTTGTCTAAGGGGCCACAGAGAACAGTAACTAACCATATATTGTACAGTGTGTAGTATTAGGTGGAACAGGGAACAAATAAACTCTGCCTAGGGATATCAAGAAAGGCTTCACTGAGGAGGTGATCCTTGGCTCAGGGTTTTGTAACTCAGCATCATGATGGGTCCTTTGCTAAGGACATCTGCTAGTGGGAGAGGGAAGAAAAGAGGAAACTTCAGCGAATGGCCAATCCTCTGTGGGGCAGCTAGCTATGGGATGGGAGCCTCTGCTCTGGGGCTCCAGGCAGGCCCCCCTTGGCCTGACCTCAGCTTAGTCTCTTGGCCAATGCTGGTGTGAAAAAAACCAGGCAGAACTGGCCAACCCTCTGTAGTGCAGGAATAGGAAAAAGCAACCAATCTCTAAATTGTGTAACCTTTGATTTTATGTTTAGCTCAGGAAATCTTGTTTTTGTTTTTATGGTGGTGTTTCTGACTTTGAACCAGGGCTTGCCTGCCTTGTGTTCTCCTGCACTGCTTTATCCTGTTTCCGAGTTGCTGGCTTTGAGACTGTGTGCGACTCGTTAGAGGGTATCCAGCCGCATCCAGGTCAGGGCAGCTATGGGAGCGCTCTCTTGCCCTCTGGCCTGGTGGCTGCTTCCCTAAGGAAAAGAGTAGCTCTGGACCCCAAATCTGGCTAGATTTCCCAAATCTGGCTAGATTTCCCTCCTGCCTAACACTGCCACCTCAATATTAGTAGGTTCTATATATGAAACTTCTTAATTTAATTTTATTAAATAAATCTTTATTCAGATTATTCAAATTGCTTCTCCTTTTCCCCCCCATAGCTCCCCTCCACCCATTTCCCACCCCACCTTCTGCCCTTACCTCCCCCACACTGTCCTCATCCATAGGTGTATGATTTTTGTCCAGTCTCTTCCTGAACCCCCCCATTCCCCTTTCCCCCTGAGAATTATCAGTCCACTCCCTTTCTATGCCCCTGATTCTATTATATTCACCAGATTATTCTGTTCCTCAGGTTTTTAATTCACTTGATTTTTAGGTTCACTTGTTGATAGATATGTATTTGTTGTTCATAATTTTTATCTTTACTTTTTTCTTCTTCCTCTTCTTTAAGAATACCTTTCAGCATTTCATATAATACTGGTTTGGTGGTGATGAACTCCTTCAGCTTTTTCTTATCTGTGAAGCTCTTTATCTGCCCTTCAATTCTGAATGATAGCTTTGCTGGGTAGAGTAATCTTGGTTGTAGGTTCTTGCTATTCATCACATTGAAAATTTCTTGCCACTCCCGTCTGGCCTGCATAGTTTCTGTTGAGAAATCAGCTGACAGTCGTATGGGTGCTCCCTTGTAGGTAATTAACTGTTTTTCTCTTGCTGCTTTTAATATTCTCTCTTTGTCTTTTTCTCTTGGCATTTTAATTATGATGTGTCTTGGTGTGGTCCTCTTTGGATTCCTTTTGTTTGGGGTTCTGTGTGCTTCCTGGACTTGTAAGTCTATTTCTTTCACCAGGTGGGGGAAGTTTTCGGTCATTATTTCTTCAAATAGGTTTTCAGTATCTTGCTCTCTCTCTTCTTCTGGCACCCCCATAATTCTGATGTTGGTATGCTTGAAGTTGTCCCAGAGTCTTCTTACACTATCTTCAACTTTTTGGATTTTTTTTTTTTGCTTTTTGCTTTTTTGGTTGAGTGTTTTTTGCTTCTTTGTATTTCAATTCTTTGACTTGATTTTTGTGTTCCTCTTGTCTGTTTTTGGGTCTCTGTATAATATTTTTTATTTCAGTCAGTGTATGTTTAATTTCTAGTTGGTCCTTTTTCATATCTTTGAGGGTCTCGTTATATTTATCGGCCTTTTCTAGGATATTCTTAAAAAGCCTTATAACCGTGGTTTTGAACTCTATATCCAGTCGTTTGTTTTCCTCCATTTCCTTCTTTTGTGATCTGATTCTTTGACCCCGCATTTTCACTGCTTCCCTGAGTTGGTAAGGTAGATTTGTGTGCTAGGTTTCCAATATGGCCCAGTGGGTCTGCCTCCCCAGTTAACCTGAGGTGGACACTCTTGGTCCACCCCTTTGTGGACTGTGTGTACAGCCTAGTTGTAATTAAGTCTTTATTGTTGTTGGTATCACTGGTAAGAATTGACCTCCAGGCCAGTTGGCTGTAAGGATCAGCTGTGTCTATGCTGGGAGAAGTTCGGTGCTGGAGACAGCCTTATAGGATTAGACTTGCCAAATTGCAATAGCCTCTGTGCTCAGCTTGGATGGGGTGGAGTCTCAGTCTTGGCTTCCAGTCAGCCTTGCCCTTGCGCGCACGTGCGCGCCTTCAGACCTCTGCCTTCCCCGGCTCCCGAGTCTCCGCCCGAGAGTCCAGACTCCCCCCACAAGAGCGTGGGTCCCCAGGGGCTCGCCTGGAACCGGGGTTCAGTGCAGTCAGAACTGGGGCCCAGTGCAGTCAGGAGCCTCCGACTCCCTTCCACTAGGGAAAGCCTGTGGCAACCTCCGCAGCCTTTGTGCGCACTGGCACGCGCGCGCCTTCAGACTTCTGCCTTCCCCGGCTCCCGAGTCTCTGCCCGAGAGTCCAGACTCCCTCCGTAAGAGCGTGGGTCCCCAGGGGCTCACCCGGAACTGGGGTTCAGTGCAGTCAGAACTGGGGTTCAGTGCGGTCGGGGGCTTCCTTCCCCCTTCCGCCAGAGAAAGTCAGCCAGGCTCTCAGCCGCCCTTCCTCTCTGCGCGCACAAAGACCCTTTGCTGTACCTCCAATTCTCTGTGAGCTTTTCTCTTTCCTTCTAGTTGTAGAATTTCCACTCAGCCAGCTTTCCTGTGGTTCTGGATGGTGTCCGTTCTGTCTTTTAGTTGTAGTTTTGAAATTGTTGTGCGAGGCAGCAGTTTAGGTGCTTACCTATGCCGCCATCTTGGTTTCTCCGAAACTTCTTAATTTTAAATAACAGCAATCAGCTGTGCCTGAGTCACTCCGAAAGGGATGTATTGGAAGGAGGTCTGGCGGTTCACAGAACTGACCAGAAGGCAGGAGGACCAGGCTAAGAAAAGAGGCAGGAGTCTGGGCAGCAAGAGCAGGACACGTGTTAGGAGCACCACTGAGGTAAGGACTTGATGGTTTCTCACCTGGCCCTGACTCTGAGTCCCTCACATGAGAGTGCCAGTCCCTGGCAGAAGCATCAAGTCTAGGCCTCATGCCGGCACTGGGGCTAGGCTGACTTTCAACGTGGGAGGAAGGCTTTGTCTCTCCCACACAGTATGGGAGACCCCTCCCCGCCCCCACAAGGAAGTGTTCAGATGACCACTGCACCCTGTCTGTGGGAGGAGTGAGCTGAGTTTAGGAGCAGGGCTACCAATAGCAGGAACAACACTCATGGGAGACCCCTGGTATGCAAGGCAATCCTCAGAGATAAATGGGGCTGAGATTTAGGCAAGATTATATTCCCCGCAGGGGATGCTGATGTGAGGAATGATGATAACTGATCTCATTTACGGATGGCCTCCCATGAGCTGAATATGTGAGACAGAATCGCATTTCATCTTTACCTGGCGAACATGCAGTAGTACCCCGGCGGCTTTACCCAGGGGACGATGGCGGTTCAGGAAGGGTGGGCTTTCTCCAGGGTCCTGCAGCTACTGGCGTTCACACTTAGGCCTGCCAGGTGTTGGGCTCATACTCTCTCCATACGCTGGTTTCCCTTTCCCCGGGACACCATTCCATGGTGAGAAGTCACAGGATGGCCGATGAGGCTGTGAACCCATCTCTGCCCCTTCCAGGCAATTGCTACTAGTTGCTCTTTGCCCCCCAATTCTATTGGTGTCACCCAGCTAATATACATAGCCTGCTTTCATCTTGTTATGTGCTTTGCTAGGGACGTCAAAAGTAATTTTCTAAGGCCCTGGTTGGGTAGCTCAGTTGATTAGCGCACCATCCTGATATGCCAAGGTTGTGGGTTTGATCCCCTGTCAGGGCACATAAAGATTCAACCAATGAGTGCATTATTAATAAGTGGAACAACAAATTGATGTTTCTCTCGCTCTAAAATCAATGAACAAATAATTTTTTTAGAGTAACTTTCTTTTTTGTTGTTTTAATTCCCTTGAAGTCCAAAGAACTGCCAGCTATATTGTGCGTGTGTGTGCGTGTGTGTGTGTGTGTGTGTGTGTGTGTGTGGTCACATTCACCTCTGGCAGGGTCCTAAAAACAAACAGACCATGATGGATACCAGACATATGCACCCAGAGGTTGCAGAACAAAGTCTTCGCCATGTGAGTACCTGACCAGACAGGTCAGTTAAAATCACCAAGATTTTCTAGGTGAACATTAAGGACATGCATTATTTGTTTCCAGAGCCAATGGCCAAAAAATTCATCCCACGTGCATGTGGCATGCTGTGAGCCAGTTCGGCCCCACATCTAGTACATGGCTTCTTTGCACAACCCTGGGCCTGGAGCTCTAGAATTGTTCTCCCACTGAAAATGCTAAGTAGGTGACTCCTTAGCAAACAGAGACCTGGGAGGTTTAGCTCAAACGGAAGGGCACTTTTAGGAGCAGGGCATTTTGGAGACCATATGCACAGGCCTGAACAATGAAGGGGCAGTCTGTTCATTCCTGGCCTTGAGCCAGCTGTTGCCCTCTCTGGACAATGGTGTGTGTGTGTGTGTGTGTGTGTGTGTGTGTGTGTTGGGGGGTGGGGGTCTAGTTCAGAACCTGAGTTAATTTATATGCTTTCAGACCAAAATTAAGCATAGAGTCCCTTTTCATTTGGGTACCAGGAGACCAGAATAACAAAGTAGAAAAGCTCACCTAACTACCACTTACCTGTCCTGGGTCCACAGGAGTAGGCAGGAGAGAGCCTGTATCCATCTATCTCATTTACCCTCTCTTGTCTAAGATGTGTGGGTAACATCTGAATGCGAGTAGACCAGGAGGATGGAATGGTCCCAGGTCTGGGCCTTGTGGCCAGAGGCTGGAGGAGAAAAGCTGAGTTATTATGACCAAAGCAAAACAGAGGCTGGGGTGTCACCCAGTGTCTGTAGGGAAAAGGTGATATATGTGTACCCAACAGGAGTGTGACAGCCCAACATTCCTTTCCAGGAACTACCGATCTGAAAGGGGACTTTGGTTCAACCCCTGGGACAACCAGTCCCTACTCAACCTCCCCGACAGCTCTGCCTGTCAGAAGCCCCTACAGGGAGGGTGAGCTCCAGCTCCCTGTGCTGTCCTCTGTGGCTGCCTTTCTGTCAAGCCCCTTCCCAGGATGAATGTGGTGAATTCAGTGCATAATTAAAAAGCAAACAAACGTGCCCCCAGGGAACATTTACAATTTAAGGAGACATTTGTGTATAAGCAATGATTCATGCTTTGTTGTATTTCTTTCTTTTTTTTTTTTTATATATATATATATTTTTTTAATATATTTTATTGATTTTTTACAGAGAGGAAGGGAGAGGGATAGAGAGCTAGAAACATCGATGAGAGAGAAACATCGATCAGCTGCCTCCTGCACACCCCCCACTGGGGATGTGCCCGCAACCAAGGTACATGCCCCTGACCGGAATCGAACCCGGGACCCTTCAGTCCGCAGGCCGACGCTCTATCCACTGAGCCAAACCGGTTTTGGCATGCTTTGTTGTATTTCTAAAAACAGAAATGATTGCATTGAAAGATTTCTGCCTCTGAGGTACTTTAACCAATACATGACCATCTCTGAATTATTAAGACAGCTACGTAGCTGCTATCTAAAAGAGAGATTCATCTACTTCAGCCATGGATTATAGACTCACTGCTACCACAGACAAAGTCAAAAGACATAAACTTGGTGTCTGGCCATCGTGGCTCAGTGGTTGAACCAGGAGGTCGCGGTTTGATTCCCCGTCAGGACGTGCAGGAGGCAGCCGATCAGTGATTTTCATAATTGATGTTTCTATCTCTCTCTCCCTCACCCCCTCCCTTCCTCTCTGAAATCAATAAAAATATGTATATTTTTAAAAGGCATAAACTTGGGAAGATATTTGCCACAAGTAGGAAAAAAATGTTAATTGCCTTAATATATAAAGAGATTTTACAAATCAATAAGAAAAAGACTAATAATCCAATAGAAAAATGAACAGAGGAAATGGAGAGATCACAGAAGGTAATACAAATGGCTTTTAAATGTACAAAATGATGTGCAATTTCATTTATTTTTTAAAAAGGAAATTAAAACAGTGAGATACTATTTTAACCTTTCAGATTTCAGAGATCAAAGTTTGATAATGTACTGTGTTAATGAGGATGTAGTGGAAATGTAAATTGGTAAACCTCTTTGTAAGAAATTTGACAATATCTACCAAAATTAGAAATTTCCCTACCCTGTTACTGTCTAACCAATTACCCCAAAACTAAGTGGCTTGCACATTTACAATGATTTTGCTTATGATTTTGAGGGCCAGAACTTGAGGAAAGGCTAGTTCTTCTCTGATCCATATATGGTGGCAGCTGGGGTGGCTGACACTGAAGGATTCACTTCCAATTCATCTTTGAGGAATTTATCCTACAAATGTGAGCAAAATTAGGGACCAAGGATATTCGTTACAGAATTAGTAATAGAAAAAGACTAGATTAACCTAAGTGCCCATCAACAGGGGATTGGGTGAAATAACTCCATCTGTGTCCATGCAATGAATAACTGCACGTGTTAAAAAGAATGATACAGTTCTATGAACTGATATTGAATGAGCCCCAAGATATAATTTCAAACAAACAAAAAAATCAACCCTGGCTGGTGGCTCAGTTGGTTGAAGCATTGTCCTGTACCCACAAAGGTTGCGGATTTTATTCCCCCATCAGGGCACATACCTAGGTTGAGGGTTTGATTGGGGTGCATATGAGAGGCAGCCAATCAATGTTTCTCCCTCTCCCTTACTCTTTTCCTTCTTCCCCCCTCCCTTTGAAATTGGTGAAGATGTATTCTCAGATGAGGATTTAAAAAAATAAAATAAGGTGCAGAACCTCTTGAAAAAGTACCTATGGGAAGAAACGTTTTTACAAGCCCTTTACAGTAAACCACTGGAAACCATATATGCACAGCCCAGAGCAAGAGGCCAGACGGGGAACTAGTGTCCATCCCTGAGCCTGGGGCTAGGCCACTACTCGGACACTACGAAGGGGCGGGCAGCTCCCGGGGCAGCGCCACAGCTCAGCGCTCCCGCCCCGGTGGCCGGACGTGGCGCCTCCCCCGCAGCGGCTGGAGCCTGGAGGTGGGGTCCGGAGCCGGAGCCCGGGCTCTGATGTCACCGCGCGCCGCGGGCGCCCCAGCACCTCTCTGGCTG
This sequence comes from Plecotus auritus, assembly GCF_963455305.1. Lineage (NCBI taxonomy): Eukaryota > Metazoa > Chordata > Mammalia > Chiroptera > Vespertilionidae > Plecotus > Plecotus auritus. The sequence goes on from NC_137773.1 coordinate 36,771,682, forward strand.
GAGCTCAGGTACGCGGGAGTCCGGGCGGCAGATCGCGCGGCCGGGTCCGCCACCCGCTTCCCGGGAGAAGGCAGGGCTGGCCCCACGGCGAGAAGGGGCGGGGGCCGGGGCGGGGTGTCCGCGGGCCGCGGAGCAGCCGGTGCGCCCTGGACACGGAGGTGTGGGTTGCACGAGTCGAGGGGGGCCCTGCGAGTCGTGGTGCTCTTCGCAGAAAGCTGGGGGGCGGGGACGAGACCCGCCGATCGGAGCGGCGGGAGCTGCGGGAGCAATCTGGTGGCCAAAGCCCCCGGAGGGTCTCACTCGACCACCCTCCGCTCCCGCCCCTCGGCCGCGGGCCGCTGGAAAATGTAGGTTTCTCCCGTCCATGATCGCGCTGCCCACCAGCTTGCGTTCTGAGTCATCCCTCCCTGACGGCGAATTCAACAGGAAAGGCCGCGCCATGAGCCGGCCCGCGGCCATCTGCTGCCCCAGCGTTCCCGGGGACCCCGCTCTGCCGCCACGCCACGTGACTCGGACGCCCCCTGCGGTCGCAGGCCTGTGCCTCTCCTCTCTCGCGTGTCTGGACTCTCAGAGCTTGAAGACTCAGGTATGTGATCCAACCATACCACCGCCTCCTCCTCCAGGGGTCAGCAGCATCCCGCATTTCCTGCACCGCACGAGTCTCGGGGAGACTGGGGGAGGGGCGCTGGGGACTGGGAGAGCCCTGGGACTTTCCAGAATGACTGCCAGGCCAGACCTACTCTGGGGAGCTTGAATGCAAGACAATGCCTGGGACCCAGAAACTCAGTCTGGCAGGAAGCCTGCCTTGCAGGAGTGTCCCCTCGGTGACACTAGGTGAGCCTAGTGCTGGGGGAAGACCATCTGGAGGGGCGGCCTGCACAACCTCTCCTAGGTCCGATGTGAGGTGGTCTTTGAGAGAGATACCTCTTACTTCTGACCATTGTTGGTCATGTGAGTTAGTCCGCCTTTCTGGTCACCTGATCTGGATCTGCTCCCGTTGGCCTGGTATGGTTTTACCCACTGGAAGCTGTCTTCATTTATTTCCCCAACAACCTCTAACTAAACACCTGGGTCAGCCTGCTGGCCTGGTGCAACCTCTCCACTGAGGTCCTGACCCATATCCCAACTTCTCAACTGCCAGACTTGCCACAAACACTTTAAAGCCCACAGGCCTCAAATTGAATGAGCACTGGACCCCTTGGCCAATCCCCATCTCAGCTTTCTCCTTTCTGAGCGTGGCACCTGCATCTTCCAGGCCCCCAGCTCTGCATGCTGAAGTCATCTTTCTCTCTTGCTCACTTGTAAGGTGATAAGTACATTGCAAATGCCCTCCTCCACCCGCCACAGGACCCCAATCCGGTGGTTTTCTAGTAGGGAGTCCATGCTGCTCCCCTGCTCTGGCAAGGCTTGGTAGAAGAGCTCTTTGAGCTACAGCTCCAGGACTTCGCTGCAGGCACGGGCCCTGCAGCCCAGCCCACAGTTGACACTAACACTGATGCTGGGGCTCCTGAGCTGAGCCATCTCCAGCCACAGGGACTGCAAGAGGCTCCCTGCAGCCAGACAAGTGTGAGAACTCCTTACTCTTTGTGCTGAGGCCCCAAAACACACTAAAGGTGCTGGGCCTTCCTGGCACAGCAGGTTCTGCAAAGGTGTGAGTGTCCTGCATGGCTATCAGCCCGCTGGGGCCACCACTGCAAAAGCATCCTTGAGACAAGAGCAATAAGAAAATAGATATGTACCCACAGTTTTATTATCTGTTCAAGCTATTTTTATTTAGTGAACTCAGAGTTTTCTTTGTCAACAAAGTGATTCACAAATAAGACAGAATTTTCAAGGCCTTCGTTGAGGAAACATCGTTGTACTTGAACAGTCACCATGCCTGTAGATTCAGCAAGCCAACATGGGCAGGCAGGGGTGGCATGAGCCAAGGTGCTCCCAAGCTGGGCCCAAAAGGGTAGGAAGAGAGGGCTAGTGTCTGGGCAGGGAGGATGGGTTTCCTAGAGGAGGCGACTGTCCTCCCAGGGCAGGGCTGCTCCTCGAGTAGCTTCTTGTCTTCCTGAAGTCCAGAGAGTGGAAACCCTTTGCAGAAGCGGTCCCCAAGCCTGAGTGTGAGGCCCAGCCCGCAGGGCTGGCCTGAGGGGCATAACGATGCCTCCAGGTGAGTGACGTCAAGGTGGTCTGGTCCCAAGATGTCAGCTGAGAGCCCCTCCTGGGATTATTGCAGTATTGCCGCTCCCTTGTAGGAAACAGCATGTCCTCCCACCACGAACCTCCCGCCCTACCCTGACCGGCATTCTGTAGCGCCTGGGGTCTCAGAGAGGGTGGGAGAGTGGTCCTGAGCTCCAAATAATGTCTAGAAGGCTCACATGAACTTGCTTTTTCAGTTCCTACACCAGATGGGGGGCACCCCCTTCTGCACGCCCCACCAAGCAGCTCAGGGAAGGCCAGCCCTCTCTCCAAGTCCCCATAGCCCATAAGGACCCCAGTTTCCCAAGACTCAAAGCTGCTTTTACCCCTGACCAAGGCATACCCACCCAACTCCCCACCCCCACCCCCTACACCGACAGCCGCCGCAGGTCCAGGCTGCGTGTGGATGAGGCGGGGGAGATGCGGTCGCCCCCAGGACCCAGGGCCTCCATGGCTGCACTGGGAGGTATAGATTTCTGGCCAGTTCTGCTCCAGGCTGTGCTTGCCTGCTTTTCTGGTTCCTCATAAAGCATGAGTAACCTGGTCAGTGTCCATGGTGGCGACTGCCTCGCCCAGTGCGGCCCAGAAAAGACTGCTAGGGAGGAAAGAGGGAACGGAAGCAGAGGAGCCCTCTTCCTTCGCCTCCATCTACTCCTTACAAGTTGGCTCCTTACCTTGCCATTCAACAGATATTTAACATCGACTACATGCTGGGTGTGGGGGTCCAGAGATGCGTACACACGGCGCCTGTCCTTAGGAAGCTCCGGGTGGGATGGGAAAAGGAATCAGGCAAGCCAACAGTTACAACACAGGGTGGTGAGTGCTGCAATGGGGGAGGTCAGGACACTGTCGAGATTCCAAAAGGCCAGGAGACCCCTAAGCTGAGCCCCATTGGAGGTGCAAGAATAGCAGGACAAGAGGGGGTGAGCCTGTCATTACTAGACAAAAGGCAGTCTCCAGAAGCAGGGACTCGGCCAGTAGTTTCATGGGAGGTGGGGGGACTTTCCCACAGTGGAGTGTGGGCTGTGTTGGAGGCTTCAGGCATCTGGGGGCGGGGGGGGGGGGGGGGGGGAACTGACTCTCAGCAGGGTTTGCTTCTAGGAAATTGATCTGGCAGCAGTAAGCTTGGAGGCAGGGCTCTGCCTCTTACCAGCTGTATGCCCCTGGGCAAATGACTCCCCCCTTAGAACCTCAGCTTCATCTGTAAAATGCAGAGAGCAGTTGGGACGAGCAAGATAAATATTTATATAAAGCACCTGGAACATAACTGGCAGGGGGGAGGGAGGACGGCTGGGAAGCTGACCTGCCACCTGACCTGGGCCTTCCAGTCTCCTTTCTTGTCCCCCAGAACATTCCTGACCATTGTTTATCAGGGAAAGAGCACACGGAGAGGCTAACAAAGTGCCAGGAAGCAGCCGGGTGGGACAGGGCTGGGAGGGAAGGCGCATGGGTACATTTTCAGGGCTCCCGGAGGTACCAGCCAGGAGAGCCCCTGCAGGGAATGGGCCAGGGGCCAACTCCTGTCCCTGGGCTGAGACCCTCAACCTCCAGAGTTGCTTCCTGGGTTTGGGCCTACTGCCCATGCCATTTTTTTTTTTTCTCCATAGAGGAAGGGAAAGGGAGAGACAGAGACAGAGACATCCATGATGAGAATCACTGATCCGGCTGCCTCCCCCACGCCCCTCAGTAGGGATCGAGCCTGCTACCCGGGCATGTGCTCTTGACCAGGATGGGACCTGGACCCTTGAGTCCGCAGGCCAAGGCCTTACCCACTGAGCCAAACCAGCTAGGGCTGCCCATACCATTCTTGAGCTGGGTGTAATGCCAGCGCTTGAGACAGAGTGACTAGAGGGCATTGGTAAGCACCTAGAGCCCCATCACGCGCCATCTATGTTCTTCCAGGCCCTACGGAGCTAGCTGGCCAGCGCTGATCCGCGCAGCTATGGAGGCCCTGGGTCCTGGGGGCGACCGCGTCTCCCCCGCCTCATCCACGCGCAGCCTGGACCTACGGCGGCTGTCGGTGCGCGCCGACTCGGCCTACAGCTCCTTTTCCGCAGCCTCGGGCGGCGCCGAGCCGCGCACACCGTCTCCGGAGACCGACCTTCTTCCCTACCTAGACTGGGACTACGTGCGCGTGGTGTGGGGCGGCCCGGCCCCCACCTCAGCCGCCGCCGCCCTTCGCGCCTCCCCGCAGCCCCGGCCCGCGGCCGCCGCGCGCAATGGGCTGCGTGCCCCACAGGTCCACGGGGGGCCGGGGCCGCTCAGCAGGCAGGCCACCCCGCTGCTGTACGCGCTGGCGGCCGAGGCGGAGGCCGCAGCGCGATCCGCCGAACCCCCCAGTCCGCCGGCCTCGCGGGCCGCCTACCGACAGCGGCTGCAAGGCGCTCAGCGGCGCGTCCTCCGGGAGACGTCCTTCCAGCGCAAGGAGCTCCGCATGAGTCTGCCGGCCCGCCTGCGGCCCGCGACCCCCGGGCGGCCCCCGGCGGCGCACCCGCGCTCCGCCTCGCTCGGCCACCCGGGCGGGGAAGGGGAGTCGGCGCGCTCAGGGGCTCCCGCGCCTGGAACAGCCGGCCTGGGCCGCCTCGCCAACCAGCAGCAGCAGTGGTGCTTCTCGGAGCCAGGGAAGCTGGATGGCATGGGTCGGGGCGTTGGGATGGCTGGGGAATGCTCGGATGGGGCCTGCTCCAGCTTTGGCTTCGCCAGGCCTGAGACCCAGGAATTGCAGCATCAGGCGGTGGCAGAGTTCGAAGGTCACCAGATCAGATGGCTGAGAGGCACAGAGGACGCCGAACCCCTCTCCTTGAAGCTCGACAACGATGTCTACAGGCCTGCTCGAAGGAGTCAGAGCGCCGCGTCAGGGGAAGCTTTGGGTCCCTGGGGAGGCCCAGGAGGGGCCATGCCCATCATCCAGGTCTGGAAGAGAAGGGCTGCAGGCTTGGGGTGGGGCACATCTGGGAGACTGAAAACTTGAGCCACATTACATCTAACTTGTTTGTCTTTCCAGGCTGTTCCTCAAGGTGCAGAACCCACACCCTTGTTTCAGACCACACATTCCAGGTGAGAGACATTGGATCACTCTTGGGAGGAGGCAGCTTTCACAGCTCTTACCCCAGAAAAGAGAAGGCCTCCCACCTACCCTCAGCCTGAGCCTTGGGGCTCTGTATTTTGCAAACCAAATCCCCAACTGCCCCCCAATCCCCACCCCCCAACACTTTACTGTCTCTCTGGTGCAGAACCAAGAGCTTCCGTCCTGGTCACTGTGGTCAGTGTGGGTCTCTGCCTCCAGGTTCCTGACTCAGAAGGAAGCTGCAGTGGTGTGTCCCTCAGAGGGTCCCCAGAGCAGGCCCATTGACTGTGAGCTCAGAGTCCCAGAGACCCACATTGTGTGTGCCCGGCTCCCTTCCCTTCCTGATGATGAGGTCTTCCTGGAAGAAGCCCCGCTGGTCAGAATGAGAGCACCTCCAGACTCCCATGCCCCGCTGGGGCTCCCAGCCAGGTGAGTTCTCTCTTGCTTCCAAGCAGAGTGAGACATCCCCTTTGCATACATAGCTACACAGTGCCGGAGGGGCAGGGAACCCGCCCCTAGCGGAAGCCTGGGAGTCTGGGTGATGCGGTGAGGGCAGGTGGCCCTTGGAGACCACCACTGGTCTTCAGCCATCACTTTTTCTGATTCAGTGTTCCTTCCGTTTCCAGTGTCCATGCCTCTGACCCACAACATGGAGCTGGCTTGGGCCAAAGGCCTGACGGGGCTACAGTGTCCCCAGAGCACCCCCTACACGGGTGCCTAGAGACTGCAGGGGCAGGTGACTGCTGGTCCACATGCTGTCGTTCCCCTGGGACTGCAAATGGTGACGTCCCAACCACCGACTCCACTGGACTGCTGACGACGGACTTCCCTGCAGCTGTAGAGAGCGACTCCCTCAAACCTCTCCCCGCTGATGCCCTGGGACCTCCAGGCAACGATACCCAAGGGCCTCCCGATGACACTGCCTTGGCTTGGGGCACTGTCCAGCCTGGTTCCAAGCCAACATGGCCAAGTCCACGCCTGGAGCAACTGGTTCAAGAGCTTGCCAGACTGGATCCCTCTCTGAGTGACACGCTCACATCCTATCCCAGCCCAGAGCCACCTCTGGATCTGCTGGATGGGCTGATTCCTTTAGCTGAGGTCTGGGCTGCAATGAGACCAGCCCGTGGCAAGGCAGGAGAGGAGGCTGCTGTTATTTCTGAGCCATGGTGAGTAAGGGGCACCAGGGACTCAGGGGATTCTAAGCCCCTGCAGTCTGGGGCAGAACAACCCAGGGAGCTCCCTTTATCCCCCTGTCCCATCTATCTAGCTCCACCCAGGTCCTGCCAACTTCTCAGGAAAAAACAAGGCCTGAACACCTTACCCCTCACCCTATGTCTGACCAGCCATGTGGCCAGGGTCTGCCTGAGTCAAACAGCAGCATCCAAGCTAAGAAAGTGAGTGTGGTGGGATTGCTGGAGGCTGGGTGGGACAAGAGACCTGAGTTTGGCCTGAGATGTCAGGAGCCTGGCCCCAGCTTTAAGTAGCCCCGCCTTCCCTGCAGGTGGAGCTGGCGGATCTCCTCCAAAAGATGCTGGGGAACCTTCAAGGCGAGCAGGAGCAGCTGCAGGGGACAGCCCAGACCTGGGCCAGGCGTGGGGCTGCGCTGGAGGCGGCGGTAGGCCAGGCCTGTGCACCCCGCGAGCTAGAGCAGTTCAACCGGTTCATGGCCGACCTAGAGCGCGTGCTTGGCCTCCTGCTGCTACTGGGCAGTCGCCTGGCTCGCGTGCACCGTGCCCTGGCTAGAACGGGAGCACACGTCGACCCTGAGGAGCAGGTAAAGGGGTTCAGGCAGCAGGAGAGCAGGGCGGTGAAGCGCACTTGCCCCGCTCACGGTACCCTCTCCCTGCGGCTCCAGGCCTCTCTGTTGCAGAGACTCGGGCTCCTGCAGCGGCAGCAGGAGGACGCCAGGGAACTGAAGGAGCACGTAGCGCGGCGCGAGCGGGCCCTACGGGAAGTGTTGGTGCGGGCACTGCCCGCCAGGGAGCTGCGCGCCTACTGCGCCCTTCTCGCCGGCAAGGCCGCTGTCTTGGCCCAGCAGCGCAGCTTGGACGAGCGGGTCCGGCTCCTTCAGGACCAACTGGATGCCGTCAGGAGCGGCCTAGGCCATCAACCCCCATCTCCCAGGCTGGCCTCTTCCCCAGGGACCCGTCCTCCGGATAAACCGCCCTTCTCCCCTCTGCTTATTTAGTTATCAGCGGTGGAGGTGGAGAGCTTTGCCCCTGCCTTTCCCTCATGAGGCTGGGGGTGACGCTGGTTTATTCAGTGCTTTCCCCTTGGGGTGGGGATGACCCAGGCCAGGCCCTCCCAGGATACTTCAAAGCATTGTGAAGTGGCCTCACCCAAGTCTTGTGTATGATTTGGTAATTAACATATGGATTTTACAAACTGCAGTATTCCCCCGTTTTGTGATGAGAGATGGGCTTGGTGAGGGTTGGGTAGAGGGGGAGGAGACAAGTCAGAGTCTCAACTTAAGATGCAAAACAGCCGGTTATTCCTCTCAATAAAAACTGATGTGAGAAGTGTGATGCCACGTGAAGCATCGTTTGGGGGAAGGATCTTGTTTACTGGTTACAGACAGCCCCTTACCCGACTAGAGCAGAAGAGGGGATTGTTGGAGGATTATCAGTGAGGTCTGAGAATCAGGGAGATGAGAACCAGGTTTGAAAACGGGAGGGACCGGTAAACCCTAACTGTTCTGGTAACGGCATCACTACCAAAGCCGAGGCCTGACTGCCTGAGTGGAGGTCTCCTTTGCTGGTTTTACCCAAGCCCCCAACCTCAGTAGTGGAAGTGGGGTACTGCCTCCCTTCAAGACCCAATGGATATGGATAAAGTCCCCAGTGTTTTCCAATGGGTTCAAATGTTTTGCTGCCTAAGAACCCTGACAAATGCCCAGTACAATCGGAAATTTGGGGACATTCATGCTAAGAGCTTTCTTCCTCTTCTAATTATGTTATCAAAGTTGACTTTATCCCACTCTCCTAAGGAGACTCCACTGGGTCCGCCAGGCTTGAGGAGGGCAGTTGGGGGTGGGAGCAGAAGGTGAGCCCTGGGGGACCTGGAGACCTACCTGTGAGGGCTGAGGACCTGGGGAGGCAGCTCATCTGTGCGCTAGAGACGCTGACTTGGGGGTGGGCTGGGGTTGGAGGGGCTGAAACAGGACAGGCACGCTCCTGCATTTGTGCATCGGCCCAGTGTGCCCAGAATCAGTGTTAAGTTCTCAAATACACCTGTGAAAATCTGCTTTCGCATTTGTAGCTGCCAACACCAGGGAGATTCAGAAAATGGTTCATGCAAACTCGCAGTGTATTTTTGGAAGTTGGGCACATGAAGAGCATGTGTGTTTAAAGCCACTGACCCCAAAGTGAGAAACCGCTGCTTCTGGGCTTGTTTTCTGATGCCTATTGTCACCAAGTGCAACTGGGTGGGGATTTTAAATGGCCGCATTCATAGCAAAAGCCTTAGTGATAACAGTGGTGCTATTGAGCACAGAACAAAGCTCACATTGTGCCTCTTTATAAAAAACATATGGGGCTCCTGCAGAGGCAGTTGTGGTCCTAACATTATGCTTTGAACACTGCGGAGCCCCGGCTCCAAGGTCCTCAGCCTAGCAGGGCAGCTGGCTGGAATCTACTTATTTCTGTCTTCTGCCCTGTACAGGCCCCACTGCGTTATCCCATTGTGACAGTCTGAGAAACACACTTCAAGGGTCCGTTAGACCAGTGGGAATGGTGTATTGCAGAGAAAGCACTCCCAGGCCGGAATAGCTGGAATGGGCCTGGGGAGCAGCGTCTGCCATGGTCCAGTTAAATTGCACTTTGGTTCTGTGCTGCGGTTTCCCATGGGGAAGTACAAGGCTTCTCTGTTTTTCCCTACAGATTAGGGGAGCCACCAAAGTAGGTGGGCACCAGCTGCGCCCGTCCTTTCATGTTGTCCCTGTCTCCCTCCTGCCCCAGTTATTCTCCCGCCCACACCGTTATTCTTTCAGAGGGCAAGAATGAGCTCACCATACTAGCAGGTGTTCCGTGTTGGTACCACAAACCAAGACTTGAAGGACCAGGAGCCGGGTGAATTTCACCTCCCGGACGCTGCCAGCAGAGGGCACTGTTCTCCTTACGATGGAAGCTGCTACCCCCACTGGACCACCTGCAGCCTCCCAGCTACCAGGCCCTCTGGGCTAGCCACGGGGGAGCAGTGTCCCTGCTGGGCCTGGAGGCTGGGGTTAGGCCTTTTTGCTTCTGTCGGAAAGCAATTCTGGCCTGGCAGCCCTTGGGAAGGCTGTCTCGCTTTCCTTAGTTTTTGGTTAATGAGAAGTGAAGAGGAGGGAAGCCAGGGGTGTTGATCTCGAGTATCAATATAAAAAAGAGCCTTATTTAGTCCCCCAGGGTGGAACAGGGTCTCTTGGGTCTCTGTGGGGGCTTCTGGCCCCACCCCTTGACGTCGCCCGCGCCCCACCCTTCCCCCCAGTCGCCCCCGCCTCCGCCCCGCTGCCCGCGGTGGTGCCTCCCGGCTCTGCCCGGGCCGGCTGCGGCTGGGATTGTTGCTGAGCAACAGGCAGCCCAGCGACCGCCTCCCCAGCTCGCCTCATCCCGCCCTCGCTGCTGCTCCTAATATGGATGTAATTAGTGTACTTTTACCTTCAGACTGCAGATTGGAAACGGAACAGGGAAGCAATGTTCGCGTGCCCCAAAGCGGCGCCAATCTGCCTTGCACAGCCGGCTCCGCACGCCATGTACCTCCGCGAGCGGCTGGCGAAAATCTCGGGGATCCTCACTTGTAAATCAGAAGTTTAAGAGGGAATTTAGATCAATTGTGGTTGAGAACCGCAGAGAGGGGAGGTGAATGGGGAGTGTGGGGGTGGTGGGAGGCAACTGTTACAAAGCAATCTTCTCTAGGACCCTGCAGTGTTATCATCACAACAGGTGCTTACCTGATGTCTTTGAAATTTCAATCTCCCTCCCTCCCTCCATCCCTCCTTCTCCCTTCCCCTTCTTTCCTCTTCCCTGTAGTCACACCTGAGGCTACTTCTGCTTCAAGGTTCAAGTCCAGAGGGGTGGCAGTTGTGGAATGGTGAGGCCAGGGCAGAGGTTGAAGGCAAAAGGCTACCTGGAGAGGAACAGAGTTTATTTATTTATGCAAACATTGTAAAAGGTCAAATAATTTATTAAAGGAAAGGGCCCAAACGAGGGGAGAATGCATGTCCTGGTGTTACTGGAAAGGGGACCTGGCCCTGAGCGGCTCTGCCTAGGACCCAGCAGGAGTGTGCTGGGGGGTGGGGGTCTTTAACAGCATGAGTCCACTATGAGGGACATTTATTAAAGCTGGAGACAGTAAGACAAGAAAGGGCTTAACATAGAAGCAACAGGAGAGCCTAGATGGGCTGCCTTAGCTCTCTGGGAAGTCAGAGAAAAGGGGGCCTTGGGGACAGGTTCAGGGGACTAGCCTGGGTGGAGCTGCCACTGCCCATTGCTCCCCTGGTTACAAGCCTCATGGGGTTCTTTAGAATTTAGGCGATTGGAGTTAGCATGCCTGTGCGGAGAGTAGAAGGAAAAGGGAAGGGGGGGGCCCCGCTCCTCAGGGAGAGCACAGGCTGGGTCCTTTGTGTTGAGGGTATTTATCTCACTCTTGCTGGTGGGAATCTTAGAGGAGGCCTCAGAGGAGGGTCTCAATGGAATATTCATCAGCTTTTCAGGTGTGTTCTTTCAGAGTCACGATCTCCACTGCTTGGTCTGGGCCCCAGGGCAGGGGGTCATTAGTCAATGCAGCTGGTCCTCGGGCAGGGCAGCCCGGGAGTCACTTGTCTGGTTTTGCTGCTATTTTGGGCCTGGAGCTGAAATACAACTGATGCCTAGGTGTTATTTTTAAGGAGGAGAAGGTCTGGAGGGTGGGGGGTTGTCTAAACCACATGACCAGCAATATGCTAGTGGTGGAAATGTTACCCTGAGGGTGAGGTTCTTGTTTTCCCAGTTTTGTCCCTTGCTAGTCACCCAGGGCTTTCTCCGCTGGTGACCTTGTACCTGGCCCATTGTCCTTGCTCTGCTCATGTCTAACTGCCTATAACACTAGGTGTGCCTAGCTTTATGACTGTGTGTTGAGGGCTGAATGACAACTGTCTAGTTCTGGAAGGTGGGGGTAGGGATTCTAAAGGAATATGAAGAAAGACATTGTTATGTCTCTCCCTTTTTTTTTTTTCAAATTTTTATTAAGGTATTATATGTGTACATATCTTACCATTGGATGTCTCTTAATTAAATCAATATTACATAGCAAGTATGGAATAAGTTCCCTTTTGTGGAATACATTTTTTTCTTGCAAAGCCCGTTGGTATTTATTTATTTTTGTTAATTCTAACCAGAGGATTTTTTTTCCCATTGATTTTTAGAGAGTGGAAGGGAGGGAAAGAGTAGGGGTTGGGGAGAGAGAGAGAGAGAGATAAGCATTGATGTGAGAAAAACATATCAATTGGTTGCCTCCCGCATATGCCCTGACCAGGGTTGGGGACAAACCTGCAACCCAGGTATGTGCCCTTGACCAGGAATCGAACCCTGAGACCCTCCATTTTTCGGGCTGACACTAACCACTAAGCAAAGCTGGCCGGGGCTTGATTGTTCTTTATGTGTACAATCACGAACATGGTAAACAATGGTGATCATGTGAAGCACAGCCACCAATCAGAGCTATTTGGGAGTGCAGCTAGATACCCCTGTGGGGCCAGCTTGGCACCCCTGGTAATATTTCAGGTTGTAGTTCCCAAAGACCTCTATCTACTCATTCCCTGTTTCTCCCGCTATAGCCTGTAGGGTAGGGACTGCCAGTCTTCTGTCCCACAGAAAAGGGACATGGAGCTTGGAAAGTTGGGTGACTTTCCTAAGGTCACTAAATGGGTAAAGAGCTGAGACTGAGACCACTTTGCTTTTCTGCAACAGGATATTGTGATGGGAAAAGCACAGGATGCCATCCCACTGATACTTTACCTGGCTGTGGGGCCTGAACAAGCCACTTACCATTTCCCTAGGCTCCGGTTTCCTCACTTTAAAACCAGCATACTGATAGGCAGACCTTTAAGGTTGTAGTTAGTATCGGCAAAGTGTTTAGAACTGTCCCATAAACACAGGTCTTATGTGCATTCCCCACACCCTGGTCTCCATTAGTTAAGTGAGACATGCTCAAAGACAACCTCCAACCTTCTATAAGAGAAATAAAAAACTTTATTAAAAAGCTTGCTCTGGATGTGACTCACATGCATCTACATCAACAATTCTCCCTGTTACAAGGAGTGCCTCTCTTCCCTGTGGTCATCCTAACCAGCTAAATTGCCTTAACTTATAAACAATTATTTTTTGTGTGTCAGTTGGAAATACCCTTCCACAAGTGTACCTCCTTGCTAGGCAATATATGGTTCTTGAAAACTTTCCATAGGCACATCAAACCATAATTTCCTAGTGATTTACCTTATAATTTCAGAAAGTGTTGGCCTGCAAGGAAAAAGCAGTGGTTTCTAACACCTGAGTTATAGGCTTAGTGATCTTAAACTCTTGTCAAATGTTCTACCTCATTTATTTTTATTTTTAAATGTATTTTTATTGATTTCAGAGAGGAAGGGAGAAAGAGAGAAAAATAGAGACATCAGTGATGAGAGAGAATCATTGATTGGCTGCCTCCTGCATGCCCCCCTACTAGATATCAAGCCTGAAACCTGGGCATGTGCCCTTGACCAGAATCGAATCTGGGATCCTTCAGTCCGCAGGCCGAAGCTCTATTCACTGAGCCAAACCGGCTAGGACTGTTTTACCTCATTTAAAAAGATTGCAGCACACTCTTTTGAAACATGAAGATTCTTCTAGCAGTTTGAGTAACCCTCCTCTAATTTAAGGTGCAATAAACATTAGTTATTATTACTACCCTACTGGTTTAGATTTTGATCTTTCTCAAGGTGGGTCATATTTGTGTTTGTGACCCTATTGTAGTCAAGTCAAGCCTCTCTTTCGCCATGGAAAATCTCTTACTATTTTATTGCCTTCTAGACCTTCAACCACTCAGATTGCTATAATTATTGCCTCCCACAATTTTCCTGCAGAGGTAGAAGATTTCATCTGCATTTAAAAATAATCTATGCAGCTTAGCTAGTGTTCTTGCAAGGAAGGTGGGAAGGACAGATCGGAGCTTACATTTATCTACAGTGTTGGGTACCGTGGCCACGTGGGGTTGACGCCTTTTATTTTGCAGAGCAATTCAAACTCTTTCAGTGATAAAGTGGCAGAAGAGGGATGAGGAGAAAAGGGAGATTAAGTAGATAAAAAGGAGAAGGAAAGAAAAATACAGTGGCAAGAGCTGTAAAAGGCTTAAGGGAAGTACATCATCACACAAGCAGAAACAAAATAGGAGACTGTTTATTTCATTGCTTAAATCAAAACATTCCATGAAGGACTGCCTTACATAATTTCAGAGCCTCACTGAAACATGTGTATTTGGGAGGGGAGCCCACTACCTCGTGCCACAAAAGCTATTTGATATAACTAATGACATGCAAACACAATTTGCAAAAGCAGAGTATTACCACCATATGATATTAAAAAAAGGCTGAGCAAATAGATTCCACATCTTTAAAACAAACCAAAAAAGCCATTATAATTACACTGTCTTGAACCTGGGAAATCTTGGCCATACCTACGAACCTTCTCAGTTATAGAAAAGGAGCAAAGGTCCAGAGACATCAAGTCACCCCTCTGAGGTCACTGAACAGAGACTTCACATTTGTTATTTTGGATTAAGTTGTTTGCTTTCAGAAATGGATGTCATGTACTTTCTAATTGAACAGAACTTTCATGTAAAATAGTTGGTCCTTAATTGTATTCATTACTGTTTTACCAGTTATTTTTCTGGTATGCTTTTTTTTTTTTTTGAATGGCAGCCCAACTTTGAATAGTCACCTACTGCATTGAAAGTCTCAGCCAGATTTTAAAAACCACAGAATGAGAAATATGGTACAACAGTGCAATTCACATAAATTACATTTAATTAAATATTCATGCCAAATCAAAATAGCCACCCACCAGTGCCAAAGACACGTGTTTATATTTCACCATAAAGATAACCACAAATTAAAAGTATTTGTCCAAATGTCTCTTTTCTCTTGTTAGTAAATCACTTTTACTCCCAAGACACACTTGCTTCTTAATATTTAGCATTCACAGTACAAGTGAAATTAATTACATTTGCAATGGTCATATTCTGTGTTCAAGACTCTCTGAACTCTTGATTGCCTAAAACGAGGTAGATAAACATTTAAGGATTTTGTTGGTTGGGACTAATTTCCTTTAGATCTTGATAATTATGTTTTTAAATAGAATTCCAAAATCTTTACCAAAGATCAAAAATGTCTAAGCATGTTGCCTAAAAATGGAAAAATATAATTTCAAAACGTTATTATGAAAATTGTTTTACCTCATTTCAATTTAAAAAACGGGATAAAAGCATCAAATTACAAAACCACCAGTATCTTACAGCTGACAAACCACCCAACCTCACACAACACTTAAAAGAGACCCTTGCAACTTGTTCTGGCTTGGGAGTGTATAGATGCAGAGGCACTGGGTTAACTCATTAAGGGACCAGACCAGCTGCTGCCCCTTAACCTTTGATCCTAAATTTCAAGTCTCCTCCAAAGTTTAAGCCTGACTTCTGGCATTTTTCATAGGAAGCTCTCGCCGAGACCTTGAATCCCACCTCTGAAGGCAGGTCAAGCTACAGACAGACGCTGGAGGCATAAGCCCACCGGGGTAAAACACTGTAGAGGACAAAGTCGGAAACGGGATGGAGCCGAAAGCGTTGGGCCGCGGTCATGCGCAAGCTTAGACTGAGGGGCAGGCCGGAATAGATCCACGCTGTAGCCTCAGGACTGTCAGGTTGTGGGGGGCAGGCTGGGCATGAGACCAGCGAAAGGTCCTGGAATGGATCCCCGAGAGATTTCTGAAAAGGCCGGCAGGCCACTGCGGGTCTTTGTCTTTTTACGAGGAGCTATGGGCGAGGCACCCAAGAACTTGCTGAAGGAGCCCGACTTCCTCAAGCCTCGAGCTAGGTCCTGGAGCATCAGGTCATCGGCCAGGACGCCCAGAAACGCGCTGGTGGTGGAACTGAGGATGGTGGCGGCCACCTGCACCGGGCGCCGGACCACAAGACTGCCATTAACACCACTGGTCCCATCGGGTTCGGAAGAGCCTTGCAGGCAAGGGTCGCCAAGTAGCCGGCGCAGCGCATACGAGGCGCCCTGCCGCAGGTACTGGTGGGCCCGCCTCCCGCTGTGGTCACGCACGTGCACCTGTGCACCCAGGCCCACCAGCAGCACGGCGACATCCTCGCGGCCATGCAGAGCGGCCAGGTGCAAGGGCGTGTAGCCACCGTGTGAGCGCGCGTTCACGTCGACTGGCGCGCCCCCGAGCCGCGCCACCTCCACCAGCTGCAGCACCATCTCGCGGTCGCCGCTCTTGGCGGCCCAATGCAGGGCTGTGAACCCAGATATGAAGTCACGCTTGGCGGCCAGGCCGCGGTCGCGCAGCAGTAGGCCGTGCAGCTGGTGGTTCCAGCGGCCACCGGCCGCCCGCACCAGCCACTCGTGCTCGGCCGGCTCCAGGGGCACGGCCGACGGCGGCGGCGCGATGGGCACCTCCTCCGTGTCGGGGCTCAGCAGGCGCGGGCCGGCGCGCGACAGGCGCCTCAGGTGCGGGGAGCGGCCGAGGCCCAGGCCAGACTCCTCCACCGAGAGCCGCCGCCGCAACATGGGGGAGCTCCGCGGACTCGGCTCCTCCGACAGCTGCCGGCGCAGGCCCTGCTCTTCGGCTCGGATCCGGAACGCGGCAGGGCCGGGGACACAGCGCACCGGCAACATGCAGGGCTTCTGGGGAGGCGCGCGCCGAGGGGGTGGCGGCGGCCCTGGCGTCGGTTCCAAGCCTGGTGGCTCTGTGTGGGGCAAGGCCTCCTCCGACGGTGCCCTAGTCGGTGGGGCCATGTCTGCAGAGAGCCCCTCGGAGGGCTGGGCCAGCTCCACGGGCCCCCCGGGCTGTTGGGTCGCGGGGCTTAACAACAGCTCCCCAGTCGGCGGGGTGGGCTCGGAGACCGGAGCCTCCGGGGTGTCCTGTGGCTCTGATGGCGGGGCCGGGTCCTCGGGTGCTTCCACCGACCGCTGCGCGGAGGCCGAGGATGGAGCCCCCGAGGCAGCGGTTTCCACCAGTGAGATGGACGTGATCTCGGGCTCGGGGGCGCTGGAGACGCCGGGGGGCTGGAGCTCCGGCACCTCCCGGGGCCGCAGCTTCTTCCTCAGCACCACGAACTTGACGCCGTCGAGCTCCTTCACCACGGCCACGTCGTTGACGAGCTGCTTGAAGCGGTCCCTGCGGGCGGCACGGCCGCGCGGGTCGCCCGCGTCCAGCAGCGGCTTGAAGCGGCTCAGCAGCTCGGAGTTGCGCACCTTCCCGCCGTGCTCGTGCAGGAAGCCCAGCACCGCGGCCGGGCTCACCCCGGCGGCCGCAGCGGCAGCGGCCGCGGCCGCGGCGAGCGCCATGGTCGGTCCCCGCCCGGCAGGGAAGCCTGGCTGCCCCCGTCCAGCGGCCTCGGTTCCAGGTGGCTGCGGCAGGTGTGCGTCGCGGCGCCCGCTGGGACGCGCCGGAGCCGGGGTTCCGGGAGTCACGTCCGCCTCGCCAGGCTCACCTGATCGTGTCCACCGAGGCCGAACGGGCGTGCCCCGAAGCTGGACCGCGATCACGCCCACGCCCACGCCGCAGAGCCCGGGTGTCTCCAGGAGAAAGGCTCTCCGGGTCGCCGCGCGCGCCCGCGCCCGCCACCGCCGCCCCGCCGCGCCCCGTGTCTTCGGGGTAGGTTTCTGCCTTTATATTCTGTCCAATGGGTGCCAGGCTCCATCCCCCGCGTTTGGTGCTCGCTTTACAGGTGACAGCTGCCACCAGGGAGCGGAAATTCTCCACCACCGCTCCCCCCACCCCCCAACTCCATACACACACCCCAGAAATTAAAGGCGCAGTTCCCTGCTGCAGCTCGGCTCTGGTTGCTAGGTGGGTGTGTTTCCCAGGAATGAATGCCGCAATCGACCTACAAGGAGGTTAGGATTTTATTCCTTTAAGAAATATTTACCACAAAATACCGGGCGATTATTTAAAAACAATCATTTCTTTAAAGACTTTCAGTGCCTCTCCTGTAGTCGAATGCCATTCATACTGGCTTCATGCAATTTGCAGCAAAGACAATTAGCTGTGCGTGGCAATGTATGTTACACGAGGTTTAGAAGAGATGTTTAAAAAAAGGAATTTTCTTATGAAGAAATAATACATTTTCACATCGAATTTGGGGGATAAAACCACAGAAAAACATAACGAGTAAAAAAATATCACTTGAAATCACCATTAACATTTTGAAATATTATTCTCCCCCATATACGTGTATACATGTTTATGCTTTAAAATAAGAATGTGAAATTGAAAATATGCTGTTTTAAAAACTTCGTTTAATCCACAAATATTTGTTGAGCACCTTGTGCGTGCCAGCACCTTTTCGGGTTGTGATATGTCAGTTAGCAAGGCAGATAAAAACCCCTGACCTATGGAGCTCACATGGTGGTGGGGGTGGGTGACAGAAGTAATGTAATGAATCTGATAATTTTATAGTACGCTAGATAACTACTATGGAAACAATAGCGTAAAACAGGAGGGGCAGGTTGCAATTAAGCAGGGACTTGAAGTGATCAGGAATGGTTCACTAGCTAAGTGGAAGAAGAAGGAACCACCAGGGCAAAGGTGGGGTCAATTAATTTACAAATAGAATACTACAATATAAACCCAGAGGCACCATACCTTAGTACTGTAGCAGGGGTTCTCAAACTACGGCCCGCGGGCCACATGCGGCCCGCCGAGGACATTTATCCGGCCTGCCGGGTGCCGCTGCCTGTCCTGCTTAGCAGCCAACTTGTCCCCAGCCCGCAGTGTGCATAGGAATTCGTTCATAGTTGTTTTTTTTAAACTATAGTCCTGCCCTCCAACGGTCTGAGGGACAGTGAACTGGCCCCCTGTTTAAAAGTTTGAGGACCCCTGAATTAGAGAGAGCAAGACTCTGGAGTCAAAATTCCACACTTGAATCCTAGCTCTACCTTAGGCTTGACCTCTATGTACCTCAGTTTTCTTATCTGTAAATGGGGGTGACAATAATAGGATAGTGCTTACCTCATTAGGCTGTTGTGAAGATTAAGTCAGAAAATAAACATAAAACAATGCTTGGCCCCCAGTAGACATTCAGATTATTGTCAGTAGTGTAGCCACTACTATTATTACTACTTGTTGAAAAGAAAAAGAGAACAGTAACATGAGAAAGATCCCCCTTTCTCTAATCCCCAAAAGCCATTTTAGTCTTTAGAAAGTATATGATTTCCAGAATGCATGATTAATCGTTTTTCCCTCACTTTATATCTTATTGTAAGTATTTTCCCCAATGACAATATTCTTTACAAATGATTTTTTTAAAATATATTTTTATTGATTTTAGAGAGGAAGGGAGAGGGAGAGAAAGAGATAGAAACATCGATGAGAGAGAATCATTGATCAGCTGCCTCCTGCACACCCCACTCTGGGGATAAAGCCCGCAACCCAAGCATATGCCCCAACAGGGAATTGAACAGTGACCTCCTGGTTCATAGGTCGACCACTGAGCCATGCAGACTGGGCCACTGTTATTTTTAACAAATTTTAGCGAATAGGCCAAAGGTTGGAAAAAAACTGTAGCAATTTTACCAACATAAATAAATATTACATGTCTATTTAAATCCAAAAGTCATTGCTGTCAACAGTGTTCAGAGAATTATTAGCATGTGATCACACTGCATCATGGGAGGTAACTGGGCTATTGTCCCCTGGACTGACTTCCTGTGGCAGTTTTAATACCTGCAGGCCAGTGCTCGAGGTGGCATTCATTTACTAGAACTATTCTGCACACATTTAAAACTGCTGTAATACATATGGAAGTTTTCTGTGAAATTAAACTTTTATATATACTTAATTTTAATTATACAAATGGGTCTACATAGGTAAAAACAGATGGGCTAATTTGTCAAATGTTTCATTTAAAAAATATATATATTTTATTGATTTCAGAGAGGAAGGGAAAAGGAGAGATAGAAACATCGATGACGAGAGAATCATTGGCTGCCTTCTGCTCGCCCTACTGGGGGTCAAGCCTGCAACCTGGGCATGTGCCCTTGACCAGAATGGAACCTGGGACCCTTCAGTCCATAGGCCAACACTCTCCCTCTCCCTTCCTCTCTGAAATCAATACAAATACATATATTTAAAATAATAACAACAAAAAATACAAAGCAAAACCACCCTAGCTGATGTGGCCCGGTTGGTGGAGCATGGTCCTATACACCAAAGTTTGTGGGTTCCATTCCTGGTCAGGACACATATCTCGATTGTGGGTTCAGTCCCTGCGATGGGAAGCAACCAATTGATCTCACTCTCCTCTCTTTCTCTTTAAAAAAAGAAAAATAAAATAAAAAATCAACCAATAAAACACAAAGCCAAGACAAAACAAAAATATCAGGCCTATTAACCCAAGGAAGTTTATGTACAAAAAAGTACAAGACTGTGAACGTTACTTAACAAACATTAACACCTAAGAAATGGCATTGAGTAAGACACTTTCTTGATTTAACAGCAACAGTCTACTAATTTCCTGAGGTTTCACAAAAGGAAAAATATACAATGGACAGTCTGGCTGCTGATAGGAAATCTGTACTCACCAGAGAAGGCTGGTTTGTCTCCATGATCGATCCAGGTTCCCCCATGGCTGCTGAGCTGTGTTGCTGGCCCACTCCTGACATTCAGACAGCCTGTGGCTTGCTCAAAACTGCAGTGGCTTTCCCTCTGATTCCCCTTTATAGAGGAAGGGAGTGGATAACCCCATCAGTAGATAATCCTGTCTCATATCCATCCTGTTCCTAAATCTTTATACAGAAATGCCAAAAGATGGAATTATTGACACTGTTGAACACTGTTACTGTTTTCAAAAAGTAATGCACTTGTGGATGGGGTGGTGTTTGCAGTTTCTATCAACATTTGAATGATTTTATCACCCACTATGGCTACATTCCATAAGAACAGCCGGTGTCGCTCAGTGGCTGAGGGTCGACCTATGATCCAGGAGGTCACAGTTCAATTTCCAGTCAGGGCACATGCCCAGGTTTCATTCTCTATGCCCAGTGGGGGACATGTGGTGATTGAGCAGAAGGCAGCGGCCAATCAATGATTCTCTCTCATCCCTGATGTTTCTATTTCTCCCTCTCCTTTCTTCTCTGAAATCAATAAAAGTATATTTAAAAAAATGAATCAAATAATTCTTATGTGTTTTTTTTAAAAAGAAGAGGAATGGAAGTTTCTATGCACAAAAATTTCCATGCAATTTATATATATATAATCAGTCCGCAGGCCCATGCTCTATCCACTGAGCCAAACTAGCTGGGGTGAAAACCACTCTTCTTTTTTTTTTTTAAAATATATATATATATATTTAAATATATTTTATTGATTTTTTACAGAGAGGAAGGGAGAGGGACAGAGAGTCAGAAACATCAATGAGAGAGAAACATCGATCAGCTGCCTCCTGCACACCCCCTACTGGGGATATGCCCGCAACCAAGGTACATGCCCTTGACTGGAATTGAACCTGGGACCCTTGAGTCCGCAGGCCGACGCTCTATCCACTGAGCCAAACCAGTTAGAGTGAGAAAAAAAAACAAAACACCACTCTTAATATTTGTGGTTTACTCTGGGAGGTTTCCTGTATACATCCAGAGATATAAACACAGCCATGTATACAGTCTACATCAATGGAATGGGACCGCACATTGTTTCATAACCCGTGCTTCTTAGTAAAGAAGCTGTAACCAATGCTGGTGTGGATGGAAGAGGGGCCCTGCAGGAGCTGATGGCAGGCTCCCTGGGAGAGCTGGTAAGGGTCATCAAGCTGGGCCAGGGGGGGCAGAAAGACAGCAATGGGTGCCAAAGACAGTTCAGAAACAGAACTTGTATTATATTGCCTGTTTTCATTTTCACAGTCACATTTCCTTCATTGCAATTTTCATTTCAATAGCCACTTTTTATATTTTCTTTTCTTAGCCTTTTCAGGACAAATTGCTGGTTCCCTTGGAAAAATAGTTTCCATGACCTCATTGGTAGTGGAGCCTCAATCAACTTGGAATTTTGTTCTGCCTCCTCTCTCCACTGGGAGGAGTCCCCTGTTCAAGATCATTATTGATTTATGAACTCATTTTGAACTCATTTTGACTGTGATCACTAAGAATAGACAAGGGCTTAAGTACTGATTGAAAAGGAATTGCTGGTACAAGCAAGTTCATTGACAGTGCTTAACAGGCTTCAGGCTCTGAGCTATACAATCATGCTCAAGGTCACAGTTAATTGGCTGAACCCAAACTTGACCCCAGGCTGATTCCAAAGCTTGTGCTCATTTACTGTGTAAAATTAGATCACTGATCACTTAAAATCAATGTTCTGAATGTTAACAAACATAGGGGGGAACTCCTCAAGTAGAAATCTGGCTTAAACCTTTGTACTTGGGCATCTGAACATACTCTGCTTTAGTATTTTCAGTGATGGGTCTATAGTTTGAGCAAACATTAGAGCAAGGATGCCAATGACATCAGTTCCTCAGGCGGTTTTTAATTTTAGGTACCCTGCTGTCATTGAGGCCATGGAATCAATTCTTCCAGTGACCAGCAGTTTGCCCGTAAACATTGGGAAGATCAAATACAAAATGTATATTTCTAGCCCAGCTGGCGTGGCTCAGTGGGTGAGCATTGACCTATGAACCAGGAGGTTCCAGTTCATTTCCAGGTCAGAGCACATGACTTATTTGCAGGCTCAATCCCCAGTGCGGGGTGTGCAGGAGGCAGCCAGTCAATGATTCTCTGTCATCACTGATGTTTCTCTCTCTCTCTCTCTCTCTCCCCCTCTCCCTTCCTCTATGAAATCAATAAAAATATTTTTTAACGTCTATTTCTATCAAGGATGAAAGTCTGTAATGTGTCTTGAATATGGGTGAACACAAGTGGGAGGACATTTGTTCCTAGTTCAGTATCTTAAATTTGGAGGCAGTCAGGGTAGAAAGCACTTCATATTTTTAAAAATCACATTATTAAATAAATATAAAATTAAAAACCATCCATAATCTGCATTATATTATGCTATGCTATGTTATGTTATGTTATGTTATGTTATGTTATGTTATGCTATGTTATGTTATATTGCAGTGCCTATTCCAACCCACACTACCCTGTGAACCCCACAGGGAGCCGTAGTAGATGCTTTATGTCGATGATTGTCTTGTCCTCTCATGACAGCATGAATCGCTGTCTTCCATTAGGCTTAGTCCACCACAGTCTGGCTCCTCTGCCCCCTGGTGTCTCACCAAAGTATCACCATGAGTATCTGGGGTGCCAGTAGGCGGGAGCATCAGGGACATGAGGGGGATGGGTTCCTCAGAGTGGCAGTAAAGGGACTTTGCCCAGATAACCAAGTTTTGCAGTCAGGACTTCCGGAAGGAATCATGTTTGTTCCTGCTAACCAGCATAGGGGAACAAGAAGGGCCTTTTTGCCCTAGCCAGTTTGCCTCAGTGGATTGAGCCTGCAAATAAGGCATGTGCCCTGAAGGGTCCCAGGCTTGATTCCAATCAAGGGCATGTACCTTGGTTGCAGGCACATCCCCAGTAGGGGGTGTGCAGGAGGCAGCAGATGGATGTTTCTCTGTTATCGATGTTTCTAACTCTCTATCCTCTCCCTTCCTTTCTGTAAAAAATCAATAAAATATTTTTTTTTTTTTAAAAAAGAAGTGCCTTTTCTTTCTCATGCCTGTGACTTTTTAAGCCCAGTCTTTTCTGAGGTCAAAGGGACTTTATTTCTAAACCTCAGCGACAAATGTCAGATCCTTGATCTCTGTTGTAAACTGAGCTTTTGTATCTGTGGTTGACTTTTCAGGCTGCTGATCTGATTTCTCAGACTTGCTTGGTTTCTATGCAGGGAACCAGTAGGCCTGGTCCGCAAAGACTTGGAAGGCTGTGTCCTGGCTGGGGGATCAGGGGCAGACCTTGCCCTTTGCTGCCCTCAGGTATGCATGCTTTATTCTTATAGATGAGTTGTGACTTAAAATATTTTTTTCTTCTACACCACGAGGGACATTTTGGGGCTCCATTTTCCTTTCACATTGGTCGGTATCTAAATTAGGAGAGCTTAGTGTGAAAGCCCTGCCAAGTCCTATTTTAACCATTCCTTTAATTGTGGAGCCCCTGCTTGGGCCAGGATGGACAAATCAGGAACCTGTTTGGGTATTCCATTCAGGTGGGCTTGGAGATGACAGCACCGAACATCTGGAAATAGAGTTCCACCAACAGCATATGGCTTTACAGATAGACAACTAAGAAATAGCTCAACTTTTCCCTAAACTCTTATACTAGCATACCTGTAGGTTTAGCTTGCCTTCTGTTTAGTATCATGGGTAAAGGTAGAAAGAATCCTTACTAGTACACATCAACTTCTCCAGCTTCCTAGTCAATAGTTCTTAGAGCTCATTAACAGAGAGCTCAAAATAAAATTATTTAAAATAAGTTAGGCTAGTGGTCGGCAAACTCATTAATCAACAGAGCCAAATATCAACAGTACAATGATTGAAATTTCTTTTGAGAGCCAAATTTTTTAAACTTAAACTTCTTCTAATGCCACTTCTTCAAAATAGACTCGCCCAGGCCATGGTATTTTGTGGAAGAGCCACACTCAAGGGGCCAAAGAGCCACATGGGCTCGCGAGCCGCAATTTGCCGACCACTGAGTTAGACTAAAAGACTGAAAGTTATATGTAGATTGAGCTCCTCCCTTCAAGATGGAATGGGTTGGGGGAAGAGTCAAGCTGAAGTTGGGGTAATTGGGGTAACGGAATGAGGCGGGCAGGCAGCCAAAAGGCTTGTCTCAGAAGATAAGTACTTGCTTGCTGCCTTGAGACTATCAGCTAAGTAAATAGCAAACAGTTTTACTAACAGCCCTTTGAGCAATCATTTGTGCCATTGAGCAATGAGCAAGAAACAGGAGGATGAATTCTGCCTCTGAGGCTGTGGGGTCTGGGGAAGAAGTCCCTAACAGTACTGGCTTGACTTACCTGTCTTAGCTTCATTGAAATACTAGCAGTTCAAAAGGAAAACAGGGATGATATAGGTCTCTTCTCAGGTACCTGTCCCCAAGGTGGCTCGAGCTCCCAGGAGCAAGGTGCTGTGTCCTCATCAGTTGGGATATTGTTCTACATGTTCAATAAAGATTGATAACGATGATTTGGCAACTTGTCACGTAAGAATGACTTTCATAGCTTTGATTTTTCTTTTTCAGAATGGGGTCACAGGGCACTGTTGTCAGTAACTTCAATAGTTATGCAGTATGTTCAACAACTATTGATAATGATAAAATAGTAACAGTTTGTCACGTGATAGTGAGTCTCACCACTTAGTTCTTTTTAAAAATGAGGTCATGAAAAATATAAGAAACAGGAAAAAACCCAAAAAGATAAAAAAATAAAATGGGGTCAGAGTTTTCTGTCTACACACCTCTCATCTGAGTCAGTAAACAACTTGGCTGTGTTACAATAAGGGGTACGTAGTTCAAGAATTTTTAAAGCCAGGAGTGTGGCCATGGAGAGGGCTGCTTTTCTCCACTTTTCTGGATGTAAAGTTCTGGTTACCTTCTTAGATGTTGACTGAATGGAGGTTATCATAGCATAGTTAGCAACGCAAACACCTGCGCTAGATCCTGCAGAACATCAATTCCAGATAGAACGGCTGGAGTAAGAGCAAGGAACAAAAATACAGAGGTGCTTGTGGCGCTCACAAGAGGAAAGGCTCGACTCCACCCCCCCCACCCCCCCCCGCCCTCCCGTGTCTAAAACACAAACTATTGAGGGCTTCTGTCTTACTGGAAAGGGGCTGGAGGCTGCAGGGTGGCTCATTACGTGTGGCACCCTGTTCCTTCCTCTCTTCTTCCTTCCCCAATCTTGCTCTTCTTTAACAATGATGACAGAATTTACTGGGCAAAATAATCCTTTCTTTTTTAACTGGAAAATTTTGTCAAAATGTCACAATGTCCTAATGTCCTTTGAGCTCAACATAACTGGGCCTTAGAAACTTTCCAGGGGAGAGACAATACGACCACAGTCTGCACAGAGCCTTCTGTGTGCCTGTGACAGCAAAGACCAAACAACCATGCTAATGTTGGTTAGGGCTGGGCTCTCTTCCTGCTGCTGCTTCGTGGCAGTTCAGTCTGCATTTTTAAAGGACAGTGCTTATGTCTCCATGAAGAGGAATTGTTTTTGTCCCAAAGGTAACAAATCCCATGTCCCATTATCATTTTGCTTCAGAAGATGTAGTGGGTTGAATGGTGCCCCCCCCCCCCCCCACCACCCAAAGATATGTCTATGTGGAGAATGTGACCTTACCTAGAAAAAGGATCGTTGCTGATGTAGTTACATTAAGGGTCTTAGATGAACCCAGTTTGGATTATCCAGGTGGGCGATAAATCCAATGACAAGTGTCCTTCTGAGAGACAGGAGAGGATAAGACACAGAAAGGGAGAACGCCCTGTGAAGATGGAGGCAGAGATTGGAGCAATGCCACCAAGGAAGCCGAGAGAGCCTGGAGCCACCAGAAACCAAAGAGCAAGGAAGGATTCCTCTTCTAGAGCCCTTGGAGGGATGCAGCCTGCTGACACCTTGATTTTGGACTCTGGCCTCCAGAACTCTGAGAGAACAAATTTCTATTGTTTTAAGCTACCCAGTTTGTGGTAATTTGTTAAGGTAGACATAGGAAACTAATAAAGAATGTTGGGAGGGCATGGGAGATTTATCCAAATCTCACCAAACTGGAGGATTTTGTCCTGAAGTGGCTTTCCTGAGGTCCTAGGACTCAGATGGCCCAGGGCTGTGAAGATCAGGCATAGCTCAACTCAAACCCGTGGTGTGACTGTGGTGGAGAGTCCTGATGTGTAGGCCAAATTTCAGGAGCAAAAGTCCCCTGACGGTATAACATAGTGGTTCCCAATGGGGGGGCACATGCCCCACAGGGGTGCAATTTGATTTTTAGCAGGGGCGGGGGACAATTCTAGAATGAGTTATTAACAGTGAAATTTTTGCATTTCTTATGGTTCTAGGGGCCTCATATACAGTATATAAATATATAGTAACTATGTATGCATTTCAGTTCTCTATTGTGTGTTTTGACACTTTATTTGCTATCTTTTCACATCATTTCATATTATTACTAGAAGCCCAGTGCACAAAATTCATGCACAGGGAGAGGGTTGTGTGTCCCTCAGCCCAGCCTGCACCTTCTTGCAATCTGGGACCCCCTATGGGATCGGGCCTAAACTGGCAGTTGGACATCCCTCTCACAATCCGGGATCACTGGTTCCTAACCGCTCGCCTGCCTGCCTGCCTGATCGCCCATAACCATTCTGCCTGCCTTCCTGATCGCCCCTAACTGCTCGCCTGCCTGCCTGATTGTCCCTAACCGCCTCTGCCTTGGCCCCTGCCGCCGCAGCTTTGTCCGGAAGGATGTCCGAATGACATCCGGAAGGTCATTCGGGTATCTGGTCTAATTAGCATATTACACTTTTATTATTATAGACTAGAGGCCCGGTGCATGAAATTCGTGCATGGGGGGCGGGGGCGTCCCCTCAGCCCAGCCTGCACCTTCTCCAATCCGGGACTCCTCAGGGGATGTCCGACTGCTGGCTTAGGCCCAGTCCTCTCCTGCCTGCCTGCCTGATCGCCCCTAACTGCCCCCCCACCAGCCTGGCCGCCCTTTACTGCCCCCCCACCAACCTGGTCGCCCCTTACTGCCCCCCTCTGCCGGCCTGGTCACCCCCAACTGCCCCCCCTGCCGTCCTGGTCACCCCACGCAGCCTGCTGCTCAGTCATTTGGTCGTCCCTCACTAACCCCCCTGCCAGCCTGGTTGCCCCACACAGCCTGCTCGGTTGTCCTTTCGGTTGTTTCGGATACAAAGGTCGCTTAGCCTTTTCTATATATAGATTATCTTTTAACAATTTCTTTTTTTTAAAAATATTTTATTGATTTCTTACAGAGAGGAAAGGGAGAGGATAGATAGCTAGAAACATCGATGAGAGAGAAACATCGATCAGCTGCCTCCTGCACACCACCCACTGGGGATGTGCCTGCAACCCAGGTACATGCCCTTAACCGGAATCGAACCCGGGACCCTTCAGTCTGCAGACCGACGCTCTATCCACTGAGCCAAACCGGTCAGGGCTTAACAATTTCTTAGTGATTTCTTCCTCAGTACTTCAACTATCCTTTTGTTTTTTTATTTTTCTCTTTCATGGATGCCATGTTCTTTGGAAGCTTGTTTAGACCAAGTTAATGGCCTTTTAGGCTTCCTCCACATGAATAGGAGTTACTTTTTTGAATAATAATAATTATATGTCACGGCAGGGGGGTGGGCATCAGGATTTTAGAGATGGGGGGCCCTTAGGTGGGGCCTGGCCGAAAAAGGTTGGGAACCACTGGTGTAAAGGGGTCTAGATCCAGAGGCAGGCTCCTCGTTCTAGCAGGTATTTGATGTGGTGAGATGGCAGGTCAGCCAGCACTTGTACTCTGCCTGGGAGGGGTGTTTCTTATCAGTTCATTCGCTGAACTGCTGGTCCCTGACTCCTGCTCCACCCATGACAGGCTCACTTTCCCAGAACTCCACCACCACCTGCACTGCCTGCATCCCTCTGGAACCATCCACAACACGGCATTGCAGGTAGTCATCGAGAGTTGACAGTCAAGATGAACTATCTTCAGACTTCCAGTATAAAGAACCATAGGTGACTGTTCCTATCCTCTGTATTATACTACAGAGCAGTCACCTGGTGGGGAAGACAGACGTATCAACAGAGAGCTATGGGAGGGTGTGCTTAGGAGTAGACAGAGATGTGCTGTGTGCTGGGGAGCCCAGAGGAGGCAGCATTCCTCCTTGGGAGACTGGACGCTTCTGAGACAAGGTAATCGAGGTGAGTAATGACTGAGGAGGGCAGGGAGAGGCTTCTCGGCAGAGGCGTCAGCAGGAGCAAAGGCACATAATAGGTTTGTAGAACAGCAAGAAGTTCAGGGTCATGAAAGACAGAAGTGAGGATGGGAGTAAGTACAGAAACAGGTTGGAGAAGGTGGGTGGTGCCAGGCTATTAAGGGCCACACACATCCTTGATGACTCAAACGGAACATGTCCAAACCGAAACGGGTTGTCTTTCCCAGCCCTCCTCTTCCTCCCGCAGGGGCTGCAGCTCCTGAAAGGGATCAGCATCCACCCGGCTGGCAGGGACCTCACCCTCTTTATTCCCTCCTGAATCCATCCAGCTCTCTCCATTCCTATGCCGGGCCATCATCATCTCCAGCCTGGACATCTGCAGTGGTCCTTCCCTGTCCCCGCCCCACCGTCACACCCAATCTTCTTGTCCCCGTCTGACTGCCTTCACTCCATTCTTCCTGCAGCCAGTGATCCATTTAGAACACATATCTACTCATATCACTGTCTGTGCAAAACAGTATTTTAAATGGCTCACAAGACCCTCTAGAATTCAACTTCTGATAGAAAACAAACAAACACAGAAAAACAAAAAACAGAATACAAGCACAGAGGAGCTTATGATGGGAAGCAGTAATGTCCTGACTTTCCCCATCCGCAGCCTTTCTCCCTGTAGAACCTCTTTTGGCCAGTTCTGGGTTTTGGCACTGCTGGTGGTTACCTCCACATCCCTGATATTATGCTTATACTGAAGTTTCTTGACTGATCAATCTTGAATATCCTAGTGCAATAAATAAGGGTCCAGTTGACTTTTATTGCCTTTAATCTCTCTTATCCAGCCTCGGAGTATTCCTAGTTCCTCCTCAGGTCTGTTTGGAAACCACAAAATATATACTTAAACCTTAATGTCTTGCTTCCTCAATCTTGGGCAGACCACTAACTTACCACTTTGTAAGATGGGAATGTTAGAGCTCCCATCCAACCATTCACCCTCCATACCCCAACCACTCCTTGCCCACACCTTGATGTACACATGATGCAGTTTGATGATGTTTGCATTCCATTTAACCATAGTGAAATTTTCCATAGTTGTTCACTGCAGTTCACCTCCGTGCTGTGTTTCAGTTTGATTCACCTTTGACCCCTGCCTTTTCATCTACTTTAAAAAAAAAAAATATGAGAGTATAACTTTCTTTCTCTTCTCCTTCTCCTTCTTTTGCATTCTGTGAGTTTCCCAAGCCATCAATCATGCTATCTATTCTATTGTCTTCCCTCCTCCCCCAGGTCCCAACTCTCTCCAAGAGGCCTCCGGTCAGTCTGTCCTGGTAGCTAGCTGTCCAGGCATGCTGTACAGCTCCCAGCATGCCTCTGGGGACTCCCCTTACCTGCTCTCCTGGGTTGGATGAACTGTTTCTGAATGTCCTATTTATCTCCTTCTCTTGGTAATTGCTGAAGCATGCTATCAAGTAACTTTCTAAGAAAAGATGTGTAGAGGATAATTTATTTTTTTTTACCTTTTTTATTATGAAAGACTTCAAACACATATAAAAGGAGACAAAGTAATATCATGAACCTGGGGTAAACCATTTCTCATTGTTACTGGTTTGATCATTTGTCTAGGCCTTTTCAGTAAACAACTAGAAAAACATTTTTTAAAAATATTTTTTTAATCTATTTCAGAGAGGAAGGAAGAGGGAGAGAGAGATAGAAAGATCAATGATGAGAGAATCACTAATCGGCTGCCTCCTGCATGCCCCTACGGAGGATTAAACCCACAACCTGGGCATGTATCCTGACGGGGAATCAAACCTCCTCCTCCTCATTCATAGGTTGATGTTCAAACACTGAGCCATGCTGGCTGGGCTAGACATACATTTTTAAAAGGGGAAATGCATCATAACTTTATACTAAGCATCTGAATCATGTTGAAGACTAAGGGTTTTTACTTAACCTCCTAGATCTTATATCTCCTTTCTCCCACACCCAACATGAGATAATGTATGACCATTTCTTTAGTCTCCCTCATACTGAATTGATAGCCTGGCTTGGTGTAGAGAGTTCTTGGTTGAAAACAGTTTTCCCTGAAAACTTTGAAGACATTGTTCTGTTTTCTTCTAAGCAACCAATGTTGCTAATGAGAAGTATAGTGCCGTTCAAACATTTTTCTTGTATATGGCCTTTTAATTAATTAATTTATTTTTCATTTAGGGGAGCTTTTAGGATCTGGTCTTTACCATTCTGAAATCCCACTATGACATGTCTAGGTGTGGGTCTTTTTAAATTAACTTTGATCCACATTTGCTTGGGAAGGCAGATGGGGGAAAGGTATTCAGTATACAAGAGATCGATTACCCTCTGGCTTTTAGCTCCTGTCTTGATGCCTCCCTGGCATTTGTGGCCTTAGGAGTCCAGAGCCTGGGAGGGGTGTCTGGACAGGGGATGCAACCCCTCTGTGAGTAAATGTACTTTAAAATTTCCCCTTACAATCTTTGTAAAGGAATCTTGAAAAGAGAGGAGGGAAACATGAACTGGGAGTCTCGGCTTTGCCCCTCAGCACTCTCCCCTGCCCTGCAGCTCTTCTCAGTTCCTGGAATGGGTCTTATTTTCTCTAAATTCGATTTCTTTATCTTGGAACTTTTCTCCTTCTCTACCTCCGCCCACACCGACTTTCTGCTCATCTTCCAGTCTGTGCCTCTTCCTTGAGTTGTCTCTGATCCTCCACTAAATCAGGTCCCCCTTTACTTGTTCCCCTCACATTCCATGCTTTCCCCCGTCACCACGCGTCTCCCTCTCCTGCCATTGCTTGTTCAGTCTCTGTTTTCAGACTCTGGGCTTCTGGACAGCGGGATCTCATCTTCCTTGTTCAGGGCTATAGTCCTGCTTCAGAGACGTTCTCAGCGGGCAGCCACGAGTCCATGTGGGTGCAATGTGGGTGATGAGCTGTAGAGAGCTATGTCAGGGAGACCGATGAGGATGCTATTGCTGGAGTCCACAGGAGATGAGAGGGCCCTGGACTAGGCAGTGGCAGGAGGGTGCAGAAGAGAGCCTGGTTGTCTCTGAGGACACAATCAGGATTTGGTGACCTTTAATATAGTGATGAGGGGATATGAGTATTTAAAGATAATTCCACAGTGTCTGTCTTATGAGAAGAGGAAAACAGCGTTGCTGTTTGCTGACGTAGAAAGATTGAAGAAAGGAAAGGTACAAGTTGAGTTTGGACAAGTTAAGTGGTGGGTCACCAGGGAGGTAGCTGCAAATGAGGATCTAGAGCTCAAGAGAGACGTCTGGGCTGGAGCTATGGGAGTTATGAACTTCTAGATGGTGGAGGACATGAGGGTGCCGGTGAGCCCATCTAGGGAGAAGGTATAGAGGGGCAGGAAGGAGCAGTATGAGCCTGGGGAATCCCAGTCCTGTAGAGGAGATGAAGGAATAACCCATGGAGGGAAAGAGGAAGGAATGGATGGAGAAGCAGGAAAGCCGGGGAGGAAAGAGTGTTAAGAAATAAGGACATAGGGAGATGGCTAAATTGTGACATGACCATTCCTTTGGAACATGAATGAGAAGAGCTGTAGGTACTGACAAGAATCAAAGTGCAGGCATGCTATTTGCTAAATGAACCCAGCAACGTGATTCATGCAACCAATATTAACTGAGTACCTACTAAGTGTCCAGGTACTGGGGATTCATTAGTGAGCCAAACACGCTCTAATCCCTGTCCTCATGGAGCTCACATTACAGTGGAGAACACAGATGACAAATAAGGAAAATGAAATACACGGTATGCTAGAACGTGACAAGTGCTAAAGAGAAAACACAGAGCAGGGAGGAGGGATAAGAAGTGTAGAAGAGCTGCAGTTTCATACAGGGTGGCCTAGGAAAGGCCACACTGAGAAGATGACTTTTGAGAAAAGACGCAAAGAGTGAGGAAGCAAGCCACGTGGCTATCGGGGGGAGGAGAGTGCCAGGAAGGGAAAGGCATGGGCCAGGAGTGCTCAAGGGATGGCAAGGAGTCCAGTGTGACTGGAGGGGAGAGAGGTCAGAGGGCTGCTATCATGTACAACCTTGCAGGCCATGATGAGAGCTGAGGTTTTTACTCTGTGGGAGGTGGGAGCCATTGCAGGCTTATGAACATGATACTAACAGATCTGTCTGTGCTCCAACAGAGCCACTCACTGAGCAAGAGAATTGCCATTGAAAGTTCATGTTTTGAAGGCCCAAGGCATTGATAGACAAAGCATAGAAGGAGAAAGTTCAGAAGTCAGAGATACACTCAGACAAGATAGACATTTCTGTGGACCAGAGCAGAACATAAATCCAGAGACTCAGTCACACTGGAGATATCCAGGAGTTGGGCTTCCGTTATCTTGTTATCCAAGAGCTAAAAATACTCCTCACAAGGTGGGGCCTGGAGCCAGACCCACCGTGGGAAATCAGGTGTGGGACGGAGCCTGTAGAATGAGATGTAGTTCTTCATGCTTTAACAAATTCTGAAATCCAAACTCTGCATGAATTCTACTTTGTTTATTTCTGGATAAATATTTGAAAAGATACGCATCCACCCAGGGAGTGGAGTGGGAGGCTGGGGCAGGGATCTCCCTCTCTTTTTATGTACTTTTGATATATGTGGCTCTTCCTCTCCATGAGAACACACACATTACAGAGAAGGTAACAGGGGCCTAGTGCAGGGCGGGCAGATAGAAGCAGAATTAAAAAGAAGCCGCTAGGTTGATCCATTAAGAGGCGATGTCAACAAGAGCAATTTCCTTGGAGTTGTGGAGACAAAGGACAGCTTGATAAAAGACACGACACAGGAGTGAGTTAAAAAGTAGACTGCTCGTTCAAGAGGTCGGACAGGAAAAGGAGGGAGAGAGAGATAAGGAGGGGGCACGAGAGGGAAGGGGGTCAAGAAAGGCTTTTTTAGATGGAGCAGATTTGAGGATATTGGCCAGATAAGAGGGGAGGGGAGAAGGGAGGGAGAGATTTAAGTTATGAGAAAAGGAAGGAAATGCCCTGGGGAAAAGTTGGGGGACGACTTTCTTGGAGCCCAGAGGGAGGGTGGTCCAGGCGGCACTCTCGGACACGGTGTTGGGCTGGGGGCGCGGTGGGCGGTGGGGTTAAGGGTTTTAGAAGCTGACCCACGCCCGGCAGCTTCAGTGACAGTGTGGCCTGTTTGCCCCACATCGCTCCTGTCGGTGCTTTTCTGACTCTCCGCTAGACTGTGCGGGCAGGAACCAGGCCTGATGTATCCCCTTGGCTCTAGCACACAGTAGGCCTTCAGTTAATGCTTGTTGGCTGAGTGAATGGATTTTATTTGTGAAAAAGAGGCCCAGGCCTCAGCTGAGAGTGAAGAGGGATGGAGTGGGGAAGGGTGACTACTCTTTGAAGCAGCTGCCATGGGAAGGGGACAGGGCGGTGATTAGGAACCAGTGCAGGATTTCCAAGCAGCTCTGTTCGGTCTGCTGAGCAAGGATCCATCAGGAGGTCATGCTGTCAGGCAGTGGGGCGGTGATACTGCTTTCTCTCACACAGCGCCGGGCCTGAAGGAGCGTGCCGAGAAAGCAGATGGGGTTTTGTAATGTGAGTGGACCTGCTGTCATCCTCTCAGTGGAGGCCTGGAGGAGTTCGTGTAGCTCCCCAAGGCCCTGGCTTCATTCCTAGAGAGTGTTCTTGCCTTGGGTGGGCTCATCCTTTGTGTTGGTAGCTGCTGTGACCAGAGCAAATTAGTGTGTTAGCCTCAGTCCAATGTCACCCCAGGGAAGCCCGTCCTTGCCTCTCCCTCCTCTGGATCCCAGGCAGGGAGTGCGGTGAGTCCTGGGCTGAGGGTAGAGTAGCTGCCAGGACAGGGCACATCCTGGGAGGTCGGGAGCCAGGTTGAGCCATCAGGCTCCACCAGTAGGACTGGTCAGGATGTGGGGTTCTGGAGGCCCATAGAAAACCAAAGTCCAGGGCACCCCGGGCAGGCCAGGTGACGGAGACAGATGTAAGGGGGAACAGGTGGAGGCTGGCAGGGAAAGGCTGGAGCAGATTGCTGGCACAAGTTCTCTCAGGACTTGTGCTAAGTATTGCTGGGGCACCTGCCCTTCTATTTGACTCCCAACACATTTTGCTTTGCTGAGGGAAGGTTCTTAAAGGGGGTGAGTAGCCAAGTAAATGATTATAATTAATAATATATTTTTAAATTTTAAAAAATCTATTTTTCTTGATTTCAAAGAGGAAGGAAGAGGGAGCGAGAGATAGAAACATCAATAATAAGAGAGAATCATTGATCAGCTGCCTCCTGCTGGGAATGGAGCCTGCAACCAGGGCATGTGCCCCGACTCGAATCGAACTGTGATGTCCTGGATCATAGGTCGACACTCAACCATTGAGCAATATCAGCTGGGCATAATTAATAATATTTATGGTTGCTTTCCTGTTGAACCCTGAAATTTGAGAGGCAGTAACAATGCTTTATTGTCTCCATGCCCACATCACACAGTAAGTAGTCAATAAATCTTTGTGGCGTGAATGACCAATGGCCTCAGTGTTTAGTCAGTCCAAGAACCTTTATTATCATAATAGCCTGGTCCAGCAGGGTCCTGAGAAGTGAGACTGTCCTTCCCCTTCCCTCCAAAAGGGACTTCACAGATGAGAACAAATTCTAATGGCCCCACATCTGCAAGTTATCAGAAAAATGAACTCTTATCTGAAACTAGAGGCCTAGTGCATGAAATTCGTGCACTTGTGGGGAGGTCCCTCAGCCTGGCCTGCACACTCTCGCAGCCCTCGGGGGATGTCTGACTGCTGTGGGGGCGGGAGAGGCTCCTGCCACCGCTGCTGCACTCGCCAGCCATGAGCCCGGCTTCTTGCTGAGCAGTGCTCCCCCTGTGGGAGCGCACTGACCACCAGGGGGCAGCCCCTGCATTGAGCATCTGCCCCCTAGTGGTCAGTGCACATAATAGCAACTGGTCATTCAGCTGTTCGGTCAATTTGCATATTAGCCTTTTATTATATAGGATGAACTCAATGTATTTGACCTGTTGTCAGAAGACCAGACTATGTGAACTCTTCTGACTTCAGGTACCTACCCAACAGCCATTCTCTTCTTCTTTCTAGCAATGTGCCCTGCCCTAGGGGCCGAATTATTATTGTTTGTCGTTTGGGAAATTATCTGTATACTTCCAAGTACTTTACTGAGCAAGCTGACCAGAGGTCATGTGCAGAAGGACTCATAGGCCATTTTAAGATTGTCCCGCTTAATGATGGAATTTAAAGCTTGCAGTGAGAAGCAAGGGGAAATAATTGGGGTAGGTGAAACCTCTTAGGGTAAGGTGTGTAAATGTGGAAGGAGCACCCTGGCCAAATTCTGTGTTCCACAGTGTTCACATTCTCTATTTCCTTCCTCCCTCCCCCCGCTCCCTTTCTCTCCCCTCATCAGCCTTCCACACTTACAGTGTGGTTATAAGAGCCAGAACTGAGACGGAACTAAGAGGCTCAACAAACAGATGGTGCCTGGAGCCAACACACACTCTATGGAAGAAACACAGGGCAAGTACCCCGGCTACAGCCACAGCACAGGGAACACCCTATGGACAGCTAGAGAAGAGCACATGAGGGGCCAGAATCCTATCTAATAAAAGAGTAATATCCAAATTAACCATCACTCCGCTACACCCACAAGCATGCCCACAAGCCACACCCACCAGCCAATCAGGAGCGAATATGCAAATAAACCCAACCAAGATGGCTACGGCCACAGAGAGCAGGAGGGAGGCTTGGGTTTCCCTGGCAATGGAGGAAGCCAAGCTTTCCGCCTGCCCTTGCCGGCCTAGGCCTCCACTCAAGGCTACAAAGTTTCAATGATAGAAGATACATAAACCCAAACAGAAATGGCGGCAGCCCGGGAGCTGGAAAGAGCAGGAGGCTAGGGTTGCCCACTGCGATGGAGGAAGCCAAGCTTTCCGCACACCCTGGCTGGCCCAGGCCTCTGCTTAAGGCTACAAAGTTTCAATTATAGAAGATACATAAATTCCAATAGAAATGGCTGCCACCACGGAGCAAGCAGAAGGCTTGGCTCCGTTCCAGGCTACAAAGTTTCAATTGTAGAAGATAAATAAACCCAGATACCAGGGCCTCTGCTTGAGTTGCCAGGGGGCGTGGCTGGCCTGCAAACCACCACCGGCCCCTTGCCCAGGCCGCCCCACGCCCCAAGGGAACCCCCACCCTGATCCGGGACACCCTTCAGGGCAAACCAGCTGGCCCCCACCCGTGCACCAGGCCTCTATCCTATCTAATAAAAGAGTAATATGCAGATTGACCATCACTCCAACACACAAGGTGGCTGCCTCAATGTGGTCAAAGATCCTGCCCCCATGTGGACACAAGATGGCCATCACAAGATGGCCAGTAGGAGAGGCCAGTTGGGAGGAACCAGGCCTGCAAGGGAGGGCAGTTGTGGGCGATCAGGCCAGCAGGGAAGGGCAGTTGGGAGGAACCAGGCCTGCAAGGGAGGGCAGTTGTGGGCAATCAAGCCTGCAGGGGAGGGCAGTTAGGGGTGACCAGGCCGGCAGAGGAGGAAAGTTGGGGGTGACTGGGTCTGCAGGGAAGGGCAGTTGGGAGGGACTCAGGGGAGAGCAGTTGGGGGGTACCAGGCCTGCAGGGGAGGTCAGTTAGGGGTGACCAGGCCTGCAGGGGAGGGCAGTTAGGGGTGACCAGGCCTGCAGGGGAAGGCAGTTAGGGGCAAACAGGCTGGCAGGGGAGCAGTTAGGAATCAATCAGGCTGGCAGGGGAGTGGTTAGGGGGTGATCAGGCTGGTAGGCAGAAGCAGTTAGGGGCAATCAGGAAGGCAGGCAGGCGAGCAGTTGGGAGCCAGCAGTCCTGGATTGTGAGAGGGCAGTTGGACATCCCTCGAGGGGTCCCAGATTGGAGAGGGTGCAGGCTGGGCTGAGGGACACACACCC
This sequence comes from Plecotus auritus, assembly GCF_963455305.1. NCBI lineage: Eukaryota > Metazoa > Chordata > Mammalia > Chiroptera > Vespertilionidae > Plecotus > Plecotus auritus. Next base: position 36,808,997 of record NC_137773.1, read on the forward strand.
CCCCGTGCACGAATTTCATGTGCTGGGCCTCTAGTAGGATCATAATGGGGGTCACCAGAATGGCTGATTACAGGGTGACAGCTGTCAATCTGGAATTAGCATGTTCCTTACCTTATAACTTGGTTTATTCATCCCTTTCTATCTACAAGTAACACTCTTGTCTTCCTGTATCATTTTTATCTATACTCAACGTCCATATGTTTCATTTATTCTAGTCTAGCATGTCTCCCAAGTTACCAACTTACTATATATACTTAACACATCATAGAAATTCTGCCTGTTTTTCATTTTTCTTGCCTTCTATAGCAAATTTAAATATTCTCAATAATATAGGCAACACACATTACATTAGCCTGGGCCAACCTTTGACAATCCTGAAACTTCTATGTGGTCTAAACACTCATTTCTGGTCAATAAGACCCCAGGGGAAGATTTTAGGGGACATCTGGGAAAGATTTTCCTCCTTGATAAAAGACAAGCGCAATGCAAGGAAAAAGTCTTGTCCCCTTCCTCCCTTCCTATTTCTTCACCACTGAAACAATGGCTGGCACATAATCAACACCCAACAAATAGTTGGTTAAATAAGCGAGCGAATAATGCTGGTGTCCAGCCTTATATCTGTGACTTCAAGTCATGCTTCATATTCTGATTAAGCTTCATTTCTAAGTCCAGGGTTGGGAAGGTGAAAGCAGGATGGAGAAAAGAATCTTATGATGATGATTTAATAACAATAATAACAGCTAACATTTATTGAAAGTTCATTCTATGTCAGAAATGGTTCCGAGTATTTCACATTTCATTCTCACAGCAACCATATAAGGTGGAGATGATGATTATCCTCATTTTGCATATGAGGAAACTGAGGCACAGAATATCAGGCAATTTACCTGAAGTCACTCAGCTGGCAAGAGGTGGCCCTGGAATTTGAATCTATACCATGACGGTTCAGAGAGCACCCGCATTGACGCGATGTTATCTGTTAGTTTCCTCTTGCTGCTGTAACAAATTACCACATATTTTTAGCTTTAAACAACACAGACTTACTAGTATTATCTTATAGTTCTGGAGGTCAGCAGTCCAACACAGGGCTAACATTAAGGTGTTGGCAGGTCTGCCGTCTTCTGCAGGCTGTAGGGTAGACCACTGTACCTTGCCATTTCCAGTTCCTCTTTGTTCCTTCCTTCCTTCCTTCCTTCCTTCCTTCCTTCCTTCCTTCCTTCCTTTCTTTCTTTCTTTCTTTCTTTCTCCTTCCTTCCTTCCTTCCTTCCTTCCTTCCTTCCTTTCCTTCCTTCCTTCCTTCCTTCCTTCCTTCCTTCCTTTCTTTCTTTCTTTCTTTCTTTCTTTCTTTCTTTCTTTCTTTCTTTCTTTCTCCTTCCTTCCTTCCTTCCTTCCTTCCTTCCTTCCTTCCTTCCTTCCTTCCTTCCTTCCTTTCTCTCTCTCTCTCTCTCTCTCTCTCTCTCTCTCTCTCTCTCTCTTTCTTTCTTTCTTTCTGTTTTTCTTCTTAAGAACATGTTTTTATTGATTTGAGAGAGAGAGGGGAAGGGAGAGGAAGAGAGAGATAGAAACATCAATAATGAGAGAGAAACAATGATTGGCTGCCTCTTACACCCAACCCCACTGGTGCAAGCCTGCATGTGACCTGATCAGGAACTGAACCAGTGACTTCTCTTGGTGACTCTCAACCAACTGCACTGGCCGGGGCTCCAATTCTTATTTTTGAATCACTTGCCTTGTGCCTGCACCACTGATCTCTGCTTCCGTTGTCACATTCCCTTCTCTGCCACTCCCGATTCCCTCTTATGAAGACTTGTGTGTTTCCTCTGGGTCCCCCTGGATAATCCAGGATAATTTCTCCATCTCAAGATTCTTAACTTAACCACATCTGCAAAATCCCTTTTGCTGTGTAAGGGAACATGTTTGCTGGTTCTGGGGGTTAGGACGAGGACATCTTGTGAGGTCCTTATTCTGACTACCACACCATCCTGCCTGTGCCGATCCAGTATCCTGTGCCTCACCAGGTCCTGGACCAACAGGGCCCACGTTCTGTCCCACACGGAGGAAGGAGGAGTGTCCCCTCAGACCTTGGCCTGCTTTCCTAAAAGTTTCTGGCTTGTTCTCCCCTCCCCCACGTACATCCCCACCCACCCCAAGCAGAGGAGGAATACTTAGCAAACTAGCAGTATGAACCAAACAGGTGAGTGATGGGCCTTGGTGCGTGTGCGTTCATTCATCTAGATTGGGTTGTATACATTGGTCAGGTTCTTAGTTCTATTTTCATTCCTCGGTCAGCTGGCCCCATCCATGTGTGTGTGTGTGTGTGTGTGTGTGTGTGTGTGTGTGTGTCCTATAGTGCCAACTTAGTTTTATTCTGCTCCTAATTCACATAGAGTAATTTCTCTCAGCTCCCTTGAATTCCTCCTTCCAATCTCTCTGGCCGACCCCGTGGTTCCAGGTAAAACTCTACCTCTCGGCCATCTTGTCTCCAACTCAGTGGTTTCCCTGGATTCCTTCCAGCAGCAGCCTTTTCCAGACCCGTTTTGTCTGTCTGAATAAATTCCCCGCAGAGATGTGGTTTTCAGACTTATTTTTAGCTGCAGAAGAACCCCTGGTTGAAATGAAAGCCTAATATATAAAGCAGATGGAATGGAGCCGTTGGGGAGGGGGAGAGCCCGCACCCCCAGCCGGGCCCCTCCTCTGCCCCACTCTTCCCAGGGCCCCTCTGGGCCCAGTTTGAAGACCAGGCCCTGCCCACCTGAAGCCTGGCCCTGCCCATTGGCTTCTCCTCCGTTAACAGTCGCTTTCCCTATTGGCTTTGCCAACATGAGGCATTTTTTTCTCTCTTCACTTTGCTCATGCTCTTTGAAGGTCACGTTTACCCCCCAAAGCACAACATTTTAACTTCCTCGTCTCTGCCTCATGTGTTACCATGTGGGGCTTCCTCTCACCTGCTTGTGTCCCACCTGTTCATGGCTGCAGGGATGGAGGCCATGCTGAACTGGGCTGGCCAGCCAGCTGCACATCACCTGGCCTTCCCACTCAGACTGTAGCTCTCTGGTTACTGGGCAGTTGACCTATTTTTTCCAGAGAATTCTTTTTGCTCACAACTACTTTGGAGGAGCAGAAACGCTTCCACCTCAGGGAGGCCCAGCTTTCAATGTGCCCATTGGGGGTGGGGCAGAGCCATGAGCAAGAGCTTCTGGCAAGTCACATGGGGTTCCTTATAAGTTGGTATCCACCCCTGTCCTTGAGCCCCGCCTCCCCGCCAGGTTTGGAGTGGGGTTCCCTCCCCAGCCGGCAGCTCTGGACCACAGGGGTTGCCCCAGGAGGCCCTGTAGACACCAGGACCGGGACCTGTGAACGTCTCCGTGGCCCATCACCTGAGGGCATCCTGCAACACAGGGAGCTTACAGTCTCCCTGGCATGGAGTCCCTTCCTGGTCCTGCTCTTTTCTCACCCTGAAGAACTAATTACTCCCGTACCTCGTCTTGTATTCATAATTGTGTACTCTTTTTCTCCAAGAAAGCCTTCCAGATTCTACAAGCTCCAGGCCCCACAAAACCTGGATGTGTCCCTGAGAACTCGGGGCTCTCCTAGGGGACCCAGGGATCCACGTGTTAAAGGAGCCTCTTCTGTGAAAACAGGCAGAGATTCTCATCTCCAGCACTTTCTGGGGCATCTCTAGAGCTCTCTGTACAGGGCGTCCATGCCAAAAGCTCCGGCGGAAGGCAGCAAGGACTAAGTTTTGACAGGCTTCCCATCCCATCCCCGCAGTGTCTGCTGTGGAACTCTGAGGCGGGGACAGCCAGGAGGCCAGGGGAGGCTGCTTTCTGCGGGCTGCCCCCCCTCCCCCACAACTCCCACCCCTCCACCCCACCACAGGCTCCACATTCAGCCTTGGTGCAAACTCTGGCCAGACTTCCTGGAGGAGGAGTCAGACAATGGTTCCTTCTCTCTGGAACAGCTTTCCACCAGGCCAGGATCCTGGGCTAGGCCTCAGCCTGGCAGGGCTGCCATTTCACTGGAATTCCTAAATCTCGCTTTTAAGAGTCATGTTTGCAAGGTGGGCAGGATTGCCTGCCTGGCTGGAGCATCTCGGGACTTGTGACCCCAGGCCTAGGACCCAGCAGGCTCCACGGGTCTCTCTTGCTCTGTATTGTTTCACAGGCGTTGATCCAGGTCAGACATGAAAGCCAGAGACAGCAAGCACCAAACACAGGCCGTGGGTTAAAGCGAGCCCACAGCGCTGCTCTTTCCCAATTCCCAACAAAATGAAAGGGAGTAGACAAGACCACAGGGGAATCGTACTGTGAGCAAAAATGCAATCAACTTCAAACTTGGCGCCCAAAGAAAGATCGAAAAGGTTTTGGCGTGGTGAGGAGTGGCACAGCATAGCTCTGCGCCCTACCCTGTCCTCGATGCCCAGACATTGACAATATCCTGAACATTCTCTCTAGCGCCCGAATAGGAAAGGAAACAGATGTGAGTTGTGCCCTTATATTCTTCCTCTTCTGAATGAGCAGTATTAAAATGTGCGTGGGGAGAAATAGGGGAAGCGGGGAACATGATCCACTGCGCTGACTCAGCCGATGGAAATAAAGGCTCCAGAGCAACACTCCAACTTGAGAAAGGGATCTAAAGCCTGGGTTACCTCCCTTCCTTGGGGATAGTGTCCTCCTCTCCAGCCCCGATCGGGTGGCATGAGCCTGTGCGGGACACTCATCGGAACCCTGGGACAGGAGCTCACGCGGCTGTTCCAGCGAAGACTGCACTCTGCTCCTGCTGAGCTCTCCTCTCCCCTCCTCCCCCCAGACGGCCAAAGCGTGTACAGAATGCAAATACCCAGCCTCTCACTTTGCTCCAAGGGAAAAACACACTGGTCTCAAACGGTGGGGAGATGGTCGGTAAGCCCCCTCTCCTATCATGTTACAACAGCATAACAAAGTTCTGGACAGAGCTACCAAGCCAAGATGACAAGCAATGGATGCAAACACATGGCAGCAAATTATTAGAGAAAAATAAATAGAGGGAAGACAGGGAAAAAAGACCAGGGCTCCACCCCCTCCCCCTCCCGCAAAAGGAAAATCTTCTCAACTGCTTCACTTATAAAATGACTTAATAAGAACATGAATTTAATAAATTGGAAGCTGAAAGTTTGGATGATAAAACAAGGAAATTGATGGAAAGGAAACACATTGAGAGCAAGAAAATACGATTATAGGGAGAAACCAAGATGGCGGCAGAGGTAAACACCTAAACTGCTGCCTCGCACAACAATTTCAAAACTACAACTAAAAGACAGAACGGACACCATCCAGAACCACAGGAAAGCAGGCTGAGTGAAAATTCTACAACTAGAAGGAAGGAGAAAAGCTCACAGAGAATTGGAGGTACGGCAAAGGGGCTTTGTGCGCGCAGAGAGGAAGGGCGGCTGAGAGCCTGGCTGACTTCCTCTGGCGGAAGGGGGAAGGAAGCCTCCGACCGCACTGAACCCCAGTTCTGACTGCACTGAACCCCAGTTCCAGGCGAACCCCTGGGGACCCACGCTCTTACGGGGGGAGTCTGGACTCTCGGGCGGAGACTCGAGCTGGGAAAGGCAGAAGTCTGAAGGCGCACGGGGGCCAGTGCGCACAAAGGCTGCGGGGGTTGCCACAGGCTTTCCCTAGTGGAGGGGAGTCAGAGGATTCTGACTGCACTGAGCCCCAGTTCTGACTGCAGTGAACCCCAGTTCCAGGCGAGCCCCTGGGGACCCACGCTCTTGTGGGGGGAGTCTGGACTCTCGGGCGGAGACTCGGGAGCCGGGGAAGGCGAAGGACTGAAAGCGCACGTGCGCGCAGGGGCGGGGCTGACAGGAAGCCAAGACTGAGGCCCCACCCCATCCAAGCTGAGCACAGAGGCTATTGCAATTTGGCAAGTCTAATCCTATAAGGCTGTCTCCAGCACCGGGCTTCTCCCAGCATAGACACAGCTGATCCTTACAGCCAACTGACCCGGAGGTCAATTCTTCCCAGTGATACCAACAACAATAAAGACTTAATTACAACAAGTCTGTACACACAGTCCACAAAGGGGTGCACCAAGAGTGTCCACCTCAGGTTAACTGGGGAAGCAGACCCACTGGGCCATATTGGAAACCTAGCACAAATATCTACCTTACCAACTCAGGGAATCAGTGAAAATGCGGGGTCAAAGAATCAGATCACAAACGAAAGAAATGGAGGAAAACAAACGACTGGATATAGAATTCAAAACCACGGTTATAAGACTTTTTAAGAATATCCTAGAAAAGGCCGATAAATATAACGAGACCCTCGAAGATATGAAAAAGGACCAACTAGAAATTAAACATACACTGACTGAAATAAAAAATATTATACAGAGACCCAGAAACAGAATAGAGGAACACAAGAATCAAGTCAAAGAATTGAAATACAAAGAAGCAAAAAACACTCAACCGAAAAAGCAAAAAGCAAAAAAAAAAATCCAAAAAGTTGAAGATAATGTAAGAAGACTCTGGGACAACTTCAAGCGTACCAACATCAGAATTATGGGGGTGCCAGAAGAATAGAGAGAGAGCAAGATACTGAAAACCTATTTGAAGAAATAATGACTGAAAACTTCCCCCACCTGGTGAAAGAAATAGACTTACAAGTCCAGGAAGCCCACAGAACCCCAAACAAAAGGAATCCAAAGAGGACCACACCAAGACACATCATAATTAAAATGCCAAGAGCAAAAGACAAAGAGAGAATATTAAAAGCAGCAAGAGAAAAACAGTTAGTTACCTACAAGGGAGCACCCATACGACTGTCAGCTGACTTCTCAACAGAAACTATGCAGGCCAGACGGGAGTGGCAAGAAATTTTCAATGTGATGAATAGCAAGAACCTACAACCAAGATTACTCTACCCAGCAAAGCTATCATTCAGAATTGAAGGGCAGATAAAGAGCTTCACAGATAAGAAAAAGCTGAAGGAGTTCATCACCACCAAACCAGTATTATATGAAATGCTGAAAGGTATTCTTAAAGAAGAGGAAGAAGAAAAAAGTAAAGAGAAAAATTATGAACAACAAATACATATCTATCCACAAGTGAACCTAAAAATCAAGTGAATTAAAAACCTGAGGAGCAGAATAATCTGGTGAATATAATAGAATCAGGGGCATAGAAAGGGAGTGGACTGATAATTCTCAGGGGGAAAGGGGTATGGGGGGTTCAGGAAGAGAATGGACAAAAATCATACACCTATGGATGAGGACAGTGGGGGGGAGGTAAGGGCAGAAGGTGGGGTGGGAAAGGGGTGGAGGGGAGCTATGGGGGGAAAAAGGAGAAATAATTGTAATAATCTGAATAAAGATTTATTTAAAAAAAAAAAGAAAATACGATTATAGAACAAATAAATACATTAGAACCGATAAGGAAGAGAATGGACCCCACTGAAATTCTAATCACTGAGTCGGGGCATGTAAACAAGGTAAAGAGATTTAAGAAATCAGAATGAATAGAAACAGAACACTGGTGAAGATGACCCCATATAAGGATTATTTTATCCCTAAAGAAAAGAAATAAAAAATAGAGGCAAAAGAGCATGTCAAATGCAGGAAAAAAAAAGACTAACACTGCAGATTGAGAGACATGTAATGTTCCAGAGAAGCTTGGTTCAGAATGTTTAATACCAAGGCATACCTTAGTTAAGAAGAAGAGTGACTTCCTTAGGAATACAAGCAGGAAAAAAAAGTCACCTATGAGGGGGAAATTCAGGCCCACCTCAGGCCTCTTCCCAGAAGAAAAAGGAGCTAAACCTACCACATTCAACGGGAAAGAAATTGAAATAGAAAAATATTATATGCAGTCAAGGTGGTCCTAGTGTAATGGCAACAGAAAGACATTCTTTAATAACCAAAACCCTCTTGAAAAAACAGCTTAAGGATGAAATTCAGTCTATTAAGAGATGAATTGAAACAACTTGCCAATGGGGAAGCCTCAATCAAAAGACCAGTGGAGCTGGCGTTGGTGGTACAGTGGTGAGCATAGCTGCCTTCCAAAAGCCCAGTAGAGAGTATTGAAGTCATTTAAATCTACACTGTATTCCAAGTGTCAACCAAAAAGTTTAGGCTGTAATGATGAATAAAAAGCAGTTATTTGAGCAAAAATAAGGTGCAGCCCAGGAGACACAGATACAGGTAACAATTCAAACTGCTCTGGGGAGAGAGCAAAGAAGGGCTGTTTTTGTAAAGGCAAAAATCACGAAGTGTAATTATTTCGTGCAAATGAGGGTTGCTGACTAGGTTAACAGGGATTGGTTAGTTCCGATATGCAAACGAGGGAAGTGAAAACTACAAGAAGGACGTAAAGTCCATACGTGTCCATGCAGCAGTTCCAGAGTGTTTATGACTCAGCCTTGAGCTGAGTTTAACAATAGTTTAGCCACTGAGGCACAATCCATGCATAGGCTGCAAAGGCCCAGTAACCTAACAGCCTCCTGGCTCAATTTAAAAAGAAATCCTTACCTGAGGACATGTTTCCACTGATTTCCAGAGAGAGGAAAGGGGAGAGAGAGAGAGAGAGAGAGGAGAGAGAGAGAGAGAGAGAGAGAGAGAGAGAGAGAGAGAGAGAGAGAGAGAGAGATCAAGCCTGCAACCTGGATATGTGCCCTGACAGGGAATCGAACCTGCCACCTTCTGGTGTACAGGACAATACTCCACCACTGAGCCACACTAGCCAGGGCCCGACTCAATTTTAAGTGACTCTCTAAGTAATGCTTATTCCATTTTTTTCTCATTATCACAATGCAATTGCATAACTATGCAATTATGTTTTTACAGAACATAAAATGATTATCATTAACCTGGATAATATAAAGATAACTAGAGGCCCGATGCACAAAATTCATGCAAGAGTAGGCCTTCCTTCCCCTGGCTGCTGGCACCGGCTTCCCTCTGGCACCTGGGACCCAGGCTTCCCTTGCAGCCCTGGCTTCATCCGATAGGTTGTCTGGAATGATGGCCTGTCTAATTAGCATATTGTGCTTTTATTATTACAGATAGTATAAGAAACCAAAGTCACGGTCAAAAGAGATGGAAAGATGGGAAGAATCATGGGAGCTAATAATATACACACATAATTGAAATGTGTAGTTAAAAAATGACTCCAGCCTGGCCTGTGTGGCTCAATGGTTGAGCATCTACGAACCAGTAGGTCTCGGTTTGATTTCAGTCAGGGTACATCCCTGGGTTTCAGGCTCAATCCCCAACAGGGGGCGTACAGGAGGCAACTAATCAATGATTCTCATCATTGATGTTTCTATCTCTCTCGCCCTCTCTGAAGTCAATAAAATATATTTTTAAAAATGACTCCAATCTCTTAATGCTTTTCACAATTTCTGTTTAACCTCAGAGGTATCTTTTAGGAAGTAATATCTCTTGTGGTCAAGACACATTATTTGAAGTTCAACTCTTCCTTCAGTTTCACTTCAACTTCTTTTAAATTCAAGTAAAATTAAATTTAATACTTTTAATTGAAATAGCATATGTATTATGGTCCAATTCTTATAAAAAATCCCTAATGAAATTTCCTCCAATGTGCAAACAAGCATAGAAAGCTTTCTTATATAATTTAAAAATAAAATAGAATGATCATTCTGTAGTTGATTCTCAAAGGTGGTATACAGCTGATTATATTTTCTTGCTTGTCATTTTTAAGTATTTTAACATTCCAATAAATAAACAAAAATTTTTAAATATTAGAAAAAATATTTTCAGGCTTCTCATTGGAACGGATAAATAATCCAGAAACAGATTTGGCAGAGGTTGCTGCTATCTCTCAATGTTGACCCTGCTCACATTTTATGGAATTCTTAGCTGTACACATGATGGCTAGAATAAAGACCCCATTTCCCAGTTTTGGCCAATAGGATGTAAGCAGACATGCCATGTGGCAGCTTCTGGAATCATTTGAGAGTGTTTACTCATTTTCTCTTTATCACCTTCATTTCCTCCTGCTGCTTGGAATGCAAAAGTCATTATATGGGACCATGAGGTCAAGCCCTTTCAAAACAAAACAATATAGAAGGTGTGTGTAGAATATCACATGCCCTAGACTACCTGTCTGGGTAACATGAGAAAAAAAGGCATTTCTGTCTTGTTGAAGCAAATGAACATAATCCTAACTCATCTACAGAGTGCCACACACATGTAGAAATTTAGTCTGTGATACTATTTGCATTGTAGATCATTGGGGAAAATGGAACAATTGGCTTGGCACACACATAAACAAATCACTGATGGACCTAAATGTGACAAAAATGTTTTTAATGTTTTATAAGGAAATACAAAGAGAATATCTTTATGAGTTTGAGATAGGGGAAAGGTTTTTTATTTTATTTTTTTAAGAGGCATTATAGTGAAAACCATAAAGGAAATAATAGAAAAACATTACAACATCAACATTTTAAACTTCCAATGAAAAGAGACTATAACCAAAAGTAAAAGACAAACAACAGAGAAGTCTGTCATACTCAAGTTCAATGAGTGCTGGGTGTGTATGGGGTGGGGTCAGAGGAGTGATGAGCTAAGTTTGAGGAGAGCTGTATATTCCCTTTACCTGTAACACAGTGACAGTGCATCGCAGCTGATCAAAATCTCTGAGGACTTCTACAGAAACCTTTTTCTGTGTGGAACTCAGCATTCCATACATGTAGTTATTTAACTGTGGGACCACTCTGGGTGTGTATGTAACATCTGTGAACTTCTCCTGGGTGTATAAGGGACATTTTGAAATGCTGCCATAAGAAATAACACTTTGACTCATGTAAAATGATTGTTGCATTTACCTTTATGTCCCCACAGGTGATATACTCCTTCTGTACTTCTGATCAGTAGTAGTATTGAATGGGGGAGGAAGAAGTGGGGAGAGGAAAAGGTAGAAGGGTCAGGAGGAGGGGGAGGAAGAAGGAGAAGGAAAAAAAGAGGAAAAAGAAGAAAAATAAAAATAAATTTGGGGTTTGGGGAGTACGTATAAATTCTTTTAGTAGAGTGAACATATCCTATGGAAGGAAGTCAGCTGTAATCTGGGTGTTCAGTTCTCATGGCCATCAGCTGGGCTGCTAGAAGCAGGTATTTTGAAATATGCCCAACTAGGGGGGAAAAAAGACCATTTTAAAGATACTTTAGGGCAAATCCTCGTGCGTTGTGATACAGAAAATGGCAGTTGGGACAGATTTCTTACCAGTTATTGAAAAAAAAAAAAAAGGAAACAAAAGATAAGGCCTGAGATGATCAACTCAACAGTAAGGCCTTTGTAGTCTAGAGAGGGAGATTTTATTAAACATTTTATTTCAAGTATAGTTTAAAAGCCCTTTACTTATTTTATCTCATTTAATCCTGTGACATAAGTACTATAATTATTCTCATTTTGGGGATGAGGAAAGGGAGGCACCCTTAACTAAATTGCCTAAGGTTAAAAGCTAGCACGGGATGGAGGCAGGATTCCAACCCAGGTGGTTTGCTGTAAGTCCAGCTCCCTAACCCACTGCTCTGTGCATTTCTTGTAGATATATAATGCAGCACCTGGAACACGATGATCGCAAGGGGGACGAAATGAAAACAGAGTCAGAAAGATCCAGTGGGATGTGAGTTCACCTTAGGGTCAAGCTTTGGTTGCCTGGGAGAGAAGGGAGAGGAAAGCCATTTCAGGGTGAGAAGGCCAGCTGCCTGAAAGCTGGTGGAAACACCATCCAGTGTGGAAGGACTAGGAGACCCTCTTAAAGCCAGGTGTGCCGAGTCCAGATGTGGTCTTCAGGAATCACCAGCCAGCACACGTTTCTGAATAGAAGGGACAGGCCAGTTGTTTCTCAGGAAGATATTGGGGAGCCAGGGGTGTGTGTGTGTGTGTGTGTGTGTGTGTGTGTGTGTGTGTGTGTGTGTGTGTGGAGTGGATGAGGCCAGTGGAGGAACAGGAGGCAAATTGGCCACATTCTCAAAGACTGAACAGAAAAGCAGGGGGAAGAGAAAAGAAAAGGTGGGTTTCAGAGGATTGGGAGCTGGATGTTATATGGTCAGTGAAAAGGATCAGAGCCCCCTGACAACTTCCGCTTGGGCAGAGGTGTTAGCTTTCTGAGTTTTGTGCACGTTTTGGGTAGTGAGATTAGCAGAGAGAATGCACACGCATTGGGAGTAGTGGTTCTCTTTGCCCAGAATCCATTAAGACGTTGCCCTAAGCCCTTTGGGGCAGGTAGGGTGATGGTCACTTGCAATGTGATGTCTTGACCATCAAGCTAGCCTTTTCTATTGCTCCAATCCCGGGCCTGAACTGCGCCTCCTGCGCATTCCCATTGCGCAAGGCGCTGAAGGCTGGTGCCTGGCCCAGGAAGGCCGCCGGGCCGGACGCGCGGGTCCCGCCCTGGGTCCCGCCCTGGCTTCGACCGGAGCATCAGGTGGGGGTCAGGGCACCAGCTTTAGAGGCTGAGGCGGCGCAGTCAGCGCATCGACACATTGGCTGGTGTCCCAGTGCCTTTGCAGGCTCCGACGTGGTGAAGGCAGCTTGGTAGGGGAGACCCCTGGGGCGCACGCAGCACCCCACTCTCCTCCCACGGAGCCGGCTTCCTAGGGCGCGGGCGGAACACTCCCACGGGCTCGGCCCAGGGACACGCGGCAGGCCGGCGGGCACTGGCCCCCCAGCACTGCCCTCCCCGGCCCCCCAACTCGCAGACTACAAGTCCCAGCAGCCCGCGCAGCCGGCACCTCCCGCCTCGCCGCGGAGACCCCCGGCGTCCCAGCGGCAGGGCTCGGGCTGCGCTCTTGGCGGGGCCGGGCGGGGGGGCCGGTCCCGCGGGCGGGGTGGGGGCGGCTCCGCTGCTTCTCTCCGCCGCCGCCGACGAGGGGAGTTTCCAGGAAGTGGCCATATTGGATCCATTCAGCCGCAGCCGCCGGGCGGAGCGCGTCCCGCAGCCGGCTCGTCCCCGTCGCCGCCCGGCTGCTCTTCCCACCCGCCCGCCCCTGCGGAGCTCGCCATGGCGGCCACGGACCTGGAGCGCTTCTCGGTGAGGGCCGGGCTGGGCCGCGGCGCGCGCGGGTGTCGGGGGCACGGGGCGCGGGGAGGGGCCGCCCTGCAGCTGCCGGGGCGCGAGCCGGGCTGTCAGCGCCGCGCGGCGGGCCTCGACGCCCCGCCGGCTTGGGAACACCGGAGCGGGCTCTTCGCAGCGTCAGCCGGGGGTCCTGGGGCGTCGGCGGGGGCTCCTCGCCAGGCAGCTGGCGTGCTCGCCCTCCTTGGGCGCAGGAGAGTCAGGCCCCTTTCGCGGGAAGGAAGGAGCCTATACCTACCCGCCTGGCTCCGGCCAGGTGCGAGTGCAGACTGGGACCCTGGGGGCGGGAGGGGAGGATCCCCGATACTCCGCACCCCCATGTTCCTGGGCATTTCTCTCTGCACCGCTGGGGAGAATCTTGGCCTCACAGGTGCTGTTGGATGGGCACCACCAGTGAGGATGAAGCCCTAGGGACCCAAGGGGGACCCCAAATGAGCTCAGGGCAGTGGCAGATCGGGTCCTGAAGACCCTGCGCCTGCTTTTCCTTCCCCCTCCACACCCCCCACCCCACAACAAGCGACGGAATCCTGGTTGCGATTCCAGGCAGAATCGGCCTCAGTGGTCAGGTCTGAGGCTGCCATTCCCCAGGAACTGGAGCGGTGCCAGATTTGGCCCAGTAGATGTTTGTCTGGGCCCCAGTTCGGGTATGCTTTCTGCCGGACGAAGGGCTCCGCAGGGGGCTCTGGGCCTGAGCCTTCCAATGGCCAACTTCCTAAAGGTTTTTCTAATTCAGCGGGGGGAAGGGGCCCTTCTGGGGTTGTGTCTGCATGTGCCCCGGTGTCCAAGGCTGGATCTGGGTGTGTCTGGGAGGCTGGGCTGTGACAGTGAAGGAAGCTGTGTCCTCTTGCCTGCCTGTGAGCCCTGGTGGCAGGGGCAGGGGAGGGAGAGCACTGGGCTGTTGCGGGGAGTGGGAAGGGGGAATGCTGAATATGTGACTGATAAGGAATCGGTTCTAGGGCTAAATAAGGGAGCTAGGACTTATGTAATTACTGCTATAAATACAGTCATGTGAATTTATATATATGTAAATTTTCCCTTTAACCTGAAAATACATTTGTTGGTCTACTTTGGAAATATGCATAACTAAAGCAGGAGCTCTTGGTTTCATAACTTCTAGACTGGGGTGTTCTATTTCCACTGGGGAGGGGACTGTGTCCGTTAAGTAAGTTTAGATACAGGAGGAGAGATTCAGAGGTTGGATCAGAGATTCACCTCTCCTCTGCACGGCACATGAGAATTTATGTCCCCAAGGAGGGCAGTGCCTGCATCCTAACAGACCTGCTGATTAGCGGAGGCAGGAGACCTGTGAGTGTGTGTGTCTGTGTGCATTTTCTCTGCCCAGCTGACCAGAAAGTTATGTCTGAGGCTTGTCTGTCTGTGGCCAGAGGTTGCTCCAGCAGTTGGTCTTGCAGGTGGGAGTGGTATGTAGAGTAACCAGAATCGGACCACCTGACTTGCTGGCCATGTCGGGCAAGTTATTTAACCCCTCAGTGTTCTCATCTGAATAATAGGGTAAAAATATGACGTCCCTCAGAGGGTTATTGTGAGGATCCAATGAGAGGGTCCAGGTGAGGTGCTCAGAGCGATGTCTGGCACATGGTAAGACACCACACATGAGAGATGATACCTAGAGCCCATGTAGGTGTGAAGACTGGCCCTGTGTAAGAAGGCAGCCGAGAACACGTTTGTTATATGGCACCCTTCCGAGGGGCTCCCATCCCCGCCTGTCCAGAGCTTGTCCTCAGAGACCGAGCTGAGAGGCCAGGCGGGCTGGAAAGGCCCTTTCCTTCCGATTCCTAGGTTTGCTCTCTGGGAGGAGTTTGGGTGTTACCCCCATGGTGAGCTGAGGCACAGAGAGGGGACTGACTCTGGTGAGGGTGTACAACCTGAGCTCTGGGGTCTGGTTACTGTGCCAGGTTCAGCTGGTTGGATGGATGCCTTCCATGCCCTGTACAGTCTGGGCCATCAGACTCCTAGGAGGACTTGGAGAGGGTTGAATTTGAGTGGAGACGTTGGGTGGGGTTTGGGCCTGAATTTAGGAGTCTGGACTCCATTCGCCTCTCCTGGCTTGTCATCCTGGGAAAATAATGTCTTCCTTTATCTCGCTATAAAACAGGCACAACCATACTGATATGCTTCAAAGAGTTCATTGAAGGTTAATTGCCGTCTATGGCATGTTCAGAAATATGCTTAGGTGTCTCTCCAGCCCCAGGGTTGACTTTGGTGTTAAGCAGTGGCCACGAGGCTCTGATCTAATTGAGCTATGGCAGGTCTACACTGCCTTTTGGGCTGGGTCAGTGGTCAGATCAGCCCTGGAGGGCTGGGAACTCCTAACTCGGAGCTTAGATGAGCATGCAGAGTTGTACTTTGAGGTCAGTGTGTGCTGGGTTCCCATTCCCCACATAGCGTGATGTAAACACCACAGGCTCAGCAGCCTTTACATCTTGGCTTAGTCCTGCTCAACCCTAGATCCTCCGTGGGTTACGGTCAATATCTCCTGGACTAGTGTGTCTGGGACAGCCATCAGAAGATTTCCGTTGCCTCTAGCCTTCCTTGGGCAAGCAGATTTCTAACCACTCTTGCTCTGCTCCTCCTCCTTACTGGGTCCCAGTCCCAGGGCTTACCCTGTCTTGCCTTTGAGGGCCATCTCCTGTCAGAATCTCATGGGGCAGGGCTCCCACACTGTGGTGAGGGAGGCTTTAGGGCGGGGTTGGAAGGGTGGGAGGTGGGAGGTGGGGGTAGGGTAGGGGAAAGTAGAGATATGAGAGGGAGAGGGAAGAAGCTGCAGTGTGGCAGCCTCACACCTGGCATTCCTCCCAGCCTGTCACCCCCCCTCCCATGTCCGCTCTATCCCCAGCACCATCTGTCACTTCTGTTGTCACCCCTGTAATCTTGACACTTCCCCAAGAAGCAGACTATCTACGGAGTGCCTATTCCCTCACTGAAGCTAGAGCTGGTGGGAAGGGACAGCAGGAGGCAGCCCTCTCACCCACATGGGACTCTGTCACAGAGTGGTACCTCCTTGTCCTGTACAAATGGCCAGTAACCTTGCTGAGCTGTCCCAAAGGAGAAATGAGAGCTGAGCAAGAGACGTCCGTGTAGCTCTGAGTGCCTGATGGTGTTGAGGGGTCATAAGTGAGCCCTACCTTCCCCTGGGTGCTGGGTCTGTCCTGCTCTCCCTCCTTCATGGGCATCGTGTCATGCTATGGGTGCTCATGTTAGTAACTTTTGCCTGGGATCTTGACAGGTCAGAGCAGGGAGGCTGGTAGGAGGCATTTGTGATCCAAAGGAGCACATGATAAGGAACTACCCAGGCCACGAACAGAGAGGGTAGCAAGAAGGAGACTGATCACAATGCCAAGGAGATGGGAGAATGGATTGAGGCTGGGAACGCAGGGCCTCACTTTTGTCAAAAGTTGAATGGCAGGGAGGGCACTGGATGCTTTGTATCCATCATCTCGTTGATACCAGCAGCCTGTAGTTGGTAAGGATGCAGACTGGGCATTGACAAGTTTGGGACTGAGACCCAACCCCAGCACTGGTATCCCTTGAGATGGCAGAGAGGGTGGATCCCTGTGAGTTGTGAGCCCTAAGGGTGGGCTAGGTGAAGGTGCCTATTTGGGGCAGTAACTACCATGAATGCCTCTGTGGCTTGAGTCCAGCTACTGGAAGCAAGTAGCTGCAGGATGACAGAGCAAAGGGCCTGAGGGCTGGCTGGCCTCCGTGAGTCCCTTGTAGTCAGTTCAGCCTTCCTGCCTCTGTGCTGCTAGCTAGGGTCATGGGATCCCCAGGCATGGCCCCCAAGGCATGAGCTTTGCCAGACAGCCAGATGTGGAGCTGTGCAGGCAGGAGAGAGACACATCTGCCTGGGGAAAGGATGCCTCCCAAGGTCAGCATGCCCTTGTGATAGAGCTGGGGTGTTTTTTGCTGGAGCCATGTGCTTCCTCATGGCTTGTGTGAGGAGCCATGGCTGGGAAGAGGTGGTGGAGCACAGGGCAAGGGGCATCTTGACTATAACATCAGTTGCCCTGCATGGTCTTGAGCCAAATTAGATATCCTCTTCCTCAAAATATATGGCTTCCAGGTGGTCCTTGGTCCCTATCCTGGAGGCCTCATTAGAGGGACAGAACCAGGGGAGAAGAGAATAAGGGCCTATTTCAGATTTCAGGAAGTGGCTATTCTGTGAGGGGTCTCCTGGGCTTGGGGCACCTGGAGCCTAGGGTTCAGGAGGGGGCTGTGGACATGGACCCAAGTGCACTTATTAGACCGGACTGTAGGGCCTGGGTGTTAGTCTGATACTCTCTCTGTTGCTGGGGTGAATGGGGCAAGCAATAGAGAAGTATAACAGTGCTGACCCGAGCTGCCGCTGGCCCATATTGGTGCCCATGCATTCCTCTGTCCCCTCCCAGCGCCCGCATCCATCCTGGGGTTGGAGGGGTCAGGGTCACCTTTGCTGCCCACATTCCCCTTTCCAAGGGTGGTATCCCATTCACTGTGAAGCACAGGTGCCCGCTTCCAGCAATGTCCGGACCACTTGTGGCTTTCCCTGCTGCAAGGCCTAGAGGGCTGCCACTGGAGTCCCTGAGCCAGTTGGAAAAGTATGATTGTCTGGGGTTCCAGTACCTTCCAAGGCCCAAAGAACCCCCCCCCCCCCCCAGCTCCCTGGTGGGATGGACCACTCCCTCTCAGGCCGCACACACAGCGAAGCCCAGGAATGTGAGTGTGTCTTTGGCCTGGAGTGGGGTGGGTGGACCCAGAAACCAATAACTGTGCCCTTGGCTTCTTAGAAACCTGATTTTGAAATGAGAAATGTGAAACAAGCCACCCCAAATTACTAAGCGGCAGCCCTGGCTATCTGTGTTGGCGCCATGAAGGTTGATCCCTACTCACGTCTTCTCCCCAGCTTTCTGTTGCCGCCATAGAGATATTTTCGTTCCCAGGTGGCCTCTTGCTTTGGGACAGGCATATCCTGCCTCTGTTCTTCTTTCCTGGGCCAGGTTAGCAGCATTTTCACCCCATCTCCTCCCACATATTCCCCTTGGTTATTTCCCGTAACCTTTGACCTCAGCTTAGTGGCTTGCTGTGGAATCCTGGGACCAGAGCCTAAGCCTTTCCTGGGAAAATTCCTCAGATTCCTGTCAGACTCAAGGACAGTTGTGCTGTGACCATGGGTTCTGGCCAGAGGCCTCTGCTCTGGCTATTTACGGCCCAGGCTACTTAGAGTAGTTAGAGTGGGGGGTCGGTGGTTTGTGCCAGAAACATGAGGGGAGGATGCTCCCAGTGGCATAGTGACTCCTGGGTCCATTGCAGGACTTAATAGCTCTCCTGGGGAGTGGACTTCCTGCCTGCCTGGCAGGGTGCTCAGGCCAGTGGGTGCCAAGCATGGGAGCCTGGGGGATGGGGGTGGAGAGGGGAAGAGTGTTGGAAGTCCAAGGCACCAGAGAAGAAACCTCTGTGGAAGGCCTGGGGTACGCCTGCTCTTTGTCCTGGATTCAGGAGCCAAGTACACTTATGGTGCGGCAGTACCTCTCTCTTCTCCCACCCCAACGACCAATCTAGTTTGGGAGGTTTGATCTTAAAGGTATTTATTCACTCACAGCTTCTTTGATTCTGTTGGTTCAGACATTCAGCAGATTTCCAATTCCGTCTGCATAAAAACCTGTTTTTGTGTGGGCAAGCTGTGAGACATGGTCTCTCCCCAAATTCTACTTCTCTTCTTGGTAAAAGAGGCAGCTTCTCTTTGCTGGTGATTAGGGCTGCTCCAGAAGGCCCAGACAGAGCGTTTCCTGGTTAGGAAAAGGATGTCCTAGTTATCCACTGGGCTGCATAACAAAATGCCATTCTCCACTTTGTTCTGGACGGCCGGGCATGGAGGAACGCAGCTGGCCTGAGCAGTTATTATTTTGGTTGTTGTCTTTGATGTGCCAAAGAAATGATGACATAGAAGCTTGGAGCCTGGCTCAGGAGCCAAAAGCTTGTTAGTGATTAGAGAGGGGATAATGGCCCTGTGGAGTTTCCCACTGTGTGTATGGAGCCCAGAGCTGCCAACTCTGTCCTGGAGCTTTGCGGAGACAGTTGGAGGCACCCCCCCCCCCCCCCCCCCCCGCACCAAGCCAGCACCCCAGGGAGCTGGGTGTGTGAAAGCGGCAGAAGCAGCTGGTGCCTCCTCTCCTTGGAGCCAAGTTAAGTTTCCCAGCCCAAAGGCTCCTCCCGTGGAGCAGTCTCCTGTGGGTCTCCATGCCCCACGTAGGGAGACGGAGTATATCGTCCTTCCCTACCAGATCCAGGTAGATGAGGTTGCAGACTGTCAGACCATTGGTTGGGCCAGGTACAGCCCCAGACATGTTGTGTTGTGCCCTCATGGTATTCTCAATTTGTACTAGTTTTCAACTAATTTAAAAATTAGAGGGGGAGGGAGCGGCTGGGGAAAGGTTAATGGGGGGAAAAGGAGACGTACGTAATACTTTAAACAAAGAATTTAAATAAATTAAAAAAAGGAAACTGTAATAAAATAAAATAAAAATAGAGGTTCCACTTAAAAATCTAGATTTCTAGATTCTCATAAAAAATTGGAAGATATGGCAATACAAGGTCTGCATTCCCACATTTGGCTGGAATTGCAGAATCATGGCTGGTGTGGACTGAGCAGAGGCTCCGCCGGTCCCCACTGTTCCCACCTCTCCCTGGGGGACCCCACACTCTGCTATGTCAGCAGTGGAGTTATGTGGCTGGAGGTGTGGGTCCATTCAGATCCTGGCTGCACCTTTCTGAGCACTTGGGAAAATTGCTTAATCTCTTGGTGGCTCAATGGACTCATCTGTACAATGGTGATAATATTACAGCCTACCTCATAGGGCCGATGTGTGGACTAAAAGAGATTAGAGTCATTCATGGTAAGCACTCGATAACTGTTAGCTGATGTTGTTTTTACTATACTGGTCCCTTTCACCCATTTACATCACCTCTATAGCCTTTTGAGTTTAGACTGAATTAGATTGGGCCTCTGAGGTCAAGAATCTGCTGTCCTCATCTTTTCATTGGCAGCCATCCTGGTGTTTGGCACACGGCAGATGTGCCTAGTGAGCGTGCGTTGAGTGACTGAATGAATGAGTTGGGAGCCTTGTAAGAGCAGGAGAGTCAGTATCGCAGAGTGGTTTGTGGCACAAGGGCTTGCCTGCTCTCACACCCCTGCTCTGCCCTGATTAGTTCTCCAGCTTCTGGGTACCTCAGCTTCCTTACCTATAAAATGGGGATAATAAGTGTTTGCCACACAGGATGGAATGGACTGTGTAGGAGACTGTTAAGATCGCTTGGCTTATTTTTCACAAGTGGTCCTCACGCGAGGTGGTGGTGTCATCATTTGACATCCATTCCTTCTTTTGGTTGTAAACCCTGAGACATTTTACTTTCCACACTGCCCCCCCCACCCCCCCCGCCCCGGCCCCGCGCACACACACACACACACCCTGCTTCCCGCCATTCAAAGAGTTTCACTTTGGAGATTGTAGCAGTCAAGATGCTTTCAATTGCAAGACATAGCCCTGCTCAACTAGCTTAAGCAGTAAAGGAGAGAGATGGCCAGGGGTCAGGGGAAATGCCCACATGGAGGGCAGACACTGGCTCTCTCCTCTGTGATCTCCTTGAATCTGCCATCCTCTGAGCTCCTCCAGTGGTCACAAGATGGTCATGAACTTGGGTCATGTGCCTGTGCCTGAACCAATTGTGGAATTATGCTGATTAGCTCAGGACTATTAGGCCCCACCCCCAGAGTTGGAACTGTGGTCTTACCTGCTAGAGTGCAGGGCTGATAGCCAGGTAGCCAGTGGGGGACATGAAGGTTCTTTCTGAGTTGTGCCAGCTGAGATGTGCCAGTGATGCATTGGAAGCTGCTGGCTCCTCCTAGACTGGGATCCCACAAAGGTCAGCAGAGACACCTGGGGTGTCAGAACAAGCGGGGCACCTTGGATCAGATGTTATTGATGCCAAATATAGGATCAGGGAGGTTGGCATTAGTGACTTAGTGAGCAGGGAGGTCAGCCCAGTCTTCTGAAACCAGGGAATAGCACTCTGTCTCCGTCAGGGCCAGTAGCCATTCTTCTCCGTGTGTACGTGTATGTGTGCATGCAGGCTCTGGAGATGGCACTCCCATGGCCCCTGAGGCTCCCGGGAGGCATTGACTGCCCCAGGGCTGTGGGCTCTGGAGTGACAGGGTGCAGCTGGAACAAGTTGGGGATAAAGACCTCCCTGCACTCCACATGCGTCCCCAGAGGGAACCACGCTATGTGAGTGAAGACAGGCAGCCTTGCGGAGCGTGGAGAGATGGCTCATGTGGTAACCCCCCTGCTTTTAGCATCTGGAGGCTGGAACTGTAAGAATGTGGGGACACCCAGGAACAGGATGGCCTCTGATTCTGTGCAGGTACTCTGCCCCAGAATGCGCACACCTGTGGTTCCCAGACACAGATGACTGGGTGGGTTTTGGCGGCAGACTACGGGTTGTTGGATTGCATCCTGATTGTGTCCCCCTTGGAAGAAGAGGATGAATAAATACTGCAAGCACAGCACGCCTTCAGTCTTGCCTGAAAAGGAAAAAGCTCTAGACGAACGGTTCCGGCCTCCATTTGCCCCTCAGGCCGCCACGAGCAGGTGGAACAGAGACTAGATAGTGCAGCTCGGTGTGAGGTGGGCAGACAGCCCTGATGTTGTAGCAGTTGAGGACTGCGTTCTCTAATTTATAAATGGTAGTGTTGTCTAGCATGCTGGGCATAGTAGGGGGAAGAAGGGAAAACCTGACCTCCCCCAGCTTGCAGCCAAGTTCAAGGAGTTTATTGAAGAGATGGAGAACCAGGATGCATTTAAAAAAAAAAAGGACAACTAACAGTGTAAGGAAATGGTGTCACTGCCAAGCGAGGGGTCAGCAATGTAAGTTCTTAGGGGCCAGGTCAGAGCACGTGCCAGGGAAAAGGTAGAGTGAACTCTGGAGCCTAGGGAGGGGCCGAGTTTGAAAAGTGAATTCAGAGGTAACCAGCTGGGCGGAACTGAGCTCATGAGAAAGGCTTCAGACTGTGAAGGGCCGGAATGCCATGCTGGGGTTTGGTCCTGACCCAGCACATCCCATGCTCCATTTACTGTATTTGATGTGGCACTAGTGAGAGGAATCTATCTGCCTTTGGGGCCTCTTTGTTGGGTTACGTTAGGGGACCTGGGCTTGAGTGGGGAGGTTGTGACATGGTCACTGGGGACAGGGGATAGGGAAGAAGGGTCAGCTACAAGAATAGAGGCTCTGTTGAGAAAGGGTCATTGGAGAGCGCAGGTTTAGGGGTAACCCTGACTTTTAGAGAGGACAGTATAACTGCCCAGAGGGGGCCACATGGGGTATGGGCTGGCAACACACACACTTGGGAGTCATCGATGCAGGGCTACAGTGACTTAGCTGGGGTGGGATTGTAGGGGGGACATAATTAGTGGGGAAGAGAAGGTTGGGTGTGAGTGCCAGGGGGCTCTGGTTGGGAGGAAAGAATGATTGGAGGGCTTCAGGCTGAGGCAACAGGCTAGGGCTGCAGAGAGATCAGGGAGAGCTCAGGTGCTGGGGCGACCCCTCTGTGGGAGGGCGGGGAGCCAGGGCCCCTCTGCCACAGTGCCTGCATCTGCATTGCATAAGGGCTGCCATAGTCCTAATCAGTAGCGCCTGGGGCTGCCTTCAGTTGGGCCTGTTTCTTCCCCTCTAGTGTCGTGGGCAGGATGGCAGGATGGCAGGATGATACTCAGACCCACTGCCCTTTCCTGTCTTGTTCTTTCTAGCGGGCAGTCGGGGCAGGGCGGCTGGGAATGGAGGAGGCATGTTTCTGCCCAACATGGAGCTGTCTGGGGCCTGCCCTCCAGAGGGGCCAAACCCAGGAAGGCTGAGCCTGGGAATTTCCCCTCGGAAGACAGCATTTTACCCCCATTCCCAGGGTAGCCATGCAAATTGGAGTCTGACCTTGACCCTCTGCTTTGGGTTGTGGTGATTTCTTTTTATTGTGCTATGGGCCAGCTCTAGTGGCCCCAGGCTACTTGGGACCTGCTGCCTGCCTCTCTGCTAAGGCCAGGTCTCCACATTCTCATCCAAATCCTTTCCTAATCAACCAGAGGTGAGGTGGGGTGAGAGGGTGGCATGAACCAGAGCCTGAGGGTCCCTAGAGAACCCCACTGAGGCAGTAGGAGGAGGCCTCAGAATCATGATGCCTTGGAGACTGGCTCTGAGATCCAGTGGTGGGTCCGAGTGAGCACCAGCCCCTTTAGCAGGGCCCATGTGTGCATTCCACAGGTGGGTGCATGAGGAACAAGGGGTGTACATAGGGGTCCCTACGTGGAGCTTGATTGAGGGTTAGAGCCAGACCTGCCTCTGCTTGAGTCCTACTTGAGTAGGAGGGTCTAGAACAGCCTTGGGCAAACTACGGCCCGCCGGATCCGGCTGTTCTATCCAGTTCTCTTGCTCTCCCCTCCGCTCCTTTACTTTGAATTTATATTAGTTCACACAAACATTCCATCCATGCTTTTGTTCCGGCCC